>NC_031966.2:25046622-26246622 GCF_001858045.2 Oreochromis niloticus | reverse complement strand
AAAAGACTAAATAAACTGACCCGCAAGGCCACAACACTGTGGGGTCGGAGAAGGACTTTCTAAAGGTGGTGTTGGAGAAGCGGCTATTTCAGATAACTTGAGGACAATGCTGGCCAGCCACAGGAGCACATTTAGTGAGAGACTGAGATTACCCAGATGCACCACTGAACGACACAGGAGATCATTCCTGCCTGTGGCTATTGCTCCGTACCATTCCTCCACCTAAAAACACACATCAAGTAGACACACACTGTGAAAGTTCTACATTTTTAAAATCTTGAGAAAATAACTCTGTAGTTATAAATAAAAAGGTAGTTAAAAACCACCTCAATTTATATTTCAATGTCAAGAAATTTATATAATTTATTTATTTGCATTTTTGTGTTTTACATTGTGAAACTGATGCTACTAGAACACAGATTAGAACATGGATCAGGCTTTTCATCATCAATTTAATACCGAGCCTTTATTAGGCTATTGGATAGTAACCTTTAAATAAATCCAGTTTAAATTGTCAGAGCTCTAATATGCAGCTGTCATGTTACAAATAAACATCCGCAATGAGAGCGCACTCAGCTATAAAATAATTAACTCATGTTAAATTGTTTATTTTACTGTTCTGTACACTAGATCACCAAATTAATGATTTTCTGCAGCATTAATTGCTTGCTTCATTTGCTGTTAGATTTTATGTTGTTTATAGATTGTCATCACCATTTTATCATCGTCATCTGATAGTGTCTCTGACTGTAGAGGGAAGAAGAGTCACATGATGCATGAAACACCAGTTTTTTATGAGCCTGTGTGGGTGAGAAACCTGAAACAGACCGCACAGCTCAACAGCTAAAGTTGATAATTGTCTCCAGCCGATCACTGTAAAAAGTGACGCTGAAATGTCTCTTCCACTCCCAGGGTGCCTGGCTGCAGGACAGGTCCTCTTAAGCCCCAAAGGGGTTTCTGAGCTTCCTGCTCGAAAATGAAATGCCTAAAATTAATTGATTATTTCTCTGCAATTACAAACTCTACGCTTACAATCTTGGTATCAAAATAAAGCTAACACTTGTGAAATTTCATCAGGTGTAAATATTGCAGCAGATATTACTGTGTCAAAGTTACTGAGACTGGAACACAGAAATATAACCCTTTTATGCTTCAGTTCACATTTCATTCCAGAAATTCCATAACCAACATATAAACATCATCTGTGCAAAGATTTATGTTTCTAAAGTGAAACAGTGAAAAATTACAACACTGTCAATACATGAATGTCCAGACGTTGTACAAAAATGTCCAATTTTGGCACACCACGCCAATTGAATATTTTTAGGTATTAAAGATCAGAAATTAATTAATTTTATTAACAGGCCTAAAAATGCTTTTTTTTAAAAAAACATATATATATATATTTTTTTTTTTTTGAAGAATTAACCACACATTTACATGGCAATGGGCCTTTTCTGCCGTGCACATGGAGCCTTTAATTGGCCTCTGGCCCTTTAAACTCTGAGGGCTGTAACTTTGGTTTCTTTTGGTCAATTTGCATGATTGACACCTCTTTTTAATCATTTGAGCCAATAGGATCACAGTAACGATGCCACGTTCATGTCACTTCAACCAATCAGAAGTTGCAAGGCCAAAACCCGTGTGGGCCCAAATTTACTGCATGTGGCGTCCAGTCACGTGTCTAAAGGTGGGTCTAAAATTGAGGTTGTTGACCGAAAACGGCTCTGATGTGGCTAGTTAGGCGTGGTAACTGCTGATAATCCCGTGGCTACCGGCTGCCGGCGAAAATAACGGAGGAAATCGGGACGGTAAGCCAATTTCTGTCTTAGCGCATTTGCGTCGCTATGTGTTTTTGTGGTCTTCTTTTGGGGCTCATTCAGTGAATTTTGGTCAGAGCGTGGTGAAACTTGGTGTTTGGAGTCAGTGATAGCTGTGGAAGATAACCAGCCTATCTTTAGCCGGTTACATGAAGTCTGAAGAATTTCTTGTTCGGTTTTGTTTGTTTAGCGGACTTCTGCGCATTTCCGTAACTGCTCGTTTAATCATGGCTTGTTTTCATTGTGTTTGGTGGTTGTAGAAATGGTTTATATGAGATTTTAGCTGAGATTCAGAGGTGTGGATACCACACATGTCGGGACTTATATTTCTCACCCTGTGTTATAACCGATTAAACGTGATCTCCTCCTTTTTGCCCCCGGTACCAGGGCGTGGGGCTTAAGTGGTTAAATCCTTTCTCGTTCATGTTAGTTAATGGAACAAGGGTCAAACTAAAACAAGAAGTGTTCACCAAAGATGCGTTTTGCACAAAAATGCTTTATGCCATTGTAAGTAGGTTTTATCGTACTGTCTTTGGGGATCTATTTTATGATAAGTTTGATTTTAATTACTGGGTGCTGTAAAACTGGAGTGTAAGGTTATGAGTGAAGACTTTGACTGACAACGGCAGTGACAGATTAACGTGCCTATTTGTGTTCAGTAATTGCAGCTAGTTGGAGGAAGTGGAGTCATCCATCTTTTATCAACCCAAAGTTGTTTAACACTAGAATTACTGAGCCTTTTTTTCCCTGGTGCAAGTCCCTACTACTAGATTTACTAGCCCTGTGCAAATTTGCGTAAATTCCCCCAACCCTAACACCTCTTGGCACCCCGCTGAGATTTTCACAGGTCTTCAGCTCCATTGTTCTCCTGCTTTTGTTGTGCAAACACATCCTCCCCCAACCCCCAACCATGAGAGATTCAGGTCTTTCCTTCCCTGCAAGGCTACTTTCCTTCCTTACCTGCAGCGTACAATACACCATGGTAGTTTCTATGTGCAATATTTTTCATATGCAATATTAGTTCTTGTCAATCCTTGTCACTACATTGCATGCCTGTCCATAAACATATATACACAGAGTTGTACATATATTTATATAGCCACACCTATGTGTGTGTGTATATATATACACACACATACATACACACACACACACACAGATAGATAGATAGGTAGGTAGGTAGGTAGGTATATATATTTTTGAATACACGTGTCCATATTTATGTTTCCAGATTGTTTGTATAGTGCACTTTCTATACCGCGCTCTTTGTACAGTTTTTATTTAGCTGCTTTTGTCTTGCACTGTCCACTTTTTTGCAGTGACAATGCAGATTTTCCACTTGTGGGACAAATAAATGCAGATTTGCTGTGTGTGTGTGTGTGTGTGTGTGTGTGTGTGTGTGTGTGTGTGTGTGTGTGTGTGTGTTTGTGCAACATTGGCATTTGTTTACTCAGATCCAAGGCAGGCCAAACCCCTGTGTTACATCCTACATACAAAAGACACATATTCACAATATATGGGTACACAAGTCTGTTTTATTTCAAAGTGTTTCAAACTTTACAGCGTTTGCAGATCCTGTGTCCATCATCCCTGCATTTGGCACAGGTGGAATTCTGACATGTTGCACAGGTAAACCTGCTGCGATTCCTGTTGCAGCTCTCTTGCACCTGGCACTGCGTTGTCTTTACAGTCCTTGGCACAGCAGCTGCAGCAGCTGCAGCAGCCTGCCTCTGTGCTAATATTTCCTTGTGCTGCATGAATCGGCAACAAAGTTGCTGAGCTAGAAGACTCAGAAACAATCTTCTTTTGCCTGTCCACCCTGTACATGCCTTGTACAAAATGTAGGCATTCACCGCCGCCAGGTCCAGCATATTGTAGAAAACCGCTACTGGCCACCTGCGTGTTGCTGCTCTTACGGAATACATCCGTGCCATTTGGTCCAACACGTCTACACCACACTGTAAAAGCAGAGAGAGAGAGTCATGAGTATGTTTTTTTCTATAGGCCTGTATAGCACACATCAGAAAACATTGTAGCACTGGTGTAAAATTGTACACACATTCACATACCTTCATGTGGTTATAGTCTGTTATCGTGTTGGGTTTCCTCTTTCTGCCGTCACCAATCGTCACGTCTTGGTGCATGGAACTTAGAACACACACAGTCTTGTTTTTTTTAGGTGCATAAATTGTCAAGGACACACTGCCACTTCTAAGCACTGAAGTGGAGAATACCTCTCACTTTGCAGTATCTTTTGCAAGCTGAGGAAGTTCACGCCGGACTTTATTCACCGTGCCCAGTAACGTTGTTTTGCGCTGCAGCAGTCTGTGCGACAGTAACAGTGAAGTAAAGAAATTGTCTGTTGTGACATTCCTCCCATCATCCAAAAACGGCTCCATCAGTTTCATGACCACGTTCTCTGCCAGCCTCTCTCCCTTCTGACGACTAGGGTCCTTTCCCAAGTAAGGAGATGCACTGCAGACATATTTGGTGTCCAAATCCGTGGCCATCCAGAACTTGATCCCAAAGTTGTCTGGCTTGGTTGCAATATACTGTGTGAATGGACAGTGAAGTGAAGCACGAACGATTTGCTACTGCACTGGGCATTCCAATGTCCTCCTCAACCCACACAGTGCCGTCTTTTGCCGTGTGGCTCTGGCTGGGCTTCCCAGTACCACGGGGCCGCTTCCATGGAGGCATGTTGGGTTCTTGTTCCGTCTCCTTTTCAGATTCTTCTGAGGAGGTATCAGTGGCCTGCTGGACAAATGAAACCTTTCCTCCATCAGAATCTGCTTCGTCCATTTCCTGAAGCAAGGCCAAAGCCTGTTGCGCGGAGAGGTTCTTCCTGCGTGGCAGTGATACGGAGGCCATCCTGATGTGCGTTCTCAGAAATGCGAACAAGAAATGATTCTCCCGCCTGGGTCGGTCTGCTTTTATGCACAGCACTGTGCTGTAGTCAAGCAATGCCACTCCCTCACATACACAGTGACAATGGAACAATGGAAGATCTGTACTGAGAGTCAAGGAAGGTGTGAATGTGTGTCTTTTATATTTGAGTCATGTGAATTCCTGAGGTCAATCCTGGGCCATCTGACCTCAGGAATTCACATGACAAGGTGGGGCCAGGTTTCACAATGAGCTCACCTGAACCCCTGGCTGATTAGGTCCCACACCCGCTTTCACACCTTGGCTCATGTGATTAGAGGATCATCAGGGGGTCCTTTGTCCCTCTTTGGGGGGATACTCCCACTGGGTTTAAATCTGGGACTCTCGGCCATTTGCCCTTAGAACTGAAGAAGCTTCTCGGATGAGAGGTGAAACGTCTTCAAGCAACTTAAAGAAGTCCAGACGCTTTTCTTTGCAAACTCCTTTGATTAAATCATTAGCAATTCTCAGTTCTCATTAGCAGTTCTCAAACTCTTTCCCCTCACCCTCAACCAGTTGCGGCAGATTGCTGCCCGTCACTGAGCCTGGTTCTGTCAGAGCTTTTTTCCTATTAAAAGGAGTTCTTCTTTCCCACTGTCACCAAGTGCTTGCTCATGGGGCGGGTCATGTGACTGATGAGATTTCTTTCTAAAATTGCGTTTTGTGGACAAGCGTCAAACCTTGTCGAAGGATTGGCCCAGATTTCATATTTTTCCTGTTCTCTGCCCTCTCCTAGTGATGATAGAATAATGTAGTACTTACAGCCACCATTTACATTATATTTCTCTACTTTAATTTGCATTCTGACATTTTCCAGGCAGTCGTATCAAAGATTGATGAGTTGTTCATTGAAATGCTGCCAAATTCAAGGGTAGAGCTGTGTAAGTCTGCCACTGCTCTTGGCTCATTTATGCACAGTCCCCTCAACACTGGCAGTGCACTGAAGAGCGCTGATCTGGGTGCTCTGTCCTCTCTGTTTGCACCTGTATCCTAATGTTTCTTTCCTCCACTGAACACATTTTAGTATGTATACTTTGTCTCCCTAAACTATCTAAGGTGCTGTGATTTATGCAACATGACTTAACCTTTGTGCAAAGTTTTGGCTTATGCTCTCTTCAGGATGCTGAAGAGAAGAGTGGCTTCCCTAATTTACTGCCAACTCCCTTCATTGTGGTGGATCTTGCATATCTCTGCTGTTCCTCTGTGGCAGTGGCATCGGGATTAAGTGGGGAAACGTTGAGGTACAAAGAATTTATGTTTCACAACAATTTAAGACAAGCTCCCAATACTTGACTCATGTCTTCTGAAATCTGAAATGTGTGCCACTGGATCACTGGCATTGATGCAACACACACACACACACACAGCTCATCCACATACTGCTTCCCCACAAGTTTAAATTACTAGTCTGTTTTACATTGGGAAACTGATGCTACTAGATCCCAGCCTTTATTAGGCTATTGGATAGTAACCTTTAAATAAATCCAGTTTAAAGTGTCTGAGCTCTAATATGCAGCTGTCATGTTACAAATAAACATCTGCAATGAGAGCGCACTCAGCTATAAAATAATTAACTCATGTTAAATTGTTTATTTTACTACTCTGTACACTAAATCACCAAATTAATCATTTTCTGCAGCATTAATTGCTTGGTTCATTTGCTGTTAGATTTTATGTTGTTTATAGATTGTCATCACCATTTTATCATCGTCATCTGATAGTGTCTCTGACTGTAGAGGGAAGAAGAGTCACATGATGCATGAAACACCAGTTTTTTATGAGCCTGTGTGGGTGAGAAACCTGAAACAGACCGCACAGCTCAACAGCTAAAGTTGATAATTGTCTCCAGCCGATCACTGTAAAAAGTGACGCTGAAATGTCTCCTCCACCCCGAGGGTGCCTGGCTGCAGGACAGGTCTTTAATCCTTTCTCATTCATGTTAGTTAATGGAACAAAGGTCAAACTAAAACAAGAAGTGTTCACCACAGATGCATTTTTGCCAAAGATGCTTTATGCCATTGTAACTAGGTTTCATCATACTGTCTTTGTGGGTCTGTTTGATGATAAGTTTGATTTTAATTACTGGGTGCTATAAAACTGGAGTGTAAGGTGAAGGCTTTGACTGACAATGGCAGTGACAGATTAATGTGCCTATTTGTGTTCAGTAATTGCAGCTAGTGGGAGGAAGTGGAACCAGGTCGTCCATCTTTTATCAACCCAAAGTTGTTTAAAACAAGCCACAGACTGAGCCAATCTGTTGACTGAGGACGGCTAAAGCTAAAGTTTAGACGCTATGGCCTCCCTGTTAAATCCAGAATAACATTCAAAATCCTTTTACTCCAGTGTTGCGGTTGTTACTCAAAAAAAAGAATGTATTGTATGTTACGCATTACTTTTCTTGAAAGTATGTCATTCTCGAAGAGCTTTGCAAGTTAATCATTTAAGCCACGTGTTTCCCAGATTCTAATACTGTGAATTCATGTCTGTCAGATAAATGCATAGTGTCTTTACTGAGCTTTGAGCAGATGCTCCACAGACTCAAGATGGAGCATCTGCTGCAAGGGCCGATGCCGCCAGTTGGTACAGAAGCCTGACTTGGATGGCCGTGCCTATGACCAAACTCATATCTGCCTCATCGCTGATTAACGTTCACTGCTCATGCCATCCTTGAGTGTGACCGCAGGGCTTAACACATGCAAGGGACCAGTTGAAGATGTCAGATCCTCGGTGAATCCACTGAAACAGATAACCGTTTTGTGCGTGGCATGCTTTGCACAAATGTTTTTTGTTCAGCTGGAAGGAGCATCGTTTAGAAACCCTTCACAACCTACAGACAGGTGGAAGGTGGGGAGTCTTAGGTTTGTTTTGTTTTTATTAATGAGACTGTCTCAGATTTGTGCACAGGGAAAACTGCTTACTGTCTGGTTGCTCAGCAGCTACAATTGTATTTTTTTTTATATTTTGGTGTGCTCTTGACTGTTGTAGTTGTTGCCGGCTAATCTGCCGTATCATGCTGCTTGTGACATGTTAGTAAATTAATTTGGTTTCTTCGGTGGTGAATCAAGACATATCCTAATATAGAGCTGCCTTCTTAGCGTTGCAGAGATTATTGAAAAGAACTACAGGATTAACTAAAACACTTGAAAAGTATTTTGTGAAGATAGCCGTGCAGGTCCCATTCAGTGGAAAATGACTCAGATCACAAAAGAGCATCGCTAAAAAAAAACAAAATCTTTGAGAAAACTCATCAACAAGGCAACAAAATATATGCTGGTTACAGGAAACAGAAAACAGAGAACAACAAAATTATGTACAATTAGCTCTTATCTAAAACACTGAATTTGGGGGATAGTTTGTGGCTTGGGTGTAACAAAAAAAAAAGCTGAGAAACAGACGGTCATATCATATGTACTAAACTACACTACATATCAAAACTATTTAATCTGGTAATCAGTCAGTCTGTCTACTTTTATGACTGTGGATTTATTACTGTAAAAATTAAAGCAGTAATAAGCATGCTGATTCGTAATTATAATTTACTGTTAAGTGAAGATGCTTAAAATTTTTTTAAAACAATGTTAAGATTTTAAATATTATCATTAAATGATTTTGCACATGTCTGTTGGTCTTTCGTCTTAGACTAAACCATGTTTAATGATTGCAAAGCATTGCAAATAAAATACATTGAAAATGATACAAGTATCTGACTGCAAGTCCAGCTATGAAAGCAGACTGATAGGTATGTAATGATTTTGTTTAAGGCAATGGTTCCCAAAGTGGGGGGTGCAGAGCCATTGCAGGAGGGGCGCGGTATGAATTTAATAAAAAAAAGAAAAAGAACGCTTGGACACTGCTAGCATAATGGACAGGTTTTTGATGGGGGAAAAGCAAAGGATGATGCATCGCCAAGTATGGTTCCAAACCAACTTCCGTCCTTCAAGCCAAAGACTGGAAAATATGATGAAGCATATCTTGTGTCCCCGACAGAATTTGTTTCCCCTGCGTCAGGAGAACGGGCTGGGCTGTCCAAATCACGAACAAACAGTATCCCACATTCTTTCTTGGAAAACAAAGGGGAACCTAGCAAAAAAAGTTTTGGAACCACTGGTTTAAGGAGACTTTCTTGCTTCCAGCCAATTGGCTCAGTTTTTTTTTTCAAATAACAAAACATAAAAAATTAAATCTAATAGTTTTCTCAAGTATTTTTTTTCTTAAATTACTTACATATCTTTTGCCTGTCTATTACTGTGTAATGTGCTACTACTGCCAGAAGGGGGCAGTGATTTACATGTACGCTGTTTGCTAACAGCTACAATATCAAACCACAAAAACTTAAGACGTTGAAATTGTCAAATCTGTGAGGCGCAAAGACATTAGACGCTACTTTACAAAAAGGTGAAAAATTAAAAGCCAAAGTACACTCATTTGAGATCAGTGGCAGTTTTACATGTTGAACAGCATTTTTGCTTGACATCAAACAGTTTTTTCAACAACCAAAATCTGGATGTCTTCTTTGAGTGGCTTTAGTGACTTATTCATTTATAGGTATTGGTAATGCTAATTTAACATTAGGGAAGGACAGACCCAAGTATCCTTCCTTGACTCCTTGTTACAATTCGTTTATAAGAAAAAGGTGCCTCTGAACATAATCCAGGGAGGAATTACATTTACTGTGACAGCATTATTGGGAAAATGATCCAAATTATGCTGTAATATTTGAACAGAAAGTGATATCTAGAGAACAGCGCTGAAATTGTCAAATCTGAGAGGTTAGTGCCAGTGAATGCTTTACTTTTTGTTTTAGTATCAACATTATAAAAAGGCATGTAAATGAGATGTAGATTTGTAGCACAATAATATGACCTTAAAGGCAAAAAAGAGCACTGCTGTTTAAAAATTTGCATTTGAGTGCCAAGGCCATATTTCCATATTGTTTAGATCTGCATGTGTTTGTTCTTGTTCATGTGTTTGCAGTTTAAAAAAATGGTAATCTGTCTAATGTCATATATATTCTTACATCTGTCACTGTTAAGAGCAGATTTAGTGTATATTAAGGTTGCACCATCATACGCAGACCAGCTAAAAACGCCACAGTCGCTCAGCGGTGAATACAAAAAAGAATGACAAGAGGCCATTTTCCCTATTTTCATCTCCCCGTTAAAACTCGCTCCTCTTTGCACGCAAGCTGCAGAATACTTTAACAGCGCCGTAAATGGAATGCAGTTTACCATCACTCTCCCTCCCTCTGTCCCCCTCCTGTCCCACTGTTTCCCACAGAACAGTTTAACACATTATGACCGCACTGGCGTACACTCGCTCAAATGACATCTAATGCATTCAGCTCGGATAATGTGCACCGTGGCATGTTGCATTTCCATACCGCTGCTTAGTACATCACCGTCACAGGAAGCCATTATGGTAATACAGCACCTGAGGGAAGAGAGACGGAAAGAGGGAAGAAGTTGTCAGAGAGTTGGAGGGAAGGGGAAAGATGGAAGAGAGGAAGACGCAGGCTTACACAGATTAGAGAAGGGTTAATGGGTACTCACAGGGGAAAATGGTGTGCAAAGACAAGGACGTGTGATGTTCTGATGTGATTTGTAGGCTCATAAAGTAAGTTTGCTCGCAGGTGAACAATAAATGTGATACTGTTGCGTTTGAACTTGAGTACGGGAACTACTAAGGTTCCAAGAATGTGCTGTACACACTGTTGACTAAAAATCTATTTTTTAACTTGTCCTGGGTTCATGTGAACTCTTGGCCATCAGTCTCAGCTACAGTAAATATTAAACTTCAATACTGAAGCCACTCTGGTCTTGGTCAAGACTCATTTAGGTTGAACCAGCCTTTGCTCAGAGTCATTGGCTCATTTCTGGATGCCATCCGTCTTGGACTAAAATTCTTTACAGTAACACTGGTCTACATGCACGAGTCATCATGCAGAAGAGCATGTAATGCCTTAATACCAAGTGACATCATGACTTTAAATGTGTTATGCACCAGCATGTGGCATAATGTGATACTTTTATAAAAACAATTTAACCTTTTAATTTCTATAATCAAATAGAGCATAGAGCATTCACGTTCAAAGTCATTTAACTTGTCCTTCTTCTCCATTCTGATGCTCAGTTTGAACTTTAGCAGGTCGTCTTGATCATGTCTACAAGCATAAAAGCATGGCCTTGTTGCTGTGTGATTGGATGATTAGATACTTGCACTAGCAAGATTTTGTACAGGTGTGCCTCACAAAGTGAGGGAACATTCCCTTTAATATCACCTTGAAGTATGGATGCAGTTTTAAGATAAGATAAGATAACATTTATTAGTCCCACACGTGGGAAATTTGTTTTGTTACAGCAGAAAGTGGACAGTGCAAAGTTACATAGCAAAAATGAGAAAAACACTGGAATAAGATAAGATGATAAGAATAAGATACTGTACACAATAAAATAGAATAAAATAAAATTAACAAATTTACAGCCAGGCTAGCTAGCACTCATGTTTGGCGACACAAACACATGTTCATGTTTAAATATATTAAATTGAAATAATTATGCTGCTTACCTGTTCATTTTAGGATACATTTTAAAAATGTATTGTCTGGCCTTCTACACATACACAACCCACAAAGGTCTCAGATTGGCTGACTAGTCGCTTCTTGTTGTCCCCACGGCAACACTGAAACACCGGGGAGACCAAACCTTTGCTGTGGACATATTTTAATGTCTATTTTAATTCTATTTTTCCGTGTTTCACTGTTACTATTTTTCCTTTTAAAGTGGATTAATATGCATTTTGTATTTTACTGCTGGAAAGCCCATTGATCTAATACGCTGTTGTTTTTTTTTAAAGTGCTCTATAAATATAGTTGGATCAGAATAATGCCAGACCCAAGCCATCAAGACATTATCTCATTGAGAGACATAATTATGGCTTCATCCATCTTTTATACAGTAATGATAATACAACGCAGAGGAGTGTATTTTGATTCGGTGCTTGCACAGGAAGTGATAGTAGAGATATTTTTCACCTCTTTGGTTAAGTTTAGGGAAAAGGACTTGGTGAGGGTTATAGGCAGAGTTTTAGTTAAAGGAAATCATCCTCAAACAACAATCGACACAAAGTTTAGGTTTTGGGAGCAAAATGTACATTATGCATCACTTTAAAATGGAAGAGGAGAGCAATCTCTTTTGTAACCAATTCATAATTACTCTGACCACAGGAGGAAGCTGTCAGTATAGAAATATTGTATTGGGTGATTTAGTTTTTCTTTTCTTTTCTTTTCTTTTCTTTTCTTTTCTTTTCTTTTTTATTTCGAAGGACAGTCAGGCTCTCACGGACAACATTTTAATGCCCAGCTGTGGATCCTTCAGGCCGCTACATGCTTTTTGCATACTGCCCTTGAAAATAAAGCTACAACACAATACTAGAAAATGCAACTTTATCACCTCTGATGCTACATCACTCTACTTAACTCGCTCCTGATCCTCACTCTTTCCATGCGCCATTATCACAGTCTCACCTTTACTCACTTCCTTTTCAGTTTCTCTTCCTCTTCTCCGTCTCTCGTTCTATCAGTCAATAACACACAGTGACAGCTTATGTAACATGTCAAGTTCCAAACTGAACTCAACTCTCCTTGATCTGCAGCCTTTTCCCTCTTCTAAATGACTCACTTCTGTTATAACACTTCAGCCCGAGTGAGAGACACAGCGGAGAGGGCGGGAGGAGAGGGGTGGCAGACAGAGACATGACATGAGAGAAGAGGAAACGCAGGTTTAATTATTCATACCTACTGCAGCAAAAAGAGAGCAAGAGAGGGAGAGAGAGACACCGAGGGGAAAGACAAAAAGAGAGGGCGATAAAGGAGAGCGGGGTTGACCCAAATGGGAAGGTATTCCTAGTGCAGTAGTGCACTCTGGGAGCCAAAGCGGTGCCGCCCTGGGGCCATGAATGTGAGGGAACTCCACCTCAAGCTGCCAGAAGGCCGCAGAGAGAAATCAAGTGGGAGAGGAGAGAGATACTCATGAAATCTATGAGAACTAGCCCATTAGTTGTATTATGCTTCCTTAGCTCAGTCTGGCTGTTATCTATATTGAATTCCCTTTTTACTTTCCCTCGAGCCTAACATACCCTATGAGCACGAATACAGCAGAGAGTGGAAGTTTTAGTCGTAATTTTCACTTGGGACCGTATCCACCAAGGTGTGTGTGTGTGTGTGTGTGTATAATGCACTTATGAAGCGGGAAAAATGTGAACCAAAGTTCCCAAATCCCACCGACCTACCCCGGAGACACCTCATCACGAGAGATGACGCGCCACTGCGGGGAATGAGCGCCAAGAGAGCGCAGGGCCCCCCCCATTCATTTGCGGTGCTCCCTCGAGATCAGCTCCCTTTCATCTCCTCACATCCTCAGGGTGCCCAACAACAAACCTCCGATGGAGAAAGAGGGGAAAGAAGCACGGAGTAAGAAGAAAAGGGAAGCTGTGGCCTGAGGTAGGATGACAGCAAAGCCTGAGCATTCCCAGCTAGAGGTCAACCTGTTCTGTTTATCCTAGTTTGGCTGCTGTGCTCACGAGCCGGGTGTCAACATAACCTTATTTTCCTCTCTCTTACCAGAGGTTATGTATGCGAAACCGAGGAGGTTCTGTGTGGAAGTCAAAGCACAATTGTCTTTATTTTAACACCGATCCACTCGCTGAGAGCAACAGCGGCTGCCCGGCCGAAGACGCCGAAACCGTATTTAATATTTCAGAAGGAGAAGAAAGTGGGCCCGTGCGGTGGTAGGCCAGCTGATTAGCTGTGATGTGTCTTTGTTGATGGTGGGAGCGAGGGAGGATGGGAATGGGAGGGAAAGGGAAGGGAGTTTTACGGAGATGAGTTGTGGCAGGTGTTGGACAATGACGGGAACAAAAGAGAGATTTGAACATTGTACTTCAAAAAACTCTTTCCCCTTTCTATTCTGTGAGAGTCTTTCTTCCTCTCCCTTCTTCCTCTCTTAATTGCTGCTCGCCGAATCCCTTGTTCTTTCTTCTCATCCCCCCTGTGTTCTCCTGTGTCTCCCTGCTCAGCTCCCCTCAGTCCTCATCCATCTCCCTGCTCTCGTTTTAATGTTGTCCTCTTGAAACCCCCCCTCACTTTGTCTCCTCTGTTCTAACTCTCTCCTCTCCATCTCTCATCTCCTTCATCCTTCTCTCCTTGGCTTTGCGCTCCTCCGCGATGAGACGCTCACAAATGGCTTTTGAGGAGGCAGCGAGTCGTCACGGACGCAGTGACTAAACTTCCGATAAAATCAATGTTTAATTCAGATGACTGCAGGCCATTGACAGAAAAAGTGGAACCCTTTCATCTATAAAAGGACTGTGAAAGAGAGGGGGATTGAGAGAGATGGAGGGAGAGGACTGACAGGATTAATGGAATTGTCATCAGTTGTTTCTTTAGCAGTGAGAAGGAACCATCAGCCTGCTGTTGCCACCTCTCAATAACATGCATTTATGAGCGTGTGTGTGTGTGTGTGTGCAAGTACATAAATGATTTTTCCTCTCACCTGCTGTTCGTTCTTCCTCCTGTCTTCCTGCAGCCATCTGAATCATCCCCGTCTGACATTTATCTCATGTCATTCACAACACTCATCTCTTTCTTTTGGCATTTTTAGGATTCACATATACATATATAATACTGATCAAATGCTGCTTTCAAATCTACTTGTAAAATGTGAAACAAGGCTTCAAAGCTTGACCGGCTCATACGTCAAATATGAAACCGCACAACTAGGGCGAGCCATTTAAGGTCACGCACAAGCGCGCTTATTTACAAACATGCCGAAATGTCTCGTGCACGCATGTATATTTGCATCACGTGTACGTGAAGATCAACCCTTCTGGCTCCCCATTCAAATGTCAGACCTTTAACCTTTTAAAATTTGACCCGAGGCGGCACCCAGGCATGTCAGTCGCCAACTGCCACGTGCCGGAGAAAAATAAGACGTAGAAATGAGATGAAAATGCCAGCACTCGATCCTTCTATGTGCTGAAGAACAGATTGAAGTGTCATGTGGAGAGAGGAGAGAATCTGTTCCCATACAGGTGGTGAACAGAAGGTGAAGGCTGAGGGGAGGACGGGGTGGAGAGAGGGAGGCGAGGAGTGAGAGCAGAGGAGAAAAGAGGTGCGGGAGGAGGGCTGTTACTCTCATTACATAATGAATGAGGTGAGAAGCCACACATTTGCTGTAGAGGCTTTAGTCATTTTTATTCTGATGCAGACTGAAGCTTTTGAATCCAGCACCTTTATGCGCACTCACTTGTCTGAAAAAATACATGCAGGGACACTGAATGTGAGGCAGAAATCTAACCCTAAAACACTGCCGGGTGCACATGTCTCTACTTTTTCATTGCATGCGTGCATAATGATATAGTATATAAGGTATAAGCACAATTATAAGGTGAGAGCAGACATGCATGTGGGAAATGTGCATGTGTGCTGCATATTTATGTTCCTGTGTGTGTGTGAGTGATCATGTGTGCACATACAATTGTCAGTGCGAGCGATTGGCTGACAGACAGCTCAAAGAATGACAGGTGACCACGCTACAAAGATAGAGATGTCAAGCTCAGCTGGGGGTTGAGAGGCGGAGGGGCAGGGTGGGGAATGGCAGGAAGCCCGGAGTGATGACTACATCGCCGCAGCCCCTGTCACTTCCCATTAGCAGCCCATACACACAAGCACAGTGGCTGTGATTGTAATTAATGCCGGTTTGGGATCTGTGTTTGTTGGCGTTTGTGCACGTGGCAGCGCACGAACCAGCGTAGATCCACACGTGTGTATGAAAGACCTGAGAGCCTCTGTGAAGAATGAAAGCTGACAGAATTTATGGTGGCGTGCTGTGTGTAACAGCAACAGGATGCTGCAGCACACACTGTGACACCATTACCCCTCTGCACGTCCTGTCATGCCGACTTATGCATCTTGTATTACTGACCGGTCAGCTCTACAACTTCCACTGAGCACGTACCAAAAAGAGCAGGTAGCACGGTGAGGCGCTGACTGGAAACTTAGTGAAGTGAGTTTTTCATCTTCTATTCTACTTTTATAGCTTAAGGGTTTACTATCGTTATTGTGTTGTTGGCAGGTGTTCAGACAAAAGTTGCTTGAGGTATCACTGAGACAGTGACATATGAGGTGTGCCCACAATGTTTTGCCCATAACTGGTTTAAATCTAATTGATTGTTCTGTCAAGAAAGTGACTTTGTGGACTTCCAGACTGCTTCCAGGATAGCTTCAAATTTAGATTGCTCCCTGGAAGATCCTTTCTGACCACTGGATTTTAATTTGAGGAAGAGACTTCGTAGGGAGGCCACTCTGGCATGTAGTGCAGCTGGTGAGAGAAGGCTGTACTTGTGTGGCAGAATACTCTGGATTTAAAATCGACTGCACGCTGCTGCACAATGGGGTGCATCACAGTTCGGGTTGTTTGCGCTGAATGTTTTCCCTCAGATGCCTCAGGATGATACAATACAACTCAACATTGACAGTTTGACCCTGTGGGAAAAAATTTAACGCATATTTCACAACATAGCTGGTGAAAAGAAGAAAAAAAAGTAGGGCCTATTTGTTGAGCTCCTGTCTGCTTCTCCACTGAAAACTGCTGCCTGGTCACTGGGTCATAGCTCTCATTGCTTTGATGTGAAATTCAGGTCAGGTTTACGCAGACGTGGATGTTTTCTACCTGTTCAAGTTTAAGGTCCTCGGTAAAACTGCAGATTCGCATATGGAAATTGTTCAAAACGTGGCTTTCTGGGACCAATCAGAAAAAAAGACTGCAGCAGTGGTGGAAAAAGTCCAGAAATATACAAGGAGAATGCTTTTATGGGGAGAGCAGCCAGATTTAATCAAATATGGTATTTTATTGTTAATATCAGAACACCAGGACTGCACCTTCTACAATAGAGAAGGTCCAAGTTGAATGAAAGATCCAAGAGGTTGAAAGCTCCTAAGACACCTGCACTGTGGAGGTATAATGCTCTGAGACTGTGCAAAAAAATGTTTACAGTTTTTATCCACCTGAAAGAAGTGTGCCTCAGGTCTAGGAGAGCCAAACTTCCAACGTGTTTACAGGAGCCACCGGGGAACTAACCATTAACCCTGCATTTTTAAAGCATCTACTCCTCCTGCTGTGCTATTGAAGCTGCGCTCTTACGTGAGGCGATGCTGCCTTTAGCGCTCACCCTGCTGAAGTGTCCTTCATTGTTACCTCAAGTCCACATAACCACCAGCAACATCTCCATCACCACAGTGACCCTGAGCATGAGTTAGAACTGTGGAAAAGCACGTGCAAACTTATTTTTATTATGAGTTCTTTTTTAAATATGTGAAGTTCAGGACCCTCTGTGGTTGTGTATATCTGTACATTTGTTGTTTTCACTGTGGTCTTTGTTTGCTGTCGCTGTAGCAGCCCGGTTTTTCTGCCATAGGAGACACTGGAAATAATTATCAAGGGACTGCTTTGTTTTCTGAACTATGCAGACTTAAACAGACCGAGAAAACAGGACTACAGGCAAAAGGTTTTCGCAGTGCACAAGAATTTAAATCTTTATTCTACTTCTGTTTGAACACACAGCTTAGTCTCGTACCCACAAAGATGCACTAACAACACAAGCCAAGCCAAGAGTCAGATACACACAAAGGTGACATCCCTGTTTTCAAAGGAGAGCAGAAACAATATGATATCATGGACGAGCGTGCTCCAAAACAAAACAAAACCTCTGTGTCAGATCCAGGTCTGCCCAGAAATCTGTGGGTGGTGCTTCACGAGTAAGGCCCACTAATCTGAGAGCGGGCTCTGACCCAGATCTCACTGAGTGGGAACCACCCTGACCATCTGTGGGTCTCCACACCCTCCTGGCATCGCACACACATGCTCGTACAATAACGATTCTTTCTACAAAAGTAAGGCAAAGAGGAAGAAGGACGGGGCAGCTTGAAAGAGAAGAGGCAGAAAAAGGAGACTGTGAAAGAGAGGAAGAGCAATACGGCTTAGAAAAATGTCACGTTCCTCCGGTCGGTTTAATAGAAGGGCACTGCTATAAATCCACCTGCTCAACGACATACATGGCACAAGCTGGCTTTCAATGCCATTTTTTTGGCTCTCTTTTTTTCTCTGGCATTGAAGTGTGGGTCTGGAAGGCGGCATTGCAGGGCAGGCAGGCGGCACGGTCGAGTCGACCTTCTGCAGTGGCTGGGCAGGAGGGCAGGAGGACACCCTGCGCCCCAGCCCAGGCCTGCCGAGAGGCCATCTGGACAGGGGGAAACACATGCAGAGTACCTGGCCAGACCTGGAGCTCAACTCTGACTCACACACACGCGCTCACTTACACACTTACACATGTATATATACACATAGCAGCACTCGTACGACAATTAGGAACAGACACACACACAGAGAAGTATAAATGTGGATCCCGATATGTTCGGCTGCTGAACGTTCACAGTCGATGTATATCTGTGGGTGAGTTTATGACACACAAAATGCTCTTTGTAGATTATATGTATAATCAAGACTACATCAGTAGACTATATCCAGCTTGAAACTCCCACTCAAACCCACACATGCTTTCCACACGGCACTCGTGAGTCTATGGTGATGTTAACGTTAAGCCCCTCAGATTCTGCCTGCCAACGAGTGTTTTACATTTGGTTAAAACAGATTCTGCCTGTGTTGCTTTGGAGAGTGCTACATTTGGTTAAAAGCCATTATTATGGTAATGTGAGGGTGCTTGAGATAATGGCAAGATGAGAGCAGCTCGACTGCCTCTGACATAACAACCCTACTCTATCTATCTCTTCAGCTTCTTTTCGCTCACCCTCTCTCTCGCTATACTGTACCCTGCCCACCCTCCCCTGCTCCATACCTCACAGTTTCTCTCCCTGACTCACCTCTCTCGCTGATCGCAAAGGTGTGGTTATTTCCTCCCTTTTCCTGCTTGCAGCATAGCTGTTTTGTCATTAAAATCGAACATTATTGCGGGAGAGCTTTTGCTGTGGCCACATTTCAACTGTTTTTAAATGGACGCTTTTTGCACAATGCTGTTTTGGGGGGCGTTTTTGCACTGAGGGTTAACATTACACTGTATCTTCTATCTGTTGCCATCTATCCCGGGTCCTACCTGTGTGACAAGGGTTTTTCCCCTTAGAGGAGGGTGGATGGCAGATTTAGTGCTGCGAGCAGAAAACAGAGGATCAACTCAGAGAAGAGGAAGGGGAACATATAAGTCACTGGTTAGGAATTTTTCAGGTCACTGGCGATGAAAAATCAGGAGGCAATGATGATGATGACAGAAGAGGGACAGGGAGAAATGGAGGAAGAAAGTCAAAGAAAGAATGAGGGAGAGAAGAGCAGAAAGGGGGTAAGGGGGGGTGGGAAAGGGAGATTGGGAGCAATGTAATGCCATCCACATCGAATTTCCCTTAATATGATTTTGTGTTCTGTGTCTATTCAAGTCAGCCCTGATTTGGTTGTGTGTATAATCGCATCAGAGCAGGGATTTGCTTTGGCTTTTTCACTGCTGTTGTGTTGTTTTTTTCCCTCTTATTGGAGTTGGCATCAGCCTTCATGACACAAATCCCTTCTGATAAATTAAAAATGATTGATTCAGAGTCAAAGATGGAAACTGCAACGCAGGGAGCGAGCGAGCGATTGTGTCCCCCCTCCACAACTCGTGTCTGCACACAAGCGCATGCTTTTAAGTGCATGCATGTGCACGGATGCTGCGCTGCCCTTTTTCGGTTCATGCAAGCGTGCGAGCCTTGTCGCCGTGGACAATGTGTTAGCAGGGCCCCTACAGTACGCATGTACATTTGCGGGTAATGCAAAATGAAGGATTGGCTTATGACACCGGATTCCTGACACTTTTAAAGAATGTGCGAAGATTGCAGATATCTGACGTGTGAACCTCAAAGCCATCAGTGTGCATTTAATGCTCCGAGCCGCGTATCTTGCCAACATCGACTAAAAGCGTGAAATTCGAGACCAAAAAAGTGTGAAAATCCACCAAGAACATGGAGTGAGCTGCGAATATCTACATTATCTCTATTACATACACCAACATACAATGTGAAGGCTTAATTGAGTGAGCATATATATAAGTCTACTTTGTCTTACATTCACTTACTCCAACTAAAACAGATGCACATGCTTTCTGACACACACTCTCTGGTTGTGGGCTCTGGCTCTCCCAATTAAGCAGAGGAGTGTTGTGGAGCATCGGTGTCGGGGGATTCTGCTTTCTTCTCCTCTGTCAGGACCCATCACAAAGGCTCCTCATTAGTGTCAACCTCAGCTGTGCCACCACTTTCTCCTTCCCTCTTCCTCTCTCCCTCTCCCCTATCTTCTTGACTTTTCCTTTCTCCCTCTACATCTCCATCTCTCTCCTGTTTGACTTATTCACATTTTTATTGATTGCTGAATACCTCTCTGAAAAGCTGCCACCGATGGCCCCGTTGTTACCCCCGTTGGGTCCGCCGTGGCTCCGTCTGGCTCTCTCCGCAGTGGATCTCATCTCTCATACAGACAGAGCAGAGCCGCCGGCTGCACTGTGCTCCCGTGACAAACAGCAACAAACAGGTGTGTTTTCACAGCACTTTAATGACAACAAGTGAAGAAACATTTCAGCAAAAAGACGGGGTTACAAAGTTGGTCTGATCATTAGACCAGCAGAGATGGTTCGGAAGAAAAGTTGATTTGTTGATTCGACGTGTGGTATCATAGACACATAATGATGTTAATGATCAGCGCGCAGCGAACGAAGCGGCGGTAACAACATGTAAACAAGGCGACAGGGGAGTTGGCGTGGAAGCTCGGAGTTCAAAGATCACTCGATGCACTCAGAGGGCGAGATGTGGAGAAAAGGCAGTGAGATAAAACAGATGATTGTTGTTTGTTGTTGCAGTTTTCCCCTGAGCAAACCGCTTCCTCTTCCCCTTTACCCCCTACTGCTACCCGGTTCTTCCGGTCCCTTTATCATCCCCGTAGTCCGCCTCTACGGTAAAAAGCCTCTCTTTCTGTGCGTGTGTGTCTCATTTCATTCTGCAATTAAGAAATTGAGCTTTGATTTCAAGGAAGGGTTACGGGTGCCATATTGGGATGCAGTATGAGATCCTCCACTCACCAAGTTCCACTCCCCAAGTCCCAGCCTGAGCCTCCCCATCGCTCGCTCCGTCTGACTCGGCTCACTTTTTCTGCACAATTTGGTATCAAAGACATGATAATTAGGCTGAACAGAAGTTCATCTGGCTTCTATTATTTCTCTTTAATTAATAGTGTATAATAATGACTTACAGTTACTCCAGTGCACTTTGTGACTCATTGTGTGTGTCTCTGTGTGTGTGTGAAAGAGAGAGAAAGAGAGTGTGAACTGGAGCCTGTGCATGAATATCTTTTAGAGCACACATAACTTTAGATGCCGCACAGATAAAAGGCGGCAAGTGTCAAAAGCTCCCAAACTTTTCTCCGTTTTCTCCTCGCCTTCTATGTCTCCTCTCCTCTCCTTTCCTCTCCTCACCTCCTTCCCTACCCAGCATTTGGAGACCTAATGAGGACATTTCTGTCACGCTCCTCAATCACACGCACAGCTGCCAGCCCCAGCCGGCTATAAGTCCCAGGTATCTGAGACTTCACTCCTTTCTCCCCCCCAGATGAAAAACAACAAATAAATAAATAAACAAATAAAAGCACATTTAATGTAATGCGGTGATGTGAAGAAGAAGAGGAAGGGGGAGTATAAGAGAGAAGACTTAAAAGGAGACACAGTGGGAACAGAGCAAGGCTGAATTCACTAATCTCCGAGGAGGCATAAAGTGAACATGCCAACCACCTTCGGCTCCAAGGAGAGAAAAAAAAAGAAATTCCACTGGTTTGGTGATAAATAGGATTTAAGTTAGGGTGACAGCTCTTCTGTATGTATGCGTATGCATGCTGTGAGCCTGACTGTAAGTGCATGTTTGTGTGTTTTTGTGCGCCTAAGCACATTCAACTGATACGCAGCAATGGGCATCCTTCCAGCGAGCCCCGGATGCTTTGCTCCGCGCTCGTTGTGACTTATCTCTCAGAAACAAAGATGGATGTGTCAGTGCGCTTATTAAAACATGCTTTTAGCCCTGGCCGCCACTCTTCAGGAGGAAATCGCTTTCTGGCGGAGATTGACAGAACAGAAAAGAGAAAACAACATCCTCATTTAGGCCCAACATCTCGGACATGATTGCTCGCTTTAAGCTGGGTGTTCCTATTGAGGTTTTTTAATTGTTGTTTGCTTCTTTTGCTCATAGCTACATATTCACCAGCCAGGCAGTCATGGTTGGAATCTTTAATTACCTTCAATACTCGTCCCCTTATTTCAAACAATTGCGTGATTAAATGGGCGCTGCATATATATGCGTTCCTCCTTTCTGCGTCCTCAAAAACAGCACAGTTAAGTCAACATTTTTAATTTTTTTCAGTTAGTTGGCTTGTTTGTTAAACTGTTGAGCTTGTGTTTTGTTTTTTAAAGCCACAGTGCACAAGCCCACAAAGACTCCACTCGTACAGTGGCATAGTGACGGCCCGGCTTTTTTGAACGCACCCTGCTCAGATTCAATCCGGCTTCGCCTCTATCACATTATCGCACAGACATGATGGTGTCAGCTTACAGAGAAAATGAAAAGATTGTTGTTGACAAATCAACGCTGACAAGAGTAGCTGAAGAGATCCCTCCAGCTTCACACAGGATTAGCTGTGTGCCATCTTAAAGACAAACACAGTGGCCCATGTGTTGCTATTTCTATCAGGGATGAAAACAAAGGCAAAGGGGGGGAAGAGGAAGGCTTGTCTTAAGTCTTGGCGAGATGATGGGCTTTCTTCATTCAGTATTAGCAGATTAGACATGTTTTATGAGCCAATCACTCCGGATGATGTGCTGCTGTGGGTAAACGCAGGAACACAGCATGGTTTGGTTCACTTATGGATTCATAATTAAAGAAGAAATACAATATGGAACGGGAAATGTTGTCATCTGTTGAGATGGAGCTCTGCAGCGATGTATCTGCTCCAGCTCCGTCTTCTGTCAGCTGAGCTGAAATTTGGTGCACGTTTGATCTTAAATGGATACTTTATTCATGAACTGTGCAGCTAAACTGCAGTTTGCACACATATAGCTGTCAGTCTCGTCCTTAACGTTCGCATGCATCTGACACGTTTAAGAAAGAAAAGAGGAAAAACAAGAATCTTTTGTTTGACCAAAGTATATTCCTCTCTGTGAGATGGCAGATGCCCACTAGCTATGATAGCGCTACACTTTTAGTCATGCAACAGTAATTCTTCGCTTGCTTGCTTTCTCCCTGTTTACTGATTTGCTTCTGATGTCTTGCCAGAGTAATCGAGGTAATCTCTGGGAGGAGAAGAGAAGATGAGGAGAGGGGGAACAGGCAGAAAGGGTCTGCCAGCACATGAAATCAGACCTTATATAAGTGTAGCTAAAACTCCTGAAATTCACCTCTCGCACACAGTCTTGGCCCACCGACGACCAAGGTTTTAGTTTTTTGTGCTTAATTAAATGCAAAGCTGCCTCGTTGGAGTGAATGGAAATCCTACAAACAACCTTCTATGATTGTGTTGACACATACGCAACATAATGTGTGAATCTGAAACTTTTTATTCCATCTCTCCTGATATCGGTTCTTAAGTAGGAAGAGGATCAGTCCATGCATGGAAATTCACTTGACAGAAATCCAGCCAACAAAGACTTGTGATGAATCAATCAAGAAATCAGAGATGGTTTTCATCTCTGGTCTCACAATCAGTTAATGAATCAGTCAGTAATTATATCTTCAGCACCTTTTGTACAAGTTAGTGCAGTCCCTAATGCGTTACAGATGACTGACAATCCAATAACAACACAGTACAATTATAAACTGTTTGAACCAATTTAAGACTAATGTGAACAACAACAAAAAAAACAATTACCAAACAAAAACTTTGATTATGAAACTAATAAAATTAGTCAAAGGCAGTCACAAATTAAATATTTGAACTTTTTATACTACAAATCACAAAAATGAAACCTGGATATAAAAACATATGCAACAAGGCCAATGTTGAAAATGGTCACATTAATATTTTAAAAACCAAGAAAATAAAATATGATTTCTTTTACAGCAGACGAGGACTTGGCTATAACAACAACAGCTGGTTATAAGCTAATGTTATTTCAGCTAACGCTAGGCTCAAGTGTCCTAAAAATCACATTTTCAGTCTGATAAACCCATATCGAAAAGATATATATAAATCTTATAAAGTTTGTATCTGTCTTGTGTGAAACTTATATGAAAAGCATACAAGAGTGAAAACAGATATAAGATCCCTTGAAAAATTATATAAATGAAACTTGTATTTTTTGGATACTTACTAAAACAATATATGAAAGTAATGAGAAAGTGGCCACTTTCATGAGTAAATCATATAAGCTTTATATGAGTCACTATATGAAGTAGGCCACATCTTATGCAAGTCTTTTATAAGTTTTTACTATTTCTTTTCCATATGGGAACAGTTTGATTACATTCTCACATGTATGAAAGTTTATTCGTTAACTGCCTGACTGAAAGCATTAGATCCACTTCAATGAAAGTTTCAGCAACACTGGCTAACAGCGGCTAACACCACTAGCAGAAACACCAACACGTACTCACAGAGAATTCAGGATATCTTCAACAACTCACCTCAGTATCGCTGTCATCAGATAGAGGTGAGCTTCACTGACTAATTGTTCCATACTGGACTCCTTTTCTTAAGAATAAATATGTGCGGCTGCTTCATACCCGGCATTTTGACAGCTGAGGTAAACAGTGACCTGTCAAACTACACTCACTACAGATGAACACCAGCCAGTGTTTGAGGTGACTCCCATTAGAAACATAAAATGTTGCCAACTATTTAAGTGACACACATTTTTTCCTTTTATTGTGTCAGTGTTATTCAAATATAGTGTCTGAAAAAAGTTTTTCATACAGACAACAGGAGAAACAGCAGCTGATTACAGCTGTCATGGCTGGCAGAGGCTTATTTAATGCTACAAAATGTTAATTTTGTAATTTATGCATGTAGTTTTGGTCAATTTCTTAATTTTTGTTGTCAGATCTACTGCCATTTGTGATTTCTGGTTCCAAATGTCTAATATGGTTCAATTCAATTCAGTTTTAATAATATTGCACCAAATCACAACAACAGCCTCGATGGTGCTTTACATCGTAAGGTAAAGACTGAGACAATAATAGAGATAAAATGCTAAAAATCAGACATGGCCGGCCCTGTGAAAAGTGTAGAAAGACAGAAGCCTAAGCTTTAAAGTAAAGAGCATCTCCTGAATCTAAATGGAACCTGGTTCCACAAAAGAGGGGACTGAAAGCACGGTCGCAGCTAAAATGCTCAAGTCAAGGCTTTAAAGCAGGACTTCTCAGTCCAGTGGGTGATAACCCAGAGGTAATTTACATCTTTTTTATACAGTGTATAAACATGATGAATAAGTTGTACATATACACAACACAACAGCACCACTTATATACACACTCACTCACGTGGCTTTTTTCTTCTGGCCTCTTAACCTTTATTTTGCTGCATTAACTGATTAACCTTTACTGCAACAACACCACAACCTAAATCCTCTTATTCCTATCTCAACACTAAACTTACTAAACACTTACTTGAAGAATTGAGTAGACATGCAGTAGCAGGTAACACACACACATATGTGCACACACGTCTCCGTCAGGTCAGCCTTCATTATCAGCTTATAATCAGTTTTGTCAGTCTTTAATGTGGCTCCGTGTTTATAATAGGTCGAGTTGTGGTGGGTACAGCTTGCTGCCCATGATAGAAACGCCTCTGTCTGCTTCCTGCCATGTCCAGGGGGGACAGCCTGTACAAGCCAGCCCCGGCCTATCCCGTGCCCTCATGTGCCACCCTGCCTAGTCGTGTGGACATCTGCCATTCTGACTGGTGTCAGCGCCCATTGCCTCACTTTGGCTAACGGCTTGTGACACTCCGGCACCCCCCGGGCACCACGCTGCGCTGAGTGGTGGGCATCTCATTTGTGTAGCGCATTTACAAACCAGCAGACACATTGACCTATTCTTTTGGCTTTAGCATCAATGTCAGACTGCTGCCCGCCGCTTGTTCACTCCAAACACCTCCAGATAGACCCAGATGCCAGATAACCCCATCAGTGGAAAACATCAAAGAGACAAATAAGCGTGCCGCCGAACACGCCTATCAGGGGAGTAGTGGAGTTAACCCTTTCAGCGGAGCACCTCTGGGAAAACTTCAAACGCTTAACGATGCCATGGGCAGGAACAGCTAGTGATTACCGCAGCAACTGCCTACAGTGGTTGCTATAGAGACAGCTGAGGAACCAAGGAAAGTCTAAACTCAGGCCTGTTTGAGCTGGTGGAGTTCTGATAGCAAAGTACAAACTTTCACAGAAGTGCTATCAGCAGAAGTTTCTTCTAAACTTTGAGGCAGTGGAAAATGTTGTGGGATGCATATGCGCATCAGCACATCGGGTTCCTACAGGCCTGTATTAAATGACTCTACTGTTGACCAACAAAAGTATGGATCCTCTGTGTGCCATATATCCTAGACATATCGTTATATAAGTGTTAGCCTGGGGGCAGCTCACTCTCCTGTCTGTCTGCCAGTCCTGCTTTCACACTCACCCTGAGCACATATCTTGTATCAAACGACATAGCGTGCTTCTATTTCTGTGCACGCTGCTATGAAGACATGGTTTTAATGCTCCTGTTCTCTGAAGCGATCCCTCAGTGTAAACACACAGAAAGATGAGGAAAATATACCACAGATGTTTTTTATTTTTTTGTCTTTTTCAATCTATGCAGCTCATGTCCAGCACAGAAATGCGACACAGTCCGGAGACTGAAAAGAGCACTGGGTCACTGAATATTCCCGCTGGCTTCAAGACTATCAAGCCCTTTCATGTAGCCTCTATATTACATTACTGTATACACATTATTAGAGAGAAGGGGCCAAGGTGTATTTGTATGAGTCCCAGGTATGGGAAGTTATGATTACCTATGGTGGGATAATTCTCAGCTTCATAAAGATGGTGGGTGCGGAGCAGCATCCTTAGGTGCGTGCGAGTGCAAGCAGTCATGTATGCATTGGCATGTGTGTGAGTGTTAGGAGGCCGTGACCACACCAAAAGATCCATTTAGAGGTAATATGGTCTTTCTTTCTAAAGGTGAGAAAGACCGAGGGAGAACGAGGCAGGATGAGAGAATGTGTGGACTTAAAAGCCTCTGGGCCTTTAAGAGATTACTACCTTATTGCTTTGAGACTATCCAATCTGACATCAGCTGTGTAGCACTAAGAACAGCTGACCACACACACAGACACACATAAACATACACACACAGAGTAATAAAGACTGAAACGCAGGCTTAAAGCAATGATGCACAAAGAGATGGCCAAAAAGAAACAAAGCAGCATCTTTGATCGCCGTAGAAAAGTTAGTGCTGTTGCACTTTATACTGACGTATATCGGTGAACTGTGGGGGGCAGTGTGGGGTAGGGGTCCATGACAGAGAAAGCTTGCACGAAGGACAGAATGAATAGAGAAGAAAGAAAGCTAAAAAGGGAACAGGCGGGTGGGTGTAGAGGTTGGGATGCTGGAGAAAAGGTCTTTCCTCAGACTACTGTGGAGTTCGGAAATCTCCATTCAAGAGCAGAGGGTAGGGGGCCGGCGTGGGTGAGCGACCGAGGAAAACCCATAGAAGAAACCGAGTCGAGGGAGCGCGAGATGAGGGGACTGGTGTCGGGAAAAAAGTGAAAGATTGTGTAGGTGGGAAAAAGAGAAAAGAAGAAGAAGAAAGGACAACAGGCACAGGAAGGGGGCGTGGATGTGAGCTGGAGAGACGGAGAGGGAGAGCGGTAGTCCCGTCCATCGCCCCCTCAGCCCAGTTACAGTGTCATGAGGAGAGAGGAGAGCCTAGCTGCTGGTAGCCACCCACAGAGCAACAGTAACCAGGGGAGCCCTGCTTCTGCCTGCCTGCCTCCCACTCTACATCCAGTAACAGCCAGTACCTTTCCTCCCACTACATTCTACTTACAGCTTCTACTTATTACCTCACCCACACACACACACACACTCTCACTCCACACTCTGGCAGACGGATGATTAGTCAATAATGGTGAGAATGAACTGATAAACAAATGGTGTGAAAACTGTCATATGACATGGAGGTGTACTGCTCCTCCATGGGGTTTCCTCTGGTATTTTACAGAGTGGGTGTCGCATTGACACGTAAATTCTTGTAGCAAGTTTTTGTGTTTATGGATGCAGGTAGGATGATGAAACAGTGTTGTTAGTTTTAATGGCTGTCGATAAACTAGAACAAACCGGACAACAGGATGTTGCACTAGCTAATGATACAGAGTCAGAGCAGAGAGGATCATGTTTTCGTATTTTTTTTCCACTAATAAATCTTGATCCAGTTTCATATTTAATGCATTAGCTGTTTTAGTCTTTACTCTTTAAACAGTCAGAAGCCATTTCTGAACTCGGCGACAGTGTTAGGAAAATCATATCAGAACATTATCTAGAGCTGCCTTTCCTGTAGCACACAGCAGGCTCTAGTCTGCGTTCTCACTACTGGAAATACTCCGTTTGGTTTCGGTGAGGTTGCCTCCTGGGTAGAGCATGCAGGAGGCAGTGCATTTGACATTCACTGTATTCACTGTATAGCTGTGAACATTAGGTTTTCACATGGGTTCGATCATAGATCACATAGGCTGCTGGCAGGGTGAAGATCCTGACTTGGAATTGTATTTTCTTACATATGGCTCCACTGGGTTATTGTTAGCAAAGCATGCAGTGCATGTGTGAAAACAGCTTTAGTTTAATTGGGGTCACATAAGGAGCTTTCAGACTTGATGGTGGTTTAACAATAAGCGGTCAGGATAACCCACTTGAAGGACAAAGCACATTTCAAGTTCATATCCACAATTTTTTTTTTTAAAACAATGTAGCAAAATTAAAAGCAAACCATCCAAACTCGTGAACTTTTAAAATATTACAGCAGTCCTTCTCATAGTTATTTTAATGGAAACTAAAGAATAAACTGACAAGGCAACATTGCCTTCTGAATGCAAATTCAAATGTATTAAAAGTTAATGCTGTGTAGACTGAAAATAGTTTTCATTTAGCCTTAAATACTAAGTACTTTGTATATTTGTCATGCTTAAAAAATCCATTTTAATATTAGAAAGCGATAACCCAAAACAAAATGCAGTTTTTAAATGATGATTTCCATTTATTAAGGGGAAAAAGCTATTTGAACCTACCTGAAGTATGAATTAACTGTGATTAGTCACATTTTTTGGTTTGGGTTACATTTCTATGGCTTTGGAACCAGTGAACAAAACTGAGAGACATTATCCAGAAATAGAGAAAACCTGGAACAGTGGCGAGCCTTCCTAGAGTTACTCCAAGAGCGCATCAACAACTCATCCAGAAAGCAACAAAAGAAACCAAACATCTAAAGAACTGGAGGCCTCACTTGCCTCAGTTGAGGTCAGAGTTCATCATTCACCAATAAGAATGAAGCTGGGGAAGAACAACATCCATGGGAGAGATCCAAGGAGAACAGAGAGGTTTGCCGATAAACAGCTTGATCATAAAGAGTTGGGAAAACATTTTGTGGACTGACAAGCAAAAGTTGATCTTTCTGGAAGGTAGGAGTCCTGTTACATCTGGCATAAAACTAACATAGCATTTCATGAAAAGAACATCATACCAGAAGTCAAACATGGTGGTGGCAGTGTGATGGACTGGGGCTGCTTTGCTTCTTTAACACCTGGATGACTTTCTGTAATTGATGCAAGTATGAATTTTGATCTCTACCATCTTCAGTGGATTCAACAAAAATGGAAAACCTGTTGCTGGTGTTTTCCTTCTATGCACTCTTGCTGATACTTTGCTAGGAATGCAGTACACAGTCTTAAAGCCTGTCTCTGAATATACCTTTGATATTTAATGGCATGCAACTCTAAAAGCAAAAACCCAAGTATATATTAAATCTAGATAGAGATTCCAGGGTACCTTATCAACAGTCTACCAAAGAAATTATCCCAGTATTTAGGGGTCATATGATTGATACCATTTGATGGCATTTGAGTCATCATTCATAAGAGCTGGCCGTGGTACCCATCTGCAGCTTTTAGGTCAACAAAGGCTATTTAAAAAGGGGTTCTTCTTTTCTTTGTTGTTTAAATGGGTAGACATAGGATGTTTATGGCATCATGAGTAAAAACACTGTGTTCCCCTGCACACACACATACAGACACATGCACACAATGCTCTTTCCCACAGTACTTGAGCTCCAGAGTGAAAAAACAGAACTCAAGCCTTGTCTGTGCCCTTAGGATGTGGAGAAGAGATGGGGAAAATGAGAAAGGGCAGAGCGAGGGGAAGAAAGAGACAGAGAACATTTGAGAAATCCAGAGGCTGATGGCTTTGCAAAAGATGATCACAAAAGCACACACAATGATTCACAGACTCACACAGAGGGAGGAGAGGGAGGGAGTGATGCACAGACAGGTATCCAGACACACTGAGTGGTTAGCCCTTGGGCTTTCCCCGGAAAACTGCAGCTTCATTACAAGAGTAAACAGACACACACACACAGATGTACAAAGGGCTTTCCCAATGCTGTAACAGCTGTGAGGCCTGTCAAACAACAACACCTATAGACACCAGAGAGCAGGTGAAACGTAATGCATGCATTATCCACAGGCCACAAATGCTCCAGATGTAATAGGTCTTAGTGAATAAACCGATGATCCACACACACATATGTAGACTATAAGCAAATAAATATGGTGAACAGTGTGTGATAGAGTTGTGTGTGAGCCTCACAACATCCAGAGTGCTACTCACAAAGTGGTTTTTTTTTTCAGGAGTTTTTTTTTGTTTGTGTAGCTGCTTTGAATAAATAAGGAGGCAGGATTACGTGGAAGGAAAACCCATTAATGTCAGATTATTGATGTAATATTTATGAAGCCATATCAAGAGGGTCGTGTTCATTATTCAAAGCTACAGTTGTAGTACGTGTGTGTGTGTGTGTGTGTGTGTGCGTGTGTAGGTGTGTGTGGACTCGGCTCTTGCTAACAGACTGCAAGAGCAGATGTGGGTGGAAAAGGGCTTTCCCGGTGCCATGAAACAGTGAAATGCCTGCTACTCTTATGTAAACATGGACTCAAAGGATCTTTACTGTAAAGCACACACCTACACACACACGCAAATAAACAGCCAATCTGGATTCATGTCAGATGCTTAGGGCAACTGTTACATAAAGACAAATAATAAAATGCCTCCCTTTAAATAATGCACACCGAAGTCGCACACACGTCAATGATCATGAACAAACACAGACTATACAACGCGCTTGAGTACATTCGTAACACACAAACACAGTGACGCTAAGCTGAAATGTCACAAAAGGGGAAAAAAGTCACACACAAAAAATCACACCAACAATGACGAAACAAGACTTAAGATTTAAGAACAACTAAGCAACTAAGATAAGTGTTAAAGCTGTTGCCCAAAGTGGAGCTGCGTCAATAACAAAAGTTTCCACGCGCAGCAGAAATGCACTCGTATATCAGAGGTTATCTCTTGGATCTGATCTGCCATAAAGGGCAGACATTTAGCAAAAAAGTAACAGCAGATTTCAACTTGCTCCTTCATGACACAGTCTCAAAAAAAAGGCTGCATGTCAGCACTTTCACAAAGTCTTTAATCACAACACGGCAACAACAGCAGCAGCAGCACAGAAACCTGAGCCGAGCAGAAGTTTTGCCACAGCTACTCGATGTGAAGCAAAGAAAGGGAAATTTGCATCACTGTTGGCTGAAATCTGTCGTCTTGATTAAATGTTCAGGAAAGAAGCAGATTTCACATTCATTTCCATCTTAGTGTAAGGACAAGAAAGACATTGTGGACAAAAACAAGAAACCCCCCTAATCTTTAGTTACAATATTATATTTGGTTAAATGTTCTGATTGTTCAAATATGTTATTTTCTTTGACTCTTGTAAAATAATGTCCCCCAGTCTCCAAAAAGACATAGTGCGGGAAATGTAGTTATTCCTCCGTTACACCACAAGAGGGAGTATCCCCTAAAATGAGCAGCTCTAGCGGGAGTAAATAAGCCCAGCCACTAACCATAAGGCAGTGCGTCTAAAAGAGCTGTGAGAGATTGTAGAACTGTGTAACGATGCACTATGTCTATACATTTGCAGGTAAGCAGATACAAAATAGGAAAAGAACTGTATAAGATGTATCTAAAGATATCTAAAGATAAGTCCACAGGGTTGATGAGAATGTGGGAAAGTTGGCCGCTGATCCCTATTATGTGTCATAAGTATATAAGTTATTGGTAGCGATATAGATTAGCCGTGAAGCTAACGATTAGCAGCTAGAGCTAATTCCATAGTTTGTGTGGAAACCTCGTGGCGCTGTTGTGGATCTATACCTGTATCTATATCTTTTGTTTATGTTTATTTCATTGATGTACTGTAAGAAGTTTTAGTGTTTTGGGTTTAAAACCTAACCATAAGGCAGTGCGCCTAAAAGAGCTGTGTGAGATAGTGCATCTTTACACATTTGTACTATGTCTATACATTTGCGGTAAAGGCGAACTCACAAAGCTACACTGGTTTCGATTCATCTTAATCCAAGTGTGCAACATTAGTTTTTTTTAAGAACATTTTAAGAGACTGTTCTAAATGAACTGAACTGGGAGGCAGCTAATTGTTTTATTTACTTATATATTTCAAATATTCTGAAGATGGCAAGAAATTATTTTTTGTCTGTGATTTGTGCATTTTGACCACTTGGGGGCACCATAAATAGCTTTTTTTTTTTCATTTTCTGTGCTTATCAACACAAATAATCCCGTATTTCCAGAAATGTTTTACTTACATTTGCATATCATCAACCTTTAAGTCGAATATTCACAGTTTTTTAATCCCTTCCCACCTGCAAGTGTAAAGTCTGTCTCTTTAGGAGCCAAATACTCCACCATGTTGCTAACTAGCAGCTAACTACATCCTTTTTGCACATAGCTCACTTTTAAATGATGTCCATGAACTCCTTCGCCTTTGTTTTCATGTTGCACTGTTAAGCAAGCGTCAAGTCAGCCTTTCTTTTGGCGACTTAGCAACAGAGTCACAAGAAGCACACCTTGCTCCTATTCACACTGACTGATGACATCAATTCACGCTCACTCCTAACTTCCTGGCACTAAAACAAATTAGCAGTGTGTACAAAAAAATTTCAAAATAAAATGACACCACAATTAGAAAGTATTCCCCTTCTTAAATCTATAAGAGTTCAATTAAAATATGGATTGTCTTATTTTTCGTGCACAACATTCACATTGTCACTTGATATCATTATAGGAATAAAGATCGTTCCTTTTTCAACCGTAAGTCTCACAAGCAATTAATCAGGTTAACCAATTATGAGACTGGGAAGAGAATCATAAAAATATTTAAACTTGCTGTGTCAGTAGAATAATCATTAAGTTTACATTAAACTATGTAATCAAGCTTTTTGTTTGGTATAAAACTTGTTATGGTTTTACTACAGAAGCAGATGATTCTGTATGTTCTGTATGTGTATGTATTTCAACTCAGATGTAACGCACTAATGACAAAGCCAAACAAATAAGGGCAGATGTTCTGCTTTATAGACAAATATTACATCAGTTTTACCGTAATTTCACAGTCGCACTAATGAATGTTATTGTAGACTCAGTCACTACATTTTGCATCTGCCTCTCAGTGTCAATGCAGTCCAGTGTTACATTATACTCATTTGTTACTGTTTGTTGGTTTTCTATAGACACACACACACACACACACACACACACACACACAGGCAGGTGTTAATGCTACAATTTGTCTGCTCTGTTCTTTAGATCATTTGCTCTGTTGTCTTTGAAATTCTCTCTTCTTCATTATTGATGAACGCTGCAGTACTTTCTTAGCTTGTGGTGCACTGTAAATCAAGCTTGGTGTGTACGTGTGTGTGTGTGTGTGTGTGTGTGTGTGTGTGTGTGTGTGTGTGAGTCTTACATGCAAATGAAATGTCCCCATAGTAATAACAGCCTTATTAAAGCGCAGATTACTTTGAATGTTAATTAAATTCCTCTTTAAGTTGCATTATTATGTATTTATGCTACACTCCAACTGCAGTATCGCTTTCTTTGCCCCCCCCCACACACACATCCAGTAATTATGTCGCCTCGCCAACATGGCGATCGTTGTCCCTTCATTTCTCCTCCTTTTCTTAACCTCCTGCTCTTCTCTGCCTCCTCCAGCCCCTTCTTCCTGCGTCTTTTTCGTTCCTGTCTGTTCAGCACATTAAAGCTCAGCGAATGCCCCGAGTTCTCGTGACTCACCCCTCCTGTGTGCCTGCGTGTGTTTGTTTATGCGCGTGTGTGTGCATGTAGGCTCATCGGCCTGGCATGGAGAAACAAATTGGTTTGTTTTCAGTCCCCACGCCCAGAGAGGTCTTCAAGGCGACTGTCAGGATGATCCCGTGTCTGACATACACGCCTCAGCAGGAATTCCTCATGCATTCTATATGTTCAGATTACTATTAGTGTGTCCAGAGCTTCTGTGTAGTGTGTATGTTTATTAGACATGCATTTAAAAATGAGCCATGAAAACATTTTTGCTGCTTGTAGAGAAAAAATAATTCACTCAGGTAATAAAATTAAGAGCAAAACTGTAGTCATGATATTAACCATAACAAATATACTAAAATATTAATTATTTATTTAATCATTTTCAAAAAAATGTGCCCCGGATCACTAAAATGTAAGGAAACTCTGCAGTCAGCTTAGCTGTGATCTCTGCATTCTTTTTTAGTGCACATTTTTGTCTTTCCTGCTCTTATTTAAATGTCAGGCCATGGTACAGAATCCCCAGAGGTCTTGGACTCATGGGAAGTGGTCAACTGAAATATAAAAACATAAATTTGGCAACAATCTGATAGATTTTTCACTAATCTATCATTTTTGGTGAATCAGATTAACTCAACCATACAGCAATGGATGCTGTTGAGGAAGCTTTAACCTGTAAACTCTAAATCTCTCTACATTAAATATCTGCATGACTTTTCTGTCACATGGATTTTGGTTAGTATGCATGTTGATAACAGTGATTTTTTTTTTCCCAGCAAAACTTCCTTGACTTGAAAATTCAGTTTCGCCGATTTCTCTGTCGCTTTGTGCCACTCGCACAAAGCTGCAGTAAAAATTAGCATTAAAAAGCACTCACAAATGACATGAACAAGATTTATTTCTCCGCAGTGGCAGCGAGCACAACACGCAGGGCTGCCGATAAATGTGCCGCATTCACAGGTTAACAAGATATTTAGGGCAAATGATAGCTAACGAATAGTAACTGAGACTCGCCCCACAGAGAAGAACATCAGAGAGCTGCTCATAGGAGACCCGCTAGCTCTCAGTGATAACACAGGTACCCACACAGAAAGTTTTTCATAAGTGCTTCTAACCAGTGTCAAAGCTCTGCCGCACTCTTTGTCTTTACGGTGAAGAAAATGAGTGATATCGATGCTTCTTCTGGCTGTTTAGCAGTTGCTGTCAGCGCCATGTCACAGCCATGGTCTGACTATAGGAGCTCACTTTAGTCCCCCCCCCCATTCGCCTCAATGTCTGTTGGCCCATGAGGCCACACTTTGTAGAGTTTGCCACCTCATTACCCTGCTGCATTTACTTATTGTGCTTGTAATAAATAAGACAGGCTTCTAGCTGGATGTGAAGAATAAAATTACCGTGACACTAAAAGAAAACAACAAAGAACACTCTCTCCTGTGTTAGATCTTTAAAGTGTTGAACTTATAAAGACTTATTGTAGAAAGAGATTTTTCAAAGATTGAAAGGAAGAAGCTGTTTTTTTCCTTTGCTTGAGACTCTTTATTCCAGAGTTTAGGAGTATTGATCACAAAGGCTCGATTACCAGATCTCGACCTTGAGAACGAGGAGAAGAAACGCATCCTCAGAACTTAGGTGGTGTGGGGAAACCTTGTTTTAGCAGCTCAGTGATACGGAAAATGCAAAGGTCTTGTGTTTAGCTTTAGTTTTTACAAACACTTAAAATTCTGTTCTGTGAAAAAGGATCTCGCTTCTTAGTTCAAGTTGAGATCCTGGCAGCTGAGTAGAAAAATATAATTCTACTGGTGCCAGTAAGTTTGGCAACAGTAGTCAAGATGGAGAACAAATTAATGCATAAATTACAGTCTCCAGATTTTTAGCAGAAAGCAGTGTTCTAATCTTAGAGCTGTTCCTGAGAAAATAGAAAGCCTAAGCAGCACTAGTGTAATGTAACACCAACAATCCTGCAGCCATGGGCTGAGGAACGGGACGGTGAGCCAATTCCGCTTGAAATCTGCCAGCAGATATGACGGTATGTGCCACGATGGGAAAGTGTACATGTTATTAAGTTAGTTTTGTTATTTAATATGTGGATCCGTATCATATCAAACGAAAAGTGCCGCATCTCTGCTGCATTGCCAGATTGCCCCCCGGCGTTGAAAAGAAACGGGAACCTCGCCGTGGCCCCTTGTTAAAACTCCCCATGTGTGCACCGCTCAGCAGCGAGGGAGAGGGTATCCTCCTGTCTGCGCACACACATTAAAATTACACACCGCACACCTCACCCCTGGCCAATGCGCCTGGCACCCCCACCCACCCCCGCAAATCTGTGTCGGTTATGTAAAACGTGGGGCGAGGAGTATGGGAAAAGGTCCCCGGAGAGCGACATTGTCATCATACATTAAACAGCACCCCAGGTCTGACTAAACACCCGCTCATTAATAAACAATGAGGGAAGCGGTTAAAAATAGATCCCTCTCTCCACACCTCTTTCCCCCCCGGTTCTTCCCTTCTGACAGCAGCCTCTCCATATGGAGAGGCCTGCCCCGCTCTGCTCTACTCTGGGCTCCTTCATGTAGGGATCAGCACCATGGAGAGCGCCACTGTCACGGCTGCCTCTGTGTGTGTGTGTGTGTGTGTGTGTGTGTGTTTGCGTGTGTGTGTGTGTGTTGACAGCTCACCAGGTGTCCTCTCAGTTTGAGTTCCACAGTAAACATGAGCAGAGCGGTAAACACAAGCCCTGCTGACGGTAATGATGTCAAACCCACATCTAACCTTATCCCTCGTCTTCTCGCTCTCTCCGTCCATCCTCTTCCTCATCTGTCTGTGAGCTTTGTTTTTTGGGGTTTTTTTTGTTTTTTAACTCGACGCCATCTAAACACAACTCTCACTCCTAACCTCACTTTGACTCAACCCTCTCCATCTTGCATTCCCTTCTTGTCCTCGCCGTCCGTATAATGTCTACAGGTTATTCTTCTACCGCCATGAAGCATTTCAGTGCACCTCAGTGCTCCCGTCAACACTTCAGGTCGCCCTGGTCTGCGTTTTTCCTCTATGTTAAAGAACTCTATCTATTCTGCTGTCTAATTTGAGATGCAGGGCTATTTTTTACCCTTTCCCCCAAAGGGCAGATGGATTTTCTTTTTTCATGAGCCTGGAGAAAAAGAATGATGAGGAGAATTTCAAGCCCCAAAATGTGATAGTGGGGTTAACATAGAAGAAGAAATCTGCAGACATTTTGGCAATGTTCAGTTCTTTGGAAGAAAGAAGAACAGACATGAGCGGTGCATTTAGACTTGTTTTTTCAGTTAAATCTAGATGTCAGAGTACAAGAAAACAGAAGCAGGTTATGCTGATGCATGGAGACATTGCTTTTGAGTATTTCCTTTTTCCCTTTGGGGTCACCTGTTGATTCTAAACCATTAGTGCTTCCTTTTGAAACAACTTGACGACACAGAGACGGAGATCAAAAAGGAGAGACGCCAGACAGAAACTCAAAGGACCTTTCCACATCTGAGGAAATGCAGTCTGTAACTGTTGTGTGGCTAACTGCGGCTAATGCTGGCTTGACAATATGAAGGTGTTTAAAATAAAATGTGTAATATATAGGACTTCTTTGAATGATCAAAATACTATTTGAGTTTTTGAAACTTTCATTAATTTCTTTTCTTTATCAAATCCAAGGGAGTGGAAACAAGATGTAAACCCAAGTATGGCATTTTTAAAGTTGAGATAAAGATTATTAATAATTTAGAGTTGTGTTTGTGTCCACCTGATTCATGTGATTCTCTCTGTTCACCTGTTTCTAAGAAAATTATCAGGGTGTTCAGCTACTAAATGCTCCAGCTGTGTTTGATATAGAGCTGGTATTGGGTTAATGTGAGTTTTTAGAGCTATTTTAGTGCACTGAGTATCAAAACATTAAAGCTAAACAATCATCTTAAATCCAATAAAAAGTTTTGTAACATTGATTTTTAGTGATACGTGAACATTTTCTGGAGGCTCATGACACCGAGTATCACCTTTGACACAATCACAGTGTTTTACTGTTATCATACCATCTTCCATTTTCTTGCGTTTATTACATTCAGGTTTGCGGCATTGCCGGAGCTTGTGCCAGACGTCATAGGGCAAGAGGCAAGGTACATCCTTACACTGGCTGCTGTTCAGTTTTAGAATTGATTTTCAGATTTTGTTGTTTTTAAGGCAGAGGTTGGCCCCTCCTTGCTTCTCTGATCTTTTAAGCTTGCACACTCCCAGTAGATCACTCAGATCTGCAGAGCAAGTGCTCCTAGCAGTGCCGAGGTCCAGATTAAAACATAGAGCTGCTCGTAAATTGTGGAACAAACTACCTCTTCATATCGGGGCCTTTATTCCTTGACATTTAAAATACAGTGAGCTCTTTTGTTGTTTTCTCATTTTATGTCTTTTATTTTATATCTTATTTTATTCTTTTAGCTGTCAGCAACTGTTGTTTTTGTATCCGCTATACAAATAAACTTGACTTGACTCGACCCCAGACAGGCTGCCAGTCTGTAACAGAGCATGTGACAGGCTGATATGACACAGAGACACCATTCACAAATGTCTTACATACTGTAGACTGTATATAAAATTAACATGGCTTGTTTTGTAGCCTGGAGTTTAACATTTTGGCTACGTGTGTTTCCACCTCTCATCTTCAATAGTCATCACTGTGGTTATTTAGCAGAAAAAAACTTCATCCAGCTCCAGGGCCTTCTAGCTAGCTTGGAACCCTATTTTTATGAAATATTGATGTTTCTGTTGAGTTTTTGCTGTTTATGTACTTTAACTTCTGTCTTCACTTAAGAAAAATGTGGCTTATCTCTGCAGCCAGACGTCAACAAGGTGTAAATGATCACAAAATGTGATAGCTAAACAATCACAGTCAAGCGCAGAGAATAAAGTGATACTGAAGTATAAAACAGTAAGCAGTGTACAGTACAAGAGGCCAACTAATGGAAATAGTTAATGAAATGAAACCCTGTGATAACCCTTTTAGATGTTTCTGTTGCAAACCTGTGAACCTACCATTTAGAAATTACAAAAGAGCAGCTGATTGTAGTTTTTTATTTCTTTTGCTTGTTAAAATTTATTCTTTAAAACCCAACAGAAATATATTTTAATTTGCCTGCAGAGATAGAGAACAGAATGATCCATTTTTTATGTTTAAAAGTGCAAACTCTCCTGTTTATCACTGCCATCGAGACCTCTACGTGCCTGTGAACATTTCCAGGTAAGTTAATCACACGCTGCTGCGGACTCCTGGAGGCTTTGAAGGTCAAAAGCTCCACCTCTGGTTGGCAGCCAGCTGTCAGTCTGCCCAGTCAGGTGGAGGGAGGGAGAGTTTTTAGGGATGGTAGCCAAGCCTTCATGCAATAAATAAAACCAAAAAAAAGAAAGAAAGAAATCACAGGGTGATGAGCACATGAGATCGGGTATTAAAGTGAGTGTGAGAGGAAGGTATGAAGAAGGGAAAGGGCAAAGGAGAGGAATGAAGAGAGGGGGGAGGAGGCCAGTAGAGAAAGAGGGGTGAAGGTGGAGATGCAAAGTTGTCAGCAGAGGAGGAAAAAGAGCGAGGGATCATGGAGGAGAGGGTGGCGGATGATGCAGGAAGATGAGCCAATCGTCCTGCTCACTTGACCCTTCCAATTACCACGGCGACGGTTAATTAGCGCCGAGGTAAGCTCCGGTAATTACCACATTGTGTCTCGGACAAGAGGCTACGCACGCAGATCACACACAACACGCACACACTCACAACACGCGCGCAAACATGTTGCTATGGATACCCGCAATCCTTTCTATCACTGTGCTGAAAAAAAAGGAGAAAAAGTAGATAGAAATAGATAAAAGAGATGAGAGGAGATAACAAGAGCAGAAACAAGAAGCAAGGAGAAAGCAAACAAAAGCTCTACAAAGGCAAAAGAAGGAGGAACAGTGCTTAGTTCAAAGGGGGGTGGTTGGTTCTGTGTGTGTCAGCCACATTGTCAGAGACACAGTTTAACAACAACTCTCACTGTCTAGGAATGACAGGTGGGGAAAAAAGAAGAAGAAGAAACTATAAATCGGTCACCAGGCGCACACAATAGCTATTAAACTTTAAAGTGCAGTTTTCTCAGGGACAACAGGAAACTTAAGCAGGCCAACTGTACTCCAATGCCTCCTGTTCAAAAAAGTGATTATCTGCTGTTGGTGCCATCAGATTGTTAGTGGCATTTTCACCTCCTCAGTGTTACACCAGGGGTTTGTCTGGATGCTTGAACCCTTTGGTAGGCTCTGACATACTGACCCCCTGCCACACACACACAGGATACAGTACATCTGTACACGCGATCACACATGAACAGATGCAGGTGCATGTGTAACACCGCACGGGCCGCCTCGCACGAGCACAGATGCGACAGATAGGTCCTGACACTCTGACCCGAATCTTCACCCCTGCCAACACCTTCAGCCCTTAAACCCTGATGCTGTATGTCCTGAAACACTCCTGTGCGCATACACACACGCCGAAACGTCTCCCCTGTTTAGCTGACAAGTTACATAAGCTGTCGAAAGCTGTATTTCTCATAGGCAGAGAGTAGTAGAAACAGTAGCCTCCTTACACGTCAGTGGATATGTGCTCAAGCAACCTCTGACAGGCCAGTTTATGGGGCCATGTTTGGGTTAAAAGACATCGCCTTACTGGTTAGGAGGATGAAGCGTGTGACTTTGAGTCTGATCAAGCTTTAATGTAGTTGTAGTTAATATATTTGGAATCAAATGAATGGCTACTTAGTGAAAGTAATAAGTCAGTTCGGATCAATTTCCTCACAGTTTTCAATTAAATCAGATATCACATTAAGCCAAATGCTCACCACAGCTCAGACATGCTGCCGCACGCAGAGGAGAGCCTCTCATTGGTTTCTTTGTTGGTAAGACAGCGCCACCATGTGTTCAATGCTTCTATTGAATCTGTTCCTAATGGAAACTATATTCTGATTTGCACTCAGACTGAAATGTTTACTTTAAAGCCTTTTGTTTTTATAAGACACATCCTTAACAACAGATACGGACAAAAGGATGGAAAAAAGATGGAAAAATTAGAAAAAAACAAATTATTATGAAAAAACTCAAGCAGCTGTGATTTTCAGTCACTTGCTTATTGCTTATTGGTATGTATGCAAATCCTCCTGTAGTGTAGTACATAGTAGTGAGAAGGACAAGACCTGGTTTGTCTCTGATGATGTCAGAGGTTAGAGTAAATGCCTTGAAGGTTGAGCTCTGCATCATTTATATTGTCTAGCAGTATGGTCCACTGTTTGCAAGCCCTTGGCAGTCAGATCACTGAGCCATATTGTGATAGATTGAGCCTGTAGTCTCAGTGCTCTCTATAGAACAGTGGTAGCAGTTACCTCCTCCAAAGCCTTTCAGCTTCCTTGTAAATAACTGTGTTGGCTGAGCTGAAGAACCAGGAGAGGGATTCAAGTGTCTGGGTGAGTTAGACACACAAGAAAATGAAGCTGCTCCTTCTCTCAACAGCCGGACGATGCAGTCAGAGGTCTCAGGGCTAGTTCAGAATTGTAGGACATGTTGTGTCCCACCCACAAATTAGAAAATGGCCCTTTACACTTACAAAAGGTAAAATTTAAGTCTGACTGAAAAAAATGCATACAAAATATTTAAAATACAAAGCAGTTCTTGTGCACATCCTAAAAATGCTCTTTTTCTCTTGAAACAACTTCTTCATAAAATTGCATGCCAACTATAACAGTTAAACTAAGTTATAAATCTTTTTTTTTTTTACTTTGTTGATAAATTCTTCTTACAGTTGTTAAAAAAATGTTTAAAAAAGTTTCGTTCCTTTACTTGTGTAGCTACATTTACCCTTGATGTTCAATATCCATTCCATCCCAGTTTCTTTTTCTGTATATTAAAAGAATCTGTTTAAAAACATAAAACAAATGAATAAACAACATTTCTTGAGTGTTTTTGTTACATTTATGTCATGATCTACATTCAAAAGTAATAGTTCAACTCTGATAATGTTGTGCAACCCTGTTGCTTTAATAGTCACACAGTTATTAAATATTTTGTTAATATAAAAAAATAAAAGACATTGCTTTTGGAACACACAGGATTTAATCTATTGCCTTTGTACTAGTTTGAATGATTATATGAACAGTGTGTTTGACCAATGATCTCAAAACAAATGCTGAAATTACTAAATTACTAAACTTGATCCACTCTTCAATAACTAAATATTATTTAAGTGTGGATCAAGGTAGATTTCAAAAGTTGCATAAATTAATATACTGTTAAAGGAGTCTTCAGTATGAATGTGACTTTCATTAACTTAATGGTCAAAAATTTATTAAGAAAGATGTGTTCCAGAGCACTGGTAAAAGGGTTCCCAGTCACAGTTCTTGAAACATATACTGTGGTCCAATTCTGGGATGACCACTTTGTTCTTTCAGAGGTCATTAATAATTTCTCTTATCTTATGATTGAGAAAACAGTTGTTGGCCTGGCTCATGTGGTCAGGTCAGCCACCTGTCTTCTCTTTTTGTTGGATCCTCTAGAGGTGAAAGTTAAACTGCACTGAATGTTTCACCTAATTATACTTCAGATGACTGACTTTCCATGTTATGGAGCAGTCTCCATCAGAGGGTCGCTCTCTTACGTGAGTAACCTCACAGACTGTATGTTCATTACAATGCAGCACTGCTTATTTATGGATATTTACATTTTTATCTTCCAAACACTGACTGTCTCAAGTTTTAGTTCAGAACCATGTTGATGCTGTTAAACCTTTGCCACATGGTGGCAGTGTAAACCAGAGGATGTTTAATAATCCAGAAAGGGGAGGATGGACACCTGGGCCTCTTGGATTAACCTCCAGGGGGCAGGCACTCTCAGATGTGTCACTCTCCCATGTCTGGCCCCCAGAGTGGGGCCCCAGTGGTTCTGATCCGGGTGAAGTTGCTTAAATCCTTGTTGTCGTCACAGGGGAGTCAAAATTGTTAACTGTACTGCAACATAGAAATTAAGTTTTTAAGTTCAGGGTTATAAGGAGTGCAGCTTGTATACTTCAAATAAGTAAATGAAAAATAACAAATTACTATAGATAAAACTAGTTTGCAAAATTTAAGATGCAAGATTAGCTATTATATTCTAATCTAATTGCCAATATAAATCTGAACATTCCAAGAAATGGAAGACCAAACAGCAAGCCCCGAGAACATGGGCGGACATTGTTTGTGAGGGGCTGCATCAATATGCTCAATAATAGGCTAAAGAGCTTGGAAAGAAAAGCGTCTGGACTTCTTTAAGTTTCTTGATGATGTTTCGCCTCTCATCCAAGAAGCTTCTTCAGTTCTAAGAACAATTGCTGGAGAGTCCCAGATTTTTAAGCTCAGTTGGGAGTGTCCCTAAGAGGGTCGTGGACCCCCTATGGATCCTCTGCCTAATCACACGAGCCAAGGTGTGAAAATGGCTGTGGGTCACAATCAGCCAAGGTTTCAGGTGAACCCAATGTGAGACCTTGCCCCACCCTATCATGTTACTTACTGAGATCAAATGACCCATGAGGTGAGTTGTCGTTAAGGTGTCTGGGAAGGGATCTCAAAACTGGATACAGATGGCAGACAGTTGGCGTCGTAAGCCACCACCTCTGTTCAAAGATGGTCATTCACAGTGGCCATAGATGGCTTCTTTCACTCTGTCAAACCATCTGTCTTCTCTGTCCAAAATGTGGAAATTAGTATCCTGATCTTTGAGTGACCTCTGTCCTTTACATGCAGATGAACCGCTGAGTCTTGATTTTGACCCCAGTGTCATCAACATATCTGTACAAGTGGTTAGGTAGTCTAGCTCCTTAGACTACGATGACCTCGATGACTGAGAACCTTCACAGACAAGCTCAATATTAATTTTATCTCTCTATAACAGGGGTCGGCAACCCTAGGCACGCATGCCACAGCTGGCACGCGAAGGGTTAACTGATGGCACGACCATAGCTGGACTGGCCATCGGGCTCGGTGGGCCGATGGTGATTTTTTGTTTTTATGGGCCGATGGTTTTTTGTTTTGTTTTGTTTTGTTTTGGGGGGTTTTCGAAACAGTATAAACACTGAAAGCTGGTGGATTGGCAGGATGCTGGGAGATGTGTAAAAATAACTCAATTGTTTTATGGTGGCTATTGCGGAGCTTCCACAGATTCAGTAACATTAGCAAGTGGTGGAGGCCAGCAGGAAAGGCAGGAGGTGGAGAGACCCGAGGCGGCCGGAGGTCCGAGTGTCAGGTGAACTGAACTTCAGGTAAGAAGTTATGACCTGCAGTCTATCTGGGTCAGATATAAACCAAGATTAGGTGGAGTTTATTTTCGTTATGCTAACTTTTTACAGTCAGTTACAATAACTCGTACTGCGTACTAGCTAGCATGACGGAGTGTCTATACAGCTGGGTGGGTGCTATGATGTTACTGACAGTGAACTTTATTTTATTCATAAGGTTAGTTAGTAGAGTTGCCAACCGTCCCGTAAAAAGACGGAATCGTCCCGCATTCAGAGAAAATATTACGCGTTTCGTATTGAGCTGAAAAGGATTACAGTTTGTCCCGTACTTCAGCTAGAATGGAAAAAGACACAAAGCTTGAGTTATTCTGTCGTTACGCTGCACAGCTGCCTCTTCTTCTCTCATTCTCTCCCCCTCTCTCTCCTGTTGCTACTTCAATCATGAAAGCAAGTAAAGTAAAACTTTATTTATATCGCACCTTTCAAGATAAAAATCACAAAGTGCTTCACAGAAGCTAAAACCTAAAAATAAAAATCAACCAAAAGCAAGTTTAAAAAGATGAGCTTTTAGCTGTTTTTTAAAAGCGACCACTGAGTCCACAGATCTCAGGCTCAAAGGGAGAGAGTTCCACAATCTGGGGGCCACAGTTACAAAAGCTTTGTCGCCTTTTGTTTTCAGCCTCATGTGTTGGACAGCCAGCAAGCCCTGGTCACATGACCTCAGGGACCTGCTGGGAATGTATGGATTTAAAAGTTCACTTATATATGTTGGTGCTTGTCCATGCAGAGCCCTGAAAGTCAAGGTCAAAACCTTAAACTGGATTCTGAATTTAAAGGGGAGCCAGTGCAGCTGAATCAGCGGGGGTGTGACATGGGAAAACTTGGAGGACTTGGTCAGAAGCTTTGCAGCAGCGTTCTGAACAACTTGCAGATGCTCCAAAGAGGCTTTACATAAACAAGTAAACAAAGAATTACAATAATAGATAGAATAGAATAGAATGCCTTTATTGTCATTATACAGCTGTACAATGAGATACAGAGCATCTCCTACTCAGTATAAACATGTTGGGGGGTGGGGGGGGGGGGGGGGGGGGGGTACAGTTCTAATCCAGACGAGATGAAACAAATGCATAAATGACAATTTCTAATTCGGAGCGCGATACAATGGGACTCAGCTTAGCAATGTTTCTCAAGTGATAAAAACAGGAGCGAACCAGAGATTTTACATGGGCATCCAAAGTCAGAGCTGAGTCAATAGTAACACCAAGGTTCCTGATATACGGTTTTGCAAATGTAGCAAGTGGACCCAAGTTTTCCATAACACTAGGTACAAAATTTTTAGGAGCACAAACAAGGACTTCAGTCTTCTCCTCATTTAGTTGAAGAAAGTTTCCAGCCATCCAACATCTAATGGAGTCTATGCACTTGTGCAAAATCTGTAGCTTGGAAACATCATGGGGCTTAAAGGAGATATATAACTGAATATCATCTGCATAGCAGTGATACGAAATGTCCTTAAAAGTGCTCAATAAGTGTTGAAGAGGAAGTAAATACAGTAAGAACAATAAAGGCCCCAAAACTGAACCTTGTGGCACACCATAGGCAAGAAAAGTAGAAGAGGAACTGTACTTAGAGGTAGCAACAGAAAAGGATTGTTCATGCAAATAGGATTCAAACCAGTCCAAAGCAGCCCCTGATATACCCACCCAGTGTCTCAGTCTATTTAGCAGAATATGATGGTCCACAGTATCAAAGGCGGAGGTCAGGTCCAACATCAACAGAACGGAGCATTCTCCTGCATCACATCTCATCAAAATGTCGTTGGAGACTCTAAGAAGTGTAGTTTCAGTAGAGTGACCTCTACGAAAGCCAGATTGGAATTTATCCAGAATGCTGTATTCATCTAGAACAGCTATAAGCTGCTTAGCCACAATGTTACGTCCCCCCCCCCACCATGGAGGAGGCAAAGGTAGGAAGGAGACAGCAACACCGGACAACCACAATCAATGAAGGAGGAGGACAACAGGACAGTTAAGAATCAGGCAGGATTTATTGGTTGCTTGCCTTGAATGTCAACTTAACAACAGAAAAAGGTGGGGGGAGGAGGACTGGGCGGTTGAGCCAAATCAAAGAAAGTAATAAAACAAAAAGAGGTCGATAGCTTCCAGGGCCCAACTAAAACAAAAATGCAAAACAAAAGGCCTACCTAGCTGCTCGACAAAAAGTCAGTGAAAACATACAAAAGTGGCATCAACCGCATAACCTAGTGTGTCTAACAGTTTAAAACCTGCAACCAGTGTATAGGGTACCCCAGCTTACCTGTCCAGCCTCCCACAATACAAAGATGCCTTCACACAAATGTTTGTTACAAAGCAGAAGCCAGCAGCCACCAGCTGGCCAGGGAGCTGCTCATTTGTAGTGATCCTTGGAGTGTGATTGGCCAACTGGGCCCAGACCAGCCAATGGACACATGCCAGTCCTTTTCTAAAATCTTAGCAATGAACAGTAATTTTGAAATCGGTCTGTAACTACTGAGAAGAGAAGCATCAAGTTTAGCTTTTTTTAACGGTGGGTGAATAACAGCATTCTTACAATAAACAGGGACCTGACCATAAACCAGTGAGGTATTGATAATTGTGAGCACACAGGGACCAATAGACTGAAAGACATTTTTAAACAAAGATCCAGGTAAAATATCAAGAGAGCCGGAGGATGCTTTCATCGAATTAACTAACTTGACCAGCTCTGGTAAGGACACAGGTAAAAATCTTTCTAAAATTACAGGCCTAGCTTAAGTTGGAGCAGACAAGAGAGACACAGAAGGAGAGATATTGTTCCTCACGTTACTGACTTTTTCAACGAAGAAAGAAAGAAATTTTTCACAATCTTCATTTGATGAAATTGGGACAGCAGGTGGAGCAGGAGCAACAATATCACTAATGGTGTTGAATAGTACCTTGGGGTTACCTCTGCTCTTAGACACTAAGTCTGAGAAATAGGCAGCCCTCGCATCTCGAACTGAAGTGTTAAAAGAGACTAAAAGGTCCTTTTAAATGAAGGAGATGGACATGCAAACGTGTTTTCCTCCATAAATGCTCAGCCTTATGGCAGCAACGCTTTAAGAAGCGAATGCTGTCATTTATCCAGGGAGACGACTTTGAAACCGGAGCTAGTCTAGTTTTGACAGGACAAACATTGTCTAAAATAGAAAGACAATGATTATTAAAAAGATTTGTTAAAAAATGAACATCTTTATAAGGAGATAAAACTAAATTAAAGGCATCGGAAAATTTAACAGCAGTAGAGGAATTTAAGATGCGAGAGCTAACCACATGTCGAATAGGAGAGAGGGACAGATGAAAAGACAGATTAAAAAGAATACAATGATGATCCGAAATAAAAAATGTCCTCAGTACAAATAAAATCAATGTTTAAACCTAAAGTAAAAACAAGGTCCAGTGTGTGTCCTTTGGTGTGTGTGAGACCAGACACATGCTGAGTAAAATGAAAAGAATCCATGACGCTAAGGAAACCTGTGGCAAAGAGGTCAGAGTCATCATCAACGTGTATATTAAAATCCCCGACTATAACCAGTCTGGACAGCTTCAGAGTCGAGGATAAAAAGTCACTGAACTCCTTTAAAAACATACTGTTTAGGCCAGGTGGACGATACACTACAGCGCAGTAAAATGGATCTTTATTTCCAATTCTAACCAGCTGTAGTTCAAAGGATGAAAAATGTCCGACCAACACTGCGCAACAGTAAAACCGGCTTCCAAACACCGCAGCGACACCTCCTCCTCGACCCGACGTCTGAGGCTGGCTGATGAATGAGTACCCACTCGGACAGAGTTCGGTGAAGGATGAAAAGTCACCATCGCGCTGCCAGGTTTCGTTAGAAATAAGAAGTCCAGTTTCTTGGAAAGAATAAAATCGTTCAGCAAGAACGTTTTATTAGTCATTGATCGAGCGTTAAAAAGCGCCACGCTCAGCGAAGTAGAAGACATATTATTAACAGAAGCGGCCCGATTTAGGGGACGAAGAAACAGAGAGTTTGATCCGCGACGTTCATAAATTCCACTCACCGCGGGGATGGAAGGCCAAACAACAGGAGAGTCTGGATGAACACTCGAGTGTTCATCCAACTCTCCTGTTGTTTTGCGCTACCTCAGGATCCTGAGGTAGCGCCGTCTCATAGATCCAGGTAGTTAGTCCCCGCTTCCAGAACAGTCTGAGTTTTACCTGGACACCTGCTATTTTTCCTCTCCTCCTCCGTGACTTGCGCGGACACAGAAAGGCGCCACTGATGACACCTAACGAAGATCCAGCCACCGGTGTCGGCAGCAGAGGATGGAAAATACCGCAGGAGGATGAGGCATCTTGACTTATCATAAAGGATCGGATGGATAATAGCGTCAGGCGATCATAGACAAGGGCAGCCAACACATTAGTGACAAAAAGCGAAAGCAAAAAGGCCGAAAGAAACAGCACAGAGAAACCACGGCCGGCAGTGGCAAAGCCAAACACAGGCGCCATCATACCGGAAGCGGACATTTACACTGATCAATGATCAGCTGATTGGCTTTTCTCTCTTGTTTGTTTATCGTCCACTTTGCACCAGAAAGAGGAAACCGGCGGATGTCGCGCTAAACAACGTTTAAGCTTGATCAGCTGTTGTTAGAATTTATTTAATATTAATTTCTAGTGTCAGCTGATGTTTGCTGGAGCCACAGCTGTAAAAGCTGCTGGTCATGATATCAGTTTGGATATGTGGTGACTGAGAGGGAAACATGAAGATGAAACCAGGAGATGTCCTTACTGAATCATCAGAGCTGAACAGGTGATGGAGAAACAGGTTTACCTTTTAGGTGACATGAATGAGTTGAAGGGAAGTTATGAACTGTTTCTGAGAGACAAATAACACCAGGATCCTTTTCTAAGTAGCTGACAGCTGGTAACTGTGCTGGGGCGGGTCCAGCAAAGTTTTGCCAGGGGGCCAGGTAGGGCATTAACAGGGAAAGGGGGGCACAAAGAAATACTTTCTTATTCTCATTTAAAATGTCTAGCTGTTATTAAATAATTATCTGAAGCTTACAACCAAAGTTTTTATCTGACGTAAAATGTATAGAAATCATACATATACCATCAAGACAGTGTACATCACTGTCACAACAGCGTTTGTTTTCATTCAAAGGCTTTATGGCTTTAATACCTGGTGGGCCGGTCTCTAGTCAAAATGCCCGGGCCGATTTTTTGTCCCAGTCCAGCCCTGGGCACGACACGCAGTGAATTAATCTGAGAAGGTGCATTAAAAAATAAATGGCCGCGCCAGCGGTGCACATTGCAAATAGTTCGCATACACACATTAGTTGTGCCACTTCTTAATGATGGTATCTTAGCTAACAACCCCAACTATCAGATTCAACTTGTAATTGGCTAAAAGTAACTTAGCCTACCGGTGAGAGGGACGTTGCTAGCTTTCCACATTCTGAAACTTCAAAAGCTTCAGGAGCTGTCCGGTCAGCGCCGCATCAGCACCACGGAAATACATGGATACATCTGTAGACTCGAGACAGAATTCACAATGCGTTTTTGGGACTTTCAGGTGTATCGACCAATGTTTTGTTTTCTGATCAAACCAGAAAGCTTTAATGAGCAGCTAGATTTGTCTCACATTAACTGGCTGAGTTAATGCCAGTTAATGCAACATCAAAGCAGCTGGAATCCATAGCTGTGCGTGTTCATGGAGCTTGCATTTTCACCTGCTGGACATCACTACCTGACAAGTTTAACTGTCTTCAGAACATTGCAGAGGCCTTATTGACAGTATTTGGCTCTACATATCTGTGTGAGCAGATTTTCTCTCACATGAGTGTCCTCAGGTAGCCGTCTGAATGCTGGACACTCGGAGACCTGTGTCTCTGAGTGGGAGAAAGGTGATCAGAACAAACATGCCATATTGGCTCAGTTTATTTTTCTTATCATTGTTGTGAGGAGACCATAAATAGCATTTGCATTTTCTGTTGTACAGTTCATTTGCTGTTATGGAGTTCTTGTTATGGATAAAAAGTGTCTTTTTTTTGTTTCAAAATAGCTGATAACGATTTGCTGATAGCTGCCAACATCTGCGAACAAATATAATTCTATAAAGTGGTTCTATATATTGTGTGTAACTGTTAATATAGAGCGTTATGAAATTTATTGCTAATGCAATCATATGGCACACTGACTTCTGAGGAAATTTCAGATGGCACTCGTCATCAGAAAGGTTGCCGACCCCTGCTCTATGAAGTTCTACTAGTAAGAGTAGATGTTACAGTTGGGCAATGAAAGTGTGAAAAAGGCACATGATAAAACATGTTATTACTATTTAATCAGCATTACCATAAACATTTGATAACAAAGTCTGAGCACCGCTTCTTCCCACTTCCTTATTCACTAGGATCAGTTTCTTCCTTCTGGACGAAGGTTCAAGATTAGAAACATCTTTGTTCCAGCAGCCATAACTCAGATAAATAAATCACAGCTTCACTTTATACATGATGCTCTGTGGATCATTCATTTATTCTTCTATTCAGTGTGCTGTATTACGCTTATCTGTTGTCAGTGTTTGTTTTGAAAATGCATGTGAGGATGTAAAACTCATCTATGGTAGACCATTTCTACCTGCAGGTACAAACAAAGTCCTGAAATTCTTTCAGTTGCACGTATCCTGATGGACCAGCTTCATTCAGGACTCACAGCATTCCTGCAGGTTCATCTGAGGCTGGACCCATTGTTACACATACACATGGATGATGGATGGATGGATGTCTATGTGTGTGATTGACATTTCAGTTACTGACATTACAGAAACAAAAGCATTCCTGCTGTTCAACCTGTGGCTGTACCTGATTAGTGTGGGTGTGTGTGTGTGTGTGTGTGTGTGTGATTGACATCATGTACGTTAACAGAAACAAAAGCATTCCTCTAGTCTAACCTGAGGCTGAAGCCATAGATGCCTGTTTAATCCTACAAACAGCTTACAAAGATTTGCTTTGCACAGGTTTTGTGTGCATGTGTGCTCATGTCTGACTCTCAGGATGTACAACAGTAAAACCTAAAACTAAAAACTGGAAAGAAGATTTAAAACAAAAATACAGTAATTACAAATTATTCACCAAAATTTGATTTAGCTAGTGATTCTAAATGTCATAGTTGGTGTTCACGGGGCTGTAATCCTCTACAACATGATATAATATTATCCTAAAAAGTTGATTCTTTTCAGGTGGACGTAGCATTTTCAGAATTATTAAGAATTCACGTGATACCAGTGCCATTATCAATATTATGATTGTAGGTGCAAGAGCGTTACTGCTAATACTTTGAAAATCAGTTTCTCTTAACACTGCAAATGATTGTATCAGTGTGTGAAATATGCCTTCTCATCTTAATATGGCCAGTTCTGGTCCTAAAAACCAAACACGGGATGAAAGCCTTGTAGCCACAATGCATAAACTAGTGGCTACATGTCATTAACAACCTGCAGTCTGTGGTGTTTTCTTCTTGAGTTGTGCAGGGACATTCACAATGTCTGTGTTAAAAGGACGAGGGGGACACTGACGTTTTTCTGCAATGTCCCTGCTCAAAAGCTTATTGGATACACATTTAAACAAGCTGGCAGAACTCACATTGTCTGGTGGTTTATCATGTAGCATGATCAAATTGTACTGACCTCACAATATTTGTGGTCATTTACTCAAATCTGAGTCCTGTATTTCATGGCATTTTATTCTATCTATCCCAAAACTGATTTCAGACCAGGCCCCCCTTATAGAGAGAAGAGTATGAGAAAACATTGCTGTTTATCCTGAATGAGCCAGAGGAGAAGTGAGGATTTCAGTGAAACCTCACACAGTTGGGATTGTTTTAATGTGTTTATCTATAAAAGGCTCCGAGACGAGTAACTGATTAAACCAGCAAACTGAATAATGATCAGGAAGTAACAAGTCAAGCCTACAGGAAAAATTTATATTGGATCTGGTGTCAATACAATTGTGAACAAAACAGCAAAACAATCAATATTTTATTCTGATATTCTACTTTTATAAAATACACTTATACACAAGATGTCACATTAATAAGAGTCAGAGAGTGGAATATGTTCAGCCTTACAAATATCTTGGAACAATTATTGAGTCTAAACTGAACTTTGAATCAAACTGAAGCTGTGTGCAAAAATCGACATCAGTATCTGTCATGTTGGAGGAAACTTTCTCATTTCACACTGGATTTCATTTCCAGCTGCTTTTACTGAGCTTGTTTTGTCTTTGGTGTCAGGATTGTGAAAGTTATCTGTAAAAAAAACAAAAACTCATTAAGTCAAATTGTTTCATTTTCTAAAAGCCTTATCTGCGAGTTGAACCCAGAATCCCTGTATAACAGACGGTTACAGAAGTTGGCTGGTTTGATTTTATCAGACCATTCAATCCTTTTTACCAGTATAGGTTTTATATTTCTGGATGAAGGCTTCTATTCATAAAAAATAGTTTTACTTCATACATGAATCTGTGTGGATTCTCTATTATTATTTATTCATTCAGTACGTTTTTTATGCTGATTTTTTTGTGTGTGTTTATTTTAAAAATGTGTATGTTGGGATGGAAGACTAGTCTTTGGCAGACCATTTCCACCATTTCTCAAGTCATGTGAACTTCACCCTGAATTTCTTTCTGCTGCAAACATGATGATGTATTGGCTTCATTCAGGACTCACGACATTCCTGCAGTTTCACCTGAGACTGGACCCACTGTTAGACACTGAATACTAACTAAAGTGTTGGAGATTTGCTTTGCATGTTTATGTGTGTGTGACTGACATATCGGTTATAAACGTTACAGAAACAAAAGCATTCCTGATGTTCAACCTGAGGCTATAGATGCCTGATTAACTCTACAAACACGCTACAAACATTGACTTTGCTTTTGTCTTGTGTGCATGTGTGTTTGACTCTCAGGGTGTACAGTAAAAGAAACTATAACTAAAAACTGGAACGAAGAATGAAAAATGCTATAATTACAGGTAATGTTGGGAAAAGAAGTGGAAGCAAAAACATTAATTGTTTTATAATCTGTTACAATATGTCTGTAATGATCTCACAATCTGCCAAGTAATTATAAATGTCACAGTTTTCATTGAAAGGAGCTGTGACTAAATCACATCACAACATAAAACTGAATGATGATATGAAAAAAGGGGACAGTGTGAAAGGGGTCAGTCATAATAATATGTTTGTAGCGTGTTTGTATTCTTAGATAAATATAAATTACTCTCTGACAGTCAATATGGATTAAGATCAAAAAGATCAACATCTCTGGCATTAATCAAATCAATTGAGGAGATTACAAATGCTATAGATCAGAAACAGTATGCAGCTGGACTATTTCTGGATCTCAAGAAAGCATTCGACACAATCAATCACGACATATTAATTAATAAACTGGAACGGTACGGGATCAGGGGGGTTGTACTGCACTGGGTGAAAAATTATTTAAGTGACAGGAAACAATTTGTAAAGCTGGGTGTCCATTGCTCATCATGCTTGGACATTGTTTGTGGTGTTCCACAAGGCTCTTTACTGGGTCCAAAATTATTTATTATTTATATAAATGATATTTATAAGGCATCTGATATATTAAAATTAGTATTATTTGCAGACAACACAAATATTTTTTTGTTCTGGGGGAATCTAAAGGAGCTGCTGGATACAATTACTTCAGAAATGTGCAAAATTAAAAATTGGTTTAATAGGAACAAATTATCGCTAAATCTAAGTAAAACTAAAATAATCTTATTTGGGAATTCCCTTAGAAATGCACAAGTGCAGATTCATATAGATGGTGTGGAAATTGAAAGAGTACTTGAACATAAGTTTCTTGGTGTGATTATAGATGATAAATTAAACTGGAAGTCTCATATAAATCATATACATAATAAAATTTCAAGAAGTGTTTCAATCTTGAGTAAAGTAAAACACATTCTGGACCACAAATCACTCCACATTCTCTATTGTTCCCTGATTGCACCGTATTTGCATTACTGTGCAGAGGTTTGGGGCAATACTTACCAATGTTCGCTATCATCAATCTTTATATTACAAAAAAGGGCCATAAGGATAATCCATGAAACTGGTTACAGAGATCATACAAATCCACTATTCTTAAAATCAAAAATTCTAAAATTCACAGATCTGGTTCATTTTGTCACTGCACAAATTATGTATAAAGCAATAAATAACCTGCTTCCTGACAATATTCTAAAACTGTTTTCTAAAAGGGAACGGGGATACAATTTGAGGGGGGAATTAAATTTAAAACATCCTTGTATCTGTACAACATTAAAAAGTTTTTATATCTCTGTGTGTGGAGTGAAGCTGTGGAACAGACTAAGTAAAGATATGAAGCAATGTCTGAGCATGGCGCAGTTTAAAAAGCGGTTTTAGGATATGGTTTTTACAGGGTACAGGGAGGCGTTTTGATAGGCTGTTCTTGTCCAATATTCTCATGTGTGTGCGGGTGCACGGGTATGTTGGTGTATATATATATATATATACACACACACACACACACACGTGTGTGTGTGTATGTAAGTGTATATATGCATATATATGTATATGTGTGCATATATAAAATTAATTAATTAATTTAAAAAAATACACATAACATATAATGTAATTGCAAGGAGGTATTTCTGTAGTCTATTGATTACTAGATAGTGAAAAAGGGGTGGGATTAAATAAGCTTATGTTTCTTCCTGCTCCTTTTTGAACATTAAAGTTATTTGTAGTTGTGGTTGCTCGTTTTCCTTTTGTTTTGTTTATTTGTCTCTTAGAATTCTATGTTGTTGTACTTTTTTAACATGTTCAAAATAAAGATTCAATCAATCAATGAATCAATATGTAATAAATCATGAAACTCTGTATTTCCTGGCACCTTATCAGCTTTATTTGACAATTTAGATAAGAACATGTTAACACAGCTGTATTATGTTATGTGCTCTTCTCTCCATGCTGATGACGATATCACATTCAGTGACTTATGGTTGTTCTTGTCCTTCAGGTATCAAAGCCAGACTAAGTAAACCAATGTTTAGTAATGTTTGCTTGTGTTGTGTTATGTATTAAAAAAAAATAAAAACAGCTGGTAATGCAAACATTATCAGGTAGTTTTTGTGAAATTCTTTGTGATTCTCCTCATTCAGGACCCCCAGCATTCCTGCAGCTCCGGGGTGATCATTAACAGACATGAAAACTAAAAAGTGAGGGGAAACGATAATTAAAAACAATTATTAAAGGAAATTTCTAAAAAGAACACACACACACACACACACACACACACACACACATACACACACACACACACACACACACACACACACAAAACATCTTACACATGATTCTAAAGTCTTGATTCTTTCGTAAAATGTTACTGTAATTAATTTTACAATTCACTAAATGATATAAAAGTTCAAAGGGTGACATATTCTATTCAAGGGAATTGACTCTAGATGGAGTCTTTGGCTCATTGTTTCTATGATAGGCCTGAAATGTTGTTGTATTGATTCGTGTTTAGTTCTACAACTGATCCTGTTGTTTAATTTTTAATGTTGTGCAACTGTAGAGCAGGAAGAGTGATCTGGTGCACCTCAGATATTCATTTCTCTGAGTGGAAAGTGTTGTTAATTGTTGTGAATGATCTTTAGCCACACAGTGACGGACTTAATGAGAGAATCATTTTCAAAAAGACCAATGAAGTTTGGAGTCAGTTTCTTTGATTCACTTCTTAACAGAATATTTTTGCTAGACAACCAAACTTTGTTTAGGTTCAGAGGCAAATGAGGAGACTGAACTCAGGCAAGTCTGCGGGGCCAGACGGAGTGAGACCCCCTGTTCTCAAGGCCCGTGCCCAGCTTTGTGGAGTCGTTCATAAACTGTTCATGTTGAGTCTGAGTGTGCAGGGGGTCCCAGTGCTATGGAAGACATCATGCCTCTTCCCTGTACCAAAGTCCCAGTGGCCCCCAGGATTACAGGGCTTTGGCACTGACCTCCCACATCATGAAGACCCTGGAAAGACTCATCCTGGACCAGCTCTGACCCATAGTAAGACCACAGGATCCCCTTCAGTTTTCTTACCAGCCCCGTCTCGGAGCTGAGGACTCCATCATCTACCTGCTCAATTGTGTCTACACTCATCTGGACCAGCTGGCGAGCACTGTGAGGGTCATGTTTTTTGACTTTTCCAGTGCATTCAACACCATCAGAACAACCCTCCTGGGTGATAAGCTAAAAGCGATGCAGGCGGATGCTTCTCTGGTGTCCTGGATTGTTGATTACCTGACAGGAAGACCACAATATGTGCGCCTTCCACATTGTGTGTCTGACAAGGTAGTCAGCAACACAGGGGCACCACAAGGCACTGTCCTCTCTCCCTTCAAATACACTGTAAACACTGCAATAGTTACACCATTTTTACACACGCTCTTTTCTAGTCTGTAATATTCCTGTCAACATTCTTGATATTTATTTATAATCATCTCTGTCAGTCCGTGATATTTATTATTGAGCAATTGTGCATATTTCTTAAATTTCTTAAATCTGTAACATATTGTATTGTTAAATAGTATAGTCTGTTTCTGTTACTGTTATTTATACTGGAGCAACTGTAACCCACGTAATTTCCTTAGGGATTGCTAAAGTATGCTGATTCTGATTCTGATTTATGACTTGGAGTGTAGCCAGGGCCTGGATCCTTCAGACTTGACAATCAGCATTCCAGCAGTACACGTAATGAAACCATTGGCCAATAGGAGAGGCTCACAGAGTATATAGGTAGGCAGCCTCAGTAAGTCAGGAAAAAAAAAAAAAAAAAAAAAAAAAAAAAAACAATGGAAATGGAAATGGTAAGTGCAGCAAAAATTCTTCCTTTCTCACAATTCATTTCATTTTATAGACAGAAAAGAAGGGTGATTGTCTATTTTAACTTATTTAATATTGTTTTTTCTCCAGTTGCTCTATATATTTTCAGCCATTTGTTTAATTTTGTTCATCTGCTTTCTTCTTGCACATCAGGTAACGGATTATTTCTCTCTGTTATTTTGCAAAATGTTGCATATCTAAACAGCATATCCAGTACTTACTGTTACTTTAAATGTTTTTGGCTTAAGTACAATTTGTAATAAGTATTAATAAACACATTTATTCTTCCCTCAGTGGATTAAAACCTCTGGACCCACGATTCAGAAATCGTGTCTGGTGGTGTCACCTTTCACTGGTCCAATCACCAAAAACATAATTAAAAAAACGTGCCTTCCTCAGCAACTCACTGTAAGTATGAAACAAAAAATAAATGTCCATTTTAGGGACTTTTGGTTGCTTTACTTATAATAACATTTTATTTTTTCAGCTTTTTTCCCCTTCATTTAGTTAGATTATTACTTACACATATTGTCAAATATGACCATTCAGTCAACAAGTTACCACTGCTTGATATTTTATTTCTTATTTCCATTCAGGCTGATCAAGAACAACTACAAGAAACTGCAAAATTTGCAGTAGATACTGTGTCTGGTAAGTATTAAGATCCAAAGATGTCATATCACGTAGCTTTGAAAAAAATGTTTTGAAAGAGATGTTAATTTTTATCACTAAAATACAAGAGAGAACAAACTAGTTTGCAGCTTACAAATATGATGTACTTTTCAGGATTCCTGAAGACAGTACAGTACAAAACTGACCACAAGGATTCGGCTCATGAAGAACTTGACCAGAAGAATTCGGCTCATGAATAATATCACTTGAATTTTTTTTCTTTAAATAAATTTTTTTATATTTTTTTAATCAAACTGTGTGCTGTTATTCCTCCCATTAAAAACGTGCTGCTGGTGTTTATACATTTGAAGTAAATTAAGTGTGTAAAGTTTTTTGAGGACCCACCAAATGAAATGAAATCAATTTTAAACTCTGTTTTGAGCTGCCTCACTCTAAATTCTACTTAATTAACATTACTAAGAAAAACAGTTTTTTTAAAGGCTCTTGGTTTGCACAGAAGTGGGACAGGAAATGTATGTTGTAATAACAACATAACAACAGTCAGTACATGTTGCATGTAAATTTCCAACATTTTAAAATGGCATTTTAAGTTTTACAGTAGTTATAGATGTTGTGGTTATATATGCTATAACAGTTTGCTCGCTGTGTGGCTGCTGTTCACACCAGTCAGAGGTAAACAGCACCATGAGATCATTACAGGGTAAAAAGGTCAACTTGATCATGTTCAATTATTACATTTCATACTGTTTGCCCCAAAACTGATATAGCTGAGGCAGCAAGTCATACCGCCCTCTTAAAATATTTGAAGACATACAATTAATGAACACATAAATTCAAGTTGAGCCAGGTATTCACCAACAACCAGACATCTGGTTCAGGGTCAGACCGTATGAACTGTCAACTTTGACAAGAGGTCATTCAGCTAAGATCACTTTACTATTCCGTTATACTAAAAAAAAATATTTAAAAATATGCTTCCATTCAACAGGGGCAAAATGTTCTCCCAGTTCAAAAGTGAATCTATAATATATATATAATATAACTATATAAACAAAATGAAAGTCTCATTTGTTTCACCATCAACAGACTGTCCATCATCTGCCTGTTTACAGAATTAAAAGTGTGATATAAAAGATGGATGCGTGCAAATCTGCAATCAGTATTAGGTGTTAAAATCCAAACCTACTAATTAACTAAACTAAGAGACAGTGTGAGCCTTCAGGCTTAGCTACGAGAGTTTGCTGTCTTTGGCATCATATGTATAAAACAGAAAATCAAAGGAGCTTTGAGAACTGGCACAAAGAAGTTGCAAATGAACGTCCCTGTATACTATACTGATTTTAAACTCAAAATAATCAGCAATAAATATCTCAAAATGACACAAGATAAAAATGTGGAGTGTCATTTTCATAACACAGAATATATTTTTAGTATATGATGCATTTTTACTCAAAGTAAATATTAAATTAAGGAGAAAAAAAGACTGGTTTTAACTTCTACTACCTAGTAAGAGTAGATGTTGCAGTTGGGCAATGGAAATGTGAAAAAGGCACATGATAAAACATGTTATTACTATTTAATCAACATTACCATAAACATTTGATAACAAAGTCTGAGCACCCCTTCTTCCCACTTCCTTGTTCACTAGGATCAGTTTCTTCCTTCTGGACGAAGGTTCAAGATCTTTGTTCCAGCAGCCATAACTCAGATAAATAAATCACAGTTTCACTTCATACATGATGCTCTGTGGATCATTCATTTATTCTTCTATTCAGTGTGCTGTATTACGCTTATCTGTTGTCAGTGTTTGTTTTGAAAATGCATGTGAGGATGTAAAACTCATCTACGGTAGACCATTTCCACCTGCAGGTACAAACAAAGTCCTGAAATTCTTTCAGTTGCACGTATCCTGATGGACCAGCTTCATTCAGGACTCACAGCATTCCTGCAGGTTCATCTGAGGCTGGACCCATTGTTACACATACACATGGATGATGGATGGATGGATGTCTATGTGTGTGATTGACATTTCAGTTACTGACATTACAGAAATGAAAGCGTTCCTGCTGTTCATCCTGTGGCTGTACCTGATTAGTGTGTGTGTGTGTGTGTGTGTGTGTGTGTGTGTGTGATTGACATCATGTACGTTAACAGAAACAAAAGCATTCCTCTAGTCTAACCTGAGGCTGAAGCCATAGATGCTTGTTTAATCCTACAAACAGCTTACAAAGATTTGCTTTGCACAGGTTTTGTGTGCATGTGTGCTCATGTCTGACTCTCAGGATGTACAACAGTAAAACCTAAAACTAAAAACTGGAAAGAAGATTTAAAACAAAAATACAGTAATTACAAATTATTCACCAAAATATGATTTTAGCTAGTGATTCTAAATGTCATAGTTGGTGTTCACGGGGCTGTAATCCTCTACAACATGATATAACATGATATGTTGATTCTGTTCATTTTCAGAATTATTAAGAATTCACGTGATACCAGTGCCATTATCAATATTATGATTGTAGGGTCGAGAGCGTTACTGCTAATACTTTGAAAATCAGTTTCTCTTTACACTGCAAATGATTGTATCAGTGTGTGAAATATGCCTTCTCATCTTAATATGGCCAGTTCTGATGCCAAAAACCAAACACGGGATGAAAGCCTTGTAGCCACAGTGCATAAACTAGTGGCTACATGTCATTAACAACCTGCAGTCTGTGGTGTTTTCTTCTTGAGTTGTGCAGGGACATTCACAATGTCTGTGTTAAAAGGACGAGGGGGACGCTGACGTTTTTCTGCAATGTCCCTGCTCAAAAGCTTATTGGATACACATTTAAACAAGCTGGCAGAACTCACATTGTCTGGTGGTTTATCACGTAGCATGGTTTATGTACGTCCAATGGATGCATGATCTGATTAGTCGACTAATCGCAAAAATAATCGGTGACTATCAAAATAATCGTTTGTGGCAACCCTAATTTAGTATGTTTGTTATGCTGATTTTTTTTTGTCTGTGTTTGCATGTTGGGATTGAAGACTAGTCTTTGGCAGACCATTTCCACCATTTCTCATAAAGTCATTTGAACTTCACCCTGAATTTCTTTCTGCTGCAAACATGATGATGTACCGGCTTCATTCAGGACTCACAACATTCCTGCAGTTTCACCTGAGACTGGACCCATTGTTAGACACTGAATACTATACAGTGAAGGCTTAAAAATGGAAAGTGTTGGAGATTTGCTTTGCATGTCTATGTGTGTGACAGTACCACAAGGCACTGTCCTCTCTCTCCCTTCTTCTTCACCCTCTACACCACAGACTTCAGCCATCGCACAGAGACCTGCCATCTTCAGAAGTTTTCTGATGTCTCTGCGGTGGTTGGATGCATCAGCAGGGGTGATGAGACGGAGTACCGGGCTGTGGTTGACACCTTTGTCACGTGGTGCGAGCAGAATCATCTTCAGCTCAACGTGGCAAAGACCGAGGAGGAAATGTATGTTGTAATAACAAAATAACAACAGTCAGTAAATTTTGCCCACCTGATAAAATATTGTAAATTTCCAGCATTTTAAAATAACATTGTAAGTTTTACAGGATTTATAGTAGTCATCATATATACAATTTCAGTTTCAGTGCTGTGTAGCTGCTATTCAACAATTTAAAATAAAAAACTGCAGATCTTGTAGGGAATTCTGATATCAGTGATCAGGTCTGTTTGACATTCAGTGGAATATTTTGCAGGATCACGATGGGTAAACCTAAAAGGAAATTTCTAATTCTATTGTTATTTATGCTATTTTTATTGACTGGGAAGACTGGGAAATGTAGAAGTGCACAAATTGCACTGTAAAGTTCATTACAACCTCCTTTGACTTTTCAGAGCCTTATTTCAGCTTGCTGTTCAGTTCCTAAGCTTTTCCTGAATCTTTTTTAGATTTGTATTTGGTTCTAAAAGCCATCCTATTTTTAATTTTGAATGTTGTGCATCTGTAGAGCATGAAGGAAAGCTGTTCCTATATTTCATAAAGATCTGGTACACAATCGTCTTAGAGGATTTAAAAGATAAACAAATGTTGCCTCATTCAGGACAAACAGCATGCCAGTGATTCAATTGTCAATGCCAAACCGTTTTTTTTAGACACTAAATACTTTGGGCAGTAAAGGTGTTTACACTGTGAGTACAAGAAAACAATTATTAGAATATAATGTGTTAAATTTGCTTAGATGAGAGGGTCCAGCAATAGATCAGAGGAATAGGGAAGGATTTGTCTGTGTGTTTTAGTTTGGCTTAGCTGTAGGCCTGAGAGTGTGTAATTGTTTAGAGGGAAAGGAATTTATTGACACTGGGGGTCTGCTGTCATAAAAGGAGACAGGAAGCTACAGTGGGGGATGCGGATGCTGATGCTTTAACCTGAATCTAATAAACGGTCATAATTGTTATAAACTTAGAAGTAGGTTTGCAGGAGACTCTCCACATGCTTATCTGTAAATGTAAGACAACAAGAGTGGATGCAGAGTGGGGGTCTCAGTGTTTGTAATATGTTAACTCTGTTTTGTGTGTTGTCTAAAGGAATTTGGTGTAGCTTAGGTGAGGAGATTACTTTTATGACCGGCAGGAAGTCATGTACACAGAGACACACACACAGAGTACTCTAACTGTTACGACGCACCCACACCCACACTCACTCATGTGCACTCACACATACACACGGGTACGCGCACACACAGGGACTCACGTGCTCGCACGTACATACACAGACACAGGGTTTGCAACACACCATGGGGGTTTTATGATGGGGTCACTTCTATAAAGCTGGCTGTAACAAACAAAGGAGTGGAAGATTGCAGAGGGACACCGGCCTTGCACGTCTCCCCATCTAGAAGATGCATGCATAAATGAAGATGAATAAAGGTTTTGTGAAATGACTACTGAGTTCCGGTGCCATCTCTGGATGTCTCGAGGAATAAAAAAGAACCGGGGTGAAACTGTTTCGTAACAACACCAATCACAGGCAAACAGCACCATAAGATCATTACAGGGTAAAAAGGTTGTTTACAGTTATTACATTTCTCATTGTTTACCCAACAACTGAATAAGCTGAGACAAAAAGGCATACAGTGCTTTTAAAATATTTGAAGACATACAATTAATTAACTGATAAATTCACGTTGAGGCAGCTATTCACCTACCTACAACCAAACATCTGGTTCAGGGTCAGACGGTATGAACTGTAAACTCTGACAAGGGTTCATTCAGCTAAGTTCATTTTAGTATTCCATTATAAAATACAATTTTAAAAAATACTCTTGAATGCAAACACACGCATATGCATAATTACAACAATTCACCGATGAACTATAACTACAGTTAAAATAAACTCTAAAAATATGTCTTGTTGCGAGGCAAAGCAGGAGTGAAATGTCCACCCTGTTCAAAAGTGAATCTATGAACGAATTAATCCCTAATATTGTAGGGTCAGCCTTACCAGATAAAGGGGATTGACAAGACTGTTGTTGTAAATATGGAATACATTCAAACAAATGTAAGACTCTTATTTGTTTCATCATCAACAAACTGTCCATCATCTGCCTGTTCACAGAATTAAAACTGTCATACAAAGATAGATGAGTGCAAATCTGCAGTCGGTATTAGATTTAAAAATCCAAACCTACTAAATAACTAAATGAAGAGACAGTGTGAGCCTCTAGGATTAGATGCCAGAGTTTGCTGTCTTCAGGATCACATATGTAAAAAAGAAAATCTGTTATTTTGAAAATACAGTTAAAATACAGTTTGTGGCCCAAGTTTAATACAAAAAAAACGTAAAAAATGAGTGCATCTTTCATCACTGGGAATATTCAGTGATGTGTGAGAAGCTCTTAGACAATCTGTATTCAATTGTACAACAATCCACAGACACCCAAACATTTTATGTTCTTTATTTGTATTTTATTAACAATTACATGACTTTTTTAGGTGCCACTGTGTCAACACATTAATTGATACTCTTTAATGTGGAGCTTTGAGAACTGGCACAAACAAGATACAAATGAACATCCCTGTATACAACACTGATTTAAACTCAAAATAATCAGCAATAAATATCTCAAAATGACACAAGATAAAAATGCAGAGCATTCTCTTCATAAGACAAACCTCCTTTTCAGTATGTGATGTCTTTTTATTCAGTGTAAACATTACATTTGCCTTTTCAATGGCTCTGTGGACCTCGGGGGGGGCGGTGTTCTGGAAATGACACACACTTCACTACTGGGGATAGTTACAAAGCTTTCTTCGTTATGAATTAGCGATACATATTTATATTGAACATTTGAAGATAAAACAACACAAACTCTTGTAGAGGACATAAAGCCAGAGACAGAAATGACAAGGAGAAGGCGCATCGAGTACATGTAGAGCTGCCGCACAAAAACCCACAGAGCTCAGCAGCCAGCTCAACATATTCTGGATCTTTGACTCTTAGTTAGCAGTTAGCATTAGCAGCGTGTAGCTGCGTCCAACTTGAAAGGACCTTTATGCTGCGCACTGTGACTCACAGCAATGGTCTCGGGTCAGTCCTGACTTTGTGTGACAGTAATACTAAAGTAATAATGGTATTTCTAACCACTGATCTACCAAAACTTTATCCTTTCAACAGTTACCGAAAGTTAAGGGACCTAGCTTGTATGAGCCCTATGTGACATTCATATAGAGGTTCTCCAGCTTCAAACTGCATTACCCTTCCGGGACCTAAAGCTCCGTCAAGAACCCCTCCGACAGCCAAACCCATCTGTTCTCTGATTGGATTGTTAAATTTGTGATTGACATGACATTAACCAATCAGCTGAAAGGAACAAAAATCGGGTCAAAATTTGTACTGGTAAGTTAAGAGTCACAAGCAGCCAGGAAATCTGAGCGCGGAGTTTTACACGTAGTTTTTTGTTTTGTATCTGTAAACAGACCTTAACAAAAAAAAATGTGTAACTCGTGTAAATATTTTTTACACACAAATTCTCATCTGTAGATGCACAAACATAACATTTTCACATATTTTGGTTTACAAGGTTACAAAACTCAGTTCACAAATACGCATTTGATTTACAAGTACATAATATTTATGACCACAATTTGAGCCCATAGTTCAACAACTTCAGCTTTGGCTCCCCCTAATGGTTTAAGACTCACACTGCAGATGACAGTAATGAGCACTGACTTCTCGTGCTTTAGAATCTCCTTAAAGTGCATTAAGAACAGAGTATACCTAATGCAGTGACTAACAGTGATTTTAGAAACACCCACAGTTTGCAACCCAGCAAATCCTCTATAATGAAAGCCATCACTCATCGGCAGCATTGCCTTCACAGATCCAGCTGATCATATTAGTTAGCAAGGTAGCACTGCCTCTCACACAACTCACCTCACCCAAACAGCCTTTTCTGTGGTCTCCAGCAGCTCAACAAGTGTTCGACCGTCTCAAACACCTGTTCGCCTCGGATCCCATCCTCACCCAGGCTGACCTTGCCCTGCCTTTCGTGGTGGAGGTGGATGCATCTGATTTTGGAGTTGGAGAGGTTCTCTTTCAACGCATTGAAAGTAAATTACACCTATGTGCCTTTTTCTCCCACCGTCTCTCTCAGGCCGAAAGAAATTACGTCGTGGGCGACAGGGAGCTTCTTGCCATCAAGCTGGCTCAGGAGGAGTGGCGGCACTGGCTGGAGGGGAGTGAATATCCTGTTATAGTTTGAATTGACCACAAGAACCTTGCCTACCTCCAAGCAGCAAAGCGTCTGAACGCCCGACAAGCCAGGTGGGCACTGTTTTTTTTTTCACAATTTAACCTGACTATTACTTACAGACCCTTGTCCTGGATTACAAGACCCCACGCATTGTCACACTAGTTTGCACCTGATACTGACCCGGAGGAGAAAGAGAGGCCCATTCTGCTGGCCTCCTGCATTGTGGGGACCCTTACCTGGGAAATTAAAAAAGTGATCCCGTGATGCCCAGCAACAAGAGCCCGACCCAGGTACCAATCCTGAAGGCAGAACATACATCCCCTCGGCGGGGGGGAGCAAGGTCACTCACTGGGGTCACACTGCGAGGTTCGCCTGTCATCCAGGTAAGAATCGAACCATCTCCTTTTTAAAACGGTGGTTTTCATGGCCATCTCTCTCTCAGGACATCCGGGATTATGTGGCGGCCTGCCCTGTGTGTGCCCGGAATAAGACATCGAATTCGCTCCCTTTGGGCCTCCTCAGAGCCCTGCCCGTTCCTAGTCAGCCATGGTCACACATCGCACTGGACTTCATCACTGGCCTCCCTCCATCTTCTAGTAACACCGTGATACTTACCATCATTGACCGTTTCTCTTAGGCTGCCCATTTTGTTGCTCTAGCCAAACTCCCCACCGCTCTAGAGACTGCCCAGCTCTTAACCCAGCATGTTTTTCTCCTTCACAGCATTCCTCAGGACATTGTCTCCGACCGGTGGCCCCAATTCACCTCCCAGGTGTGGAAGCAGTTTTGTGCTGAGCTTGGGGCCCAGGTCAGTTTGTCTTCTGGTTTTCACCCTCAGACTAAGGGGCAAACAGAGCGAGCGAACCAGGAGCTGGAGGCCATGCTGCGCTGCGTCGTTTCCTCCAATCAGTCATCATGGAGTGAGCAGCCTCACTCCATGATGCCGAATACACCCACAATTCCAGCACGTGGGCCACGACAGGTGTCTCGCCCTTTGAAGCATCCCTGGGATATCAGCCTCCGCTTCTCTCTGTCACAGAGGGAGAGGTGGCTGTTCCCTCCGTCCAACACCACATGAGGCGCTGCCGACGGATCTGGCAGATGACTACAGCGGCCCTGCGCCGACAAGTGCGCAAAACAAGAGACTGGTTGACCGCCACCGGACCCCTACACCGACCTATCGGGTAGGCCAGCAGGTTTAGTTCTCATCTAGGAACATTCCTCTGCGAAATGAATCCAAGAAGCTGGCCCCTCGGTTCCTTGGACCTTTTGCTGTGCAAGCCATCCTAAACCCAGTGACTGTCCGGCTGGCTCTCCCGCGCAATATGAAGGTACACAAAGTGTTTCATGTTTCCCAGATTAGGCCGGTCCAGACCAGCCCGTTAACTTGACCTGAAGATCAATCTTAATAGGATTCTTGACTTTTTAACTAACAGGACTGGAACAGTCCAAATAAATGGACTCATGTCAGATCAAGTTTGATCCTCAGAAGCTCCCTACAGGGATCTGGGCTCTCACACTTACCTATCAACACCAACATGTTGGAGGAAACCTTTCGTTTTCACACTGGATTTCATTTTCAGCTGATTTACTGAGTTCATTTTGTCGTTGGTCTTTATCTTTAAAAAACAAAAACTCTTTCAGTCAAATCATTAAATTGTCTTAAAAGCAGACCTGTGAGAGAAAGCCAGCATCCCCCAATTAAAGAGTTTGGCTGATTTGATTTTTATAGACGATTCGCATATATATTGAATATGTGCATGTTGTGATGGAAGACTAGTGTTTGGAAAACCATTTACATCATTTCTAATAAAGTAATTTGAACTTCACCCTGAATTTCTTTCTGCTGCAAAGATTGTGATGTACTAGCGATGTGTCATGCGCAAAAGCATCGGCTCTTCTTTGTAGTGAATCAGAAGAGCCCATCGAGGGCTCTTCTGATTCAAGGCTTGTTGTGTTGCCAAAGTTTTTAACTGTCTTCCCACATGCATCGCACACAGCACAATTTCTATGCTGAAGGTAAACGCAGTTATGATCTGTGAACAAAGTCAAGATTGCGTGTTTTGTGGTCTTATGTTTTGTGCCTCAGGTTTCTCATTGGCTCACACTCTTGCAGAGCCGTAGCGCACACATGAATGAGAGGTATGAATGAGATTGTAGTTCCTATTAACAGGATATTGCAGACTATCCTGCTGAATGCCGAGTTTACTTTTGTCTGTATGTCATATTTACCATTAAAAATTTATCAAATTAAAAAACTTTAATCAAATTAGATATCGATATTTTCATATGGGAATTGATCCTGCAACATGAAATGCTGGTAATGGAAGTATCGATATTTCAGGATCACTCCGCACATCACTACCCCTCAGTCAATGATTGAGACTAGGGTTGCCAACCGTCCCTTGAAAAACTGAATCGTCCCGTATTTAGAAACAGAAGTACACGTCCCGTATTGAGCTGAAAAGGGACGCACTTTGTCCCGTAATACAGTGAGAATCTAAAGTAGTCTATAAATGTTAATGGAATTATGCTTTGTTTGAAAACATAATTCCCAGCCCCTCTCCTTCTCTGTGACCAGCAGTATGACAATTCAGATGACCACTTATCTCATTGGTAGAGGAAAGGTGCTTGCGGAGAAAATACCGGAAGACAACAGATGACCAAAACAAGAAGCATGGCCAACAGGGAAACAAACGCCGACACTGCGGTGCAAGTCTCGGACGACAGTACACCTTCGACCAGCAATGTTTGTAACCCTCCGAGAAAGGAAAAAAAAGAGGCTGCATAAGTGCAGGGAGGAATGGGAAAAGGAAAACACCTGGCTGGAAAAAGTGCGCGATAACACCTATAAAGCGCACTGCACCGGTGCACTTTTTCCATAGGCCATGGTCTAGTGGTGGGCACATGAAGAACATGAGGGGCGTGAAAGCTCGGTGAACCCTTAACCCTGTCCACCAGGCCACGGCAGAAGCAGATATGGTATGTAAACATTGTTTTGTTTTTTTAAACCCTCTGGTTAAGGTTAATGTGGGCATGTGCAATGAATATCAGCGCTATGTGGCCAGAAGTGTGATAATATAATTTATTTTGTGTTATAAACAAGTGCAAGGATAGATGATTTCAACCAATAGATGACTAATACATAAAAGCAGGGGCGATTCTAGGATCAGAGCTTTGGGGGTGCTGAGCACCCAGAGAGCTGCCCAGCCAGGCAAAATAAACTTTACACGTCACGATGAGACTTCTTCCCTGTCTCTGTCAGTCCCTGCATCCTTAAATGTCTCCAGTTGTCCCGAGTTCTCTCTGACTGTCTCCTTGGTGCATTTAAACCCCTGTTCCTCCCTGTCCTCGTCGTCTGTTGTCTTCATCTCCATTATCAGTCATCATAATTTTACCATCTCTGTGCAAGTCTGCAAATTTCTTTATTAAATCATAAGATTCTTAAATTCATCAAGTCTCTCTGTGCCTGGCTCCTCGTCACAAAACATGACATCACTGTTTTGTACATTTTAACACAATTTAATCCCCACATTTGTGAAAGAAAAAACACTTTTTTTGAAAAGTCTGTAACAAAATCATCAAATCTGATAAAGTTTATTTAAATGCTGCAAAAGAAGAATGGATTGGAATTAAAAAAAATACATATCCTAACCTTAATTACTGGGGGAGAATAATGAATGATGCTCATAGTGAGTAAAAAGTAAACTGAGTGCATTTTTTGGACAGAGATTCACTTTTAATGTGTATGTATAATATAACACAGATACATAAAAAAAACACTCCCAAAACAGAATAAATTATTACAAATAAATTATTACAAAATATTAATAAAAAAATATAAAAATGGAGGCAACTTTGCCTGTGGTACAGTGTATACAATGTATGTAAAAATCTTTACTGCAGATACTAATTTTACTAATTTAATAATACTAATTTTGTGTTGTAAGATTTATGAGTTTCATGCTTTCGTAGTGGTACTTGGGAGAGCTTGACATTTTTATCAGGTGGTACACACTGTAAAAAGTTTGAGAAACACTGATAAGTGTATGTGTGCTTTTGGAAAACATTTAAAGCTGCAGTACAGAATCTTTGAAACAAGCTAGCTTAAAACATTTTTAGAATATAAACAGAGCACTCTGCTTCTCTTTACAGCTCCTCACTCCACCAGGGCTCTGTTTGGCACTTTCTGATAGTGTGCAAATGTGATGTACGTACTGCGGCAGTCATACAGACAACTGGACGGTCCAAAAGTTGGCCTACCTATTACTGGCTGAGGTTTTAGTAGAGTTGTGGCTAAACCACATAAAAATATATCATTAATTTTAATCTCCCCAATCAATGATAATGTTATGTTGGAATGTTGTTAAAGAGGGTCAAAAATGTTTCAACCCAGTTTGTTTTGCAGATTCTGTATAGCAGCTTTAATATAGGGAGAACGCAACTTCCTGATTGTGTGAGTAAAATCAGGTTTTTTCTCTTTGTCAGTTTAACAGTTTCTGTTTTGCCTGTCACTGTCTGTTTTCTTACCTGGTTCTTCCTGACCTTGTACTTTCTCCTCACATTCCCTCTTTCCTCTCTCCTTCTTTGGACTGACAATCATACACAAATAGATTGGATTCAATTAGATGAAAAAATTACATTAATATGAAAAAAATACTATTAAGATCACTAATAAAAAGTCCTCTCTCAGTGTACTTTCAACCAAAAGGCAAATAACCAAACCACATGAACATCTAATAAAAGATATAAATCTTGAAACACTGATCCAACATTATCCTTTATTGACGGATCATTTGATCTTACACTTTTACCTGAATGTTGCACCTTTTTTTGAAAAAAACTTCCTAATATCCATTATGAACCTGGCTGTCTCTCTGTACACAAACACACACACCACACAACAGGAGTTATAAGATTAATGGGCATTCAGTCAGTTAGCTAGTTAGTATCCATTTACAAAAACAGGACAGTGGTAACAACAAGGACAATTTTAAGTTTTAGATTTTAAATAGGCTGTATACATTTCAAAGGGAGCAACAGGACGGTCAAATGTCGCTGATTTTACTACAGAGCAGGACGGATTGTAGGGTAGCAAACATCGTCGGAAAACAAGTTTTCAACACTGCAGGTTACCTGGGTGTAAAGTTTTTCAGCTAAAAAGAAACATGGTCTGACTCCTACCTAAGTATATAAAGAGTAACTGCAGGTTAAATGTAGCTAATATGTCCTGTTTTCAGCCAGTCACTTACACCTCCGCTCCGCTGCATCTCAGAGTAGGGGAGAGGCGAGCTGGAACAAACCATTTTGGGAGGGGGGGGGGTTATCTATACTTTTGTTGTTGAAATGTTACGTCTCAACCAAGTACTGTATGCTTTTTATATTTTTAGTAGTGTGTCACAAAAACAGCAAATATTGTCAAAAAAGTAAGAAATCTTTGGGGGGTGCTTTGATTCATTCATTCATTTGCTGAAGCACCCCCAAAAATAGGCTAAAATCGCCCCTGCATAAAAGTAATACATAGATGAATAATGATGATGAGTTAAGATGCGTAATCATGGGAACAAGCGGGTTTACAAACGGGAGTAGCTGATTAGCATTAGAAAAGCTGAAATAATACCTCAACTGAAGCCAATTGCACTAAATGCACTTTATGTGCACTGTTACAAGAATGTTTTTCGTTCTACTGTTTTCTATAAATTTATATAATTTTAAGTTAAGCAGGACAGAGTTCTTTTAAAGAATGATTTACTTATATTCTCAAAAGTTAAGCATGACAGGCTTCTGTTTAAGAAAGAGACGTGTTTTATTGTGTTAATGTTGTCATTTTGCGCTACAAATAAATGGCTAAATGATCATTTGTTTCCCATGTGTTCATATCGCAAAGAATATGCATCTACTTAAATCAACTTCAAGTCAAATGGTTAAAAAAATAATTTCACACACAAAAAAAGAGCTAAAAAATTCACCACACTTGGAAGGGTGGAGACAATTGGGTCGCCCGGCCCTGACCACGAGGTGTTATTTATTTTTCAGGGAGTTGGCAACCCTAATTGAGACAGTAGACAGCAGTGAGGAGGAGAGTGCAAGTGCGTTGCAAAAACACATAAATATGACTGACACCCGTAAACAAAGCAGCATCTGGCTGCAGTTTAAAGAAGAAGCAGATACTAAGAGGAGAAACCACATCAGCCCATCCAAGCTGAGGCATTTGATTTTTCTGAATCTCAACCTGCACTGAGGACAGACTGTTTGGTACTGAGTTTGGTTCTGTTTCTGTTCTGTGGATTTGTTTACAGTGTTTGTTTGGGGGGGGGGGGGGGGGTTGTGGTGAATTAAAATTAAAAGTTTGAATAAAATATCAAACGAAAATAAGAATGTCTGCTTTTGTAACAGAACCAGTACACAAAATTACTCAATTATAAGGCTTGTTATAAAAACACTAATTGCAAAAGGGTTTATCAACACACAAATCATTCATATTTGCCAAGTAAAGCAAAGGCCTCGTGGGTTAACCTCCAGTGTGCAGGCACTCTCAGATGTGTCCCTGTCCCAGGGCTTCCCCCCAGGGTGGGGCCCCAGTGGTTCTGATCCAGGTGAAGTTGCTTAAATCTTGTTGTTGTCACAGGGGAGTCAAAAATTGTTTACTGTACTGCAACAGTTTTCAGTTTTCAAGTTCAGGACTATTAGGAATGCAGCTTGTATACTTAAAATATACTTAAAACTCTTGCAAAATTCAAGATTAGCTCAGCATCTAACTGGCGAAATAAATTAGATCATTCCAAGAAATGGAAGACCAAACAGGAAGCCCCAAAACCATGAGTGGACAATTAATGTTCCCTGTGGCCACATGAGAAACCAAGACGTTTGTGGAGAGCTGCATCAATATGTTCAATTTAATTTCATCTCTCTCTATACTTATACTAGTAAGAGTAGATGCTACAGTTTGACAACAAAAATGTGAAAAAGGCACATGATAAAGCATGCTATTACTATTTAATCGACTCTACCAAAAGTGCAGAACGACAAAGTTTAGAAACATCTTTGTTCCAGCAGCCATAACTCAGATAAACAAACCATAATTTAACTTCATACATGATGCTCAGCAGATCATTTTTTTTATTCATTTATTCAGTGTGCTGTGTTATGCCTATCTGTTGTCAGTATTTGTTTTGAAAATGCATGTGAGGATGTAAAACTCATCTATGGTAGACCATTTCTACCTGCGGGTACAAACAAAGTCCTGAAATTCTTTCAGTTGCACGTATCCTGATGGACCAGCTTCATTCAGGACTCACAGCATTCCTGCAGTTTCACATGACACTGGGCCAATTGTTAGACATACACATGGATGATGGATGGATGGATGTCTGTGTGTGTGATTGACATTTCAATTACTGACATTACAGAAACGAAAGCATCCCTGCTGTTCAACCTGTGGCTGTACCTGATTAGCCCTCGATTTGCTTTGTGTGTAAACGTGTAGTCATGTCTGACTCTCAGGGTGTACAGTAGCAAAACCTATGAACTGAAAGGAAGATTTAAAACAAAAATACATGCATGTTCAGGTTATGTACTAATGTATTACAAGGTAATTCACCAAAAAATCCTTTAGCTAGTGATTCTAAATGTCACAGCTGGTGTCCACGGGGCTGTAATCCTCTACAAGATGGTATAAAATGATCCCAAAAGTTGATTCTTTTCATCTGTATGTAGTTTTTTCAGAATTAATAAGAATTTATTCGATATCAGTGCCATTATCATTATTATGATTGTAGGTGCAAAAGCATTACTGCTAGCACTTGGTGAAAATCAGTTTCTCTTAATACTGCAAATGATCCTGTCTGATTCTGTCAGTGTGTGAAATATGCCTTCTCATCTTAATATGTCCAGAACAGGAAAAAAACAGAATGAAAGCCTTAAAGCCACAGTACATAAACTAATGGCTAAATATCCTTAACAACATGCACTATGTGCTGTTTTCTTGTTGAGTTGTGCAGGGACATTCACAATGTCTGTGTTAAAAGGACGAGAGGGACACTGACATTTTCTGCAATGTCCCAGTTTAAAAGCTGCTTGGATACACATTAAAACAAGCTGGCAGAGCTCACATTATCTGGTGGTTTATCATGTAGCATTTTCAAATCACACTGGCCTCATAATATTTGTGATCATCTACTCAAATATGACGTCTGTGTTTCATTACATTTTAATAAGCCATTTAAAATGTGATCTTACCAAAATTATTTTGGTCCCTGTTCCTTAATCTATCTATCCCAAAAACTGATTTCAGATCAAGCCCCCTTACATTGCGCTCAGTGCTTCACAGCATTCCTGCAGTTGCACCTGAGGCAGGACCCATTGCTAGACACTGAATACTATACAGTGAATTTTTAAATTTGCAAAGAGTTGAAGATGTGCTTCGTACATCTATGTGTGTGTGTGTTTGACATTTCGGTTATGATATTACAAAAACGAAAGCATTCCTGTTGTTCAACCTGATCCTGGACCATTGACTCTGCTTTTGTCTTGTTTGCATGTGTGTCTGACTCTTGTAGAGTAACAGAAAGTAAAACTAAAAACTGGAAGGGAAAATAAAAAAATACTATAATTGTAGGTAACGTTGGAAAAATAAGTTGAAGCCAAAACATGAATTGTTTTATAATCTGTCACTGTCAAAGTAATATGTCTGTAATTAATTTACAATCCACTAAATGATATACAAATTCACCATGTGACAGATTTCATTCAAGGGTGATTCTGTTTTTTAATTTTGAATGTTGTGCAACTGTAGAGCAGGGAAAAGGGACGTGTTAAACCTCAGATTTACATTTCTCAGGTCACCTGAAATTAATCTTGAAATGAATGATAATGATTTTTAGTTACATTGATATCAGTTTTATCAAATAGGAATAAAATATTGATATTTTTGCTGTTTTGTTCACAGTTGTATTGACACCAGTTCTGATATAAATTTTTCTTGTAGGTCTGACTTTGCACTTCCTGATCATTATTCTGTGTGCAGGTTTCGTCGGTTACTTCTCTCTGAGACTTTCATAGATATACACATGAGAACAATACTAACAATATGATATTTCACTGAAACCTTCACTGCTACACCAACTGGCTCATTCACGATAAACAGATGTTTTTTTATACACTTCTCTCAGTTTGTAAAGGAAATAAATAATTTGTATTTTTAAAATTTGTATATTCAATTTTGTAAGTCTGTAGAGAAGTCTTCAAATATTTGAATAAATGTATGAATGAGAAATCAGGTATTAATAACTATATAATGAGTATTTTACTCCAAGAGCTGTAAGCACAGAACAGTTATGAGTAAATTCACTTAGGCTGCTCGATCAGCTTCCTCTTTTCACAATATTACTTTTTCTACACATTGAACTTTTCAGATGCAGGTGGAGATTTGTCTGGTGTTTTATTTACCACTACATGACCTCGTTAAGCACCACTTTGCCAGCATTTTAAACTCATCAAATGAGAAATTAGTTGTACAAAGCAATAATCAAAATAATTTAATTTTAAACTCAAAATAATCAGCAAAAAATATCTCAAAATGACACAAGATAAAAATTGAGAGCATTCTCTTCATATTTCTATAGTCCATCCGAACTTCCAGTGTACAGAAACACTATAAATCAGGCAAAGTGTCACCACACAGCTGAATAGAAGGAGTGAAAGAAAATGCAGAGGTACTGAGTCACTGTGTAATGTTGAAAAGAAAGAAAATCCAAACATCACCTCTGTAGAACCAGAAAAGAACCACAAAACCAGCACTGAACAAATAATTCATCATCAGCACTGTGTGTGACGTGAAAGAGTGAGACCTGAACGTGGCAGAGCCAGACTCACTCAGAGGAAACAGACCAAGAACAAGCTAATAATGAAACTTTAGAAGCAAAAAGAAAGAAAAGAATTAGTTTAACATTAAACAAAGACAGGATACACTGCTGTGAAAGAGTGAGGACACACTGGTCCTGAGTGACAGGTGTTATGAGCTTAACAGCAGTAAGGATGGATACACTCATCCACTCATTAATTAATGTAGGCCTCAGAGGTGGTTTTGCCTTTTACTCCTTAGTTTAAAACATGTCACAAAATACAAATCCACAGTTCCAGTTGTCAGTGTTTCAAGACTTGGAAGATTCCTACCACAACGGTCAGGGCAAGATTAAGTTTAAAACTGTGGCCTGCGTGGGATTTTTAGCAGTGGCCTTCTTGAGCTTTTTGACTCTCTTGGTTTGCAGAGATGATTAACTGTTGAAATGGAAAGGAGCAGGTGCAGGAGAGGTTTTACTCTTGGTGGTATGTCAAGTATCCTGCAGGATCGGCCAGAGATTGATGGACAGTCAGTGAGAGTAGCTGAATGTTCAGAGTGACATCAACAGTAAACTAAACAGTTCTGAAATTTGCTGTCACAGAAACACTTAATTGACTTAATTTGTTTCAAAGGCTGAAGTTACTGTTAAAAGATTGGTGTAGCTCTGAACCAGTGCATCATCACAGTCACTGCCTCTCACACCACCCGGTGGACACAACACTGTGGTGCAACAATCTGGCATCAAATATATTTATAAAACAGCAGAAATTGGCTGTGTGGTGATACTTTGTCTGAGTTTATAGCTTTTCTGTACACTGGAAGCTTGAGCAGGGCAACAAACCACATGCTTTTTGACAGAGAGTCTGTAAACCCAAAATATTTAATATGTAATAAAATAAAACTTTTATATCTTGTAGTATATATGAAAGATTACATGGACACAGAATACGAATAAAATTTTTCCATTACACCCTTCAGCCTTGACAATCAGCATTCCAGCGGTACACGTAATGAAACAGCATTGGCCAATAGGAGAGGTTCACAGAGTATATATGTAGGCAGCCTGACTAAAAGACTGAGAGAATCGTATTATGTATAACAATCAACAAAACGAAAACGAACAACGCGTTGGACAGGTCAACTGAACACCATTTCTTCACATTCTTACAATTCATTGTGTTTTACAGACTGAAAAAAAGCGCGGTTGTAGATTTTAACTTCTTTAATATTGTATATTTCTCCAGACAAGCGCTATAGCTATAACAGCTATTCTACTTTTGGGATACTGCGGCCGTTTTATAATCAAGGTGAGTGGTTGTTTCACTATTAATTTAAAAAATGCTGCATATCTAAGCAGCAGATCGAGTACCTTTGAGATCACACTGTTAATTCATATATAATTTAGGATTCAGTACAATTTTTAAGTATTTAAGTATTAATAAACACATTTACTCATCCCTCAGTGGTTGAACATTAACAATCCCTGGGCTAGAGACCTGAAAGAGGAGCTCCTGAGTTTGACGAATGAGTGTTTTTCATATTTATTCAAGCCATGGCTGCCCGAGCCAGTTATTGTAAGTATTAAAAAAGAAAATAAATAATGTCTGTCCATTTTTGGTACTTTTGGTTTAACTTTAATTATAATAAAATTTTATTTTTTTAGTTCTTCTTTTTTTGTTTAGTTGCAAATTAGGTTATTTACGCATACTGGAAAAAAAAAACATTCAATCAAGAAGTTATCATGACTTATGATATTTTGATATTTCATTTCTTATTCCCATTCAGGAAAAATTAAACAACATCACAAATATAATTTTAGATATACCCTTCAGTAAGTATTAAGATCCAAAGAAGTCATCACACATAGCTTTGAAAGAGATGTTAATTTTATCACTAAAGATACACGACAGAATCTAAACTAGTTTTTAGCTGACAAATATGATTTACTTTTCAGGATACCATGAGGAATCAGAAGTCTAGAAAACCAAACTGATGAATTCGACTCATACATAATTTGAATGTATTTAATTTGAAATGATTTTGAATTTAAATCTATATGACAAAATAAAAATTTATTTAAAATTCAAATGTGTGCTTTTATTCTTTTCATTAACAAACTGTGTGGCTGCCGTTCAACAAGCTGAAATAAGAAACTGCGGATCTTGTAGGGAATCAGATTACATTACAGTGTAAAAAGGTCAAATTGATTCATGTTGAATTATTACATTTCCTATTGTTCCCCCAAAAACGGAATTAGCTGAATTAGCTGAGTCAGCAATTCAATTAATTAACACATAAATTCAAGATGAGCCAGGTGTTCACCAACAACCAGACATCTGCTTCAGGGTCAGACCAAATGAACTGTCAACTTTGACAAGGGCTCATTCAGCTAAGGTCATTTTACTATTCCATTAAAAAAAAAAAAATTTAAAAAATGCTTGCATTCACACACTATTCATAATAACAACCATACCACAACAGTAGACTCGGAGAAATGTAACCACAGTTTTTTTTTTTAAAAAACTCCAAAACTATCTGTTAAATGTTCTCTCAAAGTGAATCATTGAACGAATTAATCCCTAATATTGTAGTGCCTGCCTTACAATATACAGTGACTTGACAAGACTGTAGTTAACTTATTTTCAGTATGTGACGTGTTTTTATTCAGTGTAAACATTAAATTATACATTAAATATATATATACATACACATATATATATATGTGTATATATATATGTATATACACATATATATACACACACATATATATATACATATATATGTGTGTATGTATGTATGTATGTATGTATATATACATACATACACATATGTATATGTGTAGAAAAAAGTAATATTTAAAAGTTTTTTAGCCGCGCTCCTCCGCCATTGCCGCGCTTACAAGTACACACAAGTACGCACAGGCTCCGACAACCGCTGCCGACAAATGTGATCCTCCTTTTCCCCAGATTACCCTTTCTGGGTCACATAATAACCTTTTAAGATATTTTCAGGCGACAATGTAGCTGTGTAATGCTCAAATATCTACTTAATTTATCAAAATATCACATATTTGCAAAAGTGCTTCCACGTTTTCGGAGAGCTCTGTTATCCACCAGCGGGATAGCTGACCAGGAGGTCAAGGCTCGATAGAGCCAGCGAGCACAGCTAACTCCTGGCATATTGTTCTCAACCTTGCTACTCAGGTTAAACATGATATGTATAGTTAGTTAGTTATGGCTATGGATTGAAAATACCCCCCACACCCCACCCCTAATGGCTGCACCTCCCGAAAAATTTTGTCTGGGCTCTTATCTCGCTTTTTTATTTCAAACAATCAACAGAAAATTTCACAGACATATTTTTATATAAGGTTTTTAAGGCTGTGGTGTTAATTTTTAAGTAACATGAGCCCAGCGGCAGCAGCAACGCTAGGCTAACTAGACTAGCTAAGACTAACTAGCTAGCAAGATTATAAACCTGGTGCTATACTAAGAGAAGCCACAAAATCAGTTTGAATAAGAGTAAACATTTACTCACCAAGTCAGTGTATCAGGTAAAGATCCACAGCAATGACAACAATAATATCATGAGCTGAAGCTTCTCCAGGTTTGCTCAACATATTCCATAACAAATGCACCGTGAACATGCGGACTGATCCAAGAGGGAGGAGGACGTGGCATTTTCAAACCACATCGTTTCATCCTTCTGCACTGAGAAGCAAAACTTCCAGCATACTTAGTTTTTCTAAGTTAAGACAACTCAAATAAATTGAGTAGTTTTTTGCATAAAAAGTACTGGTAACTTATTTCAATCAGTTCTAATAACAAATTGATAAAAAATTGAGTTCAGCCAACTTAATATTTTTAATTAAACACAATATTAGATTTTACTACCAGAAGTCTTTACTGATAAAGTCTTAGCTTCCTCTGGTCTCAGTCAGAACATGTGATTTGTCAAGACTAAGATTGAAAAATACACAGAAATTGTTAAAAACTGATTTAAGCCCAGAGAATGAATAAGGCAAGCAAGCTCATACTGTATATACAGTTAAGGTTATTATTTACATGTTGTTTACATATGGTTCAGCAACTTCAGCCAAGAGTGAAGGTGGGGTTTGCCTCCCCCTACTGGTTCAAGAATCACACAACAGTAATGAGCACTGACTTTTCATGCTTTAAAATCTCCTGGTACAGTGCATTACGGTGAACAGAGTATACCTAATGCAGTGGCTGACAACCAGTGTTTCTAAAGTCCAGTGATTTTAGAAACACCCACAGCCTGCAAACCAGCAGATCCTCTATGATAAAAGCCATCACTCACTGGCAGCATTGCCTTCACAAATACAGTTGAGCACAGCTAATCATGTTATTTAAATCACATACCCAGAACAGACACAAAAATGAGACTAACATCCAGATAAAGGATAACAACCAGCACTGTGTGAGTGGGTGTGTCAGGGACCAAGCAGTAAAGCATAAAGGACACAGGTGTTTAATTTAAAAACGTGGGTTGTTATTTACCCAAAAATATGTAAAATAAGGGTGGGACTCAATTTAAAAAATAGTCTTATTAATTAGAGGCTTTTTAATTAATTAATCTTGATTAATCGCATTTAATCACACAAGAAAATATGCCCAAAAGTGCAAATGTTTTTGTAATTTAAAAGTGTTTTAATGGGCGACAGAATAGACATGCACATGGATATTGTAAACTCAAGCTCTTTTAATTTATGGGGGGAAAGCATTTAATGCATTTCAATGCAAAACAGAGAGAGAAAAAAATATCCCTGGCCAAAATTGGGCAGACTTAAAAATAAAGTGCTATTTTAAGTATTTAAATTACATGTTCAAAATGGCATTGTCTTTAAAAAAAATAATAATAAAAATGTTAACATAAAATGCAGTTTTTCTTCTTTAAAAGATAAGGCAGAAACATAAAAGTTTATTTGACCAGCTTCACCTTTAAACACTGAGTAACCTTAGCCAACATTATTTTGTACATTAGGCTAAAACAGTGTGATTATCGAACATTTTAGTGAAAAAAAAAAATAACAAACCCATTGAACTCACAATACCTCCATGCTTGTTTACTGTCCGTCTCTTTCAGCCAGTTACTTAGACAAACTAGTCTATTTACATTTCAGAGCTCAAGGCAGCTGTCTTTTTTGTTATTATGTGATCTGCAAGTGAGAACAGCCTGTCACATGGTACAAAAGTGGCAAGACTAATCAAATACTTGCAGGCCAGGACAGACAGACAGCTGTGGGTCCCTGCTCGACTGGACCACCACTGCAGCGGGCAGTCTTTCTCACTGATGGTGGATTCTGCTCTGTACAAACTCAGGGCCCTGTTACACAGGGCTTCCTCATCTGAATCAGAGTCTGAAGACAATAAAGAGAGGAGGAAGTTCTTTGTCTTTGCTGGCTCTTTTGTAGTGGCATCTTTACACCGCTACTAGAGCAGGGCCTCTGTAACGGTCTGTGGATCAGACCATGTGGGGTGTGTGTGGAGGACCCAGGTGTGGACACGGACAAGGAGACAAAACTAAACTTAAACAAAAGGCCAGCCATTTAATTTGGCTGATTAAACATGAATACAAAATTAAGCAAAGGCAACAGGGTAGTGATGGGTCCAGCAACACTGACGCACCGGCGCATGTATCAAGCTCACCTAGCGAAGCCTGTATCGGTGCGTGCGTCGCTTTAAGAAAAAGTCACGTGATCGATACAGCTACTGTATCGCTTATTGCCAACGCGCCAAACTGTGTTTAAAAGGTACCGCATCCGCATCTGTCAACTGAACGAGTCGCCACCAAAAAAACACAAAATTACTCTCGCAAAGATAAATAAAAATACACATCTCTCTATAACAAAATGGAGCCCGAAAGAAAAATAAATGTTTCTGTTGTGTGGGATCATTTTGATCTTTTAACTGCAAATAAGGTAATAGTTTGTCTGTCTTTGTTTCAGTGTAATCTATCAGAATAGGAAAAACAGCAATGTGACCTGCAGTGTAAATTATTTATTTCATTTTATGCAGGTTAAATGTCGCATCTGTTCTGCATTTCTTACACAAACAAAAGCACCTCCTCAGTGTTTAGGCATTACAGAGCCAAACATGAAAATGAGGAGACAAACACAGCGAGAATGAACACTGGTCGGCCTATATTGACACTGAACAGCTTTAGCATCATGTTTTTTTATTAATATGTGTTTTATTATTTTGAAATCAAGCATCTAGGACAGGGGTCGGCAACCCGCGGCTCCGGAGCCGCATGCGGCTCTTTAGTCCTTATACTGCGGCTCCGCGTGGTTTGGGAAAATAAATTAGAAGTATTTAGCTGAAGTGTATATTATTTATGTTAGTTCTTTTTTAACTTGTAGTTCTAAATTGGAAGATTATTGTGACATTGAAATATAAAAATAAAATTATATTCTATTATTTTTTCATCGCTCAAAATAAGCGTCACACTCGCGGAAGCCGGTATACCCGCCGAAACGCGGTGCATTTATCGAGACTTTCAACCCCAGGTAGGCCAATTATGGATCTTCGGATCCACATTATGTCGGCAGCTGTTCTCCACCGTGAACTATGTTAAAAACAAACACCGCTCCCGCCTCACAGATGACAGCTTACAGTCCTGCGTAAAGATGAAAGTGACTTCGTACAGCCCCGATCTGCAGACGCTGTGCGCAAAGGTTCAGTTGCAGAAGTCTTATTGTAAACATATCACGGCAGACCCGACGATGTTTCCATGAACACGCTTTTCAGCATCTCTTTATTGACCACTTTTCACACACGGTTGCTGTACGCATACAGCCGGCTGTAGCTTTTCAGCTCACAGCCCGACACACACCAACACAACAGCACAGATAGCGCAAACGTAAAGGTGGTGGACAGCAAAAATGAAGACTTTCTAAAACGATGACGCATGTTAGTCATATGATGCAGTCATGTGACCAATTAAACTAAGATAGCGGAGGGAATTATACAGCAGTTGTTTTGTTTGCTCTCAATTTTGACAGCCCTATTAACAGTGTTGGGTAAGTTACTTTAAATTAGTAACTTAGTTACATTACTAGTTACTTCTCTAAAAAAGTAACTCAGTTACTTCAAGTTACTCGTTACTTTCAAAGTAACTAGTTACTAGGGAAAGTAACTTTGGTTTTACTCAGAATTCTCTTGTTAATGTGTTGCTTCTGTAACTGGATACCCAGCAAGATTGCCAGTCTTCTAGCTTGCTTACTTGCCACAAGTGCACTGTGCCACCTGCCAATAGAAAGGAGAAAATAATGTGCACATTTCCACAAGAGAAATCCCACGCCTGGACCGTCGTTGACCGCCGCCATGATTCTAGCCTGCTTTTTACATCCAACACAAAAACTGCAGTCGTGGTGCTTTTGATTGTACTCAGAACTTGGAAATTCTGCCTTCTGAATAGGAAGATGTAGGTAACACCAGACTGCAGATGAGCTGCATACAGAGCTGGACTGGGACAAAAAAAATCGTCCCGGGCATTTTGACTAGAGACCGGCCCACCATTATAGGAAAAATCATAAAGCCTTTGAATGAAAATAAACACTGTTGTGACAGTGATGTACACTGTTCTGATGGTATATATGTATCAATCTATCAATTGTTTGTTGTAAGACTCAGATAATTATTTTTTTAAAAGCGAGACATTTTAAATGAGAATAAGAAAGAAAAGTATTTCCTTGTGCCCCCCTTTCCCTGTTAATGCCCTACCTGGCCCCCTGGCAACACTTTGCTAGATCCGCCCCTGCACAGTTACCAACTGTCAGCTACTTAGAAAAGGATCCTGGTGTTATTTGTCTCTCAGAAACAGCTCATAACTTCCCTTCAACTCATTCATGTCACCTAAAAGGTAAACCTGTTTCTCCATCACCTGTTCAGCTCTGATGATTCAGTAAGGACATCTCCTGGTTTCATCTGCAGGTTTCCCTCTCACCAGATAACCAAACCGATATCATGACCAGCAGCTTTACAGCTGTGGCTCCAGCAAACATCAGCTGATACTAGTGTTGTGTTTACGAAGTTCTATAATAAAGGAGGCAAATTAGTACATGCTGTTACCCTGTCAGACCAGGGGTGCCGCTAATGAGGCTGAGTAAGAGAGAGGAGAGAAGAAGAGAGTGGAGAGATGTAACAAGATGGAGTAACGCTGTAAAGCTTAAAATAAAGTGTTGAACCGAGACGTCGCCTCCGCTGCCTGATTTACAAATTCAACAAATTGGCGACGAAGATGAGCGCTTCAGTACCGAGCCCACCGCCCTTTTTGCAACATGCGGGTGAGCCGCCGATGCCCTTTACGACGTGGCGCAAATTCTTTGAGAACTACATGTTAGTGATAAATGCTACGGGAGATGCGTGGCCGGAGGCGAGACGACGAGCCGTCTTATTACATTGCTTGGGACCAGAGGGACAACGACTGTTCTACACACTGCCGAATCAAGGTACAACGTTTGCTGAAGCCATGACTGCGCTTGAAAACCACTTTGTCCCTAAAGTGAATGTAGTGGCATGCAGGCACACATTCAGACAGCGAGTTCAGCGGGCTGATGAAACTGTGACCCAGTATGTTGCCGCCCTCAGAGCGTTAGCTGTGCCATGTGGTTTTGGAATAATGGAAGGTGAGATGATTCGGGATCAACTTGTTGCTAATGCTAATCTCAGTGTTGTTAAAGATAAATTGCTGCTGGAGGAGGACCTTACATTGGACAAGGCAGTTACTATTGCGTGTCAGGTGGAGGCTGCGGTCAAGAATGCTACACTCCTCTCTGCTGCGCCCACGGCCCAGACTGCTGCGGTACAAGCTGTGGAGGTGAAGGACGCACGTCTTCGGGGAAAAAGAGGAGCGCGACCAGGTCAAGCTCGGGGATCTACATCTAAAGAATGGCACAAAAAGGCAAGTGATAAAGAGCAACAGCGCCATTGCATCCTCCACTGCAACCACTGAACATCCAAGGTATGGACATTGAGACTGTGGACAGCTACAGGTACCTTGGTGTTCATCTGAACAACAAACTGGACTGGACTCATAACTCAGACGCCCTCTACAGGAAAGGGCAGAGCAGGCTGTACCTGCTGCGGAGACTCAGGTCGTTTGGAGTGGAGGGCCCACTCCTGAAGACCTTCTATGACTCTGTGGTGGCCTCAGCCATCTTTTATGGTGTGGTCTGCTGGGGAGGCAGCATCTCTGCTGGGGACAGAAAGAGACTGAACAGGCTGATCCGAAGGGCCAGCTCTGTTCTAGGATGCCCTCTGGACCCAGTGGAGGTGGTGAGTGACAGGAGAATGGGGGCTAAGCTGTCATCCCTGTTGGACAACATCTCCCACCCTATGCATGAGACTGTGACAGCACTGAGCAGCTCCTTCAGTGGGAGACTGCGGCACCCACGGTGTGGGACGGAGAGATTTCGCAGGTCTTTCCTCCCCACTGCTGTCAGACTCCACAATAAAGCATTTAACTGATCAATCACACACATCCACAAATGTGCAATAACACAATGTGCAATAATCTTTCTGGCAACCGTTGTATTTTTCACTCTGTTGTATATAACATTTGTATTCTATTTTTATCCTATTGTATATTTTACTCTATTTATTCTACTGTATATATTATTCTATTTTTATTCTATTCTGTACAGTTGTGTACTGTATTTATTCTTTTTTATTTTTTTTATTCTAATTGTCCTTCATAACTTTTGCACTGTCCACTTCCTGCTGTGACAAAACAAATTTCCCACGTGTGGGACTAATAAAGGTTATCTTATCTTATCTTATCTTATCTTATCTTCAGATGTGGATCTGAGAAACACCTGGCTAATGATAAAAACTGTCCAGCAGCAAAAGTGAAATGTGATAAATGCAACAAAAAAGGTCACTTCGCCAGAGTTTGTAAATCAGCTGTAGCAGTGGTCAGGGAAGTAGTCGTTCCTGAGTTTACAGTTTTATGTGTGGGTGATCACAAACTTATGACTGCAGCATGTGATAAGATTACATGCAAAATGAACATTGAAACACCACAGGGACACTCTCAGGTTCTGGAGTTAATTGTGGATACAGGAGCTTCAGTATCTATCCTTCCAGAAGCCATCTACAAAGAACATTTTGCACCCTGTGTTTTGACTGAACCGAAAGTTAAGCTTGTCACTTATGCAAAAGGTGACTTGCCTGTCATTGGCTGCCTACAGGCTTCAGTGAGGGTTGCAAACAATGACAGAAAAGTGCCAGGATCATTCTTCATAGTTAAAGATGGATCACCTTTGCTGGGCTTGGACTTAATTAAAGCACTGAACATTGATATCATTGCTGGGGAAGTCATCAACAAAGGAGAGGATTTGGCAAGGGGATCACCAGCCAGTAAACAAACATGCATGGTGAATAACATTGATTCTTCTTCTTCTCATCATCTCGGAGCTGTTAAAGGGTTCGTCCACAAAGTTCAAGTGAACAAGACAGTACAGCCGGTTCGCCAAAAACTGCGGCGTCTACCACTCAGCATACGTGAGGAGGTGTCAGCTGAATTGGAACGTCTACTCCAAGCAGGCATCATCGAACCAGTGGATGCAGCTGAATGGGTGAGTCCTCTAGTGGTTGGAAGAAAGAGTAAGGGAGACTTAAGACTTTGTGTGGATCTGCGTGAACCTAACAAGAGTGTGATCATGGACTGTTACCCTCTTCCTCACATGGAGGATGTGTTCTCACAGCTGGCTGGGGCTACACATTTTAGCCAGATTGATTTAAGTTCAGCTTATCACCAACTCACTCTTCACCCTGATAGCCGAAGCCTCACAGCATTCATAACCCATGAAGGACTCTTCCAGTTTACCCGAGTCCCGTTTGGACTTGCTTCAGCACCCTCTGCTTTCCAAAAGATGATGGAAACAGTCCTAAGAGACCAGACAGGAGTACAGAACTACTTGGATGACATAATAGTGTATGGACATTCCAGAGAAGAGCATGATGAACGGTTACAGGCTGTCCTCCAACGCCTGAAGGATGCCGGTCTGCAGATCAACTTCAACAAAAGTTCATTTGGACAGACATCTATTCCGTTCTTGGGACACGTCATTTCTAAGGATGGCCTGAGCCCCAGCCCAGACCACCTGACTGCCATCGCCAAAGCTCCTGCACCAAAGGACATGGCTGCTCTTCGTTCCTTCTTAGGCTTGACGTCGTGGTTCAGCAAATTCCTACCAAACTATGCAACTGTGGTTGAACCACTCCGTGAGCTACTTCAGACAAGTCAGACGGCTGAACTTCAATGGACTGATACAGCAAATGAAAGCTTCAACAAACTGAAGGAAATGCTACTAAAAAGTCCAGCACTGGCAATCTTCAACCCAAATCTGCCAACATTCATCACCACGGATGCCTCAGATTATGGTCTTGGAGCTGTCCTGACCCAGTTGAACTCAAACAATGAGGAACAGGTTGTTGCTTTTGGTTCCCGCACCCTGTCTCCAGCCGAGAGGAAATATTCAACAATTGAAAAAGAAGCTCTCGCCTGCGTATGGGCCGTCGAAAGATGGAGGACGTACATATGGGGACGCAGATTTACTCTGAGAACTGATCACCAGGCCCTCACCACCCTGTTAAGTACTAAGGGGATGAACAGAGCTGGCATGAGGATAGCACGTTGGTCAGCCAGACTGATGTGTTTCCAGTATGACTTAGAGTACCGTCCAGGAAGCCAAAATGTTATAGCTGACTGTATGTCCCGTGTTCCCCTGCATTCCACAAACACAAGGGAAGACTCGGAACAGGACTTAATCACAGAGATTGCTGAAATTTCTCCTCAGCTAACAGCGCTTCCATTGGCTGACTTCAAAGCGGAATGTGAAGACTGTCCTGAATTAACAAAACTAAGACAGATCGTTCTTTCGGGCTGGCCGAAAATAAGCAAATCCTTGCCAGATGATGTCAAACCCTACTTCCTGGTCCGACATGAACTGGCAGCAGAGTCACCGCTGATATTTAGAGGAACACGGCTGATCGTTCCCAAATCTCTGCGTGGAAAAGTAGTGCACCTAGCCCATGAAGGACATCAAGGCATGGTCCGAACCAAACAACGCCTGAGAGATCTATATTGGTGGCCAAACATGGATGAGCTGGTCCACGAAATATTGTCCACATGCACAACCTGCCAATCATGTGACAAGACAGCAGCTGTTTCACCTGCACCGTTACAACCCATCAAATTCCCAGAGGGTCCGTTTCAACATGTTGCTGTCGACATTGTTGGTCCATTTGAACAAGGAACCTATGACTGCAGGTTTGCCATCACACTAGTTGACTATTTCAGTAAGTGGCCTGAAGTCGCATTCACACCAAATGCCTCGACTGCGACAGTGATTGCATTCCTGACCTCTATTTTCGCCCGTGAAGGAAACCCTTATGAAATTACGACTGATAATGGTCCGCAGTTCACCTCAGCTGCCTTTGCTGAGTTTCTCGCTGAAAGGGGCATAACACACATCAGGACAAGCGTCTATCATCCTCAAGCAAATGGATGTGTGGAGCGCTTTAATAGAGTACTGAAGGACTCCATACAGACTGCACAAGCTACTCACCGACCATGGAAAACTGTGGTTACAGAACTGCTTCAAAATTATCGAGCGACTCCCCATGCTACAACCGGTGAGTCCCCTTTCCAGCTCCTCAGAGGAAGAGCCATGCATACTAAACTCAATATCCTGCCACCACCGAAGGATGCTGGACAATATGACCACATCAGATCTAAAGTGACATTGACACAGAAAAGAAGTGCACTTTATACAGACAGAAAGAGAGGTGCTAAACCTACTAAAGTGACTGTGGGTGCTTCAGTGAGAGTACGAAAGCCATTCCATGTGGGAAAAGGAGAGCCACTGTACACCGAGCCGCTGGAGGTACAGCAGCAGACGGGTGAGAGTTCTTTCGTCCTCAGCGATGGGAGAAGTTGGAATGCCGCACGCCTCTCACTCGTCCCAGAGAACGCAAAACGCACACAAAGAGCTGATACAGAGGCGGAAAACATCAGCTTAACACAGACAGCTACACGTCCCACCCTGCAGAGGGACAGACAACCACCCAGATGGACTAAAGACTTTGTTATGAAGTAGTTCAGAGGTAACAACAAAGGAGAAATATGCAGATGTGAGAAATGACTGTGAAGGGAAAGTGCATTTGAGTTTCATTACCTATCTTTAATTCCAGCTGTGACTTTTGATAAGCTGAGAAGAATGCAGCTGTTTTATTCCTTTGATTCGGGGTACGGTTTGCTTGCCATTACAGTTCTTTTATGAGGATATATAAAACTGTTCTGAAGTTACTAATTGCCTCAGATTTAAAATGCTGTTGAATGTTTCATGTTGTGCTGCAAAGGAGTGAATATTATTTGAGTAAAGGGGGAGATGTTGTGTTTACGAAGTTCTATAATAAAGGAGGCAAATTAGTACATGCTGTTACCCTGTCAGACCAGGGGTGCCGCTAATGAGGCTGAGTAAGAGAGAGGAGAGAAGAAGAGAGTGGAGAGATGTAACAAGATGGAGTAACGCTGTAAAGCTTAAAATAAAGTGTTGAACCGAGACGTCGCCTCCGCTGCCTGATTTACAAATTCAACAACTAGAAATTAATATTAAATAAATTCTAACAACAGCTGATCAAGCTTAAACGTGCTGCTGTTGTTTAACGCGACATCCGCTGGTTTCCTCTTTCTGGCGCAAAGTGGGCGATAAATAAACAAGAGAGAAAAGCCGATCAGCTGATCATTGATCAGTTTCGTGATTGAAGTAGAAACGGGAGAGGGAGGGGGGAGAGAATGAGAGAAGAAGAGGCAGCTGTGCAGCTTCAGCTTTGTGTCTTTTTCATTGTAGCTGAAGTCCGGGACAAACTGTGTTGCTTTTCACCTCAGTACGAAACGCGTAATATTTTCTCTGAATACCAGACGATTCTGTTTTTTACAGGACGGTTGGCAACTCTAATAATTAACCGTATGAACAAAATAAAGTTCAACATCAGTAACATAGCACCCACCCATCTGTATAGAAACTCCATCATGCTAGCTAGCATGCAGTACGAAAATGTCAGCATACTGAAAATAAACTCCACCTAAACTTGGTTTATATCTGACTCAGACTGCAGGTCATAACTTCTTACCTGAAGTTCAGTTCACCTGACACGCGGACCGGCGGCCGCTTCGGGTCTCTCCTCTTGCCTCCCTTTTCCTTCATCCACCTGCTGGCTTCCACCACTTGCTAATGTTATTGAATCTGTGGAAGCTCCGCGATATCCACCACACAAAGTAACGAGTAACGAGCCTATCTAAATCCCAGTAACGAGTAACGCGTTCCTGGTTTTGGCATAACTAGTTACCGTGCTCGTTACCACAATAATAACGTAGTTACTGTAGCGCGTTACTTAATAACGCGTTAGTCCCAACACTGCCTATTAAAGATTAATATCAGTTTCTACATGCTCCAGATAGCTTTTCTTCAAATTCTTTAACTCTCATTCGCTTTTGCAGCTTTGTACTTTTGTGTTACTCACAGCAACAACTCCACCTCATTGTTAGTCCATTTAAAAAACTCAGTGCTTTTGCTCAACATTTTGCCATGACGTTTCAAAGAGCCAGAAAGTAAATAAGCGGCAGACAGAAATGAGGCAGGTCAAATCTTCTTGCGTTTTACGCATGCGCCGTACTGGACCATAAGCATTTTCGGCCGTTTCAAAGTGCACGCGCAACTCTGTGAAAACGACTGAAAATGCTCGTGTGGACACGGAGGGTTTTCAGACGAAAACAACGTTTTAAATCTATCCGGGCTAGTGTGGATGTAGCCTTAATGCGTGTTTTTTCTGGGTTTCCACCGGCGTGGAATTACCAAAAATAGAGAGGGCATAGCCTAACATATGAAACAGGAAAAGACCGCCGTGTAATCCATTTATTTCAACAAAGTAACTGTATTCTGAATATCACATTTTTAGATGGTAACTGTAACAGAATACAGTTACTGATATTTTGTATTTTAAATACTTAATGCTGGTACATGTATTCTGTTACTCCCCAACACTGTGTGTGCATCAGTATAATCCATATACCAGGAAATTGTGCATTGACAAAAGGTTCCCTTTGCTTGGAATGCAAAGTGCAATTAAATGTGTTAATTTTTTTAACGCTTCGTTTTTTGTTTTCAAAATATTTAATCGCAATTAACGCATTAAATTCCAGCCCTAATGTAAAATGATTAACAGATCCAAAACTTGGACAGGCAAACCAATAAAAGAGGTAAACTCAATAAACTACACTCAAAATGATAACTAACAAACAAACCTAAGACAAACTGACCTCCTGAATATATCAGGGAACTAAACACTGGTTTAGCTAAACCATATGACACACATGGGAAATAGTGATGTGCGGATCGATCCTGAAATATCGATTCCTCCAATACCAGTCATTTATGTTCTAGAATCGATTCTCACATTAAAATATCGATATTTTAGTAATTTAGGGTCAATTTGCAGTTTATCATTAACAGGAACACAGTGGAAAGAAACTATAACATTAGGATTGTCTACATTCAAAGGAACTATTTCCTCTTCCGCCTTTCATAGTCATGTGCGAAATACTGCTGTATGTCTCGCAGCCCCTTGGCATGCGCACCCACAACAATGGTTGAGCATAATTGTGCGGACGTATTTTACCTCCACAAACAGCTGAGACGTGGTTTGCGATACATGTGGCAAAAAAGTGAGGTGTTGTGGCCATACTTGCCAACCTTGAGACCTCAGAATTAGGGAGACATTCAAAAAGGCTGTTGGGGGGGGTGATAAATACATTTTACAGTGTTTATTTATCGGATAAAATACGTTAAACGGCTGCTTCCACCTGAGGACCCGGCCTTCGCGGTCTAAAGAAAGCCGGGTAGTACGTCACAAGCTCCCTCGGTGGAGTGAAACTCTGCCGTCTGCTCCTTGCTATCTAAAATATAACCGGGCGCTGGCGTAAACTCTCGACCGTCTCAAACTTTCTTTAATTAGTTTTCTGTTTGACGTTTATTCAGCTATGTGAAAACCCAGGAGGAACCCTCCCGAGGGATTAATAAAGTTAAATTTAATTTAATCTAATCTAATAACTTTAATCTCAGCCAAACCGATTTACTCACAAACAAATAAAACACTGAAAAAGCCAAACAAAAACATTTTTAAGTTATCAAAGTGACTTATATATCATGTTTAACCCGAGTAGTGAAAGACCGCGGGGGTTTGAAAACGATGTGTCGATCGGCTCAGATATTTGAAGTTTACACAGCTACATTCTCACCTGAAAATATGTTAAGTTTTTTTGCGACCCAGAAAGAGAAATAAGAGTAATATTAAAACTAAGTAGCTGCCGCCATTGTTGGGAACTGGAATTGGCTGTGCCGCGCTATGAATTCTGCGATATGGTTTTTCGATTTTGTTGTCCGGGTGGAAATCGGGAGAAATTCGGGAGAGTGGTGGCTCCGGGAGATTTTCGGGAGGGGCACTGAAATTCGGGAATCTCCCGGAAAAATCGGGAGGGTATGGTTGTGGAAACATCACTAATCTTGTCAAACACCTCAGAGTAAATCATATCACAGAATATGACGAGCGTATGTTGAGACGAACTGAAGAGGAGGAGAGGGACAGGTGCTGCTAGGGCAAGACAGACGTCTCTCACGGAGTCCTTTAGTGCTGCAGACAGGCAACGTGTTCAAATAGCGCACAACTTCAGTTTTTTTATTTCCATATGATGAACTCTGCATTATTAAGTGATAAGAACAAGTAATCTGATGTCCTGTAATCATTACGACGCTATAATTTGAGATACAATAAATAAAATAAGTTTTTGTACAAAGTATCAGTATCGGATCAGTATCGTCGATACCACCCTGAATATTCCTTGGTATCGGATCGGAAAGGAAATCAGTGGTATCGCACATCACTAATGGGAAAGGCTGCCATATAACCAGCTAACAGAAAACAATGTAACAAACTCCAAAACACCCCCCAGGTAATGAAGCATGTGGTTCAGTCCAGTGAGGCTGTCAGCAACACTTAAGATCCCTCAGCTACACTTTCGCCAACCAGGAAGAAGAAGCCAAACCCCCAGGAGGTACACCAGAGAGATAGAAGGCAGGAGAATAAACCAGCTGTTCTCCACAGAACCAACAAAGGTGTACGCTCAGTGGCAAGGGAACAATAAGAGAACAGCACCACCAAGGCTGGAGACGGAGCAATACTGGAAGAGCATATGGGAGAAGGACGCAACCCATAACGGCAGGACTCTAGACTAACTTTTTGCCATGGGCGCACCTGTGCGCCTAAGTTTAAAAAGTTAGGCGCACCGGCACAAAAGTTAGGTGCACTCAAATTTTTCAACCGCATCGCTTAACACCGCAGTTTTACATGTGCACTTTTTGGGGGGGGAAATTGCTGTCCATACAGACAATATTCATTTCTAAATTAACTAACAATCTTGTGCTTAAAGTGCTTTGTCAATATTGTAGAAAATGTTAAACTTAATCATCATCTTGGCCTGACGACCTGTTTGCTGTTGCATGCTGCTGAAAGGCAGTGGGGAGAGGGGACACTTGGGCAGTGCATTTATTGCAGCATATAATGTGTTTTCTGGATACACTGTGCTTTTTCAGCATTGAAAGATTGATGGCACCGTGTCAGAGCACTGGCTATGAATTTCAGATTGATCAGGCCTTAACTTAACAAAAAAGTTATCAATAGTTCTTTTCATCTTTTCTTATTACCCACAGCTACATCCACTTCTGTCAGGCCTAGGCTGCTCACTAGGGCTGAGTATCATCACTGATTTCTATAATCCATTCGATTCCGGTTCTCAAAGTCCTGATTCAATTCATTTTAGCCTCATACAGTCAAATATTATAATTCTGATCATTTATCAGCACTGATACGTGTGAGACTTCATCAGAATTGTGAGCATCACAGTAGATGCCTTTGTGTGAAAGTAACTGAGAATAAAACACAGAAAAACATGAAGGAGATTTTTCTGGTCTGGCTTTTTATAGCAGATAACCTTAAAAATATTCTGCATAATTTTAAAAAGTTTAAATTTCTTCAGTATTGAACAACAGAAAAAAATAGGCTTTCTTTCAGGTCATTTAAGTGAAAAAAAGAAAAAGAAAAGAAAGAGACAGCGGCCGACAGCGCTGTAAACAACGGTAGACTGGTGGGTAATAAGCGAATGAAAAATGCAGAAAACAGAGATTTGAGACGGGAAACTGTTCTTGAAGTACAGAGGGAGAGAGAGAGAGAGCTGTGCATGAAGTGTGATTTTTTTTTTTTTTTTTTTTTTTTTTTATCGTGGTGGAAGCAAAACAGCAAAACTCATGACGACATTGAGCAAATGTGAAGCGCAGTTTGCTGCTTCTTTTGCTGCTGGCTCGGTGAATTTTGGTTGGAGAGAGACAAAACCTGCAACTCAGAATCAGCGCAAAAAGACGTAAACACAGAGCGGACCCGACGCATCAGAATCGCTGAGCTCCGACAGCGTGTCCGTGTACGGGCCATCGGGTGAGAAAGCCGAGAAAGAGAAAGTCGATTCTGATGCGTCAGGTCTGCTCTGTGTTTACGTCTTTGTGTGGAATCCGTGTACCTGCTCTCATTTGCTGTTTGGTGGTTGTTGAAATAGTTTTGTGAGCTTTAATGTGATAATCTGGCGTTTCTGGCAAAACACAGTTATATTTAAAAGTCAATTCAGGATTTAATGAGTCCTTTTTAGCTTTATTCAAGCTACTCACCTCTCTCTTCCACCTGCGCTTTCAACTGGACCACGGCCAATCAGAGAGGTCCCGCCCCTGACTATCTCTGATTGGTTTAGTCCACGATAGGGGCATAATGTGTGTCTGTTGTTGACCACACGGAGAGTTGCAGAAATTTTTTTTTTTTTTTTTTTTTTGCTCCCCGAACAGTTGGTCGCACCGGTGCGACCAAATATTTTTTTTTTTTTTTGTTATATTGCGCACCTAAGCCTGCAACGGCAATGCTCAGTGGCTAGTGGATCTGAGGGCAGACCATAGCGACCTCCCTGAACAGGGTCCAGTAACCATCACAGTGGCAGATATCCAAGAAAGGGTCTCCAGTATGAAGAGTTGGACAGCCCGACAGGGTTCACGCCTACTGGCTGAAGAAGCTGACTGCACTCCACGAGCGTCTGGCAGCACAAATGAACCAGCTGCTAGTTAACGAGAGACACCCGGAATGGCTAACCGAAGGTCGGACGGTCCTGATCCCCAAGGACCCCAAGAAGGGACCGGTCCCATCCAACTACTGACCAATAACCTGCCTCAGTACTACATGGAAGCTCCTGTCAGGCATCATATCGGCTAAGATGAACAGGCACATGGGTCAATACATGAGTGGGGCACAGAAAGGGATTGGCAAGAATACCAGAGGCGCAAAACACCAGCTACTGGTAGACAGAACAGTCAGCCGAGACTGCAAGACCAGACTGACCAACCTGTGCACTGCCTGGATTGATTACAAGAAGGTCTATGACTCAATGCCCCACAGCTGGATACTGGAATGCCTAGAATTGTACAAGATCAACAGGACCCTAAGAGCCTTCATCAGGAACTCAATGGGGATGTGGCGGACAACACTAGAGGCCAACTTCAAGCCCATAGCACAAGTCACCATCAAGTGCGGGATCTACCAAGGAGATGCTCTGTCCCCACTGCTGTTCTGCATAGGCCTGAACCCCCTCAGTGAGATCGTTAACAAGACTGGCTACGGATACCGACTACGGAACGGAGCGGTTGTCAGCCACCTCCTGTACATGGATGACATCAAGCTGTATGCCAAGAGTGAACGAGACATCGATTCACTGATCCACACTACCAGGCTATACAGCAATGACATTGGAATGTCGTTCGGACCGGAGAAGTGTAGTCGGATGGTAACAAAGAGAGGGAAGGTAGTCAGAACTGAGGGGATTGAACTACCAGAAGGCAACATTGCAGACATAGAGGACAGTTACAAGTACCTGGGGATCCCGCAGGCGAATGGGAACCATGAAGAGGCCGCTAGGAAAGCTGCAACCACCAAGTATCTGCAGAGGGTCAGGCAAGTCCTGAGGAGCCAGCTGAACGGTAAGAACAAGATCCGGGCCATCAACACCTATGCCCTGCCCGTGATCGGGTACCCTGCTGGGGTAATAGGCTGGCCAAAGGAGGAGAGAGAAGCCACTGACATAAAGACAAGAAAGCTCCTTACCATGCATGGAGGGTTTCACCCCAAGGCTGTACGCTAAGCGGAAGGAAGGAGGCCGGGGACTGGTGAGTGTCAGCACCACAGTCCAGGATGAGACAAGAAACATCCACGAATACATCACGAAGATGGCCCCAACTGACAGCATGCTCAGTGAATACCTCAGGCAGCAGAAACCCAAGAAAGAGGAAGGCGAGGAACCATCATGGAAGGACAGGCCCCTGCACGGTATGTATCACCGGCAGATAGCGGAGGTGACTGATATCCAGAAATCCTACCAGTGGCTGGACAAAGCTGGACTGAAAGACGGCACGGAGGCACTAATCATGGCAGCACAGGAACAAGCACTGAGCACAAGATCCATAGAGGCTGGGGTCTATCACACCAGGCAAGACCCCAGGTGCAGGCTGTGTAAAGATGCCCCTGAGACAATCCAGCACATAACAGCAGGGTGCAAGATGCTAGCAGGCAGGGCATACATGGAGCGCCATAACCAAGTGGCCGGCATAGTATACAGAAACATCTGTGCCGAGTATGGCCTGGAAGTTCCGAGGTCAAAATGGGAGACGCCCCCAAGGGTGGTGGAGAATGACCGAGCTAAGATCCTGTGGGACTTCCAGATGCAGACGGACAAAATGGTGGTGGCTAACCAACCGGACATAGTGGTGGTGGACAAACAGAAGAAGACGGCCGTAGTGATCGATGTAGCAGTTCCGAATGACAGCAATATCAGGAAGAAGGAACACGAGAAGCTGGAGAAATACCAAGGGCTCAGAGAAGAGCTCGAGAGGATGTGGAGGGTGAAGGTAACGGTGGTCCCCGTGGTAATCGGAGCACTAGGTGCGGTGACTCCCAAGCTAGGCGAGTGGCTCCAGCAGATCCCAGGAACAACATCGGAGATCTCTGTCCAGAAGAGCGCAGTCCTGGGAACAGCTAAGATACTGCGCAGGACCCTCAAGCTCCCAGGCCTCTGGTAGAGGACCCGAGCTTGAAGGATAAACCGCCCGCAGGGGCGTGCTGGGTGGTGTTTTGTTTTTGGTTTTTTGTCTTTTATTTTTTTGTATATATATATATATATATATATATATATATATATATATATATATATATATATATATATATGCATGCAGAGAGAGAGAGACTTGTGGTGCTATTGCAACTTGTCAGCAAAAGAGGGAGCAGTAACACTACTTGCCACTGTCTTCACATCTTTAGGAAATGGAATATGGAAGCTTGAAGTAGAGGCAAATGGCATATGGACATCGTTCTCTGATGATTGACAGAAAGTTTACAGTGGTTTTCTTCTGAGAGCTGCTGCTAAGACTCAATATAATATATATTCTCTATCTGGTATTGCTGCACGCAGAATGTAACGTCTATGATAAGCAGTGAGGTTTGTGTCCTTGTCAGGATTAAGCCATCCTCAGCTTACAGGTTAGGAAAAGTAGAAACAGGGACACAGGGTTGACAACAGTTCAGAGTACCCGGCCTTCTTGGAGTGCCTGGGCAGGGTGCTTAAGGATGCTCCACTTGGGGACTCTGTCATCCTACTGGGAGACTTCAACAGTCATGTTGGCAACGACAGTGAGACCTGGAGGGGTGTGACTGGGAGGAACAGCCTGCCAGATAAGCATGAATTACACCAGGATACTCTAGGCCGCAGGTTGATTATCGATTTTGTAATCGTATCATCAGATTTGCGTCCATGTGTTCTGGACACTGTGGAACACCTAAACAGCTTCAACAGCATTCCAAGGGAGACTGGGGACATGTCGGAATGGACCATGTTCAGCACCTCAATTGCTGAAGCTGCTCCACTGAGCTGCGCCCATAAGGTGGATGTCATGGTGGTAACCCTCGAACCTTCAGGCTGAAGAAGGACTTGTGCTTGGTTAGTCCATGGGACCAACAGGCCAAGCGGAATGCGGCTCAGGCAGTGGCTGAAGTAAAAGAGTTAAGAAAAGATGTGGAATAAGACGTTCAGACTGCCTCAAAGAGACTCTGGCAAACCGTCAGACGACTAAGGAGGGGAAAGCAGTGCTCGACCTGCACTGTATATAGAGCACTGCTGTCTGAGGACATTGTCTGGCGGTGGAAGGCATACTTTGAGGACCTCCTTAATCCCGCCACATGAGGGGGATGACTTGTCTATCTCTGGGGGAGAAGGTCTGCGAGGCAGTTAAACAATTCCTTGGTGGCAGGGCCCCTGGGGTGGACGAGGTTAGCCCTGGGTTCCTGAAGGCTCTGGATGTTTTAAGGCTGTTTCTGTTGACACACCTATACAATGTTGCGTGAAGATCAGGGGCAGCACCTCTGTACCTCTCCAGATGGATGGATGGATGGATGGATGGATGGATATTTTATTGCATTCATTATTTAAGCATAGAATTCTTTATTTCAATGCACGTGACTCTTCTGGTCCTCCATATTTAGAGGATCTCTCAGATTAACACATAAAAACAGCTGTCAGTCGAAAACAGTATCACATGGTTTCTCTGAAATGCTTTCTGCTGCTCTTTTCATCAACTTTGGGAGTGACTGGATTTCTGTACTTAAGCCTTCCACACCTACCCACTGTTAGAACATTGTTATACTCTGTACTTTATGTCCTCTTATGACTCATGGTCTTTAAATACACTCCGTCTTTAGATTCAGAAAGGCATGATTAGAGAAGCTAGCACACAGGTTCCTTTCCATTCAGAGGGGAATCTAGCGATCAGCTTATGATCCCTGCAAAGCAACCACACATCAGCCCTTCTGGTGGTACGATTAACAAACCAATCCTATAGTAAGGAGAATTGGCTCGTGTCACATCATAGGTGATGCTGCAGCAGCTTAGGTCATGCAGGTTCTGACTTTGCCCATTCTTATAAAAGCAGGTGTAATTTTCATGACAAGTTTCAGCATTTGAAGTGGGTTGTGATTTTACATCTGGCTACAAATAATGCAGAGATTCACAGGTCTCACTCAGGGGCAGTGAAGTGCTTCTAAACAACTGCAGTACACATGCTAGGCTTGCTGGACCATTATCTGTCAGTTGAAATGGTGATGTGGCCAATGTTTACTTAGCAGGTGCACACACCACACACCTAGAAATATTAGCTTGGGAGGCGTCCAAAAATCTATGGTGGCAGAATTAAGGACTTAGAGGAAGAGATGGCTAAATTTGGACCTCAACCTTATCATCACTATTCATTTTAAAGCTCAGTTTTTTAATTCTGACACCATATATGAGGTAATAAGACAGGGTATCTTTAGCACTAACTGCTTTATCTTGAACTGTAGCAGCAGTGTACGTGGCTACATCCATTTTCAGAAATAAGACTGTCACCTAGCTATCTCCCGTGGCCGCCCCTATAGTAGCCTTACTAGGACATAATAAACAAATCTCAAAACAGTTACCATAACATAAACACCATGAAGCTGGGGGATGAATGCTAACTTTTTCAACTTTACACAGCCGGCAGAGTGGCCAATATGACGGCAGAGATTTTCCAGTTTTTGAGTGGCATCAAAACTTCGAATAGAGAGTGGCGAAGTGCAGGTGAACTCCCTTCTTTACTGCATGGGGAGAGATGCTGAACCAATATATGGCTCATTTGTGTTTCCTGCTGCTACGGAAGCCAGGCCAAGTCCGCAGTTTGAGTATGATCTGGTTATAACAAAGTTCGAAATGCACGTTGTCCCAAAGAAAAACGTTATCCACAGCCGCACCTGTTTTCACAAGAACATGTAAATATTTCTTTCAAAATAAGACACACAACTACAACACGGGAAAAGACTGTGAGATTATTCTGTTATCATATGTTACCTTATATATGTAATCAAAGTAGTTGAATTATGATACTGCTGTAGATCATATTATACCCCTTAATATAGAGTGTGTGATCAGTATGTAGTTTTAGTTTGCATTATACTTCTGACCTAAAAGAGTGTGAAAATCATTAGATCTATTGGATTGACCTGTATTATTCGACACTGTTGAACGTGTTACATGGTTTCTTGACATTGCATACTGCTGAATCATGAAGAGAATGTTGGGTGCAGAAGGCCTTGTTGTTCTGATAGCAGAAGAGACAGACCACATTCCATACCCCCACCTTTACAGAGAGCAGAAAGACAGGGAGCCGAGGTCATAACTTAGGCGCCGTAAGAGAGAAAGAATGTGAATGTTTAGGCTTTTACGACTAGGTGGGGGCTACTAGAGGCTATAAAAGGCTGAGTAACCCGTCACCATTTTGAGATTTGCTGTGACCCTCTGCATGCAGGTCTCCCCATCATGATGGTTTATGCTCATAAAGTGTTGAATTGTATGGAATAAATAATTGTTGATTGAGCATTTATACACCGAGTATTGTCCTTCCTTCAGCCCAAAGATTAAAAGAATTGGGAGATTTTAACAAGACCCAGGGAAACCGAGTCAATGATAAAAACCCTGAAAAACCATAACATTTTACACCCAAGTCCCGACTCTCGCAGCCCGGTACCATCAGTCCGTCTGCGTGTCATCCTCCGCGTTCCTTCTGCCTGTTCTGCCTTCTGCCTAAACCCACACTTTCCGACTTCCGGCATGATGGCGCCTGTGTTTGGCTTCGCCGCTGCCGGGTGTAGCTGGTCTCGCTCTATTGGCATGTTTTTTCTTTCTACTCTGCTGTTTTTAACTGTTTTAATGATGTACTGGCTGCCTTAGTCTACGATCGTCTGACGCTATTATCCATCCGTTCGTCAATGACGCCCAAAGATGTTTTTTCTTCTTCCTTTTGTGGGGACTTTCCATTCTCCACACTTTCCTCCGCACTCCTCTGGTACCTTCCACCCTCTGCCTGTGACTGGATCTTCAGCCAGCGCTTTCAGCGTTCCCCGTAGACCACGGAGAAGAAGAGGAAAGAGATCGGGCATCCAGGTGAAGTTTAGGCTCCTCTGGCGGCGGGGCTGATTGGAAAGCGATGTCGAGCTTTTTCTGTTGCCTACGCACATGACAGCTATATGGAGGGGAATCTGTCTCCCAAGGCCCTACTTGGATATAAGGGGCCCGGCTCTCCGAGGCCGTGTTATCTCAGAAGGGTTCATCCAGTCTCTCCTGCCGACTGGCTTTTCATCCCCTCGGTGAGTGGAATATATGAACGTGAAGGCTCTGATCCCGAGAATTTACGCCCTTTAATTCGAGAAACTCGAGCTTTTTCCAACAACAATGTCTTCACCCCGCTGTCCATGGCGCTTTTTAATGCCCGATCTTTGACGAATAAATCGTTTGTGCTTAACGATTTTATTGTTTCTAAAAATCTGGACTTCCTGTTCTTGACTGAGACCTGGCAACGGGGGTCGGATTATTCGTCTACTATTGAAATGTGCCCAAATGGCTTCTCTGTCATTAGCCAGCCTCGAGGATCTGGTCGTGGAGGAGGCCTCGCGGTGGCATTCCGGAGCCGTTTTAACTGCCGTTCAGTGAAAGTTGGACACTTTCTGTCTTTTGAACTGCAGCTCATCAAAATCGGAAAGAAGGATCCTTTTTACTGTGCGTTGGTTTATCGCCCTCCTGGCCCAAACAGCTCGTTTTTAGCCGAGTTTAGTGATTTTCTGTCCTCTACTATGAGGTTGTCTAAATTGTTTCTTGTGGGAGATTTTAATATACATGTTGATGATGAGTCCGACCTCTTTGCTAGGGGTTTTACCAGCATCATGGACTCTTTTCATTTTATCCAACATGTATCGGGCCCCACACATAACAAAGGCCATACACTGGACCTTGTTTTTTCTTTGGGTCTGAATATTGATTATATTTGTTCTAAGGACATTTTTATTTCTGACCATTATTGTGTCTTTTTTAATATGTCTTTTTATGAGCCTATGTCTCCTGTTCATCGGACAGTTATTTCCCGCACTTTAAATTCCTCCACAGCACAGAAGTTCTCTGATGCTTTTAATTTAACATTATCCCCACAAAACGATGTTGATTTTTCTATAGATCTATTCAATTATCATTGTCTTTCGATCTTAGATGAAATCTGTCCGATTAAAATGAGACCTGTGTCTGCTTCTAAGTCTGTACCCTGGTTAAATGACAACATTCGTCTTATAAAACGTAATTGTCGTAAAGCTGAGCGGTTATGGAGGAAAACCCACTTAAATGTTCATCTCCTTTATTTAAAGGATCTTTTAGCCTCTTTTAACAATGCTATTAGAGTTGCGAGGGCTGCTTACTTTTCTCAGTTGGTTGCAAAGAGCAGAGGTAATCCTAAAGTTTTATTTGATACTATTACTAATATTATTACTCCTGCTCCACCTGCTGCTATTATTTCTTCCGTCGAAGATTGTGAAACTTTTCTTGCTTTCTTTTTAGAAAAAATTAGCAACATAAGGAAAAACCTGTCTTTTTCAGCGTCTGCGCTGTCAGTTCCCACGCCAGCTCGGCCTGTTGTTTTAGAAGGTTTTTCACCTGTCTCACTACCAGAGCTGGGAAAAATAGTTAGTTAGTTAGTGCAACAAAATTATCCTCTTGCTCTCTTGATTTTTTACCCGCATCATTATTCAAAAATGTCTTTTACTCTACTGGTCCCTGTATTCTTACTATAATTAATACCTCCTTGGCCTCGGGCATAGTCCCTGCCTATTTTAAAACTGCTGTTATACATCCCTTGTTAAAAAAGCCTATGCTGGACCCATCTCTCACTAGCAATTATAGACCGATCTCAAAAATTCCGTTAATTGCTAAGATTCTAGAGAAGATTGTGGCTAAGCAGCTTACAGCAGTTTTAGATAAATATAGTATTTTTGACAAATTTCAATCTGGCTTTCGTAAAGTTCATTCCACTGAAACAGCCCTTCTTAGAGTTTCTAATGACATTTTGTTACAAAGCGATGCAGGTAAATGTTCTGTTCTCTTAATGTTGGATCTTACGTCTGCCTTTGATACTGTTGACCACTATATTTTGCTTAACAGGCTGAAATACTGGGTCGGTGTCTCTGGGACTGCATTGAAATGGTTCTCCTCATATCTCTCTGAACGATATTCTACTGTGGCAGTTTCTAAGTATAGATCATCTTCTGCGTCCCTGTCTTTTGGTGTGCCACAAGGCTCTGTGCTAGGGCCATTACTGTTTCTAGTTTATTTACTTCCTCTCCAGCACATTTTGAGCCCTTTTGAGGATATCTGTTACCATTGTTATGCAGACGATATCCAACTCTATATATCTTTTAAACCGGAAGAGGCTTCTAAGCTGCAGCTTTTAAATGTGTGCTTGGAAACCATTAAAGGCTGGATGGCTGAAAACTTCCTCCAACTAAATGAAAATAAAACCAAAGTCCTCTTATGTGCCCCAGATAGACATATACCCAGTATAATAAATGCTCTTGGTCCTCTTTCAACGTTTGTAAAACCATCTGTCAGGAACTTAGGGATTATCCTTGATCCTGCTTTTACGTTAGATAGTCATGTTAAATCTCTTGTTCGGTCCTGCTTTTATCATTTAAGAAATATTTCTAAATTGAGCTCTATAATATCCTATACCGAACTGGAGATTGTTATTCATGCTTTTATCTCTTCACGACTGGACTATTGCAATTCCCTGTTTACTTGTCTAAACAAAGGTTCTTTGGAGCGCCTGCAGATCGTTCAGAATGCTGCAGCAAGACTTTTGACGAAAGCTTCAAAATATTCACATATAACACCGTTGTTTATGCAGTTACATTGGCTTCCCGTCGAATTTAGAGTCCATTTTAAGATTTTGGTTTTAACTTTTAAGGCTCTTCAACAACAAGCACCACCATATATTATTGAGCTTTTACAGCCCTATGCCCCTAGTAGGTCTCTGAGGTCGAGTAGTCAGGGCCTACTTGTCATTCCGTATACGAGACTGAAAACTAGGGGTGATAGAGCTTTTGCTACTGTGGCCGCCAGACTGTGGAATTCCCTTCCTCAGGACTTACGATCCGCTGATTCATTGATTACTTTTAAAAAACAGCTGAAAACACATCTTTTTAAAATTGCTTTTTGCTAACTTTGTTTGTATTTTCTTTTTAATCTGTTATATCTTGTAAAGCACTTTGTGATCTCTATCTAGAAATGTGCTATATAAATAAAATTTTACTTACTTACTTACCAACCAACTCACGGACCTGCACCGGTCCGTGGCCCAGGGGTTGGGGACCGCTGTACTACATGGAGAGTGCCAGCCTGAGACAGACAGCCAGTCAAGGCATATGTGAGCAATGTGGTGAGTAGCAAACCTATCAAGTCACAGAAGTTGGAGGAAGTTTGCAGTGCCACACAGATGGACCCAGAGCTTCAAAAAGCAATCACCTTCATCAGACAGGGATGGCCTCAGAGGATGGTGAAGAACTCACCACTGCAAGGCTTCTATGCAGCCAGAAGCCACCTTTCAGAATCAGATGGGTCTAGTGCTCTACCACGATTGCATTGTAATTCCCACAGCACTCAGACCCGGTGTACTTAACCAACTACATGAAGGCCACCAAGGACTAACTAAATGTAGAGAGCGCGTAAGATCGACAGTGTGGTGGCCCAACATTGGACTTCAAATAACACACAAAGGGAGGTCATGCAACTTCTGCAGAGAGCACAAACCTACACAGCGACGGGACTCCCTCGTGACAACTCCTCTGCCCAACGGCCCCTGGCAAAAGATTGCAGCCGACTTGTGCGAGTTGGAGGGTAAGAACTTTCTTGTCGTTGTTGATTATTTTTCAAGAGACACTGAGATTGCTTCCCTCACTGCCACTACCGCAGACAGGTCATAACAAACGTAAACACATGTTCGTTACATGGGGCGACTCGTTTAGAACTGGTCAGGGATAATGGGACGCAGTTCACATCATCAGAGTTCTGAGACTTCAAACTGAGTTATGGCTTCACCCACACTACATCGAGCCCTCATTACTCCCAGTCAAATGGAGATGCTGAAAGAGCTGTCCAAACGTCCAAGTACATTCTCAAACAGCCTGACCCCTGCTTAGCCTTAATGAGTTACTGCTCTACACCAAGTGGAGCAACCGGTGCAAGCCCAGCTCAACTTATAACAGGATGTCACCACCACCATCCCAGTACTTGAAAATACATTTTTGCCCAGTCCAATCAATAGGGACACGGTGTGCCAAAGGGATGCTGCAGCTAAGGACTCTTACAGATTCTTCTAGAACCGCAGACATTCAGTTCATCTACTTTCTGAGTTTCTCCCAGGCCAGGATATCGCAGCCAGCTTGACTAAGATAAAGGGTGGACGACTCCAGCCAAGGTCATCAGTCTAAGGAGCCAAGATTCTACTTGGTGGAGATGGCGAATGGGGACGTGACCCGCTGCAACAGACAACACCTTCAGGCTGTCCCAGGAATGGCTGAACCTGAGGAGCAGCAGCAGAGCGTCATTCCAGCTACGCAGCAACAGGACTGCAGTTTTCAAACTAGAGGGGCGGCTGCTCCCGAAGAACCACCAGTAAGCCAGGTATCGTCAGGCCCTTACCCGGGGTGAGGCCCTGTGAGGGTGACTTCCCGGTGAATGAGAGATCAAAGTACCTCTCAGATTCAGAGACTGAGGACTGTCTCCTTTCTATGTTCTGAGGGCAAAATAATCCCTTATCAGGACTGAGGGTAGTCTACCCCTGTGATGTCCAGTGTTCTGACAACACTGTTCTTCTATGTTTAAAGTACTTTTGTTAAAGGGGGAGATGTTGTGAGATTCAGTCTATGTATGTATGTTACTGAAAATGAATGTACCATTCTGGTAAAGGTTGAGCTCAATCTTATCTGACCAAAGGATGTTTGTCCAGAACTGGAATGTCTGAACTAGCACAGTTACTCCAACCTTTCTATTCTTGAGGTTTATGAGGTGTTTGCACTTTGCAGTGATCCTTCTGTATTTACTTTCATGCGGTCTTCTCTTCATATTAGGTGGAAATGCTACCATTACATTAGTCTTGATGAAAATGGTTCAAGATAGATTTTAAGGCAAACTGAACATGTGCTTAACTCCATACAGTTTGTTTGTAAACCACATAATCTTTGTCAAACTAATCGATGAACACTCAGAGTAAAAAGATTCTCATGTTCAATTAATGTTTGTTGATTTGTCTTCAGCCCTCAACATACTCAATCTTGTTGGCTGGATTCTTGACTTTTTAACTGACAGGACTCAGTTGATATAAATGGACTTATGTCCAATCAAGATCATCAGCAGCTCCCTACAAAGATCTGTGCTCTCACACTTATTTATCCTGTGCACAAGTAAGTGTCAGAGCAGAGCAGTGGGCCATTATAAAGTATGCAGATGACTTTGTTATTGCCATTTAGCTCCAGGACAATGAGACCAACCCAGTGTTAGATGGTGTGATGAGCCCTGGTTTCAACTAAACCTTTCTAGCACAAATGATCTGATCACTGGCTTATAAAATACACTTGTAAACAAGAGGTCACAAAAATAAGTCTCAGACAATAAAGGTTGGTCAGTGAGCTACAGCTGCACCCAGTATCTCCTATGATTGTTTTGAAAATGTGCATGTGAACATTGTTATTGATGTTAGAGAAACATTCCTGCTGTTCAACATGGCGTTGTACCCATAGACACGTGATTAAGTCTGCAAACCTGTTAAAAAGATTGACTTTGCATGTGTCTTATAAATAAGGAGGCATAGGTGAAACATAAACTAGACTAAAACTCAACTAATCCCAAACTAAAAATAACAACACAAGAACTTAACATTTTTCCAATTTAACATAAGAAATCAAAAACACAAAATAAACTCAAAATTCTGTGTCACAGACCCAGACCCCTGAGAGTACAACTCAAATGACAACCCTTTGCAGAACCAATTATGGAATTACTAAACAACAAAAAAAAGACATAAAAGTTGTCCCTTTTTTTAGTAAACTATGTTTTCATTTTGTAAATATGTGGTGTTTTATAGGCTTTCTGTCACGGTTTGCAAGGCAAGCCATGTGGGAATTATTAATGGACCCAAGATGCGGGTAATGCTGATGTGAGTGAGCTTTATTCAGCAGGATGACATACAACAAAAGGGTGACGAGAACAGAACTGACAAATCCTAAACAGTGAGACATAGGCAGATGCAGGGGAGCCACACAGACAAACTAGCAAAGCACAACAGAAAACACAGGGCTTAAGTACACACAGGGCAATCAGGGAATGAGAGGCAGGAGGGAGACACAGCTGGGGGGAAATCACAGCTGACGAGACTGAGGGAAGTAAAGCAGAATACAATAACCTGAGACACTGATCAAAAGACCCAGGACCATGACACTTTCACAGATTAACACATAAAAACAATTTGGCAGGTAAACAGTATCACATGATACTCAACTTCAAGAGTGACTGCATTTCTGCACTTTAGCCTGGCACACCAACCATTGTTAGATCCCTGATGAATGCGTCAAGCCTGCAAAGATATTACAAAATAGACTTTGTATGCTTTCATGTGTGTGACTCTCAGGGTGTACAATAATAGAAATCAAAAGTAAAACTGGAATAAAAAATAAAGCAATACAATAACAGGTAGTTTTAGTTTACCAAATAATCTGAACATTTATTTTTAATCTATTACAAGAAAATATTTAATTACATTTTTTACAGTATGTAGTGCTAAATGAGTTGCTTCAAGGCATTTTATACTCTAAAGTAAAGACCGGACAATAATGGAGAGAATGACACTTGGCAACAGCGGGAATGAAAAACTCCCTTTTAACAAGAAGAAACCTCCAGCAGAACCAAGCTCACGGAGAAGAAGCCACCTGCTGCCAATGTGGCTTAGGGGAGGAAGACAGCACAAAACACACACTGTGGAAGAGAACCAGAGGTTAATATTGACTTATGATGAAATGCCGAATGGTGTATAGACACACAGTAAGTGTAAAAGGACAATAAAGAAGAAAATCATCATGGGAAGCCTCCTGCAGCCTAAGCATTTTGCAGCATAGCTAAGGGAGGATTCATGGTCACCTTATCCAGCTGATCTGACTACATGCTTTATTAAAAACAAAAATGTAAAATCTAATCCTAAAAGTAGAGCTGTTGTCTGTCTCTTTGAGGTGACAGACAGATATTGAGGTGTGCACTTTCTCTTGCTTTCCAAAAGCACCAGAATCTATGGCAGTTTGTATGCTGGTCAAAGTGGCTTTGACACCTTTACTTGTACTGGTCTTCCCACACTGGTTAACAAATGTACTTAGCACGCACACAAATAAAAGATGCCCTCAGCAACACAGAGGGAACCTGGACGAGAAGTGTTGTGCAGTGACAATAACTATTTTAAGAAACAATACTTTTCTGTGCAGTGTTAATTACTTAATTTTCACTGTAAATACTTCCTAGCAAAGATCGACAAGAAACTGGTGCTTGCTTGGTTGCCCCAACCCTTCAGCCTTGACAAACAGCATTCCAATAGCATGCGTATCGAAACACAGCAGCAGTGACAGATTCTCCGAATTGATTGGCCAAGGGAAGGGACCGATAGAGTATATAAAGCCTGGGCTAAAGAACATCTATTCGACAAATTTAAATGAAATATATTCATATTAAATTTGATAAAAAAACTAAACGGTAGTAAAAGTTCTTCACAAAGACGACGTGCGGGGGAGGGATCTATCGGCTAAATTGCAAAATTTATGATGAGTAAAAAACACAAGCTCACTTCAGAAAGTAAACTTTGCATCCAAGAAGCTGGTGGAGGAATACCTCTGGTAAGTGCAGCAATAAATCTTCTTGCTTTTCAAAATTCATGTTATTCCACATAATTTTTACATCAGATATTGTTTATGACTTTAACCTATGTAAATGTACATCTCTGTTGTTTTCTCTCCTTCATATGTTATTGCTTACTGAGCCAAATTTAGCAAATCTGCTTGGTTAACAATAATTCTGTGATCAAACTGGTAGATTACACAGTACAATTTGTTTTATGTCAATTTTTTTTCCCACAAAGGACGTCCAAACAATCAAGATTTTGGAAACAAAAAATATTGAAAATATACATTCAACTAACATCTTAAATGAATTTGAACAAAGGTAAGCATATGAAAACAAAATGTTGTAGCTAAAACTGCTCATGTCATAAACTGGGAGAAGTACACGTAAAAAGAGAAGGAATCAATTTTGTAGTGAAATTTAAATAATTTTATTATATTCTTGATTATATGATATTCATTTATTATGTTTGAATTTATCAATTTTTATCATTCATGTTGTTTTATCTTGCTCCTTTAACAGTAATACTTTAACTACTTTTTCAATGTATAGTTTTGCAATGTATTCTTACTTCAATATGTTACATGCATACTTGAAAAAGTGACAATTAAATTAATCTCTAAATATCTGTATATCACATTTTATTCCCATCAAGGCATAAGACGATAGATCCCTCCCCCTTCAAAATTGCTATTGATTCACTTCGTAAGAAGTATACAACTACTGGGTAAGTATTACAATCTGCCCACATTGTGAATGATTCATCTGACACAGAGTAACTTAGCACTTCAGTATATTAGCAGTTTGAGCTACCATATTAATCATATTAATCAGAAGAAAATGAAAAAGTACCAAGATATAATGGGGGAAGAGCTAGTAACAGGAGTAGAAAATGTGTATTTTAAAACATTATGGGAATACATAGAAAATTCAAATGACAAATGCAGACAATCAGCATTTGCCATTATCTGCATGGAAGATAATACAGTAGAGAGTTTTGAGGAGATTTACCCATATATTCCAACAAAAAAATGTAGAAGAACAAATCACAATACAAACCCAATACATAGTGAACAAGCTGTACTTAAAAATATACATAAAAGGATAATGGATACATCTCTAGCACAAAATAATAAAAAAGTTAAATTGATTTTTTTTAATTCATATTATAGTCCATGTTTAGAAAGGGATGATCAAATTGAGGGTTGCATGTTTTTGATTTTACGCAAAGCTTCTAAATGGTTTAAAAAACATGGTGTTATCACAGTTTTGACATACACAATACCTTGGGGACTTTGTGGACCAGGTTACTTTAATGAGCTTTCATCTAAAGACATCATGAATCCTAAGAGTCCTTTCAAGTCTTGTGTTGAGGAATATGAGAACATTCCCTACAAACTGGATTATAAGAATTTAGATAAAATTTTAGACAAACATGGAATATTGAAGCAATTGTCATGTGGTGAAGACAATGAAAGAATTAAAGTTGCTCGTAAAGCTCTAGTGAAGCTGGCAGAAGGATCAACTGCGCTGCGTAAAGATTTCTTGGAGCTTGGAGATAAGGAAATTGACTCTTTCATATTTCTATCAGAGAACATTAAATCTATTCTGAAGAAGTTGTGGAGAGAAAATGTTAACTATAGTTTTGTGTCATTGGTTAAAGAAAATATCACAACAATATTTAACCAAAAAGGAGTTCATCTTTTTACACAGGACCTAGAGTCACAGTCTGAAATCAGCAGGTTCATCCAGCTTCACCAGCTTCCTCCAGTAAAAATTAAAAGATGAATACAGATAAATCTTTTAAATTCAGATTTGTATTTCATATATGATTAAATAAAACAGAATTGTGATAACCAACTCTGGTATTTTTTTCTCATCAACAAAGTGTACATTATCTTCCTGCCTACACAATTAAAGCAATGATACAAAGATGGATGAGAACAAAACACTTCTAGATTTTAAGATACAAAGAACAGAACCCACTAATAAATTAAACCAAGAGACAGTGTGAACCTCCAGAGTCAGCTACCAAAGTTTGCTGTTTTTGAGGGTGAAATATGTGTTTTATAAGATAAGATAAGATAAGATGACCTTTATTAGTCCCATAGGTGGGAAATTTGTTTTGCTACAGCAAAAGTGCAAAGTTATGTAGCAGAAATGAGAAAACACTGGAATGCAATAAAATAAAATAAAATAAAATACTATATACAATAGAATAAAATAGAATACAAATGCTATATACAACTGAGTAAGAAAATACAAAAGTACAACTTTGTCAGAAAAAGAATTGCACATATAGCAGTCTTATTGCACAGGTGTGGGTTTGATCAGCAGCAAAAGTCTTTATTGTGGAGTCTGACAGCAGTGGGGAGGAAAGACCTGCGAAATCTCTCCGTCCCACACCGTGGGTGCCGCAGTCTCCCACTGAGGGAGCTGCTCAGTGCTGTCAGAGTCTCTTGCATGGGGTGGGAGATGTTGTCCAACAGGGATGACAGCTTAGCTGCCATTCTCCTGTCACTCACCACCTCCACTGGGTCCAGAGTGCATCCTAGAACAGAGCTGGCCCTTCGGATCAGCCTGTTCAGTTTCTTCTTGTCCCCAGCAGAGATGTTGCCACCCCAGCAGACCACACCATAGAAGATGGCTGAGGCCACCACAGAGTCATAGAAGGTCTTCAGGAGTGGGCCCTCCACTCCAAACCACCTGAGTCGCCGCAGCAGGTACAGCCTGCTCTGCCCTTTCCTGTAGAGGGCGTCTGAATTATGAGTCCAGTCCAGTTTGTTGTTCAGATGAACACCAAGGTACCTGTAGCTGTCCACAGCCTCAATGTCCATACCTTGGATGTTCGGTGGTTGCAGTGGAGGATGTTTGTGCCTGCGGAAGTCTACCACCAGCTCCTTGGTTTTACTGGCATTGATCTGGAGGTAGTTCAGCTGGCACCAGTCCAAAAAGTCCTGAGTCAGTCCTCTGTACTCCTTGTCGTCCCCATCAGTGATGAGGCCGACTATTGCAGAGTCATCAGAGAACTTCTGCAGGAAGCACTGGGTGGAGTTGTGGGAGAAGTCTGCAGTGTAGATGGTGAAGAGGAACGGAGCCAGAACCGTTCCCTGTGGGGCCCCCGTACTGCAGACGACCCTGTCCGACACACAGCCCTGAGTCCTCACATACTGTGGTCGGTCAGTGAGGTAGTCCAAAATCCAGGTAGTGAGGTGATGGTCCACTCCAGAGTTCTCCAGCTTGTCCTTCAGGACCGAGGGAAGAATAGTGTTGAAGGTACTGGAGAAATCAAAGAACATGATTCTCACAGTGCTCCCAGCGGTCTCCAGGTGAGCGAGGGAACGATGTAGGAGGTGGATGATGGCATTTTTGATTGTTTGTTTTGTTTTAATCTAGTTTTTAAATTCTAGTTTTCTTCACTGAGGCTGTTCAGAAAGATTTAACAGGTACACAGAGCTCTGTAAAGAAAGTTTGCTTTCAACCATAATGGACACAATGCAGAGAAACACAAAAATTTAGTGTTTTTTATTAGTATTTTAATTACTATTACATGACTTTGTTAGGTACCATTGTGCTGTCACATGAAATTATTCTTTTGATATGGAGCTTTGAGAGTTGGCACTAACAAGACACAAATAAACATCCCTGTATACAAGACAATATGTAAAAATGACACAAGATAAAAACACAAAGTGACATCCTCTTAACACAAGATATATTTTCAGCATGAGATGTCTTTTTATTCAGTGTAAACAGAGATGGGAAGTAACAACATACAAATACTTTGTTACTCTACTTAAGTAGAATTTTCAGGTATCTCTACTTTACTTGAGTAGTTTTTTTAAACTACTTTTTAGTTTTTCTCCTTAGATTTTCAAACAAGTATCTGTATGTTCTTATTACATTTTCAAAACAGGCTACTGTTACATTTGGTTTAATGCATTTGGGAGGGGTTAATATTTCGCTGCTGCGACACTGTGATCAAGTGAGCCCTCACGTGTGAAGTGACAGTCAAGCTAGCCACACCCCCAGCTGCACCTACAATATGGCTTAGAAACAGTCTTCTGTATCTGCCATAATTTATTTATTTTAAATTTTATTACTGGAAAACTGTTAGAGGTGAGGCAAATATTTCACTGGATTCTTACTCTGGGTTACCCCCACTCTTCCTCTTCTGCCTAACAGCTCTTTGAACAGTACGGTTTCAGACAAAATGAAAAGTAAACTCCAAAATTACAGTACTGGAGCAGGTGTGATTGTCCACAGTGGAGTCCCACAGTCAGCTGAGACTGAAGAAGTCACTTGGATGATTGACGAAACGTTTCTCCCACTGAAAATGCTACATCCAGATGAACAGAATCAACATTTAGGAATTTAGTTCATTAATATTGACATTTGAAGCTGGAATATGACAGCCCATTGTGTAGCTGGTTCATGATCTTTTACTTTTGTTGTTGCTAAGACTCGCATCTCCCTTACTTGTAGTAAGTTGTTCTTTATTCAAATTTTTGTACTCCAACAACTCTTTGTCATCTTGTATATAGATTTATACGTCCATAAGAGACATTATAGTCTCTTCACAAAAACAAAAAAACCAAACACCCAACCTGTAGAAGTAGATGGCTGCTCCTCCTGAAATCTCATTCTGACGGAGGTCCCTCCCTGTTAAAAGGGAGTTCTTCCTTCCTGTCATCTCTTGCTCACAGGAGATTTTCTGATTGCTGATGTTCTCCTTAACATTGCTGGGTCTGCCTTACAATATACAGTGTCTTAAGACTGCTGTTGTGAGTAGAAGTTATATAAATAAACTCTGTTATCCGTTTCATGAACAAACTAAGTGTATGCCATCTCTCTGTTTACAGAATCATCATGTGGGTTAGATGATGACTAACTATATCAAGAGACAGGGTGAGGCTCCAGAGTGAGCTACCAGACTTTGAAATGAATGAATGAGTGAATGATGAGATATTAGGGGAAAAACAAACAAAAACATACATTTCTGAAAGCACAGTTAAAATACAGTTTACATTATTTTATTTTTTTTATTTTTTTTTTTACAACCCTACCCGATCAAAATCAGTTTGTCTTTCTTCAGTGAGGTCTGAGAGGTTTTGCCATTACTAGAAACAACTGTGCTACTCCCACTTAGTGGCTGCTGTGTAGATGATTTGCTTTGAGCTGCATAAATCAACAGAAACAGACAAATTTAATGTTCTTTGTTAGTATTTTATTAACCATTACATGACCTTGTTAGGTACCACTGTGCCGGCACATGAAATTATCCTCTTTGATGTGGAGCTTTGATAACTGACACAAACAAGATACAAATGAACGTCCCTGTATACAATACTGATTTTAAACTAAAAATAATCAGCAATAAATATCTCAAAATGACACAAGATAAAAATGAAGAATGTTCTCTTCATAACACAAAATGTCTTTTCAGTATGTGATGTGTTTTTATTCAGTGTAAACATTAAATTAAGGAGAAGGAAAAAAGTCTTGTTTCCAACTTTTGGCCCTAAAATACCAAAAATAAAATGTAAATTTACAAGCTGATTCTCTACACTGAGATGGAGTTAAATGTCTCAAGGAGAAAAGTAAACATGTTAATTTAAAATTCAATAATCACTTCTACTACCAGAAGTCTTTACTGAAAGTCTGAGGTTCCTCTGGTCTCAGTCAGAACGTGTGATTTGTCAAGACTAAGAATGAAAAATACACAGAAATGATTAAAAACTGATTTAAGCCCAGAGAATGAATAAGGCAAGCAAGCTCATACTGTATATACAGTCAAGGTTACTATTTACATGTTGGTGTTTACATGTGGTTCAGCAACTTCAGCTAACAGTGGAGGTGGGCTTTGGCTCCCCCTACTGCAAACAGCAGTAGTGAGCACTGACTTCCTCTCATGTTCTCGTGCACTCAGAACAGAGTGTACCTAACGCAGTGGCTGACAACCAATGTAGCTGTTGCCATAAGAACACAGTTTTGGATAATTTTCTTTTTCTTTTTCTCTGTCCATGTTGTCCACTTGTAAGCCTCAAGACTAGAAAGGCTAGTTTGGACTTTGCTTTAAAAAAAAAAAAAATCTAATAAATCCAGCACATTTCTGTAAAAACATTCTCTGGACAGATGAAACCAAGAACAACTTTTGATTAACTTACTAAATCAGAGCTTAAATCTGCACTTCAACTGCGTTTGAGCTGTCATTGCAGTAATATACAGAATCAGTATTAGAATAAAGTTTTCTCCATCCAAATATTTATGCAGATAACTGTATTATAATTTTTAAGAGAGATAAAGTCTGTGTTTCAGTCATAGTGCTTAACTGTATAAAGCTTATTAGACACAATGAAACAGATCATATTTAAAATTGAATTTTGATGCCTAAAATACTTTTTTTCTTAAATCTACTAATTACATCATGTATAATTTTTTATATCATGTGTAAATTCCATTGCAAATGTTTTTGAATCCATGCAGTTTGTACACCACATAGTGGAAGGTAAGGTGCCACAGAACTCTTATGGGAAAACTTGTATTCAATTATTGTTTGTTGATTTTTCTTCATCCTTCAGCACAAACCAGCCGCATATTGAGCTTCAAAGAGATAAATTCAAAAAACTGTGTTCAAATGGGCACAGTGCAATTAAAGAGTTAAGAAGCGATTTTGTCTAAATAACTTATCTTACCTAGTAAGACAAGTCTGAGGTGGAAATTCCATCAAGATTGGGTCAACTGTTTCCACCTGTCCAACTGTTCAGTTTGTTGGTTTCTTTTGTTTTTTTTTCTTTTTCTTTGCTTACTATTAAACTCACAACCAAATATATATTCCAAATAAACATTCTATTTAAAAAAAACAATTAGGGAAATACACTCCGGAGCTACCACTTACATCGTGCTACAACTTGAAGTTATTTGTCATAAATGTTCACCTCCAATGTTTAGCAAAATTGTGTATGGACAAATATTTAAATGTTGGTTTCGTTTTCCAGGAATGTTCTACTGCTCCTAATGTAAATTATTTCTGCAAGATCAGCAATAAAAACTACAAATTTTTTTTTTTTTTTTTTAAGAACAATCTGACATGAATCTGGTGTTCTGGATTCTCGACTTTTTAACTAAGAGGACTCAAACAGTCCGGATAAATGGACTCATGTCCGATCAAGTTTGATCATCATCAGCTCCCTACAAGGATCTGTGCTCTCATACTTATTTATCTTGTACACAAATAAGTGTCAGAGCAAAGCAGAGGGCAATTTTAAAGTATGCAGATGACTTTGTTATTGTCGGTGAGCTCCAGGACAATAAGCCCAACCCAGTGTTAAATGGTGTGATGAGCACTGATTGCAACTAAACATTTCTAAGACAAATGATCTGATCACTGACTTTATGAAATGCACTCATACACAAGATGTCACATTAATAAGAAAGTGAAATATGTTCAGTGTTACAAATATCTTGGAACAGTTATTGATTCTAAACTGAACTTTGAAACAAACTGAAGCTGTGTGCAACGAAAGGCACCAGCATGCATGTGAACAATTTTGTTATTGACGTTAGAGAAACAAAAGCATTCCTGCTGTTCAGCCTGATGTTGTACCCTGTCGTGTTCAGAATTTTTGGAAGGAATCTCAGGAGAAAGATCTATCATTTAAAAAAGATTTAATTTGCTTTGGCAGTTGAAATTACAAGTTTACACACGCTACCTCTGTGTGAATCGGCAGCATGTTTCACAGGAAGGATCACCCTCAAGTGGGCTGTACAACATTATATAGTGAGACAAAAACATAGATTATAGCAGCTATCTTCCTCCCGCACGGACGTGGCAGTCTTGGTGTATGCTGCGAAGCATCCTCGTATCTCCGGAAAAAAAAAAAAAAAAATCCTTGTATCTCCATGACCTCATCTGGTATCAGCTCCCTCCTCTGTAAGAGACAGAAAAGGAAAACACTTCTCTGCCTAGCCTTGATAATCTAATGCTATTATCCATTGCTCTTCTAATTCAAAGTTGATTTAGAATATCATATTCGGAACTCTCTGACCCAGAGACTTATTCTAATCATATCTATGTGTGTAAGCGTGTTTGCAATTACCCCTCTGCACTCTAAGTCATTTCCTACAATATATCAGTCCGAACAGACACGCCGAACGAAGCTTCTGACCTTCAAAAGACTGAGTGCTAACTCATATAAGCACATTTGCAGTATATGTATGAAAATGATTACAACCGCTTATTTTAGTAAGAGAAATCAAACATTTTCAACATTTTCCTAACAACCCACAGACGCGTGATTTAGCCTGTAAACCTGTTACAGAGATTGACTTTGCATGTGTCTTGTGTCGATGTGGGTCTGACTGTCAGTGTGTACAATAAAAGAAATTAAAACTAAAAACTTGAAAGAAGAATAAAACATACTAAAATTAAAGTAATGCATGTTTACATGTTTAGATTAAATCTGTTAATAAAGGTAATATGTCTCTAATTATTTTACATTCTTTCTAGTCTGAGTTGGATCGCTACCTTTATTTTTTTATTTTGAAGTAGAAGCCATATATTTACTATATTATTTGTATATTATTATTTTTAGGACATAAAATCCCTGAATGGTGAAAGGTGAACTAAATTGTTGCGCAGTAATATAGAGTACATCTCTCTTTTATATAGCTTGCAGTCCAAGGTGTTCACTTATTGGTGGAACCATAAGATTGCGTTTACACACCTTTACTGTTCTTGTTTAAATTCTGTAACACAAGTACTTGTCACGGACCCGGCTCTGGGGACTCGGGGTCCGTGAGCAGTGGGGACTGTTGTTATTATTATTATTATTATTATCATTATTATTATCATTTGGTGTGTCGTCTGCACTGCCTCTGGTCGCTGTCCACATCTGTATGTAGGCAGGTATGTGTGTGTGTGTGCTGCTGTTTTCTGTGGCCAAGTTACAGGCACCTTCAGGCCTGAGGGGCGTGGCCTGACTTGAGGACTGGCCACACCCGAAGTCCTTGCCACACACCTGCTCCTCATCTGGGCTCGTCGGGGGAGCTATTTAGAAGAGCGGTGGAGCTTCCACCGACGCTGGATTATTGCGTTTGACTTCACGTCAGTCTTCTAGCATAGTCAGAAAGTGTGAGTGTATGCCTGCTAGGATAAAGTGTGTAACGGCTGCCTCTATTGTTTTCCCTCAAGAGGAATGTGGGACGAGAAGGAGCAGTGAGCACGGGGAGTGCAGGGACACTGGAGCAGAGAGCACTACACTGGGACTTCTCTGGGAAGAAGACACAACACGGGAGTCTGGGACACTGGGGAATTTATTGTTGCTTACTTCACCACTCTGTAAATAAACACTGTTGCACTGAAGAGTCCGGCGTTTGGGTCCTGTTTCCCCACCTCCCCACGGGCTGCCAACACAGACCGTGACAGTACTACTAAACTGACAACAAATTAACACTTTACAGTACAGATTATGGGACTACTAACTAAAAAAAGGCATAACACTTACCCTTTTTCAAATAAATAATGCTTGCATTTTGCAAACATGGTGTTTTAGAGGTTTTCACAGATTAACACATAAAAACAATTTGGTGGTTGAAACAGTGTCACGTGATTTCCCTGAAACGCTTTCTGCTGTTCTTCTTATCAACTTCAAGCCTGCAAAGGTATTACAAAGATTTACTTTGCATGCTTGCGTGTGTGGGACTCTCAGGGTTTACAATAATAGAAACCAAAAGTAAAACTGGAATGAAAAATAAAACAATGCAATAATTACAGGTAAATTGGGCAATTAAAAAAAAGTTGTAGCCAAAACATGGTTTCCATGTTCAGATTATTTGGTAATCTAGTACAAAGTAATATTTAACTACTTTTTTTTTTTTTTTTACAGTATGTAGTGCTAAATCCAACAACAGTTGTTTGTAGTCACTTTATACTGTAAGGTAAAGACCCTACAATAATGGAGAAAATGACCAAGCACTTGGCGACAGCGGGAAGGAAAACTCCCTTTTAACATGAAGAAACCTCCAGCAGAACCAAGCTCACAGAGGAACGGCAATCTTCTGCGACTGTGGCTGAGGGGACGAAGACAGGACAAAAGAGACACTGTGGAAGGGAGCCAGAGATTAATAATAACTAATGATGAAATGCAGAGTAGTGTTTGGACACATAGTGAGTGAAAAAGAGAGTTAAAAAAGAAAAACATCATGGGAAGCTCCAAGCACCCTAAGCATATTGCAGCATAGCTAAGGGAAGATTCATGGTCACCTGATCCAGCTGATTTAACTACATGTTTTATCAAAACCAAACGTTTTAAGTCTGATCTTAAAAGTATAGAGGGTCTATCTCCTGAGTCCAAACTGAATGCTGGTTCAGCAGAAGAGAGGCCTGAAAGCTCAAGGCTCTGCCTCCCATTCTGCTTTTATGTGCTTTATGTGTTACTGGTGATGATATTATATTTTCAGTGAGTTGTGGTGTGCTCTTTCCTTTGTTTTCCAAAAACAGAATCTATTTGTATGCTGGTCTAAGTGGCTTTGCTGTCTTTACTTATATTGACCAGCCCACCTGTGTTTTGTGCAGCATTAACACTGGGCTATGATTGTGTCTTTGTTTTTTGTTTTTTTCTTGGATTTTAATCTGTGTTTTTCCTTGACTCTTGACCTTTCCCCATAATTCTTAGAACAGAATTTACCATTTCAAAGGTAACTTTGACTTTGTATGCAAGATGTATAAGCTAGAAAATATCTGCTCACATTTTGGAAAATCAACATAGGAGACAGGGTGCTGTGAATAAGCACTTGGCCCTTCCTGACTTCTTAGTGTTTTTTCATCTCACTATTGTGTTTCAGATCATCAAACTAATTTTAATATTAAACAAAGATAAGTAAACACAAAGTAAATACAAAATGAAAAGAAAAAGCTATCCAAACCAGCCTGGCCCTCTGTGAAAAAGTAATTGCCCCTTAAAACTGTGTCTGTGATTTCAGGATATACTTTAACAGACACTAAAATAATGGGAACAACATTTTAGCTCGTTCCAGATCTTATTTGACACACTGTGATAAAAACATTCTGAACATTGTTATACTCTGTAGTTATGTCCTCTCCTCCTTCTGCTCATGACAATGAGCATTCAGTGACTCATGGTTGACTCGCGGGTCTTCCCTGCAGTTCTTTCTGCTGCTCTTCATTCACGACTCACAGCATTCCTGTCTACAAATATGTTACAAAGATTTGCTTTGCATGTGTCCTGTGTGCATGTGCATGTGGGACTGTCAAGGGTACATTAAGAGAAACTAAAACTAAAATGTAGGCAGCAAAAAATAAAAAATAACAAACAAATATATAGTAGTTATAGAGTAGATATTCAAGTCTTGGTCATTCGATGATCTATTATTAGGTAATAATTCTGTAATTTTCTTACAATCCACTGAAAGCTTGACATTAAAAAGATCACAGGTTACAAAGACATGCTATTTTGTCTGGTTTGGAGATGGTGGTACTGACAAAAGACAGAGTTGAAGCTGTTAAGATTTTCATCTGCAGTGACCAAAATGGATAAGATTAGAAATGGGTATGAGCTCAAGTTGAGCAGTTTGAAGACAAAGTTAAAGAGGAAAGTCTGCGATTGGTTTGGAAGTGTGGAGAAGAGGGATAGTGGATATTATGGACAAAGACTATTTAATATTGAACTGCCAAGCAGGAGGTGCTGTTTACACACTGTTTCTGCAATTTTGTAGTTCTGAATCTTTTTAAGATCTATATTTGGTTCTATAAGCCATCCTGTTTTTTACATTTTGAACATTGTCCATATCATAAGGATCTTTTCTCAGAGGTTTTAACTGATGAACACATGGAAAGAATCCTAACGATTTCAGATTTCAAGTTCTTTTGTTGCTCTTCTTACACCTCACAAACGGGTTTATTCAGGACAAACAGCATTGCCAGGATTCAGCCTTTGATGTCTGACCTATTGTTAAAAACCTCACTAAATACTTAAGATATTTATAACCACGTGAGGCAAAACACCATCATAAGGTCATTACCAATGGCAGCTACATCTTTATGCTTTATCATAATCAAATAAGCTTTTTGTGATTAAAATTGCAGATTTTATTAAATTGCTATTTGAATAAAGTTTAATGTGAACAAAAAAAGAAATTGAATCTAATTTTTTTTCTGTGTAGTCATGTTTAGTACTTTTCTATATACTTACATAGAATGACTGCTTGATGCCTACAATTCAGTGACATTATCAGGTGCTGATATCTTCACTGGTGATCCCCTGCCAGGCTCCTCTTCAACTTCTTGTTTTTGGGCTTGTACCCTTATCTAGGTAAGTGTGTAAGTAACATATCTCTAAGTTGGTACAACTGACTAAAAAAAAAGCAAAAAGCATTTTGCTCCATGTGCAGGAAATGCAGAGAAGTCATCAGAGAATTAAGGCATTTTGTTAGATTGATAATTTTTTAATACTTGATTTTTGCTACAGTTTTAACTTTATGGATGCATGTGGAGATTCATTTGTAACAAAAGAGATTTTTGGAGGGGGGCATAAGCTCAGACTCACAGGGTTATGTTGTCAGACTTCTGTTTGAATTATGGAACCCTATGATGCCAGTTAAAACTGGAACTTTCCATATAAAACTATCTGAGCTGGTTAACAAATGTACTGAACACAAGCACAAGTAAAAGGTGTCCTCAGCAACACAGAGGGCATCACACACCAGGACAAGAAGCATTTTGCAGTGACAATGACTATTTCAAGAAACATTACCTTTCCGAGCAGTGTTAATTACTTAATTATCACTTTAAATACTTCATATCAAAATGTACAAACAGTGATAAGAAACTGGTCCTTGCCAGGTTGTCACAACCCTTCAGTCTGGACAAACAGCATTCCAGCAGCATGCGTAATGAAACAGAGCAGCAGTAACAGATTCTCCAAAATGATTGGCCAAGGGAAGGGACGATAGAGTATATAAAGCCTGGGCTGAGTGACACCCAGCATATTTAAATGAAATATATATATATTACATTTTGTTTATATTAAAAACATATAGTAGAGGTTCTTCACAATGACAACGTGCAGGGGAGGGATCTATCAACAAAATTTTAAAATGAGCAAAAAATACAAGCTCACTTCAGATAGTAAACCTTCTATCCAAGGAGTTGGTGGAGGAATAGCTTTGGTAAGTGCAGCAATAAATCTTCTTGTTTTTCAAAATTCATGTTTTTCTACGTCATGTTGTCAGATATTATTTATTATTTTGACCCATGTAAATGTACATCTCTGGTGTCGTCTCTCCTTCATATGTAATTCCTGACTCAGCCAAATTTTGCAAATCTTCTTGGTTAACAATAATTCTGCGATCAAAACGGCAGATTACACAGAACAATTTGTTGTGTATCAACCTTTTTTTCCACAAAGGAGGATCTTCATGAACATGAACAACAAAGGTAAGCCTATGAAACAAAGTGTTATAGTCAAAACAGCTCGTGAACTTGTAAAAGTACAAGTAATAAGAGAAGGAATCAATTGTGGGGTAACTGTGGGATAAATATCTATCTTTGAATTTATCAGTGTTTATTATTCATGTTGTTTTATCTTGATTATTTAACAGTAATACTTTAACTCATACTTTAACTCAAATTGAATTCTGTCTTCCAACTTGCTCTGAATTCAAGTTGTTTTAAACACATTGCAAAATACAACAATTAAATTAAATGATGGTTTAATTTGGTTGGTTGTATTTTACATGTTATTCAATTCAGTTTGGTAAAATCTGGGACTCCAATAAATAACAAAGATCCTTCCCCGAACCCTGGCTCGAGTTCTGCTTCAACTGTTGGTGATGGAGTAACTATTCAGTAAGTATTCAAATCTGTGTATGTTTTAAAGGATTTATCAAATAAAAAGAAACAGACTAATGGTACTTTAGCAGTTTGCAGCTACATGTTTTTTTGTGTGTTATGGGCAGCCAAACAGTTATAGTTTTACATAATTTTTCTTTCATGATTAATTTAAAAAAAATGTTGTTATTCAGGAACGAGGGCCAGCAGCAGGAGGAGCCTGGAAGTCCGGAGAATAATATGGAATTACATGAAATAATCAAACATGTTATGCAAAATAAGTATCCTAATTTTTTAAATGAAATAAATGTGAATAATTATAATGAAATAAAAGAGAAAATCAACAGTTTCATAGAAGAAATATCTAATTTAATAAATCCTGACAAATTAAAATATTCCGACAAATCAAACATCTTTAAACGCGTGATGGATGACTGGAAAAAATTACAGGAAGCAGAAAATCCCATTTGTGTAAAAAGGATTCCCAAATTAAAGACATCTATAATAATATTGCTAGTACGGAACTTGATTTGGCCCCAAGGAGCAATAAATAGTAAAATTCCAATTTGTCTTGATAAATTTAGGAACCCATTATTTAACCACTATTTAAACACTGGAGAAAAAAATAAAATAAACCAGTATGGATTTTATTTGATCTTGATGAAAGATGGTACCCTAATGATTTCTGAAAAAATTCCCCAAGATTCAAAAAACCAAACCCATAGTGAAGAATTTATAATTAAAGAATTGGATGAATTTCTATCAGAAAATGGAAACGAGGTAAAAAAGTTTTTTATATATTCATATAATAGCCCGTGTTTAAAAAGGACTGACAACAAAACCCCTTGTATGTTTCAGCTTTTGTGCAAAGCTTGTGAATGGTACGAGAAGTATCAAATCTTCACTGATGTTGCATTCACACATTCCTATGGCATATGTGGCCCAAACTATTTTAATTATCTTACATTTGACGAAATATCATGTCCCAACAGTGGTTTTAATTCTTATATTGAAAAATGTAAAAACACTAAAAGTGAATTGGAAAATCAAAACAAATCAAAGCTTATCAAAAGTAAGCTCTCCAAGGCATTGGATAAAGAGAAAATTGATATAAAGACACTTAAAAATGATGATATTCAAACCGCATGCAATTTTTTAAAGAAGGCAGAAAGTTCATTTGATCTGCTTAAAGATTTCTTGGTCAGTGGACGGGAAACTCACGTTTCCTTCAAATCGCCACCAGAAGTACAGGCAGAAATTTATAAAATATTGAAGGAGAACAACACTTTTATGCGATCAATGAAAAAGTGCATTAGAGCAGATTTAAACAATGCGATCCCTTTTGTTTTTAGAAAGAAATTGGAGTCAATTCTAGGAAGCAGAGGCTTCTTCCGCCTTCACCACATTCCTCACAGTTTTCCCTGTTAATTGAATTAATTGAATAACCAATACAAAAAAAAGTTTATAGTCAATCGGTTTTTGCATTTAGAGAATACTCACTGCTATTTGGATGCATTTGGAGGAATAATTCTGTTACGTAATTTCACAGCTATCCAGTTGTTTTACTGTCATCCTTCTAGCTCCTTGTATTCAGTCCCCCTTTGCTTTATTAAAACTTTCCTGTAATACAATCACTTTCTGGCATCTTATGTTGTTTTCTTTTGAGCTTTGGATTGAGGGCACCATAAGATAAAGCCTGTTGGTGTTAACAGACACTATAAGAATAAAATTTAGTACTGATATTTGTTTCCTCTTCAAAGTGTTCATTATCTGTCTGTTTACAGAATCAAAACAGTGACAAAGATCAAAATCATGGTTAGAATTGAAATCCAAACCCACCAATTACCTAAACAGCGAGAGGGTGAGCCTCCACAGTGAGCTACCAGAGCTACCAAGTTTCACCCAAAACATTATCCTCCTAAGACCTGGCGTCCACATATATGGACATCACATTTTGGGTTGTCTAGACCAAAATACAAAATTTTGCTCTACAAGTGCCTGATATCCACTTACAAGAACATTATACTGCCACTGTCCTATGGAATTTTAAAACAAATGCTCTCATATGTGGATCTCATTTTTCTCAGAAACATAAATCAGGTTTGAAAAAGAAAAAAAAGGGAAAAAATCAGGTAACTTTTGTTTTTATGTTCATCAGGTCCCAATCAGCCCAAATAGCAAAGAGAAATTAAAAATACATGCCATGGAAAAGTTCGGGACTTAGGAGGCTAAAATTAGTGTCTTTCTTCAGTGAGGTGTGAGAGGCTTTGTAGAAAAAACTGAGCTAATGCCACATAATGCTGTGTATACAGTTATCATTTAGCTGGACAATCCACAGAAACACACAAATTTAATGTTCTTTATTAGTTTTTTTATTGACCATTACATGACCTTGTTAGGTACCACTGTGCCGGCACATGAAATTATTGTCTTTGATGTGGAGCTTTGATAACTGACACAAACAAGATACAAATGAACATCCCTGTATACAATACTGATTTTAAACTAAAAATAATCAGCAATAAATATCTCAAAATGACAAGATAAAAATGCAGAGCGTTCTCTTCATAACAAAAAACATCTTTTCAGTATGTGATGTGTTTTTATTCAGTGTAAACATTAAATTAAGGAGAAGAAAAAAAAAGTCTTGTTTCCAACTTTTGGCCCTAAAATAACAAACATAAAATGTAAATTTACAAGCTGATTCTCTACACTGAGATTGAGTTAAATGTCTCAAGGAGAAAAGCAAACATGTTAATTTAAAATTCAATAATCACTTCTACTACCAGAAGTCTTTACTGAATGTCTGAGGTTCCTCTGGTCTCAGTCAGAACGTGTGATTTGTCAAGACTAAGAATGAAAAATACACAGAAATGATTAAAAACTGATTTAAGCCCAGAGAATGAATAAGGCAAGCAAGCTCATACTGTATATACAGTCAAGGTTACTATTTACATGTTGGTGTTTACATGTGGTTCAGCAACTTCAGCTAACAGTGGAGGTGGGCTTTGGCTCCCCCTACTGGTTCAAGAGTCACACTGCTGACAGCAGTAATGAGCACTGACCTCCTCTCATGCTTGTGTACTCAGTATACCTAACGCAGTGGCTGACAACCAGAAGTCCAGTAACTTTAGAAACACCCACAGCCTGCTCTCACTCTCCCTCCATATCTGAGACTAAAATAATCACTCGCAGTAGTTTTATTTGTGTCACTATTCACATATTTCTATAGTCGATCCAAGCTTCCAGTGTGCAGAAACGCTAATAATCAGGTCAAGTGTCACCACACAGCTGGATAGAAGGAGTAAAAGAAAATGCAGAGGTACTGAGTCACTGTGTAATGTTGAAAGGAAATGATATACAAACATCACCTTTGTAGTGAAACTAGATAAGTTGGCTCAAAAACACCAGCATGAAAGTCATCACTCATTGGCAGCATTGCCTTCACAGATCCAGCTGAGCACAGCTGATCATATTAGTTACTAATGTCACAGATCATAGTTACATATGAGCTCAGAGTAGCGTCCAGATCGAGGATCACAAAACCAGCACTGAACAAATAATTCATCACCAGCACTGTGTGTGACGTGAAAGAGTGAGACCTGAACGTGGCAGAGCCAGACTCACTCAGAGGAAACAGACTGAGGACAAGCTAACAATGAAACTACTGTAAAAGAGTGAAGACAGGCTGGTCCTGAGTGACAGGTGTGATGAGCTTAACAGCAGTAAGGATGGATACACTCATCCACTCATTAATTAATGTAGGCCTCAAAGGAGATTTTGCCTTTTTCTCCTTAGTTTAAATGATGACAAAATACTGAGAGCCCAGAGTTCCAGTTTTCAGTGCATCAAAAGAGAAACTTTTGAAGATTTCTACCACACGGTCAGGTCAAGATTAGCTGACGACTGTGGCCTGTGTGAAATTAAAAAGAAAAAAAAAAAAGTCTCAGTCTCAGTTAAATCTCAGCTAAATTCTCCTTAAAGAGAACGAGACTTCATAAACAAGGGCCTGTAAATTTAAAAGAACTGTATTTAAAATGAATGTATGTATGTAAAGTGTATATGTGCGCTTGTGTGGACACCAAACAGGAGGAAGGGACTGCAGGCTGTGGGTGGAGCGAGTGGAGGTCAGTGCATGTGTGGGCTGCAGGACTCATGGTGGCGTCTCTGCGTTATTAGTTGTCGTCTTCTTCTTCACCGGCTTTTTCACTGTCTTGGTTTGAGTCTGGCCGCAGAAGAAGAAAATAAAGAGAGAGATTACTAGAGCTGATCAATCAAAGACTGGTAAAATGAGAGGTTTCACCAGCAAGAGTATGAGTTATTAGTTGTATTGTAACTGCTGCTAAAATTATGTTTAATCTGTGTAAACAGTGAAAACAAAGTGTCCTTAAAGAGCAGCGTGCGATTTCTGAGTGAACTGTTGATGCTGCAAAACACCACAGGAACATCTGATGTATATACAGTTGGTGCAGGTAGTATCACTTGCCTGTGTAATTACAGGTATGATTATATACACTCACAAGCCACTTAATTGCTTGTGAAAGCATACATGTAATCTGTGGGTCAGAACTGAATGTAGGTCAAGAGGTAACATGAAATCATTTATCACCGTTTTATTGGAAATGAACTGTGTTATTAGTAACGAAATACATATATTACTATTACCAAATTAAAGTAGGTTAATTGTTGAGGAAGAAAAAAAAAATATTAGGAAATACTGACAATGCTACACTTATTGGTCAGATTATTAGGTACATCTTGCTAGTACAGGGCTGGGCCCTCATCTGCCTTCAGAATTCTTCAAGGTACAGATTCAACAAGGTGCTGGAAGATTTGTCCACACTCATTCCCCCACATCCCAAAGATGCTCTATAGAACTGAGATCGGGTGACTGTAGAGCCCCTGGATTTGTTTTCCTTTTTCAGACCAGTCTCTGTAAACCTTAGAGATGACTGTGTGGGAAAACCTCAGTAGTTTCCGAAATACTCTGACCAACCCATCTGGCACCAAACAACATATTCAAAGTCACTTAAACAACTTTTCACCTCATTCTGATGCTCAGTTTGAACTTCAGGAGGTCATCTTGACCATGTCTACATGGCTAAATGCAGTTGTTGGGTAATGAGCACTTGAAGGTGCACTTAAAGTGGCTAGTGACTGAATATTGTAATATACAATTTAAGAAAATTGCCCTGTGATTGACAAACCTACAAAGCGTGTGTGCATGTATGCCCTACCTCTGTCTTAGCAGCAGCAGGCTTCTTGGTTGCCTTGACGCTGGTACTGCGTTTGTGCCCTTTATCTCCCACATCCTCATCAGAGTGTTCGGTCCTTGTGTCTGAAAGGTCCGAGCTGTGTTGGGACGACGTGTCATCAATAAGGGACGCGGCTGCCACAGAGCGAGCTGCAGGACAGGATAGAGATTGATGGACAGTCAGTGAGAGTAGCTGAGTGTTCAGAGTGACATCACCACATGATCTGAGAGACACCAAACATCTTCTGCATTTTACTGCTGCCACAGAACTGCTTAATTTACAGATTTATTTGGTGTAGCCTTGAACCAGTGCATCATCACAGACAGAACCTTTGACGCCACCTAGTGGACACTTCAATTTATCTATTTTTTAAATAATATACAGCCACCAGTTTTAAAATAAAGAGAAAAAAAGGAGCCACTTCCATCTTTTTAAGTGTTTGTTTTTTTGTTTTCATTTACCCATTTTCCAGAGACTCAAATTAGCTTGTGAAATCATTTTTATCCTTTGCTTTTGGGAGACATAAAATCAGAAGAACTGGTCCATTAGATTATAAAGTTTTCTTTGCAAATGTTAAATTAGGAAGGAAACTAAACTGTTTGTGTGACATTAAGAATAGAAAAAGTGTTTTGAGTAAAATTAGAAAAATCCCAAACAGCAACTTTAGGAGCTGTGCAAAGCTGCAACTCGTTACTTTAGTGATGATCTGCAGATCATTTAGAATAAAAAAAAGAAAAGAAATGTAATCCAAAATAAATAATTTTGAACTTGCTAGTTCATAAAAGTTACGGTCTACTCATTTACTAACGCCACTGCAGATTTCAGTTGAACTCTGACTTCAGTGTTTTGTTTCAGCTGTTTTCAGTTTGGTTTTAGAAGTCATGTGTAAATGAACAAAAAGAAAAAAACAACAAAAAACCTTGCATTGTACATATTAAAATGCACCACTCGGCCCCGTGACTTCATTGTTTCAGTGTCTCTCTGTATTCAGCTCACAGCATGTACCCACACAGTTAGCCAGCCAGCAGTGCAGCGAGACACAAAGAGAGCTCCTTCCAAGCCTCCCCTCCCACTGGAATCACATGTTTTCACCCCAGCTCGATCTCTTTGCACTGCCTCCCTCAGTCACCCTTCTTTCCCCTTCCCACCCTGCAGTGCTTTAAATCACATGACTCCACTTGGCCTAAGTAGTCCCAGTCCTGCTCTGAAGTTAAATAAAGGAAGTCTTCATCGTCACGCTCTGGGTCAGTCAGCAAACTGCAAACACAGCTTGTGTGTATTCATGCACTTGTGTACGACTGTGTTTCTCTACATGAAGCTGCTGATGATGTCGTGTGGGAGATGCGTGTTGTGCGGCCTTACTCTGCCGTGCAGCGGAGCTCTTGGCCCGGGGCAGCGTGCTCGCGCCCGAGCTCATGTCATCCATGGGGTCCCGTCTCATGCGGGCATCGGGAGTGTGTAGAGCCAGCTCGTCGTCAGCGTTGATGAGAGTGAGGTCCTGCATGCTGAAACTCCGCAGCTTGTCTGACAACACGCCCTGTCCCTGGGCGTCACAGCAGGAACAAAAACAGGCATATTAGATATGCAAAACTACCATTACTCAGAGCTCACAGGAAAACAGTTTTCAAAAGTTCTTTTTTTTTTTTTAAATCTGCCAATGATTATGTGGTGAAGCTGATTAATATTTGGAAGACCCCACTTTGGATTCTGGGAAAGTGAGAGGAGCATTTTTGGCTACAATTATTTAACTTACTAAACAGAATAATCAACAGGGTAATCAATATGAAAATAAATTCCAAGTGGAGCTCTGTGCTCATGAATAAATAGCAGCTGCACTGATAATATTTGCCTTTACAAACAAATGTGTGTGAATACTCGAGGACATTGATAAATGCGATCTGTGATCCTGTGTTTGGGACAAATGACAAATGTTAAAGAGTGCATGTTTAACTAATATGGAATTTTGTATTAAGGAACAAACAAACTTTACTATAAATATAGAACAAGTGTCTGCAGCAGCTATAAGCCTTTAGTACAGAATGATTTAGTAGCACCAACTTCCTGTTTCGCAGCTTACAAGAACAACTGCTCAGTATCTGATAGCACGCTTCACTCTTACAGTTGCGCAGCTAATCTGACGAAAGTCGGAAAAAGTTATGTAGTCCAGTCATCTGGTCATAAAATGCACATCCACCATGAAAGTCTTCAAGGTCATCCTAGTTATTTATTGGTTGAAAACCAACAAAAAAGCCTTAAACCTTAGAAACTGTGATTCTTACAAATGTGTTGTGTATAGTCAACAAATTAAAAGATTCCAAATATCATGTCACAACCTCTGACCTCTCCTTCTAGGTCTATAGATTGATCTGAAGGTCAAAGTGATAATAATGTTATGTAGAGCCATTTAAAACTATTATGTGAAAGCATACACATCTGGGGATATAAAGATGATATATAGGGACTCTGAATAGCCTGTCACTTTATTATGTACAGTAAGAGGTCCCATTAAAGTAAATACTGCCCACAGAGTGAGCTGGCTTGGTGGAGGTTTGTTAATGTTCTTCCGTGAATAGAACAAAAAACTCATTTAGAAAATAAATTCGGAGCCTACTTAATTATGAGACTAATCGTTAGAGGAAGCTCAACTACTGACAGTCATCTCAGTCCTCTTTTCTTGCTGTACAAGTGAGTTAATAACAGCATTATTTACCATTTGGCCGAGGTTTGTATTTCACATGCAAACAGAAAAGCAGAGGCATCTATGTGGGGACTTTGTAATAACATTAACAAGTAAATAAATAAATGTTAACTGAACAGGTGTTAGCCATGATCTACTTTGAAGATACTTGAAGACAGAGCAAACGTTAACATTTAAACACAGTGCACCTTGGTGGCTGCAGTGACGGCAGCGTTAGCAGCCAGGTTGAGACCCCGTTTTCCAAACCTCATCATGGTCTCATAACTCCTGTCTTTGGCCTGTGCGATGTACTCATCTATCTCCTGCAGCACAAAGGACAGTCAACAGGGAGGAGTTAGAGACGACACTGTGAGTCATCAGGACAAAGAGTCATATCATTTCAGTGTGGACTTCACATCAGCTTTTGATGGGCTTTTTCTTTTTACCTTCTCTTTATTTGACAGGGTGGGGTGGACAAACTTGCGGTAGAGGACACTGGACCCCTTGGTGTACGGAGACAGCAGCCAGATCACAAACGCAATCTTTAGCTCAAAGTAAAATGGAAACCTGGATAATTAAACACAGAGTTAATCAATCAGCAGAGATGGAAAGGAAACAACACACTGAGAAAAAAGGTATGCATGAGTGGTCTATAGATTATGATGCTAAGTAGAAAAAGAAAAGAAAGATCCTTGAAGAGATTATTGTATTAACAATCAGCAGCAGAACATTAAAGCATCTATTGATTTTTTTATTTTACAAGTGGTTCTTTTATTATAAGTGAGTGGGGAAAGAGGGCTACAATCACAAGCAGCTCCCGACTCACCATGATAGGAGCAGGTCTGTGACCGTTTCTGCTGTGCTGAACAATGCAAACACTATCCAGTACATCATCCACTTCACCTGGGCGCAAACACACACACACACACACACACACACAAACAAAGGTGAAGGGAGAGAACATGATTAAAAATAGCACATGAAAACACACAGCATCCAGTTCGCATGTGCTGAGACACGTGGCACTAAACAGAGGCTACGCACACAGACATCCCTACACAGAAATCGGACACATGCTTCAGTCCATTTGCATCACATCACTATGCATGGGCACATCTGAGACAAAGAGAGATGCGAGTCACCTTCTAAACTGGTCATTTACAGCAGCGGTCCCCAACCCACGGGCCTCGGACCGGTACCGGTCCGTGAGTCATTTGGTACCGGGCCGCGAGAGTTGAGGCTCAGGTGTGAAATGTATGGTTTTCAGGGTTTTTATCAGTTTTCAGCATTGTTTTGTTATCGTTTTTATCGTTAACTCAGTTTTCCTGGGTCTTTTCACGTGTGTTATGAATAAATCTTCTTTTTTTCCAGTACCGGTACTAGTTCTATTTTGTTGTATTCATCCGCGACACCTTAAAGGCCGGTCCGTGAAAATATTGTCGGGCATAAACCGGTCCGTGAGGCAAAAAAGGTGGGGGACCGCCGATTTGCAGGCAAATTAACTTTGTAGCTAATATCAGATAAATCATCAGTTATCAAATACACTGATACATTCAACGTAAGAACAGCTGAGTGGTAATGGTGTGTTTAAAGGCATTAACAGGCCGCAGGCACGCAGCCGCGAGAATGCACCAAACGGCGAATCATTCGGCTCGTTAGAAATGAGCCAAACAAGAGAAGACGGGGGATGAGAGCAGCTCTAAAAATGGCGTCTCCCTACTCTCCCCCTCTCACACTTCCCCGCCCCATATTCGCTCCTTCTGTGGCCGTCTGCCTGAGCAGCGACTGAGAGGGTGGGTTGCCATAGTAACCAGTCAGGAGGAGACTGTTCACCAGTGCAAATCTAGGCTGAGGGCCAGAGTGCTGCCATCTCCCCACCTCTCTCTCTCATGCAGTGATGAGGTAATCAGAAAGAGCCCCAGTCAGCTGCGTTTAAAAATATCCACGGTGATCGAAAACCCTGGCGCTTTCTGAATGATGAAACATTACCGTATTAAAGGGTTGGGCAGTTTCATACAATCTTCATCCTTTGGATTTTAGTCCAAACATCCAGACTGACTGAGCCCTTTACAGGGAACCTTTATTTCACTTTAAACCAAAGCAAATCATTCATGTGGAATCTCATCATATATATATTTCTTTTTAAAAAGTCAGTTAAACTTCAGGGATATCAATCTGTCCATTTAGGAAGCTTAAACCATTGTGAGTCGGGTGCAGGTGCTTTCAACAGGCCCACAGGAGAGGCAACAACGAGACCACCTGGATACAGACAACAGTCTATATAATCCTCTCCTGACTGATCAGTGTCCAGCTTTGCCTTTTGCTACACTCATTGTCACCAATTACAGCATGAAAAGGTACATTCATGTTCAAAGCTCCTCCAGGAAGGCACATCATGTTTATGAGTTAAACTTGTGTCCCTGAATTGTTTTGAGCAATGCAATACAGTCTGTTATTCGGTGCTGGTTCCAGCACAGACATCCATTTAAAAATATGACAGTTTTTAGAGGCCTGAATCATTTGCGATTGTGAAATAAATAATGAATTATGTTTAATTATTAAAAGAAAATACACTCTGGGGTCTAAAAGGATGAAGAAAAAACATGAAAAAAAATTCGAATGTTTGAGGATTTGAAATTTTGAGTAATTTTGAAAAGTAAAAACAGTTTCATGCTCTTAGCATTTCTTCCTGGTTTATTGTTGTAATCTTAGTCTCCCCACCACCCCCACCCCCACTTCATTCTGAATGTTTTCAGGGCTTTCTGCATTTCTTTTGCAAACCCATTCTCTGTCTCGACTGAGTTCCCCTGCGCCTTATTTTCCCTCTCCCTAGTGTGAATTTAGGACAAATTCCAACAACCACAATAACACCTCTACTCACACACACCGTTCACTCCTCTTGTGTGTTTGCATAGAGTGCTGTTCCAAATTTACTAGCTTATGTGAAAGTGGGCTGTAAAGCTCTCCAGCACTAACTCTGCATTGATGCAGATTTTCCACTCTGAAGCTGCAGCACCTGTTTTGTTTTGATTTGAATTTTCCAGTAAGTGATGAACATGATCATAATGCATCCATCTGATAGGGGTATGAAATTGCCGAAGATTGTGTTCCTGTTTCCATCGGAGAGAGGTGAGGTCAGAGCAAAGCCTGCTGATGTATTTCTATCCAACCCTCGAAGAGACCCATCAGCATCCATGAGAGAGACAGCATGGAGATTTGAGTATTTTCCTAATCTGGATTTCATCTCTGTATCTTTGTTAGGCTGTCATCTAGTCTTCTTCTTGTCCCCAAGTCATCTTTGTTTCTCCAGCCAACTCCTGTGCATTTGTACCCCCCCCCCCCCCCCTTCTTTTCTGTCACTGTTGCCCCAGCTCATAGATTACAAAACATAAAATTTGTAGTTGTAGATCAAACCGACACTGAAACATGTTTGTGGGACTATGCAAACACTGAGGTGGTCTGCCTCCACCGCATCAACTTTACCCAAGTGCACTCTGTGCTTAACATGCTATACCCTTCAGTTGGTGCTCTTTTTTTTTTTTTTTAGAAAGACTCCTACGGCAGCTGAATAAATCACCCAACCACATCTCTTTCCAAGAACTACGACTAGACCAAAAAGAAGACTGAAGAGTGTCGACTGTCATGGACTTTCATCCACAGTCACCTGATCTCAACTTGAAAGCACTTGAAAAATGAGGAAGCCAAACATTGCAGATAGCCAAAGAAGCTCTTTGGGACATCATCTAATCATCCTAACACGAATTATAGGATTTGCTTTAACCTTTAAAGACAACCTTTTATTGTCTTTAACAAGCAGCTACTTGTCTAGTGCTCAGTCCGATTCATCCCAATAGGCTCTCACAATACTGTGCACAACATGACCCTGCAATTATCAGGAGCTGCATGTAAATTCATATAATGTTTGCAAGGGTAGCATTAAAATGCCCTGATGTAAGTCCCACATTTTAAGGTCTTGTCACAATAAATGCTTCAGATTTATAACTCAGAACTTCATAAAGATCTACGCAGAACGGAAAAAGAATCAGGAAGAATCCAAAGTGCAGGATTTGTTCCGTCTTTTAGTGTTTTTATGGTGCATAAACGCCCTTCTTTTATGAAGGCTGGTGTGTCCTAGTTAAACTGCAATCCCATGCCTCCGGCCTTGTCTGGAACACCCCGATCATTAAGCATGATTCCTATTTTTTTTAGTCTTCAAATGATAACGCCCAAAGAAACGGAACGGGCATTGCAGAAAACATTACAACAGAAATTACTCCAAGTAATTAATAAGCTTGCTCTGATGAAACGGAGCATTTCTCTGGCCTAAATCTGATCAGTGAGCTTCATGTTGATTCTCAACACATTAGAGGAGAAATAGCTGGCAGGCGTTCAGGGCAAAACACCCTAAAAGTCAAACAGAGCAGACAGAGGTCAAAAATGGTTTGCTGAAGTTTAGTAACCAGGGCTTATACTCACATATTCCTTCACATTCTTCGTTTTGACGGCCTTATATGAAGAGTACGCCGGGTAGAGCGTCCCAAAGGCAAGGCTGCAAAAAAAGCAGACAAGACTAGGTCAGAGGAAGGGGCTTCAGCTAGAGAACATGGCCTCTGGGTGTCGACTCTGACACCTCACAAACGCACTCCTGCACAGCAGCCACATCTGCTCTGAGCTTCTGTGAAACACAAAAGGGCGACATGTACTTGAGCAAAGCAAGTGTCTATGTGGTTTTAATCCGCATGCCACGAAAGAAGTGCTGGGCAGTGACTTGTCAAAACAAAGTGGCCTGATAATGAGTAGAAGCAATGTAATGGAGTCAGGAAGACTGCAGTGAGCTAAAATGGAAAAACACACAGTTTCTACCAGGGGTGGGTCACCATGTGTTAGAACACGTGCACACTGGGACATTGTGCAAACACAGCCTTGTTTTTGATGCGCATTTGATCGCATCCTCTGCCACTGTGCTGATTTGTGCTGATGTGACAGGATACTGAACGCTGAGTGAGGCGACAGCAGGGACAGCTCAAATCAGAAGGGCCGTGCAAGTGTGCCTACAGTGCAAACCAAAAGCTGGACTTAAACCCTTAATGTAAATAAAGGTTGAATGCCAATTACAGAGGTAGCCAGCATCTATTTTTTTTTTCCCCCTTCCTTAAGTAGGTCTTCTGTCCCAGTGTTCGACTACGCTGCTCAGTGATGTGTGCAGCTCCGTACAGTGAGCTGACATGACTCGTAGCAGGCCTCCAAGCCAGCGGGCTCCCAGAGCAGACGCCCTGTGCCTCTTTGTGTCCTCATTGAAAGCCCACTACTGACCTTACAGTCACTCCGTCCTCTTGTTCAGTCTAGGAAATATTTTAGTGTTCACTTCTTTAGGTTAGATTAATAAATTAGCTGTAAAAACAGGAGAAAAGAAACAGGCTGGCTACCCTTTAAAAACTGGGCCAGCTGCACATTTAAAGCACAAAGACAATGACTAATCTTGTGTGCTGGATAAGCAGTGGGCATTATGATGCATATTCAAGTCACATTGTTTGCCTTCAGTAGACACATGACTACCTGAGGTGTAGTGAAGTGGAAGATGCAGGCAGCTGGAAGCCAATAACAGTAACAGTTTGCTTATGTAATCAAGGAAAAGCAGAACATTTATAGGAATGAAGCATCATTTCTACACCTGGGCCTTCCAAAGGCATCATAATGTTCGACTTTAAGGTTAGCAGTTGATGAGCACTCAGTATCTGGACATTTCACTAGAGATGGGACAGCACCGGTGCAGCACTGTGAAGTGTCTGCATAATGGATCAAGATAATGACAGCTGGCTTTGGTTGAGTCATCCACACAGTGGGGATGTGGCGTGTCCAGGTGGAGGCCTAGAACTGATGTGCTGATACCGCTTGTCCATCCAATTAAGCCCCACTGCTGGTGGCATATGAATGGCTGGACACACATCCCTGGCTGGGCTGTTGGGCTTCTTTAGCCTTGCACCACATTTTACCAACTCGTGTTGGTACGGCGCCTAGCTACATTCACAGTGGGCTATTTAAAAGTAAAAAGCAGTGGCTGGCAGCTCGGAGTCTGTTTACTTGTGTGCAGCGAGGCTGGCATGTTAAACAGGCTGCGCTTTCCCTGCCAACACATTATCTGTCAGGTGGTTACAGTATGCGAGTCAGTTACTGACTAGCCAGCCCGCGTTAGCTACGAGCGGCTAGCAAGAGCTGGATGCAGATTGTGCTGCATCATTGTGCTGATTAAAGAAACGGCAGCGGTTATTAAACATAGGAGCTTTAAACGCCCCTGTCTGAATGCCATGATTCCCAATGTATTTATATTTCCCCTACATGTGAAGTGTATGTATAAAAAGGACAAGAAACGGACAGCCTAGCTAGTCGGCGTTCAGCATCACACAGGTGATGAAAGGAGCCGTTATGGTGTTTAAGAATAAAAATTTAAAAAAAATTTAAAAAATTGATGCAGCCCTGCCCATACTCACACAACTATCCTCGAGATAATCCAGGATACCATCTTGCTGGACCGCCAGCCTTCGAGGCTTTCCCCCCAGCTTCTAGGAAATCTAGTCGGCTAGTAAGCGGGCTAGGTGGCCCCCATTCCCCTCCAGGACGAGCTGTGATGTGAGCCAGGAGGCTGCTGTGCCGTCAGGTAGGCTAACAGCAGCTGGAGATGTGCTCTGCAGTGTGTAGCTCCAGACTGCTCTGCTCTCTGTCACTACCAACACCACCGCTGATGAACAAGACTGGCTCTTAAAGGGCCAGAGGCACTCTGATAAATCTGTAGTTTTAGCTTCAAAATGTGGCCCATGGTGCTCCTCTTAGTTAACCAACAGTGGCGCACAATACAACCTTAGTCATCGACATTAGGTTATTAAACTACTAAAGAACTGATTTCATCGTTTTCTTTCATAATTTTGCTGTGCAATCCCAATCTGCTCACTGACAAGGACTAAAGCAAAGCACAGTCATACCAGGTTTATCGGAGTGAAAGCCCCACACAGTGCTGGTCTCCTTTTTATGATCATTATTTTTTTATTATGTCCATGAGACTGACCTCTGGATAAATGATTTAGGCTCATATTCAACATTTCTCTGAAGACTTAAAGATGTAAACACACTGAACACAGTCACACAAGATACTGAGTTTAAACATTTGATAACAGTTACTCAGTTAAGCAGAAAACTAAGCGAAGTGGTTAACTTATCAAAAAGTAAGTAGCCTATAGAGTACCATTGGTTACTTTATATTTTGTCTCTAAGGCAACCAGACTTACTGTGGGTCTTTCAAAGTTTTTCTTTTGAAAGTGGCTGCTTCTTTAGCATTTTCAATCCAGTCCTTGTACCTGACCATTGTCAGAGGAATGTTAGTGTTGTTTTCAATTAAGCCACTTAACACTAACATATGAAACATTTACAAGGGATCTTCCAGTGTTTTATCTTCCAAGTCAAACTGGTTTGGGACTGCACTTCAGCCAATGCAAACATACTGCCAATGCAGTAAAGACATAAAATAGAGCTCATGGATTGGCCTCCCCAGAGCCCCAAACCACAACATTATTGAAGCATTGTGGGATCATCATGACAAAGAACGAAACAAAAGGTATCTCTCAATGTTGTTTAAGAAGCCTGGAGAAGTATTCCTGAAGAATACTTAGTATCACTGCACCCGATTTACATTTTTCTTATAAAGGAATGGGTGACTCAAGACTTTTGCAGAGCACAACATAACTGCAAACTGCATCTCTTTTTTGGGATGTTTGACTACACAGGCAATCAGGTACCAGCAAACTTGTATTTTAATACCATCTACATCTTAGCAGTGCATGGGTAGAGGCTTTATGGGTTAAAAAAAAAAAAAGAGAGAGAGAGATCAGAGAAGCAGCAGTTTTTGTAAATTTTATTGTGAAAAATCAAACCGACTGCTAGATCAATATATATATTGATACAATGTTAATGGCCAGTAGTTCTGTTCAGCTGCAATTGCGATTCTTGAACCATGTTGGAAGTCTGCAGTTCATTCAGCCCACATGACAAAGACAAGTGAAAAAAAACTGCCCTCCTTTGAAGCCCCACCCCCCCAATTATTACCTTGTGGTGTATAAAAAAAAAAAAAAAAAGACTTCTTACTCTAAAAGTGAAATAAGAAAACTAAAAATACAAAACTTTGGTCTGCTTCCCTTGACTGGCTGTTTTCACAAATTCATTTCAGCCACAGAGGGCAGAAACAATCAGCTGTTTAAAAACTTAAAACAGAAAACAAAATCTACAAAAAACAGTTTAACCTCGCTCCTATTGAAGAAAGATAATATCAATGTCATCAAAATAGGAAAGTTAGCCCAGTACTCACATTTTTGTCAGTTGCTTATATTGTAGCTGAACCTCTGCTTCAAAGGCACGTCAGCTTTTACCTCCCTTACTCTCACGTCTTACATGTACAATGAAAACAGAACAAACACACTGACCTTAAATACAGAGTTAACCAAAATCAGAAAAAAAAAAATTGGAAAACAACTAGACAAGTTTGAGCGTACTGTGTAACAGCGATAAAGGACTTCCTTCATCGAAGCGCTGATTTGTCCCTCCCCATCTAATCAAATGTACAGTCTTCCCAAACTCAAACCTTCACTGCCCCCAAAACAACCTACACTATCTCTGTACTCTGCGCTGTGCAGCTGGTACTTGTTTATGTAGGTATGAAATGTATGCGCTGTGTGCATGTAGTGGAGTGGTCTTCAGAGGGCGGCGGTTTGAGGAGACGAGTAAGGGCGCGTTAGTTTGGATTCGTGGGCCTTCAGCGTCCCAATGGCGTCCTTCACTGCGTGATAGATGATGTTCTTCACCTGAGGGTAAAAAATAAAACAAAACAGCAGGTGAGACAACACCAGACACAAAACACCTCACACCGATTAGAAATGATAACTTTTCAATGCTGCTGTGAGAAAAAAAAAAGATCTTTTACTATCTTTCTTTGAAGAGTATCATCGTGCTTTTCCTTTTATTTAACAAAAACATAGCATTGTTATATGTAAACACACGCTGTACTATGTTTGACTATAAAACAGACAGAAAAATCCGCTTGATCCTGTAGGCAAACATGCTGCTGCGTTATAGTGAACAATGGCCTCATGTTTGACGCTTTATTGTGTTTAACAGAAACTTCCACCTTTGTAACAGTGTATACACTCACTGATCACTCTGTTACACCTGTTCAGCTGCTGGTTAATGCAAATATCTAATCAGCCAATCACATGGCAGTAACTCGGTGGAGCTATGTGTGTAGACAAGGTCAAACTGAGTATCTGAATGGGCAAGAAAGGTGATTTAGGTGACTTTAAACATTTATCTGCTGGGATTTTCCCACACAACAATCTCCTGGGCTTACAGGGAACGGGTCTGAAAAAAGTCGGAATTTCGAAGAACATGAAAACATGGATCCATCCAACTTTAGGCCACTCAGTACTAGCTGAGCAACACTTAAGCAGTCTCACAAAGCACTAATCATCTCAAACAGGTTTTGCAAACACGACCAAGAGTTCACTGCACTCAAACGACCTCCACACTTAATAGATCCCAATCCAATAGAGCACCTTATGTGGTAGAACAGAAGATTCATGTGAATGTGAATGTGAATGAAAATCTGAGGAATGTTTCCAGCACCTTGTTGAATCTATGCCATGAAAAATTAAAACTAATCTAAAGAAAACCCATTACCAGCCAGGTGTAACTAATGAAGTGTCCGCTAAGTGTGTATCTATACACAAGGGTTAACAGAACAGACGCAAGAGTGTATGAAAGGTAAACAATATAATATGTACCTGTTTCTTTAAACCCTTCAATTTTAACACTTTACAATGCTGCTCAGGCTTCAGCCCCAGTTTATAGATAACATACTGGTAACCAATCTTAATTTTATAGTTTTTAAATAACTGTCAGCAACTAATAAACTCTTTGTTCCAATAAAAAGATCATAAAACTGTGAACACAGAGTTAAGTAAACTATAGCCCACAGCTTCAAGCAACATAAGCAAACATCATCCTCTAGTATAAACCATCCAAATAAGACATAAAAACTACACACTGAGAGGAAAAACACACCCACCTGGAGTTTATCTTCATGGTTTGTGTGAGTAGTGGAGAGGTGTCTGAACTCCTGGGTCAGCCTGAAACAGTGCCTCACGTGCTCGGGAGACACAAAGTCCTCCGCCACCTTGATACAGCTGTACAGGTTGTGCACCTGAGCGTGCAGAAAGGACAAATGTGTTCGTGGAGGTGTGAGAAAAATCACAAAAAACAGGCAGGTCTGTTGAATCACAGGGTATGTGTACAGCTCTACTTTTCATATAAAAACAGTCTGACCTGGTGGGGAGCTCCAGCAGGGATAAATACAGCATCTCCTAAGAACTGTACAATAGCCCAACCCTGGACGCCATATTCTTCGTAGAGCCTGCGGCGGAGCACCTGGTCCAGGTACCAGCTCTGGTCATGAATCGGGTCGTGATCTGGCGGGTTCTCTTGACCTTGTTCTTCTCCCACCTGCATAAGGTCAGGACAAGCCATTGCTTAGAAAGGATGACTTTTAACTAAAGTTCCCCAGCTGGCTAATTTTTGTTTGTGAACTTTAATCATCTTCGGCAGAAATCAAGCTATCGTTCTACCCCAGTTTTATTTATCCAATGACAATCCTGTCCTCACAGTTTATGGTTACAAAATGTTACGGCTACAGCTAGCGACAGGCCAGCCTGAAACAGATCTGCTGGCTCGCTGACCTTGCGAAGCAGCTCCCTGATTTTCTCTGCGTCCTTGGCAGCATAGATGTGCCAGAGAGCTCCAGGCTTCTCCTTTCCCTCGTGCACCCTCCTCTTCGTCATTTCGTCCACATCGCCCTCCTCAATGGTGGTCAGGACCTCTGGAGACCAAACATAAACAAACAACAGTTGTAATCAGCACTGTCTCTATAACAACTGTAACAGAAGTTAGTTTATTTGACTTTTAGTGGCCTCTTTAAATTAGCTTTTGCACTGTGATTGTTAAATGTTTCCACAGCACTTTAAACACTACTGTGTTTTACTCGATTCCATTTCCATGAATGACTAAGCTAAGTGCTGGGACCGTAATCAGGATTGTTAAATCTACATATTTTGCTTTAAATAGAACAATTTCATTCATATACATCCATCACAGACTTTTTTCTTGACAGAAACGGTGCAGGGTTGTAGTTCTCAACTGGTAACAAATGACCTAAGAGGACGTCAGTGTTGTAAGAGTTTTATTCTGAAGTGCACTAAAAGCTCTGAATCTGCATCTTCCATGACACAAGCATGCCAAGCAGCAGGCCTGTGTGCTCATGGGTTTTCAATGAACTATGACCACCGTATTTCCTCAAATACTGACCACGCCTTTTATGTACCTCAACTGCTGAAGCAGGTCTGTATCAAGAGACATGTTTAATTTCTAATGTCTTCTTTTTTTGTTTTTGTTTTTAAAAAAAGAAAGAAGGTATTTTTGGTCATGTCTCGGTAGGAATACTTTTTTAAAGTTAGTGCATTGTTATACTTCAAATTAAAAGCCCTTTAGTGTTGCAGTGCACAGAAACGCATTGATGTTAAAGGCATACAATAATACAAGAGAAGCCAGACAGGATAAAATGTGCTTCATTTCTTCATGCTGATCACGTCCCCTGGGCATTATTGGAGGCCCAGCTTTTAGCTGAATAAAAGTTTTCACTTGAGAAAATACGGTAATTAATATGAATGCTGTTTAACCCTTTAAGACCTACCATAGAACCAAGTCCACCAGAGCTTACTTTATATTTTTACATACTGTAGTGCCATTTTTGGGAGCATTTCAAGTTGCTATACATCAATACAACTGTTATAGCCCAAATTTTAATAATATGTATGCATTAAGTCCATAGTAACTACATAAATTGCAAAAAAGTGCAATAAACTACAAAAAAATTGAAAATCGTTTTGGTTTTTTTTGTTTTTTACATATATTTCTACTTAGAGAAATTTAAGAGCTTTATCCCTCAAAACTTTAAATACAAAAAAGTTGCAAAAAATAGTTTACAACAACAGGAAATTTATTTTGAGTGTCTTCATAGTTTTATTTTTGAGATGCACCAATTTTTATATACTGCAGAAAAAACGAAAAACAATCCTATAATGCAAATTTGCAAAGAAAACAGCATGTGCATCAAAAATAAACTATTTAAAGCAGTGCAATTTGAGTTCTAAGCATCCCAGAAACTATTCAGAAAAGCATGAAGTCAAACATGACTTTTAAAAACACCAGTATAGAATTATAAAGCCTACAAGTAAAAAACTACATTTTTCGCGAAATGACAACACTTCTGGTTTCGGGCAGGAAATGGCGGACATGCGATAGCTCGCGCTGATGTCTATTTCAATGTAGGAAGTGTTATGAACAGCTGATCGGATCGGCAAAGCGTGTTTCTGGAATATTATGTTTTTGTTCCTGCAAGCGCTTTTTATGCAATTTTCGCAAAGCTATATGTGGAAGGAAACCGTGACCTAGGACAAGCTGATGGCATAAGATGTAAGTACAACTCCTCCGGTTTCATATGCAAAAAAACTTATTGCGCTAGCTTACGTGGTTCCGGTTCTACAGGGATTTAAAAATAGTTACGCAAAACGGAGCGTGCCTGCTCCGACCGGCTTTAAAGGGTTAAGCATTCACATTATTGAGATCCAAATCTTTACAATTACTATTTTTCTATTTAATAAACTATATTTCTAGTGCATGAAAGCATTGTACATTTCCTAACTGCAATAATAAAACTTTTTTTTTTTTTTTATATGTCACTATTGAAAATGTAGATCCTGTGGTCAGACCAGTTGAGAACTACTGGGGCAAAGGACAGGACAAGCTGCAGACTACACAATCACATTTATGACAGGTAAACATTCACATTCACAGCCTACTGCTGACTTACACAGCAGCTAAAACTACTGCCTTAATAGAGTCCACTGGACTCTTGCCATAATACTGACAGACCTTTGATTCATTAACACGAATCGAAACAAACGCGTGTAATAAAAACCGTCGCGTCAGTGGACTTTCATCTTTCCCTCACCAAAAACCTGGCTGTGGTCAAAGTTTCTCATTGAAATCTAAACGTGTTTGCATTCAGCTGTAATAAACGTGCCGTGTATGACTGCAGTTTTTTTCTCTCTAGTCCATCATAAATAACTTCTTTACAGCTATAAGTTCAGCTCCCAAACTACAACAGTCCTTTTATGTTAATGTTGTTGGGGTCTTTATGTATAAAAGAAAGGATACTAAGGATCCGTCTTAAACTGACTTACTAATAATGATGTGCTCATTAGAGTAATATTCTTTAGACTGTAATCACAGTGCATCCAATAAAAGTTTTAGGTGGTTTAATGCTTCAAAATGAAAAGAAACATCCGGGTGACTCTTCCTAAACTTTTCCACTGAACATTAAAAAAAAAGCTGGAAAACTACAGGAACAATAACCCATCCAGTTTTATCCTGCACAGAGTGGCTTTCTTCTCTATCCACTCTGCACCCTTTCCACTTCCTGGGTCACCACCAGGAAGTGGATAGGGTGAAAAAATATATATAACTTAAAAAGAAAGTAGCAATTCCAGCATAATTAACTTTTGAAAGATAAATCACCAGCTGGATGTGGAGGTCCTATTCCTAATGTTCTTTTTTGCTAACTTTGCTCAATAATGCTTAACAAATCTCTTCCCTCTACTACTCACTTATGTCTTTGCTATAAGTTTAAAACCTCATCAACTAAATAAGAATATTAGATAAGCACACTAAAGGAAAATGTAGTTTCCTACATTTCCTACTTATCCCTAATTGCGTGTGTGCAGGAGTATGAGAGTCACTCAGATGAGTGAAAAGAAGCCTGAAGAGGGGAACAGGTAATGCCAAATCTAGATGCCCTTCATTCAAACTTTTCTCCCACAGGGTAAGGACCAGAGCACAGCGCACCCACAACTACCAAATCTCCAACCAAATGTGTCACATTTATCTAACCCAACACTGAAAATACACAGAAGGGAAATAAAACAAAAAACACGGATCTCCAGAGAGCAGCAATGCGGAAAATTTAAATGCCATATGTGGTTACTCAGTTTAATAAAGCGTGTATTTACATAGAAATCTGGAAAAAGGCGTACAAAAATGCAGCAGCAGAAACTAGCAGACGGTTCCCAGTGCTCTGGCCCCTACTGCACAGATAACAGAAGGATGGAGTGGAGGAGTGAAGAAGGGGAGTTAGTCAAGAAGAAGGGCATGCTACTCAAGTTATACAACTGAAAGTCTACAGACCTTTGCGTCCAGAGATTTCTGCCTCTGTGAATGAGAAATTTTGCCACAATGTAAATGAGTAAGACCCACTGAAGGGTCTTATCAGAGTCCTATCCAAGACAACTAAAACAGTGTAGCCATAATGTTTAGGATGAGGTTGTGGAAAAACTGACAAGGTTGTTCAAGAGCGATAAAGTGAGGAATGAGTGATGAAGTGTTTCAAGAAGAAAGTTCTTTAACTTGTACTCCACTTAATGCTTAACAGGATAATATGGCTTTAGTGTGCAAGGTGTGTAATATTGTTACAGAAATACTCTCACATTACAAAAATGTGTGTTTTTGGACGTCAGGACGGATTTCAAAAACATTCATATATTACAGTAACACATTTTTACTATCGGGAACAGATATACGTGGAAATCTCACTGTCACAAGTCTGGAAAATAAAACAAAACCCTGACATTTAAAGCTTATTCTCATTTATTACTATAGCTGATTACGTTTCTCTTTGCCTATATGCTTTTGCATGTTTACTTTTAAGCCATAAATCTGACAGAGACTCCAGATAACTGACCTGTAGTGCTAAATCTGGATGTTCGGTGTTATTTACATGATGGAGTGATACTAGCTAACGTACACTGTCCCTTCTTAAATCAAATGAGCAGCAGAGGCAACAGCGTCGGAGCACCAATGTGACTCTCTTCCATTTACTGAGAGACCGCAGAGGTAAAGTTTTTAGCTCCTATTTGGTTCATTTTATTGGAAATCGGTTAAATAAAACAATCCTGATCTTCAATGAGTTTGTTGAAGACAGAAAGCAAGACCGTAAAAAAAAGGAGACAAAGTGTGTTTAAGTCTACCAACCTTCCTCCTGGTTGTCTTCTCCGTGAGGGATGCCAACATAGACCATGACGTTGACCGCATCAGACACATCCAGGTGGAGGTTAGTGGTTCCCACCTTCCGGTCTTCAGTCGAGATTAAGCCTGCAGGTTAAAATAGAGGGAAAAGAGTGATGTGAGATGAATAAATTATATCGCACATAAGGAGAGAAAGACGAAATAATTCCATCAGACTTTGTTCTTACCATAAGCGTTGTACATCTTCGGTCCAAGGTCAGGACGCACAAAAAAGTTAGGCAGGCGCGAAGCGAGATTTAGACGACCATCTCTTTTTGTGTACTCGGGCAAAGGGAGGTTGTCCATTAAATCGTCAAACCTGGGAAAGGTACAAGAGACATTCCCATCAATAACAGACCTGACATAAATACAAACAGGCAGACTTTACAGCTGCAAAGCATGAAAATACAAAGAGATAAAATCAGTTAGCTCCTCTATGTGCTTGTAAACCAAGCAGCACTATTTAATGTTCATGTAATTGTATGTCTCAGGCACATATCAGATGGCTATAACATGCCAATCAGAAATATATTATTTGAGCCAAGTGTAAACCATAAATAAAAAATTAGCCATAGTTCCATTTGGATGGCTGAAGCGATGCTCATGAGAGCGAACAACTGCAGAACATCACTGAAACGCTTTCTCTGTAAATGTTTTTGTGTTCCTCACCGTGTGGGCATCATGTCCCTGAAGTCTTCACCTGGAGGCCAGTCCTTTAATTTTAACACCATGGGCCGGCCATCGGCATCTTGCAGTCGCTCTGCATTCATAAAAAACACATTTAGTGACATCTGTCCAGCATCAGAGAAAAACATGCTAGATACAATAGTTAGTGATCTCATGGATCCAAGTAACAAATAAAATAATTGAGGAAAAAGAGAGTTTGGATACTCACTGGAAATAACCTCAAAGCCATCCCAGAACTCTCGCACCTTTACATCAGAGATAATAGCACAATTTCTACAATTGACCAGGTCTACGTCCTGGTCTCCAAACTCCTCGCTGAAGGCTTCAGGCCGCCACAACTCAGTCTTCAGACGTTTATGTATCCCTGACACCAACACAGGCTGGCCACAAAGCAGAGGTAATCAGAAAGTAACGGGTGAGTTACATCAGTCAATGCAATAAAATGTCAACCCATAGCTCAGTAACATCCATCTCTGCATAATTTCAACACAAAAATCAAAGAATTAGATGAAAGATGAAGTTATGCTAATCATAATTCTTACCTGTCCCTGCTTCCAGCACTCTCTGAAGATCTTCCAGTTGTTGCTGTTGCTGGGATCCTGTAGGCAAAGAAGTCGGCCATCACAGAGCCAGGAGTGTGAGGTATGTGGCTCCAAAACGCTAAGGCCCATTACGCCATCTTTGCGAGACCCTAACGCTCCGAGTTCTCCGCCTTCAGAGGCCCCGGTGCGACGGCCCTCGGCCTTCTTGGTCTCCACAACTGAGGCGATGATGTGATCCAGGAAGTTTGGAAGGCTGCTCTTCAGCTTGTCACTCTGACAGGTCACATAAGCATTTTGGGTTACCAAGCTATGTAGTTTTACTCGTAGATAGCCCATACTATTGTTGAAGTAGTAGTTTTAGTAGTTTATACACTAAAATTACAAAGAATCAGTAGATGGTGGTACTTTTTTAATGATTTACTCCACAACTTGTGCACTTCAGAAATCTGTTGCTTGCTGAAATACAACAAATTGTATTCCTGTTTTCAGCATCTAAATTTCCATATTTAAATGGACTTGAAGTATAATTTCAAGTTCAGAAACTTAGCTGAAGTTTTTGTGTTGATACATATGTTTGAACAAAATTGATCAACACTATATCATCATATGGAAAAATGAAAACATTTTACTTACGCCTGCTGAGGTAAAAACAGAGGGGAATGGTACCCCACTCTCTCCAGGGCCTTGGGGCAGTTTTCCTGGTCCGGAGTTGAGCAGGTCCCGGAGACTGGATCCCTCAGGTTTAGACTGGGCCATGCTGGAGCCCAGTAAAAGGCTGTTAAATAGCTTAGGGCTAGAAGCAGAAGGCTTTGACAGAGCACTGAGGGAGTCCAGGCCGAAGGGAGGTCGACTGTCTCGACTCATTATGGAGCGAAGCGAACCGGATTCTGGAGAAAGATGGGAGGAAGGAGCGACATTATTGAAATCCGAGGTTGATGTAATCTTTTTCATGCACTAAGATTTTACGCACTCAACACTTGTAACCCACTCTTCTACTTACCCTTGGTGTCATCCTTGGCTTTCTGTGTGGCCAAGTCTGCCAGCCAGTGCAGAGCAGAGCTGTTGCCCTCTCCTGATGAGCGCGACTCCTTGGCAGAGAACTGTGTGAGGTTACAGGGGGAGGACGTTCCACTGGTGGAGGTACTGGTACTGCCCACACTTTCTCCACCCCCACTGTCTGACGATACTGGTGTCTGTGTGGTTTCTGTTTTGATTGCTGATGTTTCTCCATCTGATTTTGGAGTGATGCCAGTACCAGAGGTTGCACCTGCGAGGCCACCCCCACTGCCCGGTGTGGACTGCTGAGACACGCATAACAAGATAGCAAAGTCGTCAATTTAGGAGCTTTCAAAGTGTAGACATGAGAAAAGAAAGCTCGTAAAGTTATAAAACTGTACCTGTGAAATTCCATTTGGGGCAGTAGGGCGCACTAGAGGCTTAGTGTGTCGATTGGCACAGGGACAGTTGGCTTTAATACCCCACTTGCCCCTTGCTGAGTGCACCATGTCTCCTATATTGTAAAGAGCTGGAAGAGAACGACACCATCATCACACCTTTTACTGTACCAATATTTGATCACGGGTAACATTTAATCTTCCTGCCATGGGGGAGTTGATCATAATGTACATGTTACCTGTTCCAGGTATAATTTGTGTAGGCATGAGGTTTTGTGGCTCGTGAGGTTGGCCTTTGGCACACTTCAACCAAGAGAAAACTTCATCCTCCGGAGTTTCGTCTACATCTGAAGGAAAGAATAAAGTCATCCATGTATTTCCAACACAATAAGCTAAATAAGGAATAAAATAAGACACACTAAACAGCTCTAAAGTTACTCTAATATCACTGCAGTGACTCACCCTCCCTTGGCCTGTTCCTGCGGAGCCGGTAGCAGTCCAGACACACTCCAAACCCACATTTACGACAGACCCAGTGGATGTTGAACAGGGTGGTCTCACACACATCGCACATTTCTCTGACGCCTCGCACGGCACGTTTCCAGGCCACTTTCTCTGCAGGACAATCAAAAAATAAGCGGATGAGACTTGTGGCAGACACTTGGAAGCGTTAAATAAAACTCTTAAGAGAAAACATAAGCTTGGAGAGATGTCTTTATACTTACGGTGAGGCTCCACCATCATCATGGCCTCCTTCTCAGACATCACCAACTGACAAAACTGATCTCCCACATTGGCCAGGATGTACTTGGATGTGTCGAGGTCGAGGCCCTCATGGACAGCGGGCACAGGTAGCCACAGTCCCATGGCCATAGAATCACTCTGCTGGGGACTTAAGAAACCTTCCACACGCAGCACACCTTTACGAGTGAAAGCCAGCCTAGTCACGAGCAAAAAGAAAAATTAAGCTTATTTAAGATAAAAGCACAGTTTTTAAAAAAATAAAGAAATACATAAATAAAATTATAAAGAAATTTAAAGGTGCGTGATCCATACCTTCTGAAGTGGAAGAAACGACAGGCCACATTCGGATCGTCGTCGTCGTCGCTCTCCTCGCCCGTATTCCGATATTTCCGATAACGCTCAAGACGGCATTCGCGGCACTTGTGCAAGTGAGGGGCCACATTGATGCAGGAGCCATCCTGAAGAAAGGACTCACCAGACTGCTTTAGACGACGCACCTTGCTCTGATCTTTAAGTACAGACTGACCCACTGGAAAAGAGAGTTTAGTGTTACCTCTCTTGATAAGCTTGTTTATCACCATTTAACAAAGTGAGAAGTGGACAAGTCTTACCTTTGAAAGGCTTGTTACGTGGACGGCTCTTAGCGGCCCCCTGGACCTTATTTTTCTGCATGATGGCTCCATCCTTGGCAGAAACAGAAGGTCCTCCTGGCATTTGACCTTTCTCCAGGCCCTCCTCGTTATCACTCAAATCTGAGAGGTCACTGTTGCTACTGGACTCAGAGTCATGTTTAGATGACTGGCCTCTGTCTTCCAAGCTAAACTTCTGAGACTGGCTCTGGTCAAAGGGCACGGGCACCTCCTCCATTCCACCAGGACCAGCGTTTCCAAACATCGGGCAGTCTGAGGTGGATGATGGAATCTCGCTAACGTCTTGCCCCTCCTTTGTCTCAGTCCCTTCACTTTGTAACGTCTGAGATGAGGCTGGTGCCGGAGAGGGGGAAGTGCTGGTTGAAGCAGCTGCTGACGATGCTGGGAAAGGAGAAGACAGAATCCCCTTAGGTGGCTCTGCCATAGTGAACAGGTTCGGCTTGCTATCCAGCGCAGGACCCATGGACTGTGGCTCAGACCCAGTTAGGCCAACGAAAGCTGTGAGGGAGGATTTTTCCCCGTATGCCAAAAATGGATTAGCAGACTCCTTGGAGTTCTGTAGAAAAAGGTTCTGGTGACTGTCTGCAGAACTAAAACCAGACTGCAGCCCTAAGCCAACTACTGAACTTCCATTGTTACTGTTCTTTTTAGAAGCACTTTGGGCTCCAGAGGACACTGCTGGACCACTCACATTTAAGCCAGAGCTCCTTCCTCCTGGAGAGCCCCCCATGCCCTGGAAGGGTGATGATGATTTGTTGAACACACCATTTCCCGTTTGCTGGACCTCAGGCACTTTAGGCTGCTCAGGCTTTTTCAGCCCTTCAGCGGGGGCTGCTGGCTTGAAAAGGCTTGGAGGCTCTTTACTCAGGCTCTCAGACACTGCAGTAAAGTAATTGGTGTCCTTGGATTGGGTCTGATCAGCAGTTAGATTTAGGCTGGTGACAGACTTCTGCGGCATGCACTGGAAAAAAAGGTTCTGGTCTGGCTTAGGGTGAGCCTCAGTCTTTGCTCCACCAAAACCGAAGCCAAAAGGCTTGGGAGCATCCTGAGAGGCTGTGGTAGTGGTAGGAGCTCCGTTGGTCTGTGAGGTAACATCTCCAAATACAGGAGCAGTAGGTCCAGCTTGGGACAAACGAAAGCCTGACGCTGTTTTAGATCCCTGAGGAACAGAAACACAACACGGTTAAGTAAAAATAATAGAGATAACAGATTGCAAACAACAATTTGTTGGAAATGTGTATACAGTATTAATGGTACTTGTCACATCATTGGTTTTACCTCTGTCTGGCTTCCCCAGTTAGAAGTTTTAGAGCTAAAACCCACAGAAGCTGAAAGCGAAACACTGGGAACGCTGTCTTGTGACCAAGAAATGGTGACAGGTCCTGGGGAAACAAGAGCAGCTGTTTTGGAATAAGCTGCCTGGTTGCCCTCCTCTCGTTCGAGCTGGGGGGATGGGGAGACCTTGGGGGCTGGTGCTCCAGGAACCAAGACTGGCATCTGGCCTAGTGGGGGAAAAGACGCAGTGGAAAAGGGGGAAGGGGCTGGTTTGAGGGGAGGAGGAGTGGGTGTAATGGTGGTGGTCGAGTCTGCTGCTCCCTGCGTGGCGGCTGCACGACCGTTTTCTTTGACGTGGCCGGGATAGCGAGGAGAACTAGCGTTTGACTGGTCCATCTGGAGCGAGGAATTAATTGTTGGGGACGAACCTCGGCCCTGAGGAAACGTTCCTTCTGAAGAGCTTCCATTTTTGGTTGTGCTGCTGACTCTTTCACCAGAGTCTCCAGCCCAAATCCCCATCGCGTCCACTGCAGTTTTGCTGGTGTCGCCGCAGTTTTGTGCGTCTGCTCCGGTATCTGCCGCTCCTTTAAACCGTTTCAAGTTCAAGTCATCCTCACCTTCTGAGGCAGTCCTGCGTCTGCGTCCGCTGTCCCCTTTCATTGTTTCGCTGTCCTTCCTTCTCCGCCCATTCTTGCCAAGCTAAAGGCAGAAAATATTCAGAAATAATTAAAAACCTAAATCTCAAATGACTTACTAACTAAACATACAGCACACAGCATGAGGAGAGTTTGATGGATATCGACTACTGAAACAACCCTACCTCCTCCTCTGTCAGCATGACGTGTATCACACGAGGATCAACCATCTGATTTTCTTCTCCCTGCAGCGCAAAAAAAAAAAAAAAAGGTTTAGTCGTTAAGTAACATTTATTTACACCATGACCAGTAGAATATATTTAGGCAAAACATAAACATTACCTTATCCAAGGTAATCTCCATAATGTGAGAGATGGGGTCGTGGTGTGAGACCAGTCCAGTGGCCCAGCACTCTTCAAACTCCGGCTGGTACACACGAACTTTGCGTCCTTGAATGGTGTATGAACCTGAGGACAGGTACAATGGGCAAAACAGTACTTGAGACAATTAAATCTACATCCCTCGTGTGTCATTTAAATCTGCCAGAAACAGACATGTTGCTTTTAAATAAAACACAGATGTTTTTTATTCTGAACTCAAATTCCTTCATTCCTCTAACAATAAGGGTGACAGTCTCCAACCTGAGGGCCAGATCTGCTCTGTGAAAGAGACCAGCGCAATAGAGTACTTTGTAAAATGTGAAAAATACAGAGGAGGGCGGCATAATATTTAGGCCTTCCACGATAATTTGCACTAAACAAATTGCAGCAAAGGTACCACTTCATGAGAATAGTTGTCTGCACTGTTATAGCCCATTTCCACTAGTACCTACTCAGGTCAGATTGGCTTGACTCAACTTTAAGGATTTTCCAGTAGGTGGTAGTACCTGGTACTTTTTTAGTACCTACTCAGCCGGGGTTCAAACTGATCTGAGGCCATCTGAAAACAGACTGCATGCCACCGATTAGCTAGTCAGTGGGGAGCTAATTAACCCAAGCAGCTGTGTGGCAATGTGCTTGTCTGACTTACTGTTGTACCAAATGTGTAAATCACTAAACTACAAAGCCACCCAAACGCCATGTTTAAGAACATCAAATAAATCATAACCAGCAATTTACTGGGCTTAACTTAAATAAGTGCCACTGATTAGAACTCCTTTCAATTTTAATTATGTGACAAACACCCTTAAGACAAAACATCCCAGATGTGAAATCAAGATAAAGGAAATAAACTGGTGAAGGTTGAATCTTACCCTTCCTGAATATCTCCTGCAGTTCAAAGTCAGTACGCCAGCTGGAGATGGCAGCCTGCAGAGAGGGCTGCTCCAACAGCAAAGGGTGTCTTACATCTTTATCCACCTGCAAAAGGACAGAAACCAAACTGATCTGAAGCAGCGCTCGCAGTAGAGCTGAAATGAATGAGCTGAAACATGTATGCAGCTTCACCCTAGATTATTAAGTAAGAAGCACTTAATGAAAACAGAAAATAATTCAATTGTTCTACATTTAAACATGTCAGTGACACTAACATGTAACCTGAGTAATAAACAGTCAATCTGTTTAACGATTGCATGAAATAGAAAACACCAGACGCTAAATGACAAAATGTTGTTGATACTGTTTGATATATAAGTTGACAAATTTCTTTAACAAACGCTAGAATTTTTGTATACCTCAAACCTCTGGACAGTTTTGTTGTCGGGCAGGAACTCAAAATTCTTGTTTCCAAAATACTCTACAGGAACCAAGGATCCTAAACCCACTCTGTCCACCAGGGAGCGGAAAGTCTGTGGAAAAGGCGAGAGCATGTAATCAGATAAACAGAGGGAGAGAACTTACATTAGGTTTATTCAGCTCAACAACCAAAAAGAGTAACGAAAGTATGAATTTATGAATTTTTTGTTTGTTATAAAATTTTGTATATCAGTCTAGTAGTCCACCACCAGTTACTTGCCACTATATTAGGTATAATCAGCAACTCGGTGCATTTAGGTGTGCAGACATGGTTAATAAAACCTGCTGAAGTTCAAACTAAGCATCAGAATGGAGGAAAAATGGTCATTCAACTGACTGAACATGGCATGGTTATTGGTTGTTGGTGTCAGACAAGCTGGAGTGGGTATTTCAGACACTGCTGATCTACTGGGATTTACCCACAGGACCATCTCTAGCACTTACAGAGAATGGTCTGAAAAAGAAAGCTGCCAGTGAGCAGCAGTTCTTTGGCTAAAAATGCCATGCTGTTGTAGACTGCTTGATAGGATGGCAACAGTAACTTGAACATCCACTTGATGAACCAAGATATGCAGAAGAGCATCTCTGAATGCAGAACACACTGAACCTTGACGCAGATGGGCTACATCAGAAGGCTCTTGGGTCTTATTTCTGTCAGCTAAGAACAGGAAACAGAGCCTACGATTCACACAGGCTCACCAAAATTGAACAACAGAGGATTGGAAACATGTTGCCTGGTCTGATGAGTCTTAATTTCTGCTGGAAAATCAATTGTCAGGGTCAGAATTTGGCATAAACAGCATGAAGACATTGATCACTCCTGCCTTGCAGGCTGTTGGTGGTGTAATGGTGTGGGGATATTTTTTTAGGCATACTCTAATCATCTTATAGCAACTGAGTATCGTTTAAATGCCACAGCCTGCCTGAGTACTGTTGCTGACCAGCTCTATCCTTTTATGCACACAGTGTGACCACCTTCTGATGGCTGCTTCAAGCAGGATAACACACCATGTCAGAAAATCTCAAGTCATGTCTAACTGGTTTCCTGAACATGACAGTGAGTTCACTATATTGAAATGGCCTCCACAGACACCAAATCTCAATCCAATAGAGCACCTTTGGGATGTGGTGAAACAGGAGCTTCACATCATGGATGTGCATTAGTTCTGCAGCTATCAATTATTTTAGTTATCGAGTGTTCGATTGATTATCTGATTAACTGGATACTACTTTGTCATATTAATGAGCAACGATAAATATTCAAAAGAGAGGAAACTGATCTTTCAAACTGCACTGCTCATTGCAATTTCTAAAATGGAAACCAATGTTTTAATAGTTTAACTGAATACAACATCTGCCAAAACAATTCAAACCTCTCATTGTATTTAAATATCCTCTTTAAATCATATTTTAAAGAAAACAATTTCTTAAATCCAAAGTAACAGTAATTAACAACAAAAAAAGAAAAGAAAAAAAAAAGGTATATACACGACCTAAGCTGAGGCATAGAATAAAACAGCCTTTACTCTGTCTTCTTTCAATGTGTTCTTCCATTAATAGGAGGCAAAAAGAGTTCTGACTGTACTGTATCACCTGGATGTAGTAGATCTGGTGGGTGTTCATGCATATGTGTTTCTGTGTGTGTGCTCGTCTGTCTGTAAATGATGACTGCAATGAAGAAGCATGTCCACATTCTTAAAACTGAGATTTTTCCTGGGCTTTTAAATGCAATATTTCCTACTGTAGCAAACAGACGTTCTAATGGTGTAGAGGTAATAATTAATGGTAATAGTTGATGTCAATAATTCAGTGTCCATGTCAGCAGCCTACAGTTTTACAGGCCCATGTATATTTTTACTGGCCTGCAGTAAAAATATTTTAAATCACAAATGTGGGTGACACATTCGCATTTACATGGTGACAACTGAGCGCTACCAAGTTATGGATTAGCCCGAAGCATTGAACCAAAAAAATGCATCAACCATTTTTTAAGATTATTGAAGGTATTAAATGATTTAATGCAGCTCTAATGTGTAACCAACAAATCTGTAGCAACTACCAATAGGAACCAGAATTTTCAGGAATAACACCATTACTTTGGTTGAATCTATGCCATGAAGTATTAGGGACAGTTCTGGAGGCACTAGCAAGGTGTAACTAATGAAGTGGCAAGTGAGTGTATAACCTGGCCAATTCAAAACTGAAACGTCTATGAAAGGGTAAAACAGCCTGCACATTGACCTGGCCTCGGTTGACTTCTGTTTACTATCTGGAAGATAAGTAACATAAGCAGTTAATGATATGCTGACTTTCCTCTCTGCCCTCAAGGTGCTCATTAAGCCAGTTGTATATGTATGTACTAAGAGTCCATGCGTGAACACATGCAAGCATTTTGTCGTGTTTTTTTAAATGTGCATGTAGACAATGTTTTGCAATTGCACTCAAACCGTGCAGATCATTCTTTGTTAATTCTTTGTCATACATTGGTCCCAAAATGTTGATGTTTTGTTTCTGCCCATAAAACCTCATTTGTAAACAGTTCATAATTGAAAGAGGAGTCATTTTCATATAAATAAGAAAACAACACTCTCACGCTGATTACACAAGAAAATCCAGAAAAAATAATGCAATTATAACATGCTTTATGCATTTACATTAAACATGGATGCTCTGATCTTATGCAAGTAAAACATCAAGCACTGAATCAAACTCCATAGCAATTGATTCATTTTGTTGTTGAAATTAAGTTATAATTGCCAATATCCAGCTGCAAGTGTTAGCTGTTCAAAACACGTACCAGGTGATGGTAACCTTCAGATTGGACATTATTATACTTAAAGGCAAATGCGCAATGAGAGTGTACAATGATGATTGAAATAACTCCCAGTGTGGATGTGGAAGGTGAACACCACATGTAAATGGCGCTTTAATTTTTTTTTTTTTGTCTCCTCTCGATGAGTCGGGAGACACCAGAGTGGGATCAGGTGCACACTTTATTTTCAAATGAATTTCAATGACCAAGAAATTAAAAGAAAAGAGTTATCCAACTTCTATTCACTTTACATTCCAAGCATAAATCTGATCTAAGTACAGCTCACTCTATTCCCCATTCACAGATGGAGCCCAGACTATTTGGGTGGTTAATGGTTTTGCTGGTTTCCAGCTGAGCACTCACCAGAGCAGGCCAGGCTGGTGCCGGGGCTCCGCTTGTGTCGGTAACGTCGCTACGACGGGCCCAAACAATGGAGTCTTCTACCAGCACAGCTTTCACCCCCTCGTCATACACCTGCACCCAAGAACAGCGCTGCGAAGCATTCTCAAACTCCACAAATACCTGCAGAATCAACCAGAACATACACATAAGGACTGTGAAGTGATGAAGCAAGTGAAATTACTGCAGACTCTAACACTTTCAGGAAATCGCAAGTCTAAACAAACAAAGCAAATCTGATTCCTTAAAAAGGCATTAAAATATCAAATTCGATACAAAGTTACTTAATATATTACCATCACGGGATGTTAAACCATATTTTGGTTTTGTGAATTAAGTGAACTGCATGCTCCAACAGGTTTATATAACCTATATGTATAATATGTGTAAAATATGTATAATCCACATTTAATTTAACTTAAACTTCAAGGAGGCCGAGTACTGCTAGAGGAAAACTTGAGATATCTTTTGTTATGTTTTCGGGTTAGCCCTCAAACCCCCGGGCTGCTGTTTGACTCTTCTAAGTGAAAAAAACATCTGCACATTTACTCAGTAACTGCTCCTTTATGCATCATCTGTGGACAAGAAAAACTTGGTAAGGTTTTGAAAACTAAGTCCCCTTAACCATGCTGTCCAGCCCAATGAGAGATCTGGAAAAAGATGTGTGATTTGGAGAGTAAATAACAGCCTTATAACTATGAGTCAGTCAACACTCGCCACAGAAGTGAAGAACACCAAATGGTAAATCCATTTTAGTTCTTGCAGTTCTGGGTGCTACTCTTCTATGAATGTGCCCTGCTTGAAAAATAGTACTGGCTGTGGATACCAAGAACAAGATTATTAAAACCATCATGTTCTGTCCAAATGTTATTAATTTTATTTTTCTTTTTTCCCCCCAGTAACCATAACTGTATTTGCTAGTTCTGAAAAACAAATAGAACCAGAACCAGACACAGGATATAACCATCACAAACAGACTTAATAGTAGTCATACTATTTTTCTTTGGAGAAATAGACTTGTAGATGCTCACAAAACACAAGCTGGATATACAAAGTTATTACAGCGTTTCCAAGTGTCAAGAACTGGAGTGAGAAGTGTCATCAAGAAATTCAAAGATTCCCACACAGTACAGAACAAGGACAACCTGGTGAAAGATTATGCACACTGGAAGTGTGACCTTTGGCCACATGAGATGAAACTGGAGCTCTTTGGCCACAGACACTCAGCTTATGTTTGGAGAAAGAACATCAAGCCTACAGTGAAACATGGTGGTGGGAGTATTATACTGAGATGACGCTTCAGTGCTTCTGGAACTAGGAACCTCGTGCATGGAATAGTGAAGAAAGAAGGATATGTAAAGATTTTGAATGAAAACCTTTTTTAAAAATCTAAAAAGAACATTTTCATAGAGACATAATTATTCCGTCATCTGTTACTTTATGCAAATATGCACAATGACTGATCGTTGCCAAAGTTCACATCCAAATTATCGACTACTCAAAGTGGCAAAGTAAACATAAGAAAACCAGAGCTCCCACTTCTCACAAAGGAATACAGCTGTTTAATGGACATACCAGTCTTCCAGACTCCAACCGTCCCTTCTTCTGGTCACATTTGTTTACACTTAGGGTAGGAATATTGTAGCATGTTATTGATTAACACTATCTATGAAACTGATCGGCAATGACCCAGTTTTAATAGGAAAGGTTTCCCCCAACCTTTTAAACAGTGCATTTGCATAATGACTGAAACTAGCACCAGTGATAAATAATGGGCTGTGTCATTAATTTGCAAGAGAGAGTGAGAGACAGCCCGAATGGCAGCACCAGGTTCTTGGAAACTGCCCCCTCGAATACAAACCTAAAAAACTGCCTGTTGTTCAGTTGTATAGCCACATGAAAATAAGCATCTGTTAGACTGATTGCTGCAAACCATTCTCGCGGGCCAACTTCATTCAAAAGCTGTCTGAGTGTCAGCATCTTGAACTTGCACAGTTCGTAGCTATTTGTTTAAGACTCGCAGGTCGAGTATGGGACAAAGCTCTCCCCCTTTTTTTCTAACAACAAAATAATGACTGTACCAACCTTTTTCTTACTCCGAAGGGGAGACCATTGGTATTTTTCTGTTCTGTAATTGAGCACGTTGCTTCCCTTAGTATCACTGCTGCCTCCTTGCAAACACAGGTATTTACAATTCTGCGGAAACAAGGCGGCTTGGCCCGGAACTGCAAACAGTAACTCGTAGCAATTTTCCCTAAGCATCCTTAATTGACTATAACACTGGAAAATGCAAGTTCATAGTTTGTTGCAGGCACCTTTATTGGGGCACACCAATGAAATGCAGTGGGGACACTTGATGTGACATCGGCACCTGATGATTAAACACACCCAAACTGGGAGTTACTATCTGAGACATTTTGTGTGCAGGGGCTTTGTGCTTTGGAGACGGTGCTGGGAAAGTACAACACCTTCTAGGACTGATGCTAGGGCTGCACCTCTTATTGTATCCTTGCCACTGGAGCCCCTCTCCGCTCAATCCCACACCTAGGAGGACTAAGGCTACGTTCACACTGCAGGTCTTAATGCTCAATTCCGATTTTTTGATCAAATCCGATTTTTTTGTCTGCTTGTTCACACTACAAATAAAATGTGACAGCAAACGCGCTCTAGTGTGAATCCTCAAAGCTACTCGCATGCGCAAAAGAAGACGTCACACACAATGCGCTCTGTTTAGACCCAGACCAAACAGTATTGTTTGACTGATGGCCCTTAATATAAAGACTTGTATCGGACTCTACGTTTCCCAATTTTGCTTTAAGATATAAAGTTATTTTGTTATTTACATATGGCCTAATGGAGAGTATTTGCGGCAAGTAAGTGATCCATGATTTTCATGGTTCTTCAGTTTTACTTTTCCAAAGGCAACAAGGAATAAAAATCACCAACATGTCAAGGATCAATGAAAAAAAATTAAAAATCAACCAAAACCAGTCTCTTCTCAACTTCATCAGATATCTTCACAATCCGGTGTTTCTCTGTATAGACAGGTGCATATGCATTAATGACTAAATACCTATACTCCACCTCCACAGAGTTAGACTGCAGCTCCAAACTACTGTGGCCCTGGAGCTTGTAGTGCATCCACCACAGCTGAAGGTCTAGCATCACCACCTGCTGTCCAAGACAGTGATGTTGGAGTACATGTGACAAAAGAAGCATCCTCTCTGGAGAATTATCTGAATGATGGAGGGCCCCGCAACAGCAACCTCGCAAGCGATCCGGTGCGTAGGGAAGACAGGACAGCCAGGACAGCCAGGACTAGCAGGTTCGCAGCCACTGGAGTTTCATGGTAACTGCGAGGAGTCTGTCCACTTGTAAACTGACTGCAAAGAGACTCAGTCTCTCAGACAGACTTTGAAAAACTGCCAGATACAACAAAAAGGCCATCTGTTTTCATTTATACAATAAGGGCCATATGTTAAGATCATGAACTGCCAAAGGTCTAAAATACAGGAATGCAGAAACTTTACTAAAATTAATTTATTGCTTGATTTTAGTCCCTTTTGCCACTATTCTGACAATCTGTTTCTGTCAGAACACCAGCCGCAACAATGTGGTTAGTACTGTTTTAGCTTTTTAAGTCTGCACATATGAGTACCATCATTTAGAATTGTGCTCCTAGGGGATCTAATGTCATTTAATGAAGCAGAAACAACCACAAAGTCAGCTTTGAGTACCCTACCAAATGATGCTCGTTGCAAAACCCTAATCTAAGTTTGGTGTTGCTTTTTATGAATACAAAGCATACGTTCTTCTTTCTTTGTTGTTAGGATCTGGTCCTGACAGCCTGCACTGACATCTATGAGATAAGATATTCAGAAAGCACTTGTGATAAAACGTATCCGACAGTTAAAGATGATAAGAAGCAAAAATTCATACATTTCTATATGGCATCTACGATTATCAGTCATCTTAATGGCTGGATCATTAATGTAATTTCATTTGCCTGCCTATTTTAACTTCCGACAATTATGAAAATATAATTGTCATGTCTTGTGGAGTAAATCTTCTGTACCTTCAAGTCCAGATCAAGCTGAGACGACGGGAAGAGAACCTATGATCAACAAGGCCTATTTAGAGGAGAAGCCATACTAAGGTTTCTGCAGGTTCACCTAGAGAAGGATCATTAACGATTGCCTCCGGCTGTCTTTGTCTCCACGTTACCAGGGTGCCTGGTCCAGTCTGCCATGAGCAGCACACACTAAAGGTGTTGGATGGTTCTTGGCCTAACCCCCTGTCTGCAACTGAGGAAAGCTTGACTCTCTGTTACTTTACTAGTGACTTCCTTGCAGGTCTTCCAGCTGTGTGGTGCAACTAGGGCCTCTCGTCAGCTGTCTACACCTGGAGAACACCCGCAGTGGAGGCAATGGTTGTTGAGTTGCCAGTTGCAATATGACCCCGACTAACCCATACTGAAGTCACTGGACCATTACCTGTATTCGCAAATGGGCTCAATCGGACTTGACTCAGACCTTGTAACAGGAAGAGAGCGTTTATGTCCGATCACGCTTCTGACCAAACATGTTCTCATATCCACATGTTGTGGGAAACATGTAGAAAAGTTCAGGGCTACAGGGCATATATGGTCTAGTGTGGATCTAACGGACAAAACGTGCCCCTTCACAAGACGTTTTAATTTATTTGGGTTTCAGTTCAAATACACTCAAAGTTCAGATAAATTCAATGTTTAAAAGACACTGTGCTGTTTGGAAAGTTAACTGAATATTGACCAAAAATCATTGTAGTGGGATTTTTTTCTGATCATGGATGAGTGCTGCCCTACAAAGAAGAAAAAACATTACAACTACAAATCTATCCTCCATCTTCTTCACTAGACCACCGCCTCACGACTGCCAGCTACACCTCTATAAAAAGGTTAGCACATAAACAAGCTTTTCACATGTTTTTGGACTGATCAGTTAGCCCACCTATTTTTTTCAAAGCTCAGATAATAATGATTTCCTGACATGTCCTTACATGTTCACTGGGTGGTGGGGCTCTGAGAAGTAAACACTGGTGGCATAAACCCTCCAAGCTGGACAGACCCCTGACACATATAGCAAGGTTTAAAAGCATAAAAGGGTGTGCAGTACCACATGTCCAAGTCCTTTGTTTTGTTTATCATTGACGGAGCAGGTTATCAGAGCAGGAGACGAACATGGAGAGAAGATGTTTTTCATTATGTTTTTATAATTATGCCGACCATCTCAGCGACATGCAAGATAAGGGCAGAGCACAGGAACAAGTTCTCACACAAGAATAAAATTCCTCAGTTTAAGATTTATTTCCCAAGAAAAAAAACACAACACACAATTAGGAAATGCACACCTAAGGTCATTAAGTAGTAATGCTACTCTAGAGATAAAAGCAAACAAAAAAAGAGGACTAAGGGCTACATTTTTTGTTGTAGCTTGCTTTTTCTAATGAACAAAAAAATAAAACATGGGAAGCGACTACATTTTTTTTCTTAAAACTACATTTTTACTTTGCTTGATAAACAACAGCAAAGTAGACAGATTAATCATGAATGCTCATGCTAATTGTTTAATTAAAAAACGATGTGTTATCTGTTAATGTCAATTCAAATGCATGCTACTATAATAACCCGCATTTGGACTACAAAGTGCAGCTGTCATGTAGGTCAACCACCGCCACCCAGTTTTCCAAAACTCTCCCAATTGTTGGGCTCGGTAACACTACACTTTCATTCATTCATTCTAATTACCACCCAGAGCAACAGTGTGAATACTTAATAATCTGGACCCAGAGTACGCTCGCAGGGTTTCCTGGTTCGCCCCTTTATGAACTTGTAAGGCCTTTAACTAGACAAACCTCAGCCAACGGTGGGAGCTCGTCAACCTTTACCGTTACTCAGTGACTGCCGGCGATTTGTTTCAGTGCAATGAACGCTTAGTTAGCTCTAACGTATCGATGCTTTCCAAATTCATGCTAAATAGTTAATGAATAACACTGGAGCTGAGTGTCAGAGAGCTGAAAAGCGAACAAAGCAAAGGCCAAAAAAAAATCCCCGGCCTCGAGTTTAGCTGCGCCCCAGTGGCTGCGACTTGGAGCTAGCCAGTATGCCCAAAAGCTAACGTTAAATACTAGCAAATGTAGCATCGGTGATGGGTAAAATGTGTTCGGTAATGTAGAGCACATAATAAACAGCTGGTATACTGTGCATGTATGTTAACTGCTGTGTATTTAGCTATGCAGAACGGCATCAGCTGAATGTAAACACTGACCGTTAGCCCCGCTGCAGTGGTTGTTGTTGTCGCCTCCCCGACGCTAACCTCCGGGGCGGCCAGGCCGATGACACTCACTGCCCGCACAGTTCCCCGAAGCCAGTCCCGGGCCCAGGCAGCCTGCTCCGGCTCGGATCCATTCGCGGACCTGCCGTCGTCGAGGAGCAAAAGCAAACGCTTCCCTATCAATTCAAGAGAGTCCTCCATGGTTTGCTCACAGGCTAGCTGCCTCTAGTAAGCCACCATAAACAGTGTTAACTTCTCCGCTTGGGATGGGAACTCGAGAAAGCTAAGGTTAGGGTACGATCGGAAAACAGCTTTAAGCTCGGTGCACAATACGGCTCGATTCGACGGTTGCGCTGCACCCCTGGGACACGCGGCTGAGGACCGGGTCACGCCAGGAATTCACCCAGTCGAAACGTTTTTGTCCTCGGTGTTAACGCGACTATCCAGCTCTGTCCGCCATTTAGCCCTGCAACAATCAAACGCACTCCTCGTATTCAGGCAGCACTGCGGAGACACGGAGAAAGTGTGCGCAAACAGCGACCTCTAGCGACAGGACCGCAGAGCACCTCAACGATAGCTGCTTTATTTTTCAGGATTTTCCGCAGTGTTAACCAGAGATAGCTGGACCAGCCCAACTAGACTGCAAATGATTAACATACTTTTATCAAAACGATTATTTACATTATTTATATTTAATTTGATTCAGCAACCTATTGATTTATTTTACAGGGATATTCACTTGTTACAAAGATCACAAAAAATAACATATGTAAATTTGTTGTTAAAATTTAAGCAAAGCCTTAAATTGTACAAAAACACTGCCAATAAACAGGGAAATGAGCTTGCAGTAAACGCACAATGTGTCATCTAATGAATACATGTATTTCTGTGATTGAAATAATTTTTTCATGAGTGTCACTGTGGTTATTGTTGTTGATTGTGACCACTAGGAGGTGCTACATCGCCACAAAGCCATCATTAAAGGGCAATGACGAGACTTCCAAGTGAGGCTTTAAAACAGTGTAAAAGAAATTTAATAAATGTGTCTTTCTATCTATAAACAAATATAACTGTGAACTATATTTTTGGGATGTTTATGGCTGTGTATCTTCGCAGCAATCTTCTTCTTTTGGCTGCTTCCTTTAGGGGGTCACCACAGGAGATCATCTCACCCTGTCCCCCAGCATCCTTCTCTATTACACCAGACGCTGGTGTAATAGACCGTTCACTACATCCATATGAACCTCCTCTGAGGTCTTCCCTTTTTTTCCCTCATCTTAAACATAATTTTGTATAATATATCCCACCTCTGCATGTGTCCAAACTATCTCAGCTTTGCCTCTCTGACTTTGTCTCCAACCTGATCAATTTGTGCTGTCCCTAATGTCCCCCAATGAAAATCTGACTATCTTCAGATAAATGCCTGGTCCTGACCCCATGCATTTATTAAACATTTATTAAAAATATATCATTTTCACACATCAACACTGTCCAGCTGGAAAACCACATTGAAGAACAACACAGAAATTAATTTGAAAAACGCACCTCCATGTTTATTCATGACTTATACATGATACGATACATTAAAGTATGTACAAAAGTCTCAACAATGAAATATCAAAAGAGAAAATAATACAAATGTTTTAATCTTTCTTTCAAAAAAAAAAAAACAAAAAAAAAAACTGCATCGTGTCTTATTGCAAGCCAGCTTCTTCAGACTGGCATTACGCTTCAAGTCAGCCACTGGGTGTCTCTTATGAAAGGTCATATTTATAAAATGGGGTGTGAGGTTATTTTGAAATCCGGCAAGCATGTATAGGTTATCTAAGAGAAGTAATGCCAGCATGCCTGTAGAGGTATGCAGTATGTGCAAGGACATTTGTGAGCACTCTGTGCCAGTGTGCAGCTATCGACATACAGTTTGAATGCATACGTTGCTGACAATGAACAAACCATAATCAGTTTTTCTCTTCTGCATCTACAACAGTTCCAAAAAACAAAAAATATCACTTTGCACTCAAAACATTTAAACCGCTGTCAAGCTTTAATACCCGTCCAGCATGCAGTTACAATCAGACTCACAAACTTCAGTTCCAGAGGAGCGTTCGCCCTAAATCTGACGGCCTTCGCTGTTATCGCGCCACATCTTAAACTTACACAACTGAGCTGTAACAAAGACAATTGAACCCCTCGCTTCATAAACGCGACGATCAAGATGCAGAAACCTTTTAAAGTCCGGCAGTAATAACACAAAAGTCCCAGTGTGTTGCATACCGGCAGCATGCGTGCTCATGCACTCTGCAGCTACTGGAGTTGCATGCAGCTGTGCGGTACGCATTCAGCCTGTTCCTCCAGCTCAGGGCAGGGGGTTCCAGCGTTGGCTGGCCGTAAGAGGATGTAACGTGTGCGGTGGCGGACACCGCCCTTGGAGCAGGGACCCAGACACAAACCCCAAGACGACCAGAGCGACACTTCACAGTCCAATGGCGTTGCTGAGATAGAGATGAGGAAAATATAAGAGACAGCCAAAAAGATGTAGAAGGTACTGAGTGCATTCCCATTTTATCCTATTATTTAACCAACCAAATACTCATTAAATCAAATTTCTATTTATTCAGTAGAGACATAGACTGCTAACCTACTTAAATCATCATTAGATGTGACTGAATGAACCATAATGCAACTTCAATGCAATGAAAAACACAATAAAACCACATTATGTGTCTCTTTGATTACCTGTGCTCTCCTATCCAATCATTTGCATCAATATTTGGCCTTTCAGCATTAAATGTGTCCTGTGGTGATACCTGAGAAGCGGCGGGGACTGATAGAGTTGGGCAGAATGTGGTTGGACATCGCGGTTTGATCGTCACGTGATCTGCTCTGTCGCGTGATCCTTACGCTGGCAATCGGTGGAAGATCCTTCAAGCGTGGATAGTAGAAGGAGTTGGCCGGGTGGTTTGGAAACTGAGAGGTGATCTGGACAAGTCAACAAACAGCGGTGAGGCATATCTCATCAGGAGAGCCAGCACATTCTCAACACAACTTTGAATGGACAATAGCCCACTTTCAGACACATGCTGGGAAACGATAGATGGTCTGTTACGCAAGAGAGCCTTCTTAACTGGAAAAAACAACTTCATGTCAGACGTAAGGCCTGCCAAGCAATAACGTAAGTGAAGGAATAATACCCCTTAAGCATGCTACAAAGTTACAAAAATAAAAATAAGACAATACAAAAATGTACCTAGAACGTAGTGAAGTGTCAGGTTATCAGCACATGATATACTAGTAAACACTGGAAGCATTCCTACCTTTGTGATGTTTTCTGGAGGGCTGGTTGGGAAGTTGGGAGAGGAGAAAGTGAATCCACTGTCTGTGCCGGCATCATAAGGGTGGAGGTCAACCGTCACTTCCTGTTTCCACTGGTTGCCCTCGCAAAGATTTAGGCTGTCCACACCAACAAACCAGTCAGGGCTGGGGATCACCTTCACCATCAGGGATAGCTGTTGATACAAGAGACACTGTCAAGTGAATATTTAAGCTTATAGGCCAGAACTAGTCTTAATTGGTCAAGTCATCGGTTCATAAGCAGACATAAACTGAGTGGCAAAGCTATAAAGTGCTTTAATATTGACAGCATGGATGTCTTTGTGTCGGTGTCAGGGTGGAAAAGCTATCCAAACCTACAGGGCCCTGTGAGAAAAAATAAATGCCACCTAAACCTAAAAAGTGGCAGCAAGAACTGCAATCAAGCATTTGTAATAATTGGCAATACGTCTTTCAGATTACTGGGACTCACCATCTTTGCAGAATTGTTTTAATATAACTGCAGCAAACGGTCTGTTTATGGTCATCCCAAAGCATCTCCATCAGATTTAACTCCAGACTTTGACTAGGCCACTCCAAAACCTTTCTGTTAATTTTTCAGTCATTCAGAGGTCGGGTTGGATAGCATTTTTCACCTCATTCATAAACAAAATCATTATTTAAAAACTCATGTTGCACTTACTCCGGTTATCTTTGACTAATGAAATGTGCATGATGATCTAAAACATGTAAGTGCAACAAATATGCAAAAAAAAAAAAAAAAAATCAGGAAGGGGCCAGATACGTTTGAAAGAATTGTTCATTATTTTGATTTATTTTCACCCTGCAAAGCATCAGCAGCACTTTGTGTTCAGTCACTATTCTCAGATGTCAGACTATGACGGTGAACATTATCCTTTTAACAGCAGCGATGATGAAAATGCAGTCACATTAATCATTAATTAGTAGTCTAACTCACTAGAGCACAAATGTTACACTCAATCCTCTGTTATTATTTCTGTGGTTACAATCAAAAGTCTAACTGTGGAATTCTGGATGAGAAAAGGCTGAGCGAAGGCTCTTTGGGGAAGAAAAGACAAACAATCCATAAAAAACCATAAATCTGATCCCATCAGCACAGCAATATTTTGTTATAATGCTTCTTGTCTTTTGGTACAGTCTAGACCGTAATTATGTGGACAGCCAGGCTCTTTTTGTTCATCAGGCTCTGTGCTTTAGAGCATCCACTTTGTTCTAAAATAATGCTAAAAACATCCCAGCTTTAATATGTAATAGATGTGATATACTTATATTGTCCAAATTACAGGGCCCAGATTTTCGGGGGTTCAACAGCAATTGGACATTTGGCTACCAAGTGTGTTACATTTAAACATTAGTATATGTACTAAAGAGTTTAGACTGACAAAAAGTGCTTGTCAATATAAGTACACAACATGGTCTTCCAGAGTTATCAGAGATAGTTGGCTTGACAGATCAACAGACAGGCATGCGCGCAGTAACACTCTCAGAAATAAGCTTACAGTATAAGCCCATTTTTGTCCTGATAGGTACAATCTACATGAAGTTATCGCCTAAGCAACATTACTGGACCTTAAGGTAGCTTTTCAAGGGCCAAAAAGAGTACATATTTTCACCTTTAGGGTTTGTGAGGCAGATTATTTTCAGTTTCTTTAGTATCCAAGTCCTTTAATGTAATCAATTAGATTATGTTCACCTGTGACTCATTTTCTCTCCAGGCGTTTCTGCTCTGCTTCAATCTTCCATCTGTGTATTTATAGTGCTGCCTTCCCTCTACTGTCAATGTCACTGTTAACTGTACACAATACAAGTTGCTGTTCGCTGGTGTTTAGTGTCTTCTAGCCCCAGGGAGTTTTTACTATTCACTGACTTTGTTTCTCTTTTGTGGTTCGCCTCGCAAACATCATCAGCTTAACAAAGGGCTCGCCTTTTGCTCCTGCCTCCCCCCCGTGTCTGCATGTTGGGTCCTTCTTCATCACACTATAACACCCACAAAAACATGAAGCAATAACTCTGAGTAAAATGCAACTGAGATATATAAAATTAAAGGTTTATTTATTCAAATAATTGTATATATTGTATATATGCACCAAAGTGGTCCATACGTTACTGTGTAATCTGCTCACTGAAGACCAGATTAAAGCCAAAGGGAACCCACAACAGGCCAGGACAGAAGGTTTCTGCAGAAAAGGACCAGGGGAGCATGTAGACATCTGTGTGTAAGGACTTCAGAAAACCACTCGCTGCGGATTTCCAACAAGATTTTGTCTGACTTTGTGCATATCTGTAAAATTACTTGTAAAACCCTAAACTTGGGCTCTCTGTGTTAAAGTGGATACATATGCCACACAGTTCTTCCGAAACACAGAGAATAAAAATACATGTGACTGTCCAAATGCTCACTGCGTGAACTATATCACAGGAATCATTCTGCACAACTATAAATGCATTAAGAATGACATCACGCTCAAAAACACAGCTGATCTCGGGATTTATAGCTCTAAAACTTATAAATGCATGTGAGCTCATGAGCTCACTCAGTTTCCTGTGCAGGGTTAGACTGTGTGTTCTCTGTGATGGATGTTTCCTGAGTGCTGGTGACCTCATACAGGAAGTGGCCTGGAGGTCAGCACACACCGAGGTCACAGATGACCAGAAAAAAGCACATCTGAAAACGCCTCCTCACTCAAGGGCCGATATTTGAGGACCTTGGCTAAGCTGCTCAGTCTAGAGAGGGATTGGTGGGCTTGGCTGGCTTTTGATGGATAGGAAAGGGTGGCCTGGAGGATGGGGGGGAAAGAGCTGGAACAGAAATCAAACTAGTCAAAAGAGACTCAGACAGGAGAGTAGCTAGAGTCAGCATGACACATGAGGTCTGTTTCTAGGCTGTAATGCATGCCAGAGAACAGAAAAAAAACAAATCAGAGGTCACACTCTTGCTTTTATGAATCTACTCATCCACTCTTTCCTTTCTTCCTCCCTTTATTCTGCAAACACCGCTCCTTCATCGTCCTCTTTTTTCAGCCTCCTCTGAAACAGCGGCTTTTCCAAGAAATCATTCTGCTATATCCATCGGGCCACTCAGCAAGGATGTCTTCTCAGGGGTATTCCTCGTCAGCAGCTTGATCAGTCCGCGGATGTTTTGCAACGCACGGGCCAGGAAGTGTCTCCAAAGCACAGACGGTTTCAAATCTCCCATGACCCCTCTCACTTTTTTCCCCAACCCATCAAAACAAACAGCACAGTCGTCCCTGAAAGCATGCGACTCCGTCACCTGAATGCTTGCTCTCAAAAAGCCCTGAATTTCACAACGGGGCTTATTCGTTGTAATCTGTCTGTTTTAAATTACACACCAAGAGCAGAAGAGTCATGAACAGTGGAGATGGAAATCATATGTGTTTGGGATTTTTTTGCTTTTTAGGTCACTGAGTATGAATGTTTTGGTTGTTTGGAAGAGAAGAAGAAGAGAAGGAAGAGATGGTATTTATAAATGAGCATGCGGGAGAAACAGACAGAGAAGCTCAATAGCAGACTGAGCAGACAACAGCTTCACATCATTCACGTGTGCTCGGCACAAACCCGCCGATGTCACGCTTTCCTTTGCCGTTCTGCTCGCAGGTCTAAAAACAGACCATTTAAAAGCAGCCACAGGCATCATATACCTAGATGACAAGCTGCTAAGCTGCTGTCCATGACTCGTACTTACCAACGATGCCCTCCGACCAGGTTGTTTATGATTTTTTTAAGGTCCTCGGGTTCAAGCAGTGCGACAGGCAATAAACAAATGTAGGTCACCAGACTTTCAGGCAGACACACACCTATTCCTAAAAGCTCCAGTAAAATGTCCACCCTCTCCTCTACACCTTTTTCCTTCTTGTTCATCAGCTGCGTATGCCTGACTCATAAAGGGGTTATTTTATTTCGAGTTGTAACTTTTCCACATGGCCCTGCCTCAAATCCTTTGCCTTTGTTTAAGGCCCGGCTCCTAAATTTAACTCGAGCCTCAACAAAGAGTCCAACCGTGACCTCTGCTCCCACATTCGGTCACCATTCAAGATACGCAGCGCTATCCAGCAATGAGCAAAGCCACAACCTTAAATATGGCTCATGTGGGACCCCAGCGGTTATCCTCCACAGCTGGTTCTTTAGTGAAACAGTTTCACATTGTGTTTCCTTAGAAAAGGATTTTCCCTGCTAAGCTGCAGTACAGGAAATGTGACACAGAAGAAAAGAAAAGTTTGCAAAAAAAAAAATCTTGGTAAACATTTACTTAATTTGGTTCACTCGGGTGGCTGAAGTCACATGTTCTGATCACCTGGGATCACTTTAAGGTTGATGTGGTCGGGTAAAATGATTACAGCAACCATTAAATGTTGGTGTAGAAGAGGCATGGGAGCATATATTATTATACTTGTCTGCTTCTAAAATATGGAGCCAGTGGAAGGCTTAAAGCAGGTAAACTGTTAGCCAAGGTTAGCTACAAAAGCAGCTGACATTTTCTTGTCTTTATTGGACCATGGGCGAAGTGTAAAAACAGTGTGCTGCTCTTTATATAGTGGGTGTCATCTAGTTGTTATATATTTAATTTCATCATCACATGAAGACAGATTCCAGATTCCACTCGCTATATCGTAACGTTTGCTGTACCAATTTATCAAACTTCTTATCTAACTTTAAGAAAACAGGCAAAAGTGTTTCCAGAAACAGCTCCCTGTGCTGCGCGTCATCATGGGTCCGCTCTCCTGAGCTCTCACAGTTCAGTGAGGCAGGCAGCAGACAGAGCGCAGACCGCGCAGGATGGATGTGGGCGTTTGTGGCTGCAGAGCTGAAGCACTTCAGCTAAACATAGGCTGATTGGATAGTGGAAAGAAGTGGTGAAGTGTTTAATCAGAGCAGATGAACGTGGATGTTATGGGGAGGCTGGGTCACCAGATGACTGAATAGGTTTAGCCCAGCAGATGGTTTGTGTGACTTACTGCGTCTGAGTATTTATGAAGGTAAATTTGTGCCTACCAGTGAACTCCGGGGATGAATAAGCATCTCTGTGGAGCTGTGCCCAATGCCGTTGGGGATGCCAGCCGTTCGGTACATGGCGCCGACCACGCGCTTCTTCCTGGCCTCCTTGGCTGTCTTCATCAGCTCCACCGTCACTCCGAGTTCAGCGAAGCTCTGAACCCCTGCGCTGGCTGGAGCGCCCTCCTCCCATAGCCGAAAATGACGATTATGGCTGACCGCTAAAGAGAGAAAAGAAGTTGAAGAAAGAGGAGATGACAGGAGTAAGATGCTTATTCACTGGAATGCATATCAATGTCAGCAAAGCACCACAGAGCCTCAGCCAGACGATGAGATCATTTCCACCAGTGGAGCCTGCATGTATTTCTATGGCTCTCTCCTCCTTCCTGCACTTAAGCATTTAATTCTAAAGGAATTGCCCACATGCATGTCTTTGGCAATATTGCAAGGTTACAGTTACGTCTTTTCTCCATCTATCACTGAAGAAACCACAACACTGCTGGCAGGAGGTAGGTCAGGAACTGGGATTGGCAGCCAGATGGTGGATAAAATAATAATTTCATAACTTTTACTCGTGCTTTTTCTGATACATTGGGTCAGTGAGCATTTGCCTCACATTCTTATGTTTTGTTGTGGCTATCTATGAAATCGCTTTGAATGGAGACACTGATTTAAGCCGAACTGTTTGTACCACAGCTTCTGGAGCTACGTTGTTGAATCCCACAGAGCTACTGGCCTGGGCCGGTGGTTTTAAGGGCAAAGTAAGGTTAGCCAGAAACACGTTGACAAATGCTCTGATGGTTCTGCCTTACCTCACTTTTCAGACCCGCGTACAGGCGCACGCACGCCAACGCATTTAAGTTAAAACGCCGAGCCACACACGCATGATCTGCCCAGCACACTTCACACACTATCTTGTTTCTTTCCAAACTGCGATTACTTCACGCTTAATTACATTACCATCCTAACAAACTTCCCACAAGCATCATTGAAACTTGATAACCCATCACGTTTGAGCCCTATCAAGACATTAAATCCCATTTCCCTCTAATTCTCTTGTGTATTTTCTTTTTGGCTATGACAAACTCCATTCCTCCTTTATTCTGTTGGCCGTCAGACCTTCTTCAGGTTATGTTTTTTTTGTGCGGTGACAGATTTCATCCCCAGTCTTTTTTGTGTCCCCCTGCTGCAGACTGTGAGGCCACTGAGGTCTTTGTTTTTCTTTTCTTGTGACAAAGTCCAATCCCCCGGTGCCCAGCACCCTGGAACATTAAAAGCCATTATGGGTGTGTCAGAATCTCTAATGCCTGTGTCTATATGGAGTAAGTAGGACATCATCCTCTGGCATGGCAGCCGAGCACCAATGGGAGACCTGGAAACCAGACAAAGCCGCAGCCGGCACACAGCAGTCCAAGACGCCGCACACACAGATGTGCAGACATCTGCCATCCATCCATCCACAATGTTTGTTTTTTGCTTTTTTTAAAAGAGGGAGAATACAAACTTGTATTTGGTTCTGCTTCTGCTCCTCCTGGCTCCGAGGTGAGTGGTCTGACCCCACCACACCCCAACTATCATCACCCACCTTCAGCAGCCCCAAACTCACCACTCCAGTCTTTACCGCCAACACTGTGGTAAACCAGCGGAAATGTGGGAAGGAGAGTAGGACTGACTCGAAGAAATAGAGAAATATTAAAGATATGGCTGAAGAGAAGTTAGAGAAACAAAGAGAAACGCTACCATCTGGGAGCATTTAGGTTGTTTTTCTTGTTGCGCTCAACTTCTTGCTGTTTTGCTCATTAACATCTCTAACCTCATTTTGTATGCGGTTGTGCATGAAGCTCCTTGATGAGGAACAAAAAATAAATAAATAAATAAATAAACTGCCTTTGGGTGAAGCAGAAGTTGCTTCAGTGTGACTGCTCGTCCAAAATGTCCTTAAATCTCACTGTGAATGTGATTTGTGCATTTTGATTGGCTCACCTGTTACACAAAAGCTTTACAGCAGTAAGCTCTTAACTGCTGAAAATAAATGAAAAAAAAATACTGTGATTCTTTGCTGCTGTTGCGAATCTGAAGTAATAGTCCACATGCAATGGACTATCAGGTGTCACAGTAAAAATTTCCATTTTACATGGATGATTTTCCAATAACCCGTGTTTCCACCCCCATGGGTCTTTCTCACCTATGAGTTTGGACCACTGTGCAGGGGGTCGGAACAGTGGATACTGCTTTGGGAAAGCCTGAGGGCTCCAGTGACCAGTAAAGACCAGGATGTAGGACGCAGGACTCTTGGCTGTGCATTCTGTCCCAATGAGTGGTCGCAAAGGCCCAGCAAATGTGAAGCAAAGCTTCACAAGTACGAGGAGGAGCTGCTGCAGCCAGCCACAGGTCAGGTGCTCTGATGACATCATCTGCAAGAAATGGAGAAATGAAAATACTTAAAGTCTTTCTCCCTGCTCTGTGCACCATCATTGTAAAAAGAAATAAATAAATCACTGTGGCAAATCGCATGAACAAAAAGCTGCTGAACAAGTCTACCATAAACTCTGTGACATATAATCTTTGGACGTGGGCAAGTAAATGAAAAGATCGCAAGACGAACATTTAGGAAACCAAACCCAGACAATCCCGGAAAATCAGTATGAGTGGGGAAATTCCATATCCCAGCCCTCATATCAAAACACAGCCTTTTTATCAAAGACCAAAGCCCGATGAACTCCCTGACCCTTAGGCTTCCTATTAAAGAAACTCTCCCATTTCTTTGGTCCGGCCAAGAGACTTCTGACAAAAAGCCAGTTTCTGGCTACAGGGGAAACATCACGTTGTAATGTCTGCTGTAGACGCCGCCTTTAAATAAAACAACATCTCTGAGGATGGATACAAATTTCTGTCTGCTCTACTGATCTCACCGACTGACCATCCGCTGACCACCAGCTGCTGACTCAGACTCACACTCTATTAAGAGGCAGAGGGGCGACGGGGGCACTGCATGACAATTGCTCAAAATGCATTTCAGCTCCATAGGTCACAGTGTAGAAACCCCCATTTGTTTTGAACTCTTTGTAATTTTTACATTCATGATAGCAATATTAATGGAAAATCCACAGAAATTCTGGTGAAAATGCTTTTAGTTGAATTTATTTTTACATTTATTGTGTTTTGTTTTTCTTTTGTGGCAAATTAACTCAAATTATGAGTCTACCGTTGTGGAGAGTTAATCTGTTATCTCTAACAAAGTAGCCAACAAAGTAGTCACTACATCCCTCCTCTCAATTTTTGTTTTATGGCTGGTAGTCACTAACATTAATAGCAATAACATTATTCACTTTGTTGGAGTGTCGGCCTGGTAGTTAGTGTCATTGGTCGAGCAGAAGAAAATGGATGGCTGTGAATTAACTCTCTCCAACACAACTACTTCTATGTTGCATACTGAGGGTTAACAAATAGTGTTGTCTTTACTTTGTTTTTAAAGATTATTACAAAAAATCTCAGCTCAACTTTGCAATCAAACCAACTATGACAACCAGCTAAACTGCTGGAACAGCTGTTCATTAGCAGAAATACAGAATCGGCCAGTCACATGGCAAGAATTCAGTGCATTTAGACATAAAATAGAAAGGCAAAATTAAAATTGACTTTAATAACTACTTGTTACAACCAAGGTATGCAGAAGAGCAACTCTGAACCTTGAAGCCGAAAGGCTACAGCAGCAGAAAACCAAACTGGGTGCCGATTCTGTCAACTAAGAACAGGAAGTTGAGGATAAAATTCATAGAGCTCACCAATATTGAACAACAGCAAACTGCAAAAATGTTGCCTGATCTAATAAGTCCCAATTTCTGCCACAGCTTTCAAATGGTAGAGTCAGAATTTGGTGTAAATAACATGAAAGCACCATCCTGCTCTGTTTCAACAGTTCAGGCTGGCTGTGGCTTTGGGCTCCTTCATACCAACTGAGCATTGTTGTTGATCATGTCCATCTGGCTGCTTCCAGCCATGTCACAAAGCTCAAATCATCTCCAAATGGTTTCTTGAACATGACAATGAGTTCACTGTATTCGAATGGCCTCCACAGTCACCAGTTCTCAATCCAATAGAGAAACCGTGGGATGTGGTGCAACAGGAGATGTACAGCCAACAAATCCACAGCAACTCTGTGATGCTGTCATGGATGCATGGATTACAATCTCTGAGGAACGTTACCAGCACCTTGTTGTATCTATGCCGTGAAGAATTAAGGTACTTCTGGGGGAAAAATAGGGTCCAACCAGGTACTAGCAAGTAACGAAGTGGCCAGTACACAAAAAGGAAAGACACACAGGTGCAGTGCATTAAAAACTTGAGGAATTGTAAAGGTGGGAAACACACAAGGGCAGGAAGTGGAGGATTAGGAAGCGGATTCTCACACGGAAGAGGACAGCATTTGTGTTTGCTGCCAGCTTTCAAGGGTAGCTGTTATGACAGAATTTTGAGCAACTGGCATAGCCTTACTGTTGAACTCTTTATGGCAAAAGAAAGAGTCCCACTGTCAGAAGAGTTAAAGAAGACGAGCAGGAAGAGTGGCAGAAAATCAATAGTTGGATTCAGAAGGGAATTTATAGCCTCAAGACCCGAGAGGATTCAAAAGCAATTTTTAGCTGGCATTATTTCTCCTAAATGAAAGAACAACCCTGCAGTACTGTGCGTCATAGTGTGCATGTACCAATTTACATCTAAACTTGCTCCAGATCTGGCTTTTTGATGCCGCTTTCAAAATGTGATCTTACAATTATTCCCAAATACCATCGTAATCCAAACTGGCACCTAGATTAGATAGCCCCAAAGTCATCAACATGCTTCACTGAGTCAAGCATCAACGGGGAAAATACACAAAATGACATCACCTCATTTATTGTGTTTTATTTGCAGATCGTTTAGCTCCGACTCCAGTGTACAACTTCGAGGCAGATCTTTTTTTCCGTTTGTGTGTTACAGAAAGGGAGAGTGGCATTAGTATGAGTTACTATAGTATAACTAAAACTCCAAGCAGCTGCAGAATGCAGACAGTTAAATTTGGGCAAGTCAAAAACGCACACATGTGCATGTAACCCCCCCCCCCACACACACACACACACATAACACTCATGTCCTGCTGCACATTGTCAGTGAAGTCTATTTCCAGGGGTCAGATAGTATTACTTTGCCAATATAGCTGCAAAACTCCAACTCTGACACTTTTCTGACCGCGTCCTCGCAGCGTGTTTTATCCATTCCCCGTCTCCATTAAATGTATATTATCCGCTGCACTGTTTAACTGCCAGCTGTAAAAAGTACCCCACATATGGTGACACACAGAGGTCCCGCTTTGATCATGCAGCTCAGTCATCAGATCACCTCAGTGACTGCTGCAGCTTGGCTGGAGGCAGATGAAGCTTCAGGATGAGAAGTATGGGTCTACTTCCAGAGAGAAACTTCAGCTTCTTATCTTATCTTTGTGACTGAAGCTTGTGTGTGGAAATTCATGACCTGGACCCTGCAGGCTTTTAACATCAACATGTGAACTTGGTAACTGTGACTGTCCTGTCTGCTCTCTCCACTACGTTTATTAGAGAAAAGGAGGTCAACGCTGTCACAGGGTGATGCAAACACTTACTTAAACACTCTGGACTGAAAAGATTTTTTTTTTTGCCTGAATATGATCTTTTATTCTGAAATTATTTGTTTCTGATCAACTCTGACCTGCTCTACAGTGAGACTGGTTTATTTGACCCCCTTACGCTCCTTTTGAATTCATCCCATTGACCCCGTAACACACTAAAGAGACATTTCTTGAATTCCCACATGGACACGATGAGCTTTATCGGCCAGCACGCAGACACACTACCAGCTGATGTCTGCTGCTGCAACACATGCAGGGATAATAGCTTCTTTTTTTTAATCCACATAAAGACACAAAAACTGTCAAACACGCAGTTACATGCACGCACACAAATTAGAGGTGTGCTCACCGGTCGGCACAGACAGACAAACACAGCAGTTTTTCTGTCAGGCACGAGACACAATAAAACAAGGGGATGGGGCGCAGAGCCAAACTTAAGCGGCTGCCGCCCTCCGGGCACCTTTACTGTGCAATTAAAGTGGCCTCACGCAGAGATAATACACACATTCACCTCAGCTCATACGCAAAGGCATTCAGTTATGAACACAAAAGCACAGATTTGTTCACGCAGCCAGAGGTAAGTTTGTTTTTAACAAGGAAATGGAAAAGAGATAATTTGCTTTCGCGGCCAAGATTTTTCATGAAAATCTTTTACGGGGCAACAGCGGGTTTAGGAGTTTGTGTCGAGAAGGGAGACACATCAGTCTGTCTTGAATTAGCCTACTTCTACGCAACCATTTCATTCATTCGTGCGTACAAAGAGAAAACGCAGAGAGATGTGCATCACATCGATGAAAGGTCTCGAAACTTTCACTGCTTCTGGTGTAGCTGGAGGGGAAATTACGACAGCTGGGACAAAAGAAAAGTGAGGAGGCACTGCCCGAGTTTGGCTTTCCTGACAATGGAGATGACGATATGGATTTATAATATAAAAAAAGAACTAAGAATCAGCTGTGAAACAGAAAAATAAGCATCTAGTTGAATCATTCCTGCGAGGGAAGAGTTCAGTAATGGGAAATAGATTCATCTCTTTATTTATTTGAATATTTCAATCAACTGCTACTTAATACAAATCTGCTACATTTCAGAGGGACTCATGAAATTATTAGATACTTTACTAGCAAGTAGCAAGATCACAAATTACTTTTGCGTACAACCAACCTTCAGTCTGCGCTTTTTAAATGCATGCAGTATAACGTAACGCTGAATTCTGCAGAATTAGATACATTTAATTGAAATTTGATGCGTCATATGATTATATTACATTATATTTCAGAGGCAATAATGACAAGGTTAAAATTATACATTTACTTAAGCAAGATTTTCCATTAAAGTGGGTATTTGGGTTAAACTCACCCAGGCTTTCTGTGCAGAGAATGAATGAAGTCGCTCAGTGTGTGTTCCCTACCTGTGCTGGATTATCAGTGACAGAGAGAAGCTGCAGCAGACTCACAGAGAGGGTACAGCTCCACTTGCTCCCTATTGTAACCGGTTTTCTGGTGCAGCCTTATCAACCTCTATCCCTCGGCTGCCCGTCTTTATCTCTTTCCAAATTTCTCTCCTCCTCCCTTCTCCGTATCTCCTCACGTTACCCTCCTCTTTCTCTCTTCCTTTCTCCTGCTTTCTCCTCCCCCTCCTCGTTTTTTTCCCTTTTCCTCCCCCTACCTCTCCTTGTATGGAAAGGCAGTTAACAGCCTCACTCCTCTCCCCTCTTTTCTCCCTCTTAGGCTCTCTCTCTATTCTTTCAGTGGCTGTGTAAATTCAACAGGCACATTGCTGACAAGGTAATCAACACCACCTTGGCCTCTCTCTCTCGTCATACCCTGTTCAGCTCTATGTATTATCTTGCCCCCGTTTTTCAGCTCAAGCTGTCAGACTTGAGAGGTGTAGAGTTGCTGAATAATGGCAGTAAATTAGAAAGAGAAAGAAGCAGGGCTTCGTGCACAGACATGCAACCTGGATAACAGATGAGCTCAGTCTGGACAGAAGCACGGGCTTTTATTTCTGCAGTGAATGCACTGATTGGACACCGCAGATAACCAAAGAGTTTAAAGTGGTTCCTGTCTTCTTTTTTTTCCACCCCTTTCAAATAGTTCTCCTGTCCTGTGGCCTATCCAGCTGTGATCTCAGTCGAGGAACCCCATTTCCTCAGGTCAGAGTGTCTAAGTATGTGTGTGTATATGAGACAGTGAAAGAGACGTGTGGCCACCAGTTCACACAGCTGGTAGACACATGGACGACCAGGGAGGTTTCTGTTGCTGGTCGCCACAAACTTATCAACGTGTCAGAGGCTGAAACTAAATAGGACTGTTTGTACGCGGTGCAACAAAGCAGCCTACGTTTCATCAAAACACACACCCTGCTTGGGCTCAGTGTGGACCGAGCCCTGCCACTCTCAAGACATGTGCTATCAGCTTGACCTGGCAAACATCAGCCAGAGCAAGAAGAAAACAGAGGCAGCCACGTCACTATATAGCCCTAAACCTTCCTGGAATAAGGAGGGATGAAGAGGCGAGGGCAGAGGAAGAGGAAGAGATGTGGATCGGGTAACAATTTGGATTTGTGTCCTCCAGTTATAAACAATCACGCAAACACCATCACCCCATCTGTTTCCACTACTACTTCCTCACCAGCTCTATCTATCTATCTATCTGTTCATGCTGATGCTGTTGAAAGTAGGTTACGGGAAATAAGCATGACTCCCTTGCTGCTGCCTGCTGATTAGTGACAGTGAGCTTAGCATCCAGACTGACTTGCCGCATTAATGTGAAATGTGAGTGACATCCTATCAGCTGCACAGGTGTGCATACGTGCATGCAATCACACACACTGCACTCACAAAACGACCTCAGTTTTGAGCCCACATTGGGAGGTATCCCGGTGGACACTGACACCCCCTTACGTGTGCCTGCAAACCTATGTGGTAACTGATGATTACTTACATTACCATAACACACACAGAGCTCACGGTTAAGCTGCGCTCTCCAGCGCGCACACACACACACACACTCAAAAAGTTTAGCTTTAGGACACCAGATACAGCAGCAGATTTGCCTGACTGACGCAAATCGCCAAGATAGCTGGAGGTTTTCTTCCTGTCAATCAAGTGCTCGCGTCAGTGCTACACGAGCCAAGCGAGTAGGGCAATGAAAGGAAAACCCTGAGCTAATCACAGAGCGTTGTGCGTGGGACATACTAGCTCCACTGTGTCAGCCTCACTACCACGAACACTCTGCGCCCCTATAACAGGACCGACAGGAGGAAAGAAGAGCACGGGGAACAGATGGATTACACCGATACACAGCGCATGAGACCAAAACCAACAATGCGTTCATCCATCTCTCAACTCCTCCGCACATCTTTACCCTCCCTGTGCCACGCAGCTCAAACCCATTTATCCCAGCAAGAGATAAATATTTAAAAACAAGTCACAAATATATACACCGCAGTTTTATTTGTTTTTTTGTTTTGGAGCTTTTTTTAAGTTAAAAGTTCCCTAAAACACATGGGGTGTGGAGATGTTATCGATCAAAGAAGAGTCCGCAGGACAGAAGAGAACATTTTGGTATAGGTTTGGATGTTCTGTACAATGGAAATAAAAACAGAATCCAATGATTTTTAAATCATCTAAAATACTGTAAATAATTCAAATGTGAAAACTGAGAAATTTGTTTATTTCTTTGACCCAAAAAACACAATTTGAAGAGGCTGTGACAGGGTCATGTTTACCCCTGTGTTACATCAGCTCATCTTTTAACAACAGTCTATAAAAGTTTGTGAACCGAGTAGAGCGACTGCACTAGTTTCGCAAGAAAAATATTTCCCAGTCTTGTTTGACAGAAGATTTCAGGTTCTCAACAGGGGGGATTCGGGGCCTTTGTTAAAATGTATTACTTATTTATAAAGACTCATAAGGCTCATTTCATCTGTCCCCAAACAGACCCTGATTCACTGCGATGGTAAGAAAGACCAGTGAAAATTTGTGCTCAAACACCTCGGATTTCAGAGTGTGAATAAATTCTCAGAAAGTGGATCGACATCTTTAAAAATTACACATATTTTGAAAAGTACTTGATACATGAAGCTAAATTTTCACAACACTCATTATATATGTCCAGCCTTTGGACCATGATTTTTTAATGCAAATCGTAGATCTGCATGATTTGTCCTGATTTGAGACGGAGTGACCCATAAATACCTCAGAGCATCGTAAATGATGAACTGAAGCAGGGCATCTTGTTTTTTATGTCTTGTCTTTGAATTTCTAAACAGTGATAAATTGTTATTTGTCCTTTTGAAACCCATTTTACTGTACTTGACATTATTTTCAGTATATTTTTTTTATTTACATAGATAAAGCACATGTGTAGCGTTCATTAAATTGTTTAGTAAATTTGTTAAATTGTTTAGTAATAAGAATAAGATCGCGGGTAGAAGCACCAGAAATGGACTTCCTCCAAAGGGTGGCTGGCCTCTCCCTTAGAGATAGGATAGGGTGAGAAGTTCGGCCATCCGGGAGGGGCTCAGAGTAGAGCCGCTGCTCCTCCACATCGAAAGGAGCCAGTTGAGGTGGTTCGGGCATCTGACAAGGATGCCTTCACCTCCTGGGTGAGGTGTTCCCACCGGGAGGAGGCCCTGGCGCAGAACCAGGACACACTGGAGGCTTTTTTTTCCTGATTTAGAATTGAATACAGCATTATTTCTAAATTCTGTATGTTTTAAATTGTTTTGTTGTTTTTACTTACGTTTTGCACATTATCTTAAATATTTAAGTTATGTTATCTGTGATAAAGTAGCCTGTATTAACAAACTGATGTTTTTTGGAACAAAGTTAAAGTCTATGGCGAAGATAAATTAACTACCTCAGAGTACCAGATCAATTCATTTTTAATGGAAGGCAAAACTGGTATCTTACTGATTCAGTCACTAGAAAAGTATGAAATTACCCCAAAGATGCCAAACAGCTTTGAAGATAGGATCCCTCCACATGGGGGGACATCAATCTGCCAGACTAATTTATCATAAGGGCAAGCACGCAACCAATATGAGACACATGTGGGTCCGTCAAACCGCTTCCCTGTATAAGAAAGACTCCAAACAGTTTTATTTCTTAATGTTTTCAACTCTGTATCTAAGACCTCTGTGTTGTTTTCTTTTCCACTCAAACCTGCAGAGGACTCGTTTTAAAGAGCAGTTAAATGAAATTACTGACCTTGCAAAAGCAGGGCAGGAACCAGTTCTCACATTTTACTGGCCTGACCTGAAGGACTCCCTCCTCCTCTGAACTAAACAAACAAATAAAAAAAATGTGTTGGCACAGCATGGGAACTGACAGATGTCGCAATGGTGTGTTTGAAGTGTGTGTGAATCAGGTCTGGTAAATAATACCGTTGGCACCCTGGGCCTGCTTCATCTGCACACAGGGTTACATAACACAGCCCTAAACAAAAACAGTAAGTAGGGCTGATACTGCCTCTGATGACTGCTAATAATTTTGTAGTTTTGTATGAACTGCAACTAAATTGGGTTCATTTTATTTGAAGCATAATTTAACCAAGAAATTTTAGAAAATAGACTAAAATCTCTTTTTCTTTATACATATATTTTCCAAACACAACAATCAGGCATAGCTGCTAGCATGCTAACAGTATTGAGTTAAAATTATACATCATTAAACCTTCAAAACTAACATTTTAAGAAAAAAAGCCAAGACCCAACCTAGCTATAAAATAAAATAATTCTAAAAAGCACATAAACAGCTAAAATTGAGTCACTGTTGATTATTGAGGCAAGATGCTCAGAGCTACATTAGCCGCTACTAGCATAGTAGCTGCTTTGTTGGTAATGTGGGTGTCAGGAAAGTGGCTACAGTTATTAAAACATGTGTAAACTTACATGGAAATACATCAGTATGTAAGACAAACACAGAGTTTGTGCAGTTTGAACACTCAAAGTCAGTATTTGGTACCTTAATTCTTCAATACAGTCTGAACGCTCTTAGGCAGCGTACTTGCAGCTCTCCAGCTCTTCTCTTTTATGGATGTTGACTCCCTTTTGTTCTGTTTTCTGTCAAGATGAACCCATAGTGCTCAATAATGTTGAGGCCCGGGCTCTGGGGAGGCCAGTCCATGACTGATGATGTTTCACTGTTTTTCCATCCAGGTATGTTTTCATTGCATTGGCAGAGTATCTGTGATCATTGCTAAAAAATGAAGCTGTTGACAGTCTGATGCTTGCCAGATGGCATTGCATGGTGGATCAAATATGACCGTAATTTTCTGTGTTTATTATTTTGAAATGTTCTCCAATGCCATTGGCTGAAATGCAGCTCAAAACATGACCTCCAGTGCCTCTACCACAATTTCAAGATGGCTTTAGGTACTCACTGGTGCACCTCTTTACTGGCATCCTCTGACAGTGAAACAAGAATTTTAAATATGGATTAATTACTCCACAAGACCTGTTGGCACTGATTTTTAGTGCAGTTCTTGTGTAATTTGGCACACCTCAGCCTTTTTCCCTGTTTATTTTTCTTCTGTGAACAGTAGATGGATCAGCTAAAGGGCCAAATGAATCTTTCATGTCCTATGTCAGATCTATATTGCAATTTTTCCTATTTCTTATGGACAAGACTTCTAGGTAGCGTTAATCTTCTGTAGTTTTTTTTTTTTACCTGCAACTTTTGTCCTCTACTTGTCCAGCTTCCTCAAATTTGTTCAGGACATACTGCACACCATGGGAAGAGCTACTAGCTCTTTAGGAATCACCTTGTTGGTGCAAAAAATACTCCCTTATTCCTGTCAAACTGTTATCGTTTGAACTGTTCACAGATTCAGCTGAAAAAAAGATTCAGGGAACAAATTATGTGGTTTTGTAACAGGCTGTTAGTTACAGTCTCTAAAAATCCAATTTAAAACTGGTTCTTTTTTTGAGTTGTTATATAGACAACTCTGCTTCATCCCTTGACTTAGATGCCATTCTTTTGCTTGAATACGTGTTTCACAAGTCAGCATTTAGTGGCTTAACAAAAAGATATATTCATCTAAAAACAGCCAGGTACAAGCACTTGGGTGAAATGAGTAAAACAAAATATCCAGAGAAAGACTTTTAAAGACCTTTAGAAAGCCTGGAGAACTACTGCTCAAGACCATTTAAAAAAATTACAAGGAGGTCTGGCTCCTTTGAAATCAAATGCAGAGAAATGAGGGGTGGCTCTAGACTTTTGCACAGTACAGTAAAATTAAAACAGGGTCAAGAGCGATCTCTGCTCCATTTTAAAAGTTCCTGGTTGTGTGCATGTGGAAGCAATTTTGGAGGCAATAATCCCTCCACCCTCCTGAGCCCTGTGGGTCTACACAGAAGCCCCCCTTCCCTGTATTCCCCACCTACTTTGCCCACTTGTAAACCTGTGGTCATCCTGGCACTGCCTAAGCTACAGTTGGCGTATAAAAGAGCAGCTTAAGTCTGCTAGTAAACAATTTTGTTTATGGCAGACGTTCTGTAAACACAGCTCCATGTACTCAACATGCTGACTGTCAACATATCACAGCTGGCAATTAACTGTCACCATCTTACTAACCACTAATAACGAAGCACAGACCCCCTTTTTTCCCCTAAAGAAATTACCAAAGGCAGTGTTAAAGGTTCAGTACACAGCAGGACGCCTGGTAACAGCTTATGACTGCAAAGAAAGAAGTGAGAGAAGTTTCATTTTTTAAGATTTTATTAAAATACGGTGTGGAGTTTACCATTGGAAGTTACCATCACAAACATGATTGTTTCTAATAAAAAAGTAAACAAAACAAAAAATAAAGCTTAAGAGTCTAGTTACAGGAGAATTTTTTTTAATTTGTTTTTTTTTTTGTTTTGTTTTTGCAGTCTGGTGAAAGAAAAAACAACAAAACAAAACAAAAATCAATTCACAATGAGAGTGAGTGGAAAGAAAAAAAAATGTTCACATGTTGTAAAAATACATTTCCCAATTTTAACATTACACACAGTCACTTCCAAGCATTCATTCATTCATTCCTTGTTAGATGGTTAGATGTCAGTGCTAAAAGAAAGCAAAAATGAAAGAGTAAAAGAAAAAAAAAGTTCAGACCTGTGCACAAAGGGATCGAAGGGGAGAGCGGTTTCCAAAAACAAGAAAAGGAAAAAAAATGCAGGAGGCTGTTCTACATTGTCAGGGCGGAAAACTTGGGATGAGGGACAAGAGACAGAGGGCGACTGCTGGAGGATATGTGTGCATTTTGAACCCTGAGAGAGAAAAAGTGACCAACTCTCACCATAATTTTCTCCTTTTGCTTTTTGTCAACAGACCACACCAGAGTCCGCTTTGTCCTCCCCCTACCAGTCACACCGGGGCTCCGGCTCCGAGACTTTTAAGAGCAGCAGAGCGGTGATGGTAACGGTGGCGGGGCAGTCTCACGCCCAAGAGTGAAATATCAGCTGTGAGCATACTCACACTGTGCTTATCTGTTAGCCAACACACATACACTCTCTGCCCGGCTGATTTGAACTATTAAACCAGGAAGTAAGAAAAAAGACATTTAAAATAACGCTGTACAGCACAGGATTGATGTGCTGCAGAATGAGCTAAAAGGCTAAATGTGGTTCGTCACTGATAAAGAAACACAAGGTGCAGTAGATTTAGGCCTGCTGGGGTGTGAGGAGCTTTTTGCGGAGAGGCCTTGAATGTGGCCCAATCTTCTTTTTTCTTTTGGCTGGGTGTGTCTCCTGACTTCACCTGCTGTGGTCAACTGTATTAAGGCAGTGAGTGGTTCCATGGCGAATTTCTCTAACAGCTACTATTATGGGGAGAGAGTAAGTAAGGCCCACAGGATATCAGCTGGAGAGAAAAGGTGGTGGGATCAGACAAATTTCTTTTAAGAAGAAAAAAATAATAAAAATTGGGGCCCGGGGGGGAAAGAGGGATCTCTCGATCTCTGAAATGTTTCAGTACAACATGTAGAACACAGACAGCATATCCATTAAAATAAAACAGAACGGTTTTCATAACAGTGCACTGATGAACTGAAAAAAATATATATATAATCATCATCATCATCATCATCATCATCATCATCAACAGCAAAAAAATTTAAGATTACTATTATGCTCATAATCCAAACTATGGGGGTTATTTATTAAAAATATATACTCATCACATGACAGAGGAGCCTAACATCTCAGGACAGACGCGCTCCACGTCTGTCATAGACTCTGAGGGGGGAAACTGTACATCACTGGAAACTGACCACGACAAACATGGCAACTCGGGTTGGAAACACTCGGTGGGGTCTGGTAGGAGGGAGTGGGGGGGCAATAGTATTTCCCCTTAAAAATTACCTCACATGCACTATAGATAGAGCAGCTTGACGAAGGGGGATTAAATGAATAAAACAGCACCTACTACTACTGTTCTAGTAAAAGAAAACTAGCAGATCACAACGATCGCCTTCTGTTTTGTTTTTTTCCTTCTTTTTTTCTCATTTTTCCATCAGCCAGTAAGATTGGGACTGAAACACATCAACTACAGTCTGAATCTGTGCCGAATTCTTCCACAATGAGGAAATAAAAAGGTAAAGGCAAACAGATACGCATTGGTTTTAATGCCTGAGTATTCGATGATCTTATCGAACTTACAAAGATATTGTCAAATTATTTTATGGGGCTTTTTTTTTTTTGTTTTTTTAAAATTGTATCATTACTGCTACCATTTTACAACCCTTCTAGTAAAGAATAGTAAAGATGCATCTAGAAAATCTGTACAAAAAAATAAAAGGGTATGCACGGTACATTCAATATCTGTTACTGAGGTACTAGAAGTGGTGTTCCCATGACACCAGGGCAACAGCGTTTAAGAGTTACTCCTAGGGGCTATTCCTTTGGAACGACAACAGCTTGTTATAAGGGTGAGGGAACATACAAACACACACTCGCACGCAAACCCACACTATCGCGCGCGCACACGCACACACACACACACACACACACCCATGCCACGGTCATTAACGAGCCAGCATGCAAGAACACCGTCCCATTTGCTCCTACGGAGAATCTAATCTCTACCGTCCCCTCACACTTTGAAGGAATTGATGGATTCATGAGCAGATGTATAGGGTTGGAGCATCACAGTGGGAGAATAGTGGAGGGTGGGTGACTGAGTGGGTGGGTGTGTGGGTGGTTGTGGCGCGATCTTAACAATAAGGCGGTAATCTATCCCTGGTCACCCCTCCTGTGGTTTGAACGTCGGCAGTGTGTCATCGTGTTCTTCGTCACTAAAGGTTACCTGTAACTGTGACTGAGAGAAGCTGCAGGCAGCTTCCTCTGCTCTGAGCAGCCAGACAGCGCCCTCTGCTGAAATGCTGCTGGGTTTCCAGCCGGGAAGGAAATGAAAAACAGAAAAGCTGCTGCAATCGAGGCCCTGTGGGCACCAGGTGCACAGGACCTCACACACTCACTCGCACACTCACACACACACACAAACGCACACCACTCAAGACTGCTGGCAAGAGATAGAAATTCATACCAGGACATGCAGGTACATCTCTGATATGACGCTCAGAGGTTTTATCTCATGACATCACAATCCAAAAGGGGAAAAGCGTGTGTAAATACAGGGATGACTGTCCTAAAACTAGACAATCGCAGCAGTGAAAGTTGACAAAGAATAATGGGTTTAATACTCACAGACGAGTTTAGCAGATAAAAAACATACTGTGACAGTCAGAGAGCTCCACACTGACAGCATTATGGATCCCTCTGCTGAGCAAGCTGATGACAGCGCAGAGGAGAGACAAGGGCCAAAGTGGGCTAAAGGGTTAGCTAGATACTTGGCAGGGAGAAGAGGATGTACTGTTTGTGATTCTGTCCTGTTTTCTTCTTTTACTTCAGTACACACTTCCCCCCCATCATGAGAAAGATGGAAAGGGTAAGAAAAAGAAAAGAGGAAGAGAGCAGTAACATGAGCCATTAATGTACAAAAGTGGGGCTTCAACCATTCTGTGTCTGTGCCTCTAGTGGTCAGAGGAGGACTGCAAGAGGCAGACTGTAAAGCCTCGTGTCAGAAATGCTTTTTTTCTTGTTTTCTTCTTTTTTAAACAAACAAACATTAACATCTAGAACCAGAGCAGATCAACTTTCCATTAAAACAACAACCAACTAAGGAAATAAACCAATCCAATCACTGAATCCTTGAGAACACAGTTATTGCTGACGTAGTGGGGGAGTGAAGGAGATGAGGGGATGGTGGGTGAGCCGGTGGATGGAGGCAAGGGTGTGTTCTGGGTGTGGGGGGGTGGTGGTGGTGGGGAGGATTGTTGTGGTGTGGACAGGTCACTCCTGGGCTGGTTATGTGATCTGAGAAAAGACTGTAGAGCCACGTCAGGTCAAACTAGTGCTGCCGATGTACTGGAGGGTAGGGTTGCGTCTGATCCTGGGAGGCGGGGGTTGGTTTCCAGAGATGACGGAATGTGCTGACGGCGGTGGGGGGGGCTATTGGTCGGAAGGGATGTCTCTGTCGGCTTCGGCCTTAGTAGGTTGCCCCGGGGATGGGGCGTGAGGGGGGTGGGAGACGGGGGCGATGCCATGTGCCAGGGTTCCTGGAACCAAACTTTCAACGCCTGCGGCAGCTCCTGGGAGGCCGCCTGCTGCTGCAACATTGATCAGCCCCGGAGGAAATCTGACACAGAGCCAAACAAAATCAGATCAGGTTAAATTCAGCCTCATCAACAATGAGGTAATCTCGGTCGATCCTCCACTCCGCTCACCTGTAGGCGGCTCCATTTAGTTCTGGGTGAACAGTAGCGGCCTCCATGCCGGGCCACTGAGAGGCTGCCATCAGATACTCCTTATTAACACAGTTCTTCAGACTGTCGGGGATACGCCCTGCAGTAAACAAACCACATAGTTACGCCGTCAGATATGACCAACAACCTCCTTATTCAGCTACCTGATACATTTCAGGTTTAATGTTCTAGAAATATGAGTCAAAACAGTCTCAGCATGGCAACAGGGAACACGTTACTCCAATGAAGCCTGTGTATTCATCATACATGCTCTGTGTTTGCTGGTAGGTATTTCATTTTCAAATTGTAGATGTGGAAATATAATCAAGAATTTAAAAATTCGTGTTTTTGGAATTTTACTCTTTAACCTCTTCTCCCATAAAGACAATATTTGACGACCTCCCATGGACACTTAATGAGTTTTGACACTTCGGTCATAAAACCTTGGATTGATGCTCATTAGAACAGTTTCCAGGTTTTTCCAAGGGTAGTGCTAGTGAAGTGTAAAGGCAGACTTCACCTTCACTAACAACTGATCCAAACTGAGTAACTTTGTCCTGAAAGCCGGTCTGAAATATGACAGTAACTGCTCAGTTCAAAAAAGAGAAACAGAGTTTTAGAGTACTACCAGGAGTACCCCCTATCACTCATCTTAAGAAAATCCAGAATTAGTCAGACTCCAGCTCTGATCCACTAATTCTGCACTTGTCCTAACCACAAAAAACCTGTATGCATGCTTAGAGATACAAACACTGGGCGATTCACAGAACCCAAACTGTCATTAGAAAAGTGACAGTTGCCAAAAAAGTGAGGAGTGTCACATCATAATGCGTTCACTGCAGCGAAAGAAATGACTCGATCTCATAAGATTTGTGTACACGTCTTACCAGTGATGGCCCGGCGCACCTCTCTGGCTGCCTCTTCACGAGCCTCGACAGAGGCCTGCTCACTGTACCAAGATGTGTGCGGGGTACAGATCAGGTTGGGGGCATCCTTCAGAGGGCCTGTTGAAAAACTGGAGAGAAGAAAGTACAGGCTGTTACAAAGAGAGCACTGAGGGTTTGCACCACACTTATGTATGAATCTAGTGGGCCAGTTAGAGCCCAGTTCACTGGGGTTACCTGAAGGGTTCTGTCTCATGGACGTCCAGGGCGGCACCTCGTATCCGGCCTTCCTTTAGGGCCTGAGCCAGTGCTTTCTCATCCACCAGACCGCCTCTAGATGTGTTCACCAGGAAGGCTCCTTGACGCATCTGTGTCATTAACAATATCATTCAACAATGTGGATGAGAGCTTGCGAGGAAAGGCTGAGAATTTCAATTTGCAGCAAAATGCAGTACAAACTGAAACAAATGAGCACCATTAAACTCTGATTAACACACACAGTCACACAATTACAATGTTTGGCTCAGGCAAAGCTGCAAATGTTTGAAATGTCTGGCACATAAAAACATTGACTCTCATTTAAAGTCCTGGTGCTTTTTGTGATTATTTACAAAACACCAGCCAGTAGTTCTTGTGTGCTAAAGCAGCAGTTTACTAACTGATGCTAGATAACGATTATGTTGAATTAATCCTACCAAAAAACTACAATCAAAGCATTCAAAGACCCCTGCAGAAAAATATTTCTCTCATCCTCACAAAGAGCAGTAAGGCAGAATTAGGCAGGAACGATTCCTCAAATGTTACTGAAGTCATTTTGATAATCATATGGATATGACAAATACATCTAAAATTAATAACCTAACTGAACCAAATGATTATCAGCTGATGCAAGATAACATTTAGAGAAGTACGGCAGAATGCAGTCGTATCTAATCTCATCTAAAATAAGCAACGCAAGCTATTCGCAGGGTTTAAACAGATAGCAAAGGTATGTTGTCACTAGACAATCTATTCTAAACAAAACATAGCTGAGGTGGAAGTAATGCTACCCTCCCTGAAGCTAACTTTGTTTTGGATATTTGGAGTATATTCACACACCTGTTTGATGGTGAAGTCATTAATGAGATGGTGGTTGTGCTCATTGAGGCTGCAATGCAGGGACACACAGTCAGAGTGGATCAGCAAGTCCTGCAGAGTGGCCATTCTCTGCAGGCCGAGTGAGCGCTCCACGCCATCGGGCAGGTAAGGGTCATAAAAGATCACGCCAAAACCAAAGGCCTTTGCCCGCAGAGCCACTGCTTGACCAACACGCCCTGGAAGGAGGAAGGGGAGGTTAGGGTATAAGAAGCCATTAGTGTTGCACAGGCTTAAATTAAAATTTCTCAGATTTCCTTACTTTGATGCCACCCCTCACGACGCTCTTTACTCACCTAGACCAATAATGCCCAGCGTTTCCCCCCGGATACGAGCGGCGCCACCAGCCACCTCCCTGATCTGCTCCACGCTAGAAGCGCGGGTCCCCTCCCTTAGAGCTTGGTGCATCCAGGTTACTCGCCTGTACAGGTTGAGAATCAGACATAGCGAAGTGTCGGCTGTCTCTTCCACTGAGGCTGCTGGCACGTTACAGACAGCGATGCCTGAATAACGGGTAGAAAAGAAAAAAGAAACAGTAACTAAACTGTGTTCTGTTTTACTGTGTGACAGCATAGCTGTACAAGTCTATGAAAATACAGTAGAAATTTAATCCTCTCACCCAGCTCGGCGGCTGCTTTGACATCAACGTTGTCGAAGCCAGAGCCGATCCTGACAATTACTCGTAGGCCTTTAAACTTTTCCAAGTCATCTCTGGATAGAGTGATAGTGTGGTACAGTAGAGCGGCCACTGCCTCGTTTAGCACCTGTTGGAGACAGATGGAAATTATAACACCTCAGTGTTCATCTCAGAGGACTGCACTTATCATTCTGTTATTAGGCCACAGTGTTGTGCATAGATTTCGATTCCACTTGTAGAGGAGGTGCATGCATACATGCTTTCTTAAAAAGATAATCAAATAATACAGCTGTTCTTTACAAATCTATTGCTAAGTACATTATGACAAATGAATAATCGAGTGAGAAAAGAAAGAAATAATAAACTACACATCAACTGCATTCATCTTCACTGTCTTGGGCTGCAGCTAGCAGTGCTAATCCTGAGTGACTTCACGTTGTTTGTACATGAACCACTTTTACATCTGCTGCAGGTTCTGTTAAGAGCGATTCTCCTGCTCATAATGGAGTTTCAAAGCAGAGCGAGGACTAACAATCTCCGGCTGCAGCCCAGGATGGTGTAGATGGAATCTTTCCAACCACGGGACAGATCGTTTCTTAGGAAGCAGGTGAATGATAGTGAGGACCGCTACAATAGCATCCTGGCCAGCAAGGCAGCCAGCAAGAAAAACATGAGACAGGAAGGTCAGAGGTAGCTAGTAACTGAGCCTTCCAAGTAAGGGGAAAAAAAGGGAAGTAGTGAGTGGGTTTTTCTGTCTGAGAGACTACATAACATAACATAACATAACATAAAATGTGCTTGTTAATATGTCTGCGCCATCCATCAGAGCCAAATCTGGGGGGGAATTTTTTCTTCCCGCAGGTTTCTCTTGTGTAGACAGCTTAGATGCTGTCTGAAATGTACAACTCTAAGAAAAGGGACTGCAGCCTTTTTTGACATTTAGAAGGTGTTTCATGTGACATCAGAATGTGGTGCCTTTTCAACGTGTGTGCTTGTGTCTCCTCTACCTTCTCGTGAATCTCTTGTGTAGACTGGGCATCACAGAAAGCCACTGTGGCCACATCTTTCAGGATGGGCATCTCCACAGTGCAGTCACGCCCGTCCAGCAGGGCCACCAGAGGCCGAGGGTGCATCGGCCCATTCAGGATTGGGGGTCGGATACCTGAGTCCACCGGGGAGAAAAGGGACAAATATGCATCAAATCAATCTGAAGCAAGAACCAGGTAAAAGGTATCAAATTGCCACAGAGGCATGTGAGCACTTGTTTTCAAATAGATTTTGTTACACAGCCTTTCTACTTTTTTTGCCCCCTTTCAAATGTAGCTTTCACATGATATTTGACGTAAACAGCTACCAGATACTTGCATTTCAGAAACTGTAAATTTTAGCTGGAGGTTTGTGACTCAACAGTCTGCATTTCCCATGTCTGGACTATCCGACGTGATACAAGTCATCATACCCTAACAAAAAAATCCCCCTGCGCACATGGCTAAACGGAGCTAGACAATAATAACTCAAGACTTTTATGACTGTATTTTTCCAACACTTACACCAGAACCCTAAGGGAACTATCAAGATGGCGTGTTTAAGTGTGTGTGTGTTTATACCAAGTGTTTTAAGGTTACAAAAGCAATGTGTAACCATATCTATGATGGGGCATGGACAGTGTCCAGCCATCTGCCCTAGTTGGCAGTGAACTCCAGCTCTGTTTAGGATAGCATGTAACCATTACACACTGTCAAGACTTCACAGATCCATCGCATCCTGTTCAAATCTACTGCTCATAAACGAGAAGCTCGGACACTGGTTAATGAAAGAGAGGCTTTTAGTTAAGTGTTAATTCTGGGAACTTGGCCTGCCTACTGTATGAGCAGACGGGTGGGGGAGGGACAACGGGGGTGAGGTGATGGGTGTATGATGACTGGGGGAGGGGCGGAGAAAACTGTGGGGTCTCTGGGAGGAGGTTGTAGGGATTGGAGATGAGAGGGGGGGGGCCTGAGTCATGACCTAAATTCTCCCGTCTGGAAGAGTCCCTACTTCTTATTTTTCCCTTTCTACCCATTTTTTCAGTTGCAGATTCACAAACACCTCAGCAGCAAACATCTGCACAACTGGCTCATGTGCACTACGGTCAATATTGCCACAAATCAGAGGGATCAATAGGGATGCCGCCAGAACCGATATGGTAGCTAAGAAAAACAGGAAGTACTTTGTATTCGAGGGTGGGTGAGCAAGGGATGATAAGCACAACATGCCCTCTGCAAATTAAATGATATAATGTTTTTCAGAGAAAGGGAGGAAATACTTCCAGTTGAGCAAAGCACCTGAAAGACCGGCATCCAGATTGGTTCACAGAATTCAAGTTGAGTGGGTTTCAATTCATAGTATCAGCAAACAAAGTATTGTCTTTCTTAGGTTATCCTGAAATACACGTTAGCGTTTTGTTTGAGACAGCTGGCACTGCTGTTGTGAAATTAACTTTGTTTTATAGGCTGAAATGTTTGCAATGGCTAACACTAAATGCTTATGCCAACATAATGTAACCGTAACATTAGTAAGCTAGTCGGCAAACATCCGAACACTTCAGTCTTTGTCTTCTCAAAAAAGAAATTATAATATTAATATCTTAACTAAATGATCTGCTACGTCAGTGTTTTAACACAATGTTTAAGTATGTTGGATAATCATTTTGTTTTTGGTATATAGAATCGTATTATTACTGGTACAGACTATTAAATTAAATTAATAAACACCACATCATTGCAAAAACAGCTACATCAGTAAGTGTGTTTTACTCTGCTCACTGCAGTTTTCTCACATGAAATCTGCAGAAATCTTTCAGGAGAATCAGATCCAACAATTATTTCTCAGGATTAGCAGACAACAGGAGATTGTCCACTTGGGTAGAGCCTGCTGGAGGCAGGACACATGACACCCACTCACTCGCTGTGGATTCTCTAGACAATTTACCTGTGCTATTCACACATTTCGCTGTGTTTGAGCCAGGTAAAGTCCACTTAACACCTGGATCGAGAGCTGGATAACCTGTCCAAATAATCTCTAGGAACGCCTGAAGGCGACTTTACCGTCTTCAGGCTCAGACTGACTCCACACATGCGCCAACACTCACTATCTCAGTCCTGCTGGGTGACAGGTGTGTGCGCGCCTGCCCCCATGGTGGGGAGTGTGACAAGCAGGAACATTTACTTGGACATAGGACAGGACGTAATGGTGAGACTGTTGAAGAAGAAAAGGCGCTGGTAGCCGGGGGGTGGAAAACAAATATTTGCAAAAGCTTCCTCTGACGCCTGAGCATATCTCAATTCATGGATAAAATGCACACAAGCTGGGGGGGAAAGGTATTTATAAAGCCTGGTACACTCAATCTGATGCACACCATTTAGCAGTGTGATTCACATTTGCGGCAGAAGGTTCAAGAATGCCGTCATGCTGACTGCAAACAGGCTAAAAAAAACAAACAAAGACTCTTACTATGGAGAAAAACCCAAATGGGTGCGTCACAAAGACTCCCTGTGTAAAAATATATATCCAAGTAGGCCTACACAGAGAGCAATCTGAGCAAAGGACATCGGCATACCCGAGGCCTACAACGAGCGAGCGTGGCCGCACACACAATGCAATTCATTCAGTGATTCATTCATTCTCCCTCCCTCTCCCTTTCTTTCCCCTTACACTCCCCCCCCCCCCCCCCCCGTAGTTAGAGTAAGAGGTGAGGGGGGAGGGGCAGCAAGCGATGATAATGCAGCAAGCAGCAGTACTCCACCCAGACACAGTGAGACCCACATACACACACATGCGATTATTCAGTTCCTTCTTAGCGCCTGCGACACCAACACACACTAAACACAAAAAAGAAAAAAAAAAAGAAAAAAGGGAAACTGCACACACATAGCCGGCACCACACCCAGAGCCTAGATCCCTTCCCCCCTTCCACAGTTGACAAATTTCAAAAACACATGCCGATATAGAAAACACATGAAGCACCGGGGCTAACCTTGCATTATGAAGTCTGTCAGCCTGTCTTCCTCTCTCTCTACCCTCGCCTTGCTCTCCCTCTATTGCTCGTTTTTTTTCCTCCCTCTCTCTCTGTTAGCCTGCTCTTGGCTGACTGGATCCCAGCTGTCATCCACGCCCAGCCCCTCCCCCACAGCCTGCCTCCAATCACCGGGCGACTCTATTGAGAGCCAGCCAACCAGCACTAACCTCATTAGCATAGCCCAAGCCTAGGCTGAGAGCGGTTTGGGGGGCTGTTGTCGTTTTTTAAAGAGACAGCTGGCCCGTTTCCCTGTAGCTGCGGCCACGACCCTTCACCTTGTCCTCTCTCCCTTTCACCCGTCTCCTGAGACTCTTCCAGACGCTTCCCTCCATTTTAGCGCACCGTTATGTCTCATCACCATCATCAACTCTCCACTCTGCAACCACTGTATCTCTAGAAATCTGCAGTGTAACATCTCCAAATGGATTCTGCTAAAAAGATCCAAGTTCATCTATTTTCCTCACCCAAAAACTGAAACAATTAATTTCACCGTGACTGTAAGCATTTCAAATTCTTCACTACTGTCCGCCTTAGGAGTTAAAACCCCTGTGAGTTGTGTCTTAAAAGCTGGTTTTCTCATGAGGACACAGCATGAAGCAAATCTCTTGTGCAACCAAGTATTAAAGATTATTTCATAAGAAACTATCATTATGTGCAATGGCACAGGAAAATTACAAACAAATGTTATTATACTTCCTCCAAACACTTATATATAATTTTTGAAGCTCCTACATATATATGAATGTAATGCTTAAAGTCTCACCCTCACAAATGCGGTCAAGTCTCTGCCGCTTGATTTGTTTGTGCTTGTCCATCAGAGCCATACACCAAGCAGTCTAAACCCGGGGACACAGAAAGAACAGATCCAAGTGCTGGCAGGGCCCCTTTAATGACGTCCACGTATTTTCACCTGCATACAAGAATCCAGCCAAAAATGAAAAGATGAATTTTTTTTAAATGCATCCTTATGTTGACACGTGCATTAAACCCAGACTTGCAAAAGAAAAGTAATGAGGATTTTAGATTTTTTTCTTTTAAAGAGTCACAATTTTTTTGGGCATTGAGTTTGGAGTATTAGAAATTAGCGTAATCAAATTAGCCAGGAATGAAAACAAACTCAAGTTAAACGTTTTTCACAAGATCAAGTGATAACTTAAGCTAAAAAAAAGTTACAGGACTACAGTTTTCAGGGGGTTGGGGGAAATATACTGTATATCTATCCACAGAAACTTATTATAGGGTTTTATTAGTACAGCTGCAGGGTTTAGACAGACACTCACCTGGAGAACAGCGTCTGGTGCACCAGTCAGGTTCACAACTTAGTTTACACTGTAAACAAAGCAGAGATAAAATTACTTTAGGTGATAATAATGCGAAACAGTGACGCTGCAGGTGGCTCATTAAAAATAAAAAATAAAAAAGAACTGAATAAAACTCGACACTTATAACATCACATGCACAGCAATTGGCCATCAATGATATGGCCATCATCATCAAAAATATTTTTGATAAAAGTATTTTGCGCTGTACAACTCGCATAAAGTTTTCTTCCTTCTTTTTCACAGTTACACTTGTTCATGTTCATGCTCTCCAACTTTCTCCTTAACTTTACTACAACAATCTGTGCACACAGTACAAATAAACAGTATGAAAGGACACCCTTGATAACTTTTTGGTTATAATATCCCCCACGGTTAGCTCCTAAATTACCGTTAATGAACTAGTTAGCTTACAGTGCTAGCTCACCCGTTTCTACTCTATCCAGAAACACCGGGGCGCTTAGAATGAATGGAGGATAGCGTTCATCCGTTAAATGCAAACATTACATTTATTAACTCATATACGCAACTGACATTAACTAAAGTCCACTCCGAGTTAGTTCAGCTAACATTAACTTTTGAATCGCAATCCGAGCTATCGCTAACTAAACATAGCACAGTAGCTAGCTGCGCGACGGTGGCTAGCTAACCCAAACACAAACACTTGAGGACTCTCTAACATTTTAGTGGCAAGTTCAAACTCCCGCCAACTCTCGAATACACATTGTTTTTGATATTATTTACTTCTCATTAACTCGTGAATAGTGTTGCTACAACCCCCGTCCACAAATACATGTGAGGCGTTTGAAGCGTTGCTAACGTTAGCTAGCTATCGCCGATAACTAGCGTGCAGCTGAGTGTGTGGGAGATGAGAGCAGAGGGGGAGCCCATTTCGTCCGATCTGTTATCAGCGAAGAGCGGTACAATGTGAAATATCTGACCCAGAAGCTTTAAAATCAATAGTTCTTCGGGGAAGGAACAATCGCCCGTATGCTTGATTTGAACCACATCTACTTTGTGAACTAAAAAGCGAATCTTGTGAGGAGAAATGATAATTATTTACCCCGAATAAACTCTTTGAGGAGTGCTCAGACAGTGTGCGTGCGTCGGCGGTGTTCCCTCTCTCCCGATCGCCATGAAATTAGACAAAGAGGAAGTGGCTTGTCGATGTGGGGGTCAGACAGTGTGCGAGAAAGCATCCTTGGACTGGAAGGAGCGCCCTCACCTTTCAAGGCGGAACGACAAAGACGCGCAAACTCTAGTGCAACAAGTCTGCAGGCAGCTATCAAAACTTTCTGCTTAAACTTTAACTTCGTGTGCAGCGTTTTCACACATACACCCGCAGATCCGATTATGCTTAATTTGTAAATCGGTTACAGCTAGCTATAATAACGTTTAAAGGAAAAAACACATTTTCTCCCCGAGCGCGAAATTAAGGTGTCTGTGTGTCAATATCTCATGTTAACCAACCCAAATCGGACTTTACACTATATCCATACAGCACGAGCATTATACTGAGATCAGCCACTAGGTGTCACAATAATCCAATTATCTACTGCTCCCTGACTTCCTTTATGTTGGGCCCAAGCATGAAACAACGTTCATATTCATTTAAGAAGAAAAGAATGACAAGACACTTTTTGGGAAAAAAAAATAATTCTATTAAATTTATTTGTACATAAATTGTGCAACAAGTATATTTCCATCCAAAGAAATCATTTCTCAAAAGTCTCACTCCCTTTCGTAGCATACACTCTCAGAAATGGCTGGACGCGTGTACTCACTCAAACCACTGTACAGCCCGTTACATTGTGCCCTGTGAAGACCAGCTGCAGCACTCATACGACTGACCACTGAAGTGTATGTGCCTTGAATTCAGAAATATCTCAATCAGTGCAAACGGGGAGCCTGGCTGTGGAAAATCAAGAGCACAGCACCAAGAACTCTGTATTTTAAGCTTAAGGCATGGTCAGTTTATGTAAGCCGTGTCGCTGTTGACAAAGTGTGTCAATGTCAAAGCAATTACACAAACTCCAAAAACATAATGTAACGTATAGGGTGTGTTATATCGTTTGTGCCAGAAGAAAAGCAGAATTTATCTGAAAAAAACAAACAAACAGAACAGCAGTAAAAGTGAACAGGCTTTAGGCGAGATTTTAAAAAAGTGGAATGTATCCTGTTAAATACATAGAACACTTAAATATGGATACTTATTGTATGGGCTTTTTTTTTTTAATCTTACACATAGCAACATTTTAGCTACCGTTGAACAGCTCTCATTTAAATCAGTCAGCCGAATACAAAAGTAGTCTGCTCGAGTATCAGAAGCAGCACTGAACAACAATCGGTCTCATTCAGTTACTGGCATTTAGTGTGTGTCATATAATAGAAACATTCTGTCAACCCCTGGCTATAAAGTTCTTTGATAAGGATATGTAAGGCTATCAAGATGCAAACCAATGGCTTTTGCTAATTAAGACTCGTCTTAATATCAAATATTAGTCAAAAATGTGTGCGCATTAAATCTTGCTTGTTCGCTCATGCACATTTCCTTAAGGAGTGCTTCTACAGGCCGGCACTGACAAAATTTGTGCAATTTTGAATAGTGAGCGAGCTCAAGTGTTATGATCGCAGCAATGTCATTGGATATTAGCCTCCCACATGGGGTCATTGGATCTTACTTTTAAAGTCTAGACATTTGTATAGAGAGGGCAGCAGGTTTCCACCAACTGCCAGAAGAGCATGTTATATTAAAAAAAAAAAAAAAGCCTGCAGGTGTGCTTAACATGGTTATGAATGCAGTTATCACACTGAGAGCACCAAGGAGCGATCAGTTTTCTTCTATAAGGTTCAGATCCAATTCTGTACAGTCTCTTTCAAAAACAATCTTTTGTCCTCCATCTGCAGGCCTCCTTTCGTCTTCCTCTTCCTCGCTTTCACTGAGCGGCCCGATGCTGGCTCGTCCCAGGAACTCTGCCGGAGAGAAAGCTGAACGTCGTTCCACCTGCGAGGTCACTGGAACCAAACCGCTACCTGGTCCACATGCAGGGCTCTCACGATTACCAATCTGAGCAGGAAAAACCATGTGCATCGTGGTCATCATGTCACTATTTTTATAGGCAAAAAAAATAAATATCTTGCATCCTTGCATCAAATAATAAGTGAACAAGATAAAGTGGTAAAACATAAGTGATGAGAGAAAAGCAAAAAAAAAAAAGGTCATATAAGGTCTCAAAGAAAAGGCTACATTTAAGGAAAGTAGTGAACTTGATTGCTCACCAATACTATTAGCCTTGGTCACAGAGCTACTGTAACACTGATGGACCACATTCCTTGCTCACCTGTGTCATCTTGCTGAAGTCGAGGACTGGCCTCGGGTAGGGCAGAACATCTGGGTCATGGCGCCTCTTTAAGCGAGGTTTGCGCATGTCACAGGGCTGCGAGTGGCATCGTGGCAAAGCAGGGTGGAGGTCACGCCTAGATGAGGATGGTGTGCTGCAGGCTGAAGTGGGAGATGGAGACAGGGCTGGGTGCTCCAAGTCAGAACGGCCACATTTCAGAGCTGAACTTGGACAGGGTTGGGGGGGCAAGGGCACCATAGGGGACTTCTGAATGTGTACAGGGGAGAGGGAGAAGCGACGCTGCAGCACATAGTGTGAGGTCAGCGGGGCCGGCGAAGAAGAGCACGAAGAAGGTGTAGCAAAGGAAGCAGAACACGCTCCTTTCAGTGTATCGCAGGGGTCCCATGGGAAACCCCATGATACCGGGGAGTCAGACGATAGCGCTAAGCTAAAGAAGGTAGGACTAGCAGATGAGTGTATGGAGGAAGAGGGGAAGGAGGAACTAGGACCACAAAGTGGCAAAGAGCTGGCTCCAGAGCCTGAACTAGATGCTCCTCCACTGTGACAGCTACGTTTCACCGGGGTCCAAACCCTTGATGCGCTGGGATGCCAGGTGGTGCGGCACTGAGATAGATCCTCTGGCACAGAGAGGGACCGGCAGTGGCGTTTTGGAGGTGGTGGAGGTGAACTTTGGAAAACCTTGAAGGGACGTTCTGGTCCCCGGAGTGATTCTCCAGAGTGAGAAGTAGGCCATAGTGAATCAAGTCCACAGGAGTCATCCAGAACACTGGCAATAGATGATGGATGTGTAGTTGAGGTGTAGCTCTCTGAAAATGCCAAAAAGATAAACATGAGGCAAATTTCCGCACTTGCCACAAATGTTGCTCTTAATTCACTAAACTTGCCTTGTGTCGTTTTATGAGCACTCCACGAGACAGTGGGACTGGAGCCCACTGTAGGTAATGACTGTAACAAACAGAATGACTTGTTTTCAAAACCACAAGTGGGAAAACCAAGTCAATGAAACAAAATCAGTTTGAAGGACAAGACTTTGTTCCATCTAAACCATCCAACTCACCACATTCACACTGAATGAGAAGGCCTTGTGATAGGGTTCTTCTAAACTCTGCTTACGAAGTTGCTCTGTTATAAGAGTCACCATATTTGTAGCTATGATCCAGGGAGAGACATGGAGATGAGGAGATTTACCGAGGGCAGTGAAAGTGTCATTAGTCAGAATTCTGGCGTGGTTTGTGGCGTCCCCTCTACACCTCAACCAGCCAGACTGACCAGCTTCCTCACTATGCCACCATCATCTTTATGCAACCTAGAGAGGCAGGTGAGAATAGATGAAAACAAATTAAATAAGTGGTTAGACAAACTGCAGAGAAATCACACTGGGACAGAAGGTACTTTCTCATGGGGAGTTTTCTTCCCATTATAAACTATAAGTGTTTGGGAAAGCCCATAGCAAGAGGAACAGAAAAGCTGCACACCAAACACTGACCACAGAACTATGCGAACCAAGGTAGGATTTATATGCTGCTCTTTCACTCATGCAGAAGCAGAGTTTATGCTCATGAAGGCGAGAATCACACATGGACATGAGGTCACCCTGAACAAAGCAGCACGTCACATTTCAAATTAAGTTCATATTGTCGTTCCAAATGGGACTCCAAAGAAATTTTTATTTCAAAGGAGATGCAGAGTACAACTCAAGTGAAAACTTTTGCTGCAATACAAAGACAGTCAAGTCAGTAGGGTCCAATAAACTTAAATGACAAGAGTTGTGAGTAGTAAAGAATGGAAGGGGGAGGGAAAGGCTAAAAGGGAAAGGATGGAGGGGGAAGTGTGTGAAAAATGAATGGGACAGGGGCTGGAAGCATACCATAGTATCTTTGTAAAGGGGACAAAAGAATAGTAACCAGGTCTCAAGGACTTGAGACATACACAGTCCTGAACTACTCTACTTGTAATCAAAAACTTTAAAATGCATTAGTTACTGAATGCACAAACACCTGAGAAGATTAACCTGCAGTAACCCATGTATGGAATCCCAGGAAGTCTATTACTCAGTGCTGTACATCTCAAATTGAAAGTAACAGACAGAATGACCGCTGCATTAAAATGTAACATGACCCATTAGCCTTTGGACTTCTGTTTAAAAGAATGTGTAGAGCACATGTAGGGTGAAAAAACCCCTAAAAAAACAAAACAAAAAAACAACCAAATATTAATCTAGCAACTTTGAGGCCCTTTGATGGCATTTATATTCCAGCTCACTTAAGAGCCTTTCGTTCAATCACTGTTGAGTCAAGATGTGGCCTCCAGGGCCTTCCTCCTCCTTGTGGCAAACAGTGCATTTGCTAGCCTAGTTCCACATGTCACAAGACATGCTATTTAAGGGGCACAAGATCAAGCTTTTTCCACTGTCATGTCCTGAACACAATCAAGAGCTGTCAAGTAACTAGTATAAAACTTTAGCATCACTTTTCAGTGTGACTAGCAAACATCCATTTGATCAGCATAAGAAAAAAACTATAGGATGTTGTCAAAATGACAAGAAACCTCTAGCACAGCCACCTTGATAAAATAGCTTTGACTTAAGGATAATGTATCTAAAAAACAAAACTAAAAAATACAAAAAACATGCAAAACAAGCGAGTTTAACACAGTGTTGCGCAGCTTATCTCGACTCAAAAACCACGTTTCTGCCCATCAGCTAAAATTCATGAACTGCAATCCAGCTGTTGTTCGTTACAATGTAACACATTAAAATAATGCTAAACTTACAGGATCGATCGGATTCCGATTATAGCCGGTGAGCAAGGTGGTATGTGGTAAGCTAGCTCACGAACACGATGCAGCCAGTGAAGCACCAAGTTGTCAGCTAGCTCATAGGATAAATGCACTAAAATTACTAGCGTCAGTTTATTACAATCGATCTGATTGCGACCGGTTAGAGGCTTGTCATTCCAGTCGGTTATAGCTACGTTTTGTTAAAGCCAGTGTTAAAATATGCGTTCATAAATTTAACGCTAACCCAATAGTCTATGCCTAAATCAGTTGTGGCGTTAGCTTGGTCACGCAGCCTGGTTGCGAGCTAGCATGCTACAGCTGTCTTGATGTATTACCTGCATTTGGCCGTTCCTAAGCAACCAAAGCTGCGCAGCTAGTGCACCGGGTGGCGAGCAGATTAACTGAGTATTTATAGCTTTTGGACGATACCAACTGAGAGGGTGTCTTTGTCACATGCTTTTACAACTATGGATTCAAAAGATACTTAAATGAGGTTTAGACACACAAAAAATGTATAAGGTTTACTTTTGTTTTTCGAAATTAAACTAAACTAACAGCAAAACACATTGCAATTATTTTTACGACCTTCTGTCATTTTGACCGTCCCACACTGACACCGTTCTGGATAAAACGAGAGCGTAATTGCAAATCTTCCTGACTAACAATAAAGGCAAAGGTATTTTATAATATAGGTCGAATAATAAGATATTTATTAAATGTAGATACCCTACCTTATCTGTGACAGAGAAAAAGAAAAGTTAAAACTACAAAGTGTTTGAACTTAGTGGGAAGTGAACTCAGCTCTGCCACCGACGCATGCGTGTTGGGTCAGTTAGCGAAAGCGTTTTCTGTTTTTCACAAGTTTCTAGTCGATAGCCGTCATAGTTTATGACATTTTCTGTATTTGGTATACGTGAAATTAAAATAGAGAGAGATTAAGTGGTCATGGCGCAAGAAAAACTTCGGAAAGAAGAAACTCTTGCAATGAGGAATAGGCTAATCGGGTATGTAAGATGAAACTTGGTGTTTTCTTGGCGCTTGCTAACAGGCTTATAGTGCATATAGTGCTAATGACACGTACTCATTTCTTTGATTACAGCCAGTCATGTAGACTGTTTTATTCAGAAGACCCAGTGAAAATAGTAAGAGCACGAGGACAGTATTTATTTGACGAAAATGGCAAACGCTATTTGGACTGTATCAGTAACGTCCAACATGGTAAAACCATTATCATCCACTCTCAAGTCTTTTTCTAACCAATTAAAAAATACAGTACAATACACTTCTGCCACCTAGTGGCAGGACGTTTCGACGCCCTTACTGACATGTTGTATGTATGTTTTCTAAAGTGGGTCATTGTCACCCCGCTATCACAAAGGCGGCAGCGGCTCAAATGGACGTCCTGAACACAAATTCAAGATTCCTGCATGACAACATAGTCCTGTATGCTGACCGCCTGGCTGCTACCCTGCCCCAGAAACTGTGTGTCTTCTACTTTGTCAACTCTGGGTGAGTATTCTGTTGCACACGCTCATACTCCTAAAGAAAACATTCTCTAAAGTACAGTTACATCTATTTTTTCCTGATAGTTCAGAGGCCAACGATCTTGCCCTACGCTTGGCACGTCAGTACACCCAACATGAAGATGTCGTAGTTCTTGACCAGTAAGTATTTTTGCTCCACTGCAGCCCTCTGAACCCTGCAATTACACTTGCTTTTCAGTTACAATGAGCTCTCCTTCTACACTAGCGCATACCATGGGCATCTAATGTCTCTCATCGACATTAGCCCTTACAAGTTCCGGAAACTGGCGGGACAGAAAGAATGGGTTCATGTGGTGTGTAAATTTAGAAACCTATCATCACAAAAACTGCTACCCAACACTGGAATCCTGCTTATCTCAAAGAACATGTTCTTTCATCCTCCCAGGCACCTCTACCAGACACCTACAGAGGTATATACAGAGAAGATCACCCCGACCCAGGCCAAGCATATGCTGACACAGTAAAAGACCTTATAGAGGATGTGCACAAAAAAGGCCGTAAGGTACACTATAACCCAGTTCCATGCAGGCTCAATAAAATCTCTACTACACACACTCAGAACAGTGCTAATAATAAGAACATTACATTTATAGTACATATTTATTATCTTTTTTTTCTTTAGATCTCAGCCTTCTTTGCTGAATCCCTGCCTAGTGTCGGTGGACAAATAATCTTACCCCAAGAATACTTTCCTAAAGTTGCAGAGTAAGTAATTCTTCAGTTATCTGGTTGTTTTTGCTCAGCTGGTTGCACAACAATGACAGTGTGGTGCCTCCTCCTCATGTTTTCCACAGATATGTGCGCTCAGCTGGTGGCGTGTTTGTGGCAGATGAAGTGCAGACAGGTTTTGGGCGTGTGGGACATCATTTCTGGGCTTTTCAGCTTCAGGGAGACGATTTCTGCCCAGATATAGTGACCATGGGCAAACCGATGGGCAATGGGCATCCCCTGGCATGCGTAGCAACCACTGCAGAGATAGCTGGAGCTTTTACAGCCAACGGAGTGGAGTACTTCAATACGGTGACTATACAGGAACCTTAATGTAGCATAAATTATTGCCCGATCTCTAGACACAACCAGGTATTTGATAATACGTAATAGCTATTTTGCCATTTAACCATTAATATTAAAATGACATTAAGAGAGAAATAAGAGTTTTTTGAAGATAAACTGAAAACGTACATTTCACTCACAGTTCCTGTGTTACTTTTAAATATAATGCTTTTATGCATATTCTCAAGATAAATCACTTATTTTACTCTCCAACTTCATGCAGTTCGGCGGGACTCCAGTGTCATGTGCAATTGGCCTAGCAGTCCTTGATGTGATTGTGGAGGAAGACTTAAGAGGAAATGCTGTGAGGGTCGGAGCCCACCTTAAAGATTTGCTCACAAAACTAAAAGCACGACATGAAATAATTGGAGATGTCAGGTAAGGATGCTACATCAGCGGTATTCTGCAGTTCGTAGCACTTAAAAAAACACTAATTAAGCTGCCATATAATGAAGTTCAGTGCCTATACTAATTAAAGCTTGCCTACAGACATGTCCATGTTTACAGTGCCTCGTTGACGTCTCACTTTTATTTGCAACTCTGGTGTTTAAAGCTTACTTAATTTAGATGTCTAATTATTCAAATGTATAAAAATTGTCCTATTATACATATATTTGGTAGTTTACCCTTTTTACAGTATAAAAAGCAACATATAAATGACAAAAATGTTGGATTTTCACACACAGACTGCAAATCGCTGTCCTGGTACCTGAATACTTAAAACGTAAATGTATATGACAAGTATGCTAACTCTTTCATAATTCCAATAAAAGGCCATGTCTTTATTTCTGTAGAGGTGTTGGACTATTTTTGGGAATTGAGCTGGTGACTGACAGAGAGAAGAAGACTCCTGCCACAGAAGCTGCAGCGCATGTGGTCAAGAGGTGAGGGACTGCAGTGCAACATACAAGTTTTTACATTTCATATTTTTTTTTAAACAGCATACTACCCAGGGCTGTGCATTCAGAATGTGCTGTTCTGTGATTGGAGTTTGTCCTTTTAAATCAGGCTGAAGGAGGAGGATCAAATATGTGTCAGTACTGACGGCCCATGGGAGAATGTCTTGAAGTTTAAGCCTCCCATGTGCTTCGGCATGGAGAATGCAGAGCTGGTAGTGCAATGTATTGATCGCATCCTTACAGGTTAGCTTACCGTTATAAACAAGGTTACATGCATGCTATCTACTCAGTCCATGAAAAACCTCAACACCAAAATATAACCATTTCATTTTTTCACAGACATGAAAGCCAGTGACCTCAAACTGGAAAAGGAAGACATCTAAGGTTTGTCAAACCTGTAGAAAACATTTTAATTGCATCAGACAGAGTCAGGTGGTCACATTCATAATATTTAGAGGTAGAGATTAAAATCTATTCTTGAGGCTCCAGTAGACCAAGCAGCTTCACTTCACAGAACATGTTGCTTCTTCCACTCAACACAGACTACTGTGGGGGTTCACTTTAGAGAAGTTGGGACTTCTATCTGGAAATTAATTCAGGGAATATCAAAGCGGTGACAGTGAATTTGAAATAATGGTACTGCTGGATCAGTGTCGTCATTCGTTTGAAACTATGCCCATTTAAACTGAAATATCAATGCAAACGTTTTGGTCATTCTCATTTTCGACAGATCGTACCAGTCACCTCTCTGATGAGACCCCACAGACTGGAGGTAAACACTACAAGCCATAACATATCATTGCCACCTGGGAAATGTAATCTACCAGAAGATGACACTTTGAAATTCCACAGTTTATAATATAAAATAAATTAAAAAAAAATGACAAATAAAATTGTTTACTGTAATCCTGGTTCTTGTATTGTTTTTCTGCTGACAGCAGTTCACATAATCAGCTGTGACTTAACACTGATTGGCAACATGTTCTTAATACACAGCATATTAGAGTTAAGCACTTACCAGATAACTATAACTCCCGGACACATTCACAAAAAATGCTCAAGTATTGCAGTTTAACATCTAGTGGGGTGGGTATTACACTCAGCAAGTTATCCTGCAAGTAGTGAAGCCCTCTCCCACAGCTTCCCGTGGAGATGTTAACATTACTTGAGACAAAACAAGCAAGCCAGTTAACAGTACAAAAACATTTAACGTTAACTTTACAAATAATAACAGAAAGATCCATGTGTAATATAAACCAAAAGTTTATTTCTACCAATTTGCCAAAGACACTAGAGGAATGAATTTCCAGTGAGAGAGGGAATACCCTCTTACATTTAACAGGCTTGCGTTCAGTTGAATAACACTAGTAAAGCCACTTAAAAATTGCAGACATGATGGGGGAAGAATCTCCTTAAAAGCCAAAATAACAAAAAAAAACAAAAAACAAATTGCTGGTTGTCTTTGTCTACAAGGCCTTCTGCAAATATTTATTTGACACTCTTACAAAGAATCCTTTGATTAGTTTAAATCCCTTTTTTTTTTTTTTTTTTTAACCTCACCCCACATCTGAAGCCATGCAACTCACATCCAAAACTCAGCATGGGAGAATATAACAAAATCTATAAACACCAAAACAAAATGAGGAAACAAAAAACAAAACAAAACAAAACAAAAAAAGCAAAATTGTTTTATTTGCGAGCTTTAAAAGCTCTTGCTCATCTGTAAATCCAGTAGACATGTAAAAATACAACCATACAATACATTAGATTCAAAAAGGTACCAAAAAGTACAGTAAAAATAACACTTCCATCACTGGAAATGTAAATGGACACAAAAAACAATATAAAATAAAAAATGGAAAAGTGACATTTGCTTCCCCAGTTCCTCACTTGATCTGTACAAATGGAGCATGAGTCCAAATTTTCTGCCAACTCCAAAGGAAAAGCCAGAGCCCATGTTCGTTGTTGTCAGACCATGGATCTCTTTTTCTTATTTACTTTAGACCTTGAGAGAAAAACACGGTGCTTAACGTTACTGAGAATAAACCAAATGCGGCATGCAGTTACACAAAGACAGACAGGTGCATGAATGAGTTTGACTGGTCAGTGATGGACAGACACACTTTTTGGACTGGGGCAGGGGCTGGGAAGGGAGGGGGACACGACCTCTAGCTGTTACACCTAGCACTTTGGTGAAAGGTGAAACAGTCCTTTTTCCCCGCTTTCAACCACCACAAACTCGACGCGTACTGATCAAGCAGTCGCCGTACAGGTGCATCTAAAGATGGCCAACAGGTGGAATGAATCCATCTCTAATGATCACAGACCCCACAAGGCGGCCTACCCTAACCCCACAACAATGCTGGAATGGACTTAGAGTAGATGGAGATCTCTGGGGTCAGAAGGCACTAATGGTTACAGCTATGTTCTCATACTACCACGGATGATGCAGAAATGCATACCTGCACTATGTGTGATCAGTATGGCTTGTAGCTACTCTGGTGGCCTCCACGTCTTGGAGTTTTCCCATAGCTTGTATTGCCCTGGTCTGGAGGACAAGAGAAAAAGGGACTGAGTTCTTCTGTACAAAAAGGAGGACCAAGAAAATAAAGTTTCTCTCATTCTGTTTCTTTTCCCTGGGGCCACTTATCGCTTACTGTAATCGTAGCCACCCCCATAGCCGTAATAACCAGCAGAGTAGTCATAGCCACCATAGCCACCATATCCGTAGCCTTGCTGTCCATAACCATAGCCCTGGTTGTATCCCTGGTTCCAGTAGTTGTTGTAGCCTTGATTCCAGTTCTGGCCCTGGCCTAGAAATAACAAGTAGAAAGCTTTTGTCACAAGTCTCCAGAGACACATTTTAGCCCATGATTGAAATCAAGAGTCTTCTGCGGTGCACACAGATCTGGTGCTTACCTCCACGTCCTCGCCCACGTCCGCCATATCCACGGGCACCATACTGCTGCTGCAGGTAGACCTCTTTGGGCTGCGCGATTTTAATTTCACACTGCAATGTCACACAAAGAGCATCATGTTAAAGGTTTCCAAAAACTTACAAATCCGGCTAACTCAATTTCAGCCAGCAAGCTTGCTGTGCAATTACCTTGCTACCACCAACATTGTGGTACTTCTTCTCCATGACTTTCTTCACGGGAGCCTCTTCCTTGTACGTGATGAATACGAATCCCCTCCTCTTCTCTGTCTTTGGGTCCTGTGGAAGCTCTATGGTCTCAATCTACAAACAAAGAAATCAGAGTTTTGTAGCAGCCACCTGCAATATACCCACTTAATTCCTTTAGATGCTGACAAATGCTTCAAATGTACCTCTCCAAAGGTCCCAAAGTACTCCTCAATGACTTCCTTTGAAGTATCAGGGTTGAGTCCGCCCACAAAGATTTTCTTTACTGGATCCTTCTTCATGGCCATGGCTTTCTTGGGGTCAATCTGTCTCCCATCTAGCCTGTGCTCCTTCTGTTCAAGAACCTATTAGACAAAGAAAAGAAAAAAAAAAAACCAAACATGTAAAATTGCCCACATTGTGAAAATATACCTCACGTGCCCACATAATTACATCACTTACCTTTTCTACGCTGGCTGCATCTTTAAACAGAATGAAACCAAAGCCTCTTGACCGGCCTGTCTGCTGGTCCATCTTGATGGTGCAGTCTGTCACCTCGCCAAATTTAGAGAAGTAGTCTTTAAGATCCTTCTTGCTTGTGTCCCAGCTGAGACCTCCAACGAACATTTTCCTGAGCACAGGAGAAGGGACACTGTTAGCAGCAGGCACTAGCCCCCCCCTCAAGCTTCACATAGTAGTGGTGGTGGGTAGAACCAGGGGTGTAGATATACAGGCTGTCCCTAAACATCTGGTGACCCACTAATGTAGGGGGGCAGGTAGCACTTGCTTTAGCTTTTAGCCGTTAGCCATCTTTCAAGGCCGGTTTAATAAAGTGAGAAATCCCAATGGTACAGGGACAGCAGCCACCCCGTATCTGATGCTTTTCTAAGCAAATATGTTAGATTTAATCCTTATAATGGCGCCCATCCCCCCTCTCCGCTCTGCACATGGCGCCAACAAAAGGCCGGTTGAACAAAGAGCCATGCCAAACCGCTAGCGCTCATTAGGGACGCCTGCTTCCTACACAGATTCACAGCAGGCCGCTATAAACTCACCCGGCATCCTCCTCGCCCTTGCTGGCGTCGATCTGGCCTCCCTCCGTGCCGCCGTTTTGCGAATTGTCGTCTTCCTCGGGCCCTGCGTCCTCTCCGCAGTCATTCGCGGTGGCGCCGTCGTCGTCATTCCCCTCCTCAGTGAGGCCGGCTCCGTTAAAATCATCGTCGACTTCGTGGCCGTTTTCCGATGTTTCCATGTACTGTTGCTCTGACTCAGACATTTTGCACAATTATACCTAAGTCCCCCAACACAAACGAGTAAGGAATTAGTGATACAGTTGTGGGGGTTACATAACGTGTAATGCCGTGCATGCCTCGCCATTTCCATGGTGCCAATACGTGCTTTTCCCACCATTTTGGCCGGCGCGATCGCGTTCACTGCATTCACAGAGCCCCGCTTATTACCGAGTGCCGGGAAATGGCCACAGAGTTACGTTCACTTACACATCACAGTAACCAAACTGCATCTTTAGCGCATTTCTGCCAGTGGCAAAGATTAGAAAAGTTGTACACATATGTATCGCGCTGATAAACCGAGCTGGAACTATGCAACTCAAATTCGCAGTTACGTAATGCCGAGGCCGATACGGCCGCAATATCAGTCTACAGTTTTAATAACTACAAAAAAATTACCTGCACGTACCCCAAAACACAAATGTTACAAAAAAAAATAAATAGATTACAAGAATCGCATTACTTGCGTGACAATATAATGAGAAAAAACTAATCAGGCTAATGAAATACAGAAATATACTTACTAGTCACACAACCGGAGAGCTCTCTTCAAGATGGATTCTCCCACACGACGGCAACTCGTGGTTGGTTTTCTAGAACCGGCAGGAGAAAAAAACGACAATTCTGCGCAGAAGCCCTCTGATTGGATAATCTCTGCTGCCATTCACGGCACCCACCAATCGCATGTGAGACTGTTTTTTTCTCGTTTTTCTACAAAAGATGTTCACGCCCCGAGAACTCAGGAAGGAACTCAGCGTACCTTCAGAATGGTGTGTTCACTGCTCGGTAATTTCAGCTCCACTCAGGGAACTTGGTCTGAAAATTACCAGTGAAGTGATGCAAGTTTTCATTATTAATGAAAAATCATAAAGTGACGTCATCAAGTTATATCCATATTCATGGAGTGCGAGATATAGGTAAAACAGCTCAGATAAAGTAACAAAATGAACACACTGGCACAGTAATCCATTAATAATTTATTTTTCCTTATTGATTATTTAAATAGGGAAGTAGTCCTGGACCTTCACTCAGTTTAATTTTTTTGCTCTCACCTGTGAAGACTGCATTTGTGAAGGAGGCTTAGAAAACACAACAGGGCCCAAACTACAAAATCTGAACCACTGACCAACAGTAAAAAATTAGAAGGTCAAACTGAAGTTTAAAGAAAAGTAAAAAAGATGAGCCACCGCTGTTCTTGAACAGTTTTATGATGAGAGAAAGATTAACCTCCACTGAAGTGATGGAAAGCCCAATATACGGAGAAAGAAGGGATCTGCTTATCTGTGAAGCACAGTGGCGGTTGTGGCGTGAGAGGTTTTGGCCAAGTCAATCACCAGATCTTTACCCAGCTGAACATTTCAACTCATGAAGAGAAGACTGAAAGGACAAACCCTGAAAAAGGTGCTGAAAAAGAACCCTGGAGAGACATAACTAATGAAGAGACTAACTAATGAAGAAATAAGAAATATGATGAAGTCTATGGGTCATAGACTTGATGTAGTTATTGCGAATATAGAATATGTAACCAAATATTAAATGTTTTTGATCGCAATTTAGTTGAAAATATTATTTTTCAGTACTTAAACTAACTCAGAAAACTGGATGGGGTTTTTTTTTTTATAAAATGTGTTATATTCTATGTTTTTTTAAAAACATATTTAGATGCCAGTAACAGCAATAAAAAAATGAAACTAATCTCTCTTCTTAAATTCATCTTTTGGTTTCACACTCAAATGTCTTCAGTGCACAGCAAAAGCTAATTGATTGGCTTTGAGGTTGTAATACATACAATTGTATATGTATAATCAGATACAAAAGCATTGAAGTGTGTTGACAGAACCCATAATTTTCTGTCCATCTTGTCATTCTTTTTCTACATCCTTTAACCAGAAATATGTGTGTGATAAAAGGATATACATTTGGTTTAATAATTCTTCAGTCCATTTATTTAAGAAAAAAAATATCCTGAGCTAGTCATAAGCAGCTTTCTGTATACCCGGTGAGTTAGGAACAAACAGAGTCACACACTGCAGAACAAAATGTCCACAGCTGGGTAACTGCAATCATCCATTTCCAACAATCTTAGCATATAAATGTAGGAAATGGCATTGGAAGTACCCTCTTACTGAATAGGCAGACCCAAATGCACAAATAAGTTATTATTTTCACTAATAGTAAATCAATCTGAGTGGAGCAACAGCAACAGATGAACTGACTGAAAATCACATAAAGTTACTGAGTGTTTTGTCAACAAGTAACATTCTGATCTCAGCTGGGGTCATACAGTCGACCCAGGTTATCGGATGGATTCAGTGCAACCATGTTCACTACTTCAAAATGCACTCTTTTTAAACAGTGTTATTTGCAGACCCTATAAAATTGTTTGTCCTGTTATTTGGTGCTGCCAAATATTTACCCTGCTGTCTACTGCCTTGTCGACCAGCAGTGTTACCTGCTGGGTTGGAGATGGAGTGGCTCTTCAACATTAAACAGTCACCAATAATATTATTTCCAGTAATACCGAATACTTTCTTTCCACCTTCCAAGTCAGATGGTGCACTGTTTTGCACGGAGGATAAAAGAAATATTTAACATGGCCACTTTTACCTAAAAGTAACTCTTATATCCTTCCAACAAAGTCAAGTTCACTCACAATGAGACTTCTTTAAATATCTCAAGGTAAAAAATGACGTAAGATCACACGTAAATTACTTTGAAAGTGCAGCACCAGACACGCTAAAACCACTGCAACTCAATGGGAAGTAGACCTAGGTTAACAATTATCAGAGGATATATGGGACATAAGTTTGAAATATATACTTTGTCACAACACTGTATGTTCAATTAGTGCCAAACCTGCTGTAAAAGAGTTTAAGGAACTGCCCAAATCAAATTATTCAAAGATTAAATTACAGAGAATATTTCCAGACCTGTCATACCAGCGTGATACAGTTAGGTTCATAAGTAATCACCACCATGGATTTAAACACAGAGACACAGACACACACAAGATTCAAATGACAGTGCAGCTTTATTTCAGGGGGTTAGGCAAAAGTGTTGCATGACCCTTCAGGAATGGCAGTCCCCCATTTTCAGAGGCTCGAAAGTAAGTGGACAAACTAACACAACTTTACTTATAAGAATTGTTCTTAATGCTTAGAAAGTGCTTTGAGAGTTCAAACCTTACTACAAGCAGTAAGAAAGTGCTTTCTTTCTTCTAGTAAGAAAGCTTAATTCAACCAAGCACCTTTTCTATGCCTAAACACTTTTGTTTGCTTTTAGTGAGCAAATAACCTACTCTACCTCCTGAGCCACAGCCATTTTTGATGTATTTAGTTAAAAGTTAAGAAGTTGTGTCTATATTTAAGTGATAAGAAGAATTTTAATTTTCATTCATCCATCCATTTTCCTAACCCAAATTCTGGGGCTTAGGTGAGAAGCGAAGTAGAACCTAATCAGATCACCAGTCTATTGCTGATTTATGCCAGAAAGCAAACAGATGCTTACGACTGAAAATATGATTTATTTCATTATAGCGTTGAACAGATTCATTTCTTAGTCAAAAGGAAAGACATTAAACTCTGTGCTCGTTGCTCCTTTTTCCCACTGTTTGCCTCTCATTGGTCTTCTTCCACAACGACCGCTTCACATATTTGAGGTTGGTCTGGGTTGTTTTTGATGAGCCAGTCTGCGAGCCAAATCTGTCAGCAGCAAACATACAAGATACCAATCCACATGTTCACAAAGCTCTAAACAGCTGGCTAATGAGTGAACATGTGTAGCTTCTAATACTTACAATGGGGTTGAGTGGCTTGTTCATGCAGAGCTCAGTGAGCCCGCGTAGCAGAACTGGGTTTATATACCTGCTCAGGTATTCTTCATTTTCTTCTCTTGAGGGTAAGGGTTCAATTATAGCTGCATAAAAAAGCACATAGGTCAAAGAATGAAAAGCATTCAAAACACTTGCATATGCACAAGATCTCTATGTATAGAAGATTATTTGTGGGTGTGCAAATTACTTACAGTTTGGGAACATGAATTTGATCTCCTTTACAGCTGCTTGAAATGAATCGCTGCCATGAAGGGCATTTTGTAGCTCAGAAGTGCCATATTTTGCTCTAAGGCTGAAGAAAAGGACATCATTCTTTTTTTGTACATCTGTGTATGAGTTTTAACAGAGCCGACCTTTATCCCATACCTTTGATAAAAGTAATATACCAAGCCTTGATGATGGGTCTGTCAAAGGACACGGTGAACTAAAATTCTGAGGCTGAGATCCAGAATTACAATCAAACACTGTAAGTTATATACAAGTCGAATTTATAACAAATGCCATGTAAATAATACACATTATTACTGTTATTCATTTGTCTGAGTCCAAGGATGGGGCAGGTTTGCAGAGTAATATTCAAGTGCTTTTACACCAAAGTGTGAGCATGCTGCACAGTATATATTGTTTAATAATGTCGGCCTTTGATTTTCTTCTTTTCTATTTCAAAATCTAATCACAGCCCACTTTTCATTATCCCAAGGAATGACACTGACCACTCTGGATGGGTTTCTCTGGCCTTGGCACTGTTGACAGGTCCTATGATGGACTTCCAGTGGGCAATAGCATTGTCGCGTGCTAGCGTCAAGGCAATGATGGGGCCAGAGCTCATGAAGGCCGTCAAGCTGGGGAAGAAATGCTTTCCATACTCCTCTGCGTAGAAATCACTGCATTGCTCTGGACTTAGCTGCAGCTTCCGCTTCTAATGCAGGGATTAAATATTGGATATGGCAGAGAAAGCACATGGTGGTGAACACAGTCATGATTTATCTCTAACAACATTAGATAGATCAGATTAATTTCTGCAGGCTGGTATTCTGAGGCTATTTGCTATTTGCATATGCATACTTCAATTGCTTTTACCATGTGCCAAAATGGTTTGTCCTGTCACATACTCTCACTAGTCACTTTATTAGGTACACCTGTTCAACTGCTTGTAAATGCAAATATTTAATCAGCCAATCACGTCACAGCAGCTCAACCCATTTAGGCATGTATGCATAGTCATAGATCTTCTGAAGTATAAATTGAGCATCAGAATGAGAAAAAAAGGCGACTTAAGTGACTCTGAAGGTGACATGATTGTTTGTGCCACAGGGCGGAACTTAGTGTTTCAGAAACTGCTGATCTACTGGGATTTTCCTGCACAACCATTACAGTCAATTGACTTGAGAAGATAAAATATAGAAAAAGAGAAAATGTTAGCAGTTCTCAGGGAGGTCAGAGGAAAATGGCCAGACTGCTACGAGCTGATAGGAAGGCAACAGTAACCACTGGTTACAACCAAGATATGCAGAAGAGCATCTCTGAACGTACAACACATTGAACCTGAAGCAGATGGGCTACAACATCAGAAGACCACACCGGGTGCCTGGTGCCTTATAAGCCTCACTTTCTGCAGCGACACTTGGTAAGATCAGAACTTGGCATAAACAACACGAAAGCATGAATCCATCCTGCTTTGTATCTATGGTTTAGGATGGTGGTATTGTAATAGTGTGGGGTACATTTTCTTGGCACACTTTAGGTACCAGATGTACGATTGATTTATGACCACAATATACCCATCTTCTGATGGCTGCTTCCAGCAAGACAACGCGCCATGTCACAAAGCTAAAATCATCTCAAACTGGAATGTTTCCAACAACCATGCTATGAAACATTCAGGTACTTCTGAGAGAAAGGGGGATCCAGGTTTACTAGAAATGAAGTGCCCAGTGATTGCATTATCCACTATTGTTTGTTATTATTGTTGTTAAGTTATTGTCTTCCTCCCATCACCCCCAGCCAGTTGCATCAGATGTCTGCCCCTCCCTGAGTCTGATTCTGCTAGAGGTTTCTTCCTGTTAAAAGGTAGTTTTCCCCTCCCACTGTTGCCAAATGCTTGCTCAAAGAAGGACGTTTGATTGTAGCGTCTTTACCATACAGAATAAAACACCTTGAGGTTACTGTTGTTGAGAGCTGACGCTATATAAAATTGAATTGCTTTGGATATTAACGCCCCCTAGTGGAAAACCTTTGCGCTACTGATATCTGCAAAGGAAGCAAATCTATTACTTTTAAAATGGGCATTTATATGAATGAAGATATCACACTTCTTATAATAGAAAATAGATAAATTATTTCCTCAAAAATCCTCAGCTGGATTGCCTCGTCCCTGACACAACAAAGTTCACCCCACAGTTCTCATCTTGTAATTTACCAACGTAAGAAACTTTAACATACCTGCAGGATGGTGAAGCCCGACTTGAGGATAATACTCTCTATCTCCTCAGCTTTGTCGATGGCATCTGGTTTAATAATGGCCAGTGTTCTTTCCACATAAATACGACAAGGTGAACTTTCATCCATCTCCTCTCGTTCACTAACATTAAACCAGACAAACGCCTGTAACATTTATCTTTATGATACTAATTTACTTAATAACAGCTGGCGATGAAGAGTTTGAGTAACCTCATTATAAAAATGTTTTTTAAAAGCCAAACTGCGATTACTCGTTCAATTAAACCACTGACCCACCTTCTGGATGTGTGTCTCTGTTGCTAGGATACACGTGTACGGCACCGCATGCAGGACAACTCTTACGATGTACAAACTCGCGAAATCAAAGGTTCAATAAATATTTGTCCCCCTTCCTCAAACAAGTATCAGTTTCTCTTAAATCTATTTAGTTATATAAAATCTTGCCAAATATCTCAGGGTATATTAATAAACATGATGTGGGACATTATGTTATACCTCAGTGAAGAAACCTTTTCGTGGATATCTGTACTTGCATGCCCCCTTCTTGCGTGGCAATAACTATTAACAGTGTTATTCCAGCAGCAGATCTGATAATCAGACTTGTTTTCGTGACTCGCATGGATTTTGCAAACCAAAGTAATTTGAATATGGAGGACTGTCACATTGTGGTACACAGTATAATAAGGGGGCACCTTAGCACCCTGGTTGAACTGCCAGGATGACAGCGAAAATACTTTAAAGCAACACTTAAATATTACTAAAGTAGACATTAATGCTTTACAAAGGCCATTTAATTGACCATTTCAGGCCTTTTACTGCACATATTTAAAGTTGAGCCTCTTTGTATACAGATCACATCAAACCTCCATACTCTGTAGCATTGCTGCTCTGTGACCTGCTTCTCGCTCTTGACTCAGCGAGTAGGAGCAGTAGACCTGACCCTTGATATATTCGAAATCTTATTCATAAAACAGATATAGAGATAAGAGGCTTTTATCATTCAGGGAGCATCTGTAACATGATCTGAAAAGTAACCATTAACTAAAGATATCAGACAATTGAGTAAAAGATACAAGATTTAAATCTGAGATCCACAAACTTGCACTTAAATATTGTACTAGATCTCATTTGCTTCCTTCTTAAATCAGACTAATACAATTAACTTTTCAAGGGATTGCACAGGTCAGCACCCTCGTACCTTTTTGATCTTTTCAACTGGTAAATTCCTTCAAGATCAGTGATGTCTGGGGACCAAATGCTCCTAGCTGTCCAAAGGTCCAGATTAAAGCACTGAGTAGACTGGCCTTTGCTGTGACTGCTCCTGAAATGTGCAACAAACTCCCTCTTCACATCAGGACCTCCCCAACATTAGACACTTACATAATCCGTTTAAAAACCTACTTTTCTTCCTTGGCTTTTAAACCAGAATCAGTTCTATTTTGTTTTATTTCTTACTCAAATTTTCTCATTTTATGCTTCTTTTCTTAAATTTTGTCGATTTTATCTCTTTTGATCATTTTAAATGTAGAGCCCTTTGATCAACAGTTGGTGTTTTAAATGTGCTATATGAATAAATTTGACTTTAACCAACTTATATGAGAACCACCAATATTATACAATGTTCACAGCAAGACGGGACACATTCTTTCCAAACAGTCTTTTATTTAAAGTTGCTTCAACGAGGATTTCTTATCGCGTTCCAATGGTGACCTGCCACACTCTGATCAGGTTGTCAGTGTAGCCAGCAAACAGGGTCTGTAAAGAAATGGAGAACACAAAGTCAACGCTCATCAACCAATTTCTGCCGTTTTATAGTCCGATCATATTCAGATAACGGTTTTTAGTGCCCCTCATATTTGCAGGACTGTCACCAGTAGACATCAGAGGTAAAAGTGAATGGGAATAATCACTGGGGGTAAAACACTAAAAGCACCTCTTCTGATAGTGAGATATGCTTAATATGTGTTTTTTTTGTTTTTGTTTTTTTTACCTGTCCATCAGCAGACCATGCCAGGGAAGTACACTGTGGGGGTTCGGCCTTGCTGTTTGTGCTGATCACTTCCTGTCTCAGCTCGTCCACAATGATCTTGCCCTCCAGATCCTACATGAAAAGAAGAGCCAAGAGGTGGTGCGATTAATAACAGGTATAAAAGAGTGACTGAAGTTGAGCACCAAAATTTATTATTAAACTAACAAACGAAGTTAGAGCTCAGAAACAGCCTCTGGTTTTCATCATAGAATACAGCTGGCATGTTAGGTTACATCACTGCCCTTTACAACTTCAATTTTTAACACACAGACTGATACCAGAGTGTGAAGCCTTACCCAGATCTTAATGCTGGGTCCAGTGGCGGCACAGAGCCAGTAACGGTTGGGGCTGAAGCAAAGGGCGTTGATCACATCACCGCTGTCCAGGGTGTAGAGGTGCTTGCCTTCATTCAGGTCCCAAAGCATGGCCTGGCCATCCTAATGTGGAAGACAGAAGACGTCCTTCAGTTCAAACATCTTTGTGTAACATTTAAACCAAACAGTCACTTTTAAAAATCTTCAGCACTAATGATGATCTCTTTAAGGTGCAGGAATCACTCAGTAACAGCCTCTGGTGTCATCAATATTAAAACAGATGCATGTAAAGAATACATCATTGTTGAAACCTGCAGGCTTTAATTTACTCCTATTAAGTGGAGTAAAAATGATAAAAAAGACATTCAGTTAAACTCTGCCTTACCTTTCCACCAGATGCACACAGGGAGCCATCAGGAGAAACGGTCACTGTGTTCAGGTAGCCAGTGTGACCAATGTGGTTGGTCTTCAGCTTGCAGTTGGCCAGGTTCCACACCTATGAGCAAGGGGCACACTATGTTAGGCCTGCACTGATTTAAGCGCCGTCGTGTCAGCCTATCTGAGCTTTGCTCTCATAAATAATTCTCATCACTGAGTTCAGTTAAGCCATGCGAAAAGTTTTTAAATCACTGAGCAAACCACACAAGACCAAGTTTCCACAAAGGTAACATACCTTAACCATCTTGTCCCAGCCACAGGAGACGATGATGGGGTTGCTGCTGTTGGGGGAGAAGCGAACACAAGACACCCACTCAGTGTGGCCCTCATCCTGCAAAATAAAGAGCTTTGTGAATTCTCAAAGCCAGATTATCAGTTACGCTGGTATTAAAAGCATCACGTGATGCTATTTGGTTTGTGCCCTCATCAATAGTTCTCATCAACGAGATCAGGTAATACATGCAAAATTTGTAATAATCATCGAGCGGACAAACCACATAACACCAAGTTTTATCATCTGCCAGATCATTTTATCACAATCAGGCAAACAAGGTGGGGAAAATGTAGATGTTAACAATAAAGTGCCATCTAGTTGCTTTACATTAAAGCTAGCATCTTTAACTGTTAAGTGTCTCATTCAAAATAATATTAAGGCATTAAGAACTGGCTGATAGCTGCAGGAGAGCATTAGATGGAAGTTCACCTGGATGGTGTACTTGCAGACTCCAAGAGTGTTCCACAGCTTGATGGTCTTGTCCCGGGAGCCAGACACAATCTGGCGGTTATCAGCAGAGAAAGCCACGCTCAAAACATCCTTTGTGTGTCCAACGAATCGGCGGGTGGTGAGACCACTAGGAAGAAAAATATGCAGACATTTCAGATCAACTAAATTACTGCACACCTTAGCATAACCAATCAACGCATGTCTGCTGCCACTGCATCCAAACACTATTGATGAGTCCAAGGCCTAGACATTAATTTAAGAGCCAGAAAAAAAATTACTACACCAGTTTTTCTTGTCTTTGTTTTACAATGCAAACACTGACACTGAAAAAAATGAATAAAAAATACAACTCAAGATTTTAAAGCTGCAGCAAAACTGGACCCTTGGCACATTTATTACCATCACTGTTTTCAGCATAGATCTTGGGCAGTGAAATGGTGTGCACACCCAAAAGCCAGCTATTTGAGGCCATTCAAGAAACACTAATGTTTCTGCTCAACTGAGTTTTCAGTGATAAAAGAAATGAAAAATCAAGGAAAACACAACGGCCAGAGGTGAAGAAAAGGACAAACTATGTGGTTTGGGTTCATAAGTAGTCTGCGAAATCACTAAAGAATACAGCTACACTTACAGTTTCTTCCATACTACTTGTCCTTAATCTGTTAAGCAAAAAAACCCCTCTTGTTTTCTGACTTTGTTCCCACACAGGAACAAAATCAGCTACATTATGTTCAAACTTCCATTTCCCCCTCGATTTTGTGAGTCCAGCGTGCAAAGACAGTAACAGCAGCTCATGGATGTGTGATTTTCTGAGCTCATACTAAGGGTAGAGGACAGGTGATGGGTTTGACAGAACCTGTGCCTGTCTGAGCACAGACCTTCTCCCCATTACCTTCGTGGTGGTTCTGTCTACGTGAGGTCGATCAGACTGCGTAAAAGCCAGTGTGACCTGATCTAGACAACTTAGGCTTTGTTGGTATCAGATCTCATCTACTGATGGTAGAGAGAACAATTTGATATCTTGAAACTAAGAAAACACTTAATTCGTAAGACTATTTCTGGCATATAACAGATCTGAGAAACTAGCACAAGCCCTCTTCAAACTCAAGTGATTCTTAAAAATGAAATATCATTTAGAAGACTTGGCTTTTCACCTGTACTTCTAAACATCTGCCCAGGGGTAAAGACTCCCTGCACTTACGTGGTGAGATCCCACAGGCGGAGGGTCCCGTCCCAGGCTCCGGACAGGGCAAACTGTCCATCAGAGGAGATCACAACATCACTCACAAAGTGAGAGTGACCCTTCAGGGAGCGCTGGGGGATACCGTAGTTGGTTTCATCACGGGTCAGTTTCCACATGATGATGGACTTGTCTGAAAAAAAAGCAACACGTTTTCATGTCTCAGCGTCCAATATTCATTCAGGAAATGAATAATTTAAGCATCAGCATGCATCTAATGCTAGCACTACATGCACACCTGTTAAACTTCGGATCCACGGGCTCAGTCTACGAAGGTTAGTTGGGTTTTGTTGCTAAATAATTAAATTTATTCAGGTAACTAAACGTGCTATAACCCTCCTACAAGTATGGACATCACCGGGTCTGTTACAGATGACGACAGATAGCGCTAGCGAGCTTAGCTAACCTGCTTCTTTCCAGCTAGTTAGGACCTTTTTAATGTAAAAGTTTGAGTCCTCTTTATCTAATATTACGTGGTTACTCATGTTTTATCTGCTCCTTTCACACCAGTTTAAGTATTTGCCCCACACTACAGCGGCAGCAGCTAACTTAACAATGCTATCTGAGCCATGTTGGCGCAACCGGCGGGGGAAGCCTCACCTCGGGACGCCGACAGGATCATATCGGGGTACTGGGGCGTAGTGGCGATCTGGGTGACCCATCCACTGTGCCCCTTCAGGGTCCCCCTCACTGTCATCTGCTCGGTCATTTTGGCGAGGTTCGGTGGTGCCTTTTGCAAGGATGGATTCGGATTTTTCAGAGGTCCGGGAAAACCTAGGTCCTCATCGCATCTAGGCACAGAGGAAAAGGAAGTTCAGACCCGGATGCAAAAACTAAGAGGGGGTGAGAGGCCCGCGGAGGATTCTGGGATATGTGAACTTCAGCCCATTACACAGCGACATGTGTAAAAAGAAACGAAAAGAAAACCTCTATCTAGTATGTGCTACGGATGATTTTAAATTTATGCTCTCTTTGTACTTTGTCATATTTAGCAAAAGTTTTGATAAAAATGGTCCTCAAAAAGCCTCGAAAACAAACAAACATGTAATACAATAATCATAAAAATGTATCAAGGTACGTTTTCCATCATCATCATCATCATCATAATAATAATAAATCAATAAAACACAAAATGCAGACATTGTCATTTTTGTTAATGCTCTCTACCCAAATAGAAACTGAGCTTAATTCATGTAACTTCTAATACTTGTATTTACGTACCACCTATTTTATTGCTCATCAAAGAAGAAGAAGAAGAAGAAAAGGAATTCAATTCAATTCAATTTTATTTATATAGCGCCAAATCACAACAAAAGTCGCCTCAAGGCGCTTTATATTGTACAGTAGATAGCACAATAATAAATACAGAGGAAAACCCAACAATCATATGACCCCTATGAGCAAGCACTGCCTGGCTCTAAATGCTTTCAATACTTAATATAGTTATGTATTTCCTAATTATTTTCATTTTTATTTCGTATTGACATATTGTTTTTAATTCAGTTTAGATTCATTTTTTTATTGCTTCCAAATGTTTAGTTTAATTTTTAATAGATTAAGTGTTAGTTTTAGTCTCTTGTTGTATGGAGGACATATGCCAGACGCAAGGTTTAGAAAAATCACTACATGTATTCAAATACAAACAAACATTTTTGAAACAGTTAACTCTTTTTAGTTTAGTTTTAGTATTGGGCAGGTCTCTGTTGTATACATCAGCTTATTTTTCATGGTATGAAACTATGAGCAGCAGAATTCATTATTTTTGTATACAGTGTGTGATTTCTTCCACTTCAGTGATTGAATTATGGATTATTTTATTTTGATCTGGACTCTAATCTGGATTTTCCTTCTTCACTTCTTCACTTCATATTGTCATTCAGAATTTTACACCGGTTGAGTTTTTGTGTAATTGTTCAAACGTGTGTGAAGCTTTGCTTTTAATTATAGCACCCTCTAGGGGCGAAATGCTTTGTTACAGGCGCGGGTATTTAATCCTGAGTAATGGTGTACATGCAGATGCTCATGACAGACCTAATCAAAGATGGGTTTTTTTTTTTAACTGTTTATTTTACCAAAAGACAGAGCTCCTCAGAAACACTTCTTTGATACTGAGTTTGGACCTATTATTTCATATCAAAGTGCCTGCTGTCAAAGAGTGTAGACAGCAAGAGCTCGGTAATCAGTGAAGTGTACCATATGTAAACATTGGTGTAATCACAATGAATGATCTAATGGTTCAGCTCCATTACAGCATCTTAGAAATATTTAAAAATGAAATAATCGTAGTTTTAGATGATTTGACATTTTAATATAGAAATAACAATGTCACATCTTTCCATGCTTAAAGTTTTGGTAGTTTTTGTTTAGGTGACAGTGTTTCTGTTGTGGTTAATGCCAACTTGTTTTCATGTAAATATAGTTGTTAACAGTGATGGCCCTCTGTCTTGCTTACAGCTAACATTTGATCACTCATATAACTGCTGAAACACAGACAAAAACTATCCCACCTCAAAGTTAATTACTGTTTAAGGTTCATTTGGTTAATAAACTGGAAATCTTTTCTTGTGTCTCTCTCATTATTTGTCTTGGCTCTTTGGCCAACGAACTGTAAACCCAATATCTGTTGACTATGACTTTATAATGCCTCAAAAGAAAATCCATTTTAAACAAGACCAAGACCTGTGACAATGTAAAAATGTTTGCACAGATCTTAGACTGCTCTTTTATTGTTTCTATTCCATTCCATTTATTTTGTAGATTTTCATAGCCCCCCCCCTGTCAGAAGAAACTTCTGACAGAAACAGGCACAGGGAGGGAGAAAACAAACTATAGAAGAGAGCACAATTTAATTCAATGACATGCAGTGGTGACATGTGATGCATAGAGAATGGCGAATAGATGCTCAGTGCATCATGGGAACCCCTGCCATAGTAACATAATTAAGGGGTGAGTCAAGGTCACTCGATCCATCTCTAAGTATATGATTTTCTTTTTAAAAAGGAAAGTTTTACTGCTAATCTTAACCTGACCTGATCATTCAGGACTTAGAAATGACTAGAAGGATTCTAAATTCAATGCATGAAGTATAGCACAAATTTGGCCGCACCTCTTAGTTTTAATGTAAAATGAAATAACCAGAACAATATAACATGGATATGATTTAATGACAAGCAACCATAGAACTAGAGGGTTTATTTCCTTCTACATGTTTAGTTTACCAGATTTTATGTTATACATTTTAGACAATTAAAAAAATAGCTTAAATCTTTTACAACCAAATACCCAACCCCCCAAAAAAGAGCAAACAAAAACATTCTCACAAAGTTAAGCTAACACTGTGGTAAAAGAGTTGCTAAAACAAACTCTATCCAGACATGGTGCCATTTACTCATTTAGCCATAAAAAAAGACACTGATAGAATCTGCAAAAGAAATAAACACACATATGTAATGTGGCAGATAACTACCAGCTTTCCCAATGAAACAAAACCTAAACCTGCATATTAAACCATTCTACATAACTGCAACCTCAACACACATTTGATCATGAATCCCAAAGAAAGTTCGTTTTAGCTTAATGCAATGCCTTTTCTTTTAGTTTTTTGAGTATGTGTTATTTAAGTTAACATTTGGTGGACTAATCTTTCAAAACCTGAACTAAGTATAGTTTTCTACTGATACAGAAATTGTTTTGTATGTTTTAAGTGATGCAACTTTGCAGGTACAATGTAAAAGACTTCATGCAAAATGATAATAAACAAAAGGCGGTATGAGGTTTGTTACAGCTTCTTATCTGAGGCTTAAACAGGAAATATTCTGTTGGAAGAAAGCTTAACAAATTTATTAGACTACCACCTGGTGTCAGGTCTATGTCACAGCTGCCCTAAATTAACAGTATTGGTCATTACCAAAATCATTTTCTTATGCTTCTGTACCGGTTAATCCACCAGTATATACGACTACCTTATGTAAATAATATTTTTAATACTAAAATATAATCACTGTTGTTGTCCATGAATTTTCCAATTTACAGTTTTACCCAAAACAGAAAAAAACAGTAATAAAAAGTAAGTATTTCTGGATTAAGATTCCAGATTAGGGTTATATGCTTACATACCTTGTACAGAAAAATTAGTGTTAGTGGTTTAACGTTATGCTCCATTAATTTCTGACTTCTTAGAGAAGTCCAGTGTGCCAGCTTAAATTTGGATACAAAAAACATGAATTTAGTTTGTATTTGCCTAATAAACAAACATTATATATATTTTTTATATTTTTAAACACATTTTTAAGAGATTTCTAAAATATTTATGATTTTTAATGACAGGTAGTCTAACAAATTTGTTAGTTACTGGATCTGCAGCCTAAACCATACTCGCACATTACGTGAGCCTGGTTATAGGACATCAAGATATTTATAATTACAAGAAAGTCAGCATTACAAATGTACTGTTGTAATATAAAATCCATTTGAAATATTACAGCATTAGTTGAAAATGTTTAGCAGCCTCTGTGGTGATGGGTTAATAGTACTGAAGACAACTAACCAGTGTAACCTGTAGATTGCCAAAAATGATTAACCTGAAAATGTATTTTGCCTTTCAAAAAGATCATTACTGAGTAATAGTAATACTCTATTACAAATATCAATGCGTAGACAACTTCAACATCACTTTCCATTAATATGAATATGTTTGCATATATTGATCCTAATGCATTATCAGTCCTGTGTATAGTGTCCAAGCCAACACAGATTACCATTTCACCATTTGTTTTACAGTTCTTTAAAAGGTGTGCATTTGTGCGTGTCTGTGTTTTATTTGAACAGTACACAAAAGTATTTAAGCACCAATATATGAGTAAGTCTGAGGAAAATGTACTACAAAAACCACAACAAACTAGTTGAAGTCATCTGACTGCAAAGACTTTAGAACCACTGTGCTGAGATGTGGCTGAATGAAAAAGAAACTAGCGCCAAAACAACTGCTGTGTGCATGTTTGATTAAAGGTTTCTTCTTTAGAGCATTAGTCCTGCATTCCATGACTGATTCAAAGCTATCTAACAAACAACAAACATTTAAGTCAGCAGCAAGGACTTCTACTGTTGTCCAGGAAAGACTGGCAGCAGTAATTAAACATCTTTTCCTTTCTTTCTGTGACTAAAATATAACAATCAGTCAAAATGCATCAAGATTGGCAATCATTTGTCAAGCAACTGAAACACTGGTTTATTATGAATACTGTTAATGGTTCCTTCAAATCTGACCTTAAAGTTTCACTACCTAATCATCTCACAATCATGGTAATGCACAGGAATGCAAAAATGAGACTGGCGATAGGTAAAAATATACCAAAATAAAACAAAACGGCACAAGTCATCATAAACGTAAACCGTAAAAAAGTGGACTAACATTTCTGAGTGGCTTGTTCGTTTAAAAATGCTTATTGTATGTAAAAAATTAATGCACTTTGAGGTTTCAATGAGGGACCACAAGTCATACAAGCTGATAGCATGTTATACAAAACTGTTATGATCATGCATTAGTGAAAACTTACTTACTGACTTAAGATTAATTTAAGAGATCACCATAACATGTTCAAACTATCTGCACAGTAAATCCTTCCTTATGTGCCAGTGACATCATTGACTCTCAAAAAACCTCAAGCCTTTGCAAAACATCATCAGAAGCAGGTTTATCTTTCCCTCTGAGGTGAATGTGGAAACGCAGTGTTTGCGTCCTCTTGGAGAGATTCCATGTCGGAGGATGTGAGAGTTCGGTTTGACACAGGGGCATTACATGGCCGGCTCTGCTTCAAAAAGCAAATCAGCCCCTTGTGATTTCTGCGTGTCCTTACTCCAACCGGGCCCCGCACCGTTTCAGGGCTGAGAGAGACGCTTGCGTTTGAGCTTCTGCCTTGCCATTTCCTCCTTTTAAAATAAAAACAGAGAGAGGACAAGAGAGTACTGACAACACACTCTTGCATCCGCCACGAAATAACGTCCATCCGTCCAAGCATCCATCCATCCTGTGAGAATGGACGAGTGCGCACACGACAATCAGGCAACAAGGCAGGTTTTGTTAGTTAGGCACTCCTCTACTCCAACACTGACATCTGGACTGTCCAAACTAAGAGTCTCACGGCCACGTCACGTCAGTCTCTTCAAAAGCACGGCTGCTTTCACAACAACAACACCGGATCTCGAGTTTAAACATTTTTTTAATACTGTAGACCCAAAAATGTCCTTGTTCTCAAAGTCTCAATATATTATATAATAGGATTTTATAAAAAAGGAAAAAAGGGAGTGGGGTTGTTGGCATAGTATTCTGTTGCAATATATACCACATCAATATGTACAGATTCCATGCTGCTGGTTAGTAATCACTGCAAAAGAAGAAAAACAAAGACCGATTAGTGCGGAAGAATTAAAATGAGCAAATAACCACTGCATTCAGATGTCCATGCTCTGCAATTACAAAATCGCACACACACTGTAATATACTTACAAAATGCTCCTGTGTCAAATAAGCCAACAAATATGAATTCAATTGAATAATACTAAGCATATGTTTTGACTTTGTTAGCCATTCCCCCAGAGCACTCTCTGCTGTATCAAAATCATTTGGGAATGATTTCATAAGTTAATAAAATGATTAAAAAAATATGTTAGAAATTTTAACACTCACCTTGTGCCAGCAGCCCGGTATGGGTAGCCCGTCACGTCCCTGTAAGGTGAAAACAGAAGTTAAAAAAAGCCTGAAAATGTCCAGTGATGCATGCTTCCCCGCATCTGAAGAATTTGCACACTGCTGATTTTAATGTCGGTGATAACTGATGACTGTGCTGTTGGTGTGGCCTCACGGTCAGCCAAGTTATGTCATATTAAAAAACTAATTTTACTTTTGATTTGATTTTAAGACATAGGTAGGTTACTCAAATAAATCCAGATTTCTAAGTACTACATTACTTTTATTATCACTTTTAAAATGAACATTTAGATATTTGGAGAAATACTTGGATAACACGATGGTCAATCTGTAAAAAAGAGGTACAGTCAGCAGTCCAGTTAGCTTGGCTTTGGATAGGTGCACTGTCTTGACAGAAGTACTGGGACACACCTCCTTATCTTTGAATTGATGAGTTTTCAGTCCCATTGCCACAGGTGTATAAAATGCACCTATCCATGCAGTCTGCTTTTAGAAACATTTGGTCATTGTAAAGAGCTTGCTGAGTAGGATGCAGCAGTCAGTTCATGCAATGTCTTCGTCAACTATAAATGGTATTATTGTAAAGTGGAATTATTTAGGAACTACGGCAACTTGACCAGAAAGTGGCAAACCATGTACAGTTAGTCACTGAGTGCTGTGCTGCATAGCACATAAAACTTTCCTCAGTAACTGCAGAGCTCCAAACCTCTGGCATTAACATAAGCAAAAAAAACTGTGCACCAGGAGCTTCCTGGCACGGGTTTCCATGGCCGAGCACCTCCTGTTGGTGTAATGTGTAGGTGCCCCAGTAGTTTTGTCCACATAGTGTATATGCTAGATGTTTCCTTCTATTACTAGTCTCCAAGCAAAACTATGGCAACCAGCTACAGTAATATTGCAAGAACTGTACCATGTCTCATATGTAACTCATTGTCAGCATTGACCAAATGTCCGTCTGTGGCTCTGATTTTGCACGATCCTTCATACTGATTAAACTATTAATTTCTTGATTACACCTGCTTTTTCCATTTCTGTTTTTCTTCTTTGCTATCAAGTGTAGTAAGTAATTCTGCATTTCTGGAACTTGGCATTGTGTGTATATTTCACAAATTCATAGCAAGCTCTATGTTTTTGGCTTGATCTGGCCTAGACAGTTTTGCTGTTTATTATCTGTGAAAGCCTTTCTTTATTATTATTATTATTATTATAAAGCCAGACCCACATGAACAATGTGTTGGTAAATGTCAGTGTATATGTTCCAGAGTTGGGACCAAATGGATCCCCCCTCCAAAAGACCAAAATGACAAGAAGCGTTTAAACAGTCAATAGCAGCATCAGTAGCAGTGATCAGAGAGAAGTGGGGAAAAGAAGCAAAGATACTGTACCAGAGGACAGGGGCCCTCAGGGCCAGAAGGAGGAAGAGGAGGAGTTGCAGGGGAAGAAAGCGCTGCCCTCACAGACTGCTCTTTAGACTCATCGCACCCCTGTCAGCAGGAGCCGGTTAGACATTTAAAGCATAGAAGAACAAGTTCAGAAAAGCAGTTAAAGGGTGAAACAGAGATAAGATAGATGTTAAGTGTTTTTAAACTAAAACGCTAGAGTAAAGTGGCAGTAAGTAAATCAGCATTGCTGCAAAGTCTTTGTGTGTACATGTGTGGAGGAGACATACCACAGGACAAGGCTGGTCCAGACCCGGAGGACCTTGTTCACCCTTCTGGCCCTTTAGACCTCTCTTCCCTACTGTTCCTCTGTCACCCTGGGAGTGATGAGGACAACAGTTAAACAAATTCATACACTTAGCACATGCAGCTAATGAACACAGCCCAATTATACACTGGAAATAGTTTAAGCAGTCAGTCATTATTGTTGCTATGTTAAAAAACTGAAGGAGGAAGATGCGATAAGCTGGAGGAGAACTGAGGATCTGTTTGGACTTACCTTGTCTCCTTTTTCGCCTCGATCACCTTTTTCTCCCCTCAGGCCTGGGAAACCCTGGATATAAAACCACAATCTATGAGGCAACTTATTACCCAATATGTGTTAGACTTTATTTAAACTGAAGATACTATGAAAAAAAATGTCAATGTGTATATTCTTAGTAAGAAACTCACATCTAGTCCAGGCTCTCCTGGTCTTCCCTACAAACAGACATTGAGAATTTTTTTTAAAATAATGAATAAACCTGCAGAATGAACAACAGATCTATTAAACACTTTTATGGAGGTTGTTGGGTCCTTACTTTTTCTCCCTTGGCACCAGGAAGGCCCACTAAGCCTGGAGACCCAGGTGGACCTTGGAGGCCATCTGATCCCTGCAGTAAAAGCAGACATTCATCACTGCATCATGTCCAGTTCTTGAGCCATGACCAACATGTATTTTACAGGTGTTAGAATAATAATAAAGCCCATTATCACTTACTCTGGATCCAGGAGGTCCACTGTCTCCCTTCTCTCCCTGTATCCCCACTCCTGGTTCACCCTGCATTACAAAAAAGTCCCACTGAGTACCAGACAACGCATCATACAGCTGCCATCAGCCTCCATCACATACAGATAAATGAACTTACCTTAGGACCAGGCATTCCATGCAGCCCCTGTAAGACATTGTGTGATGTGAGTCTTTGCAAACTACAGACCTGACTGGACTTGTTTTTATCTGAAAATGATATAAAGTTATGCTGCAGGTACTCACCATGGATCCAGGGTGCCCAGGTACTCCCGGTGGGCCTGGTGGGCCAGGTGGGCCTGGCTGGGAAATCATCTGAACCTTTAGCACCAATGAAAAAGTGGAAACAAGAGGAGAAGCATATAAATTAAGTCCAAAAAAGTGGTCGAGAGCCACAACTGTTTAGTTTCTCAGCTAAATTCAAAACTTTGTATAGCCGTTCCTCAAAGTAACCAGAGAATTTCAGACTGTTTAATGTGTTTACTTCTTTAGCTTATTATTCTCACTCATTTCCAAAATGAAAATCAATTGGGAAGAACTTACAACTAGAGTAAAATCTACATCAATGAGTGTGAACATTATTCAGATCTTTAAAGCAATGAAGCAGATGGTTCAAAACATGCAAATGACAAATAAATAACAATTTAAACCGACTGTTTGGAGTGGCAGCAATCTGTAATGAACTTCAGAGTATTCATGTATTTCATACTCATACTAACCAAGTTGTCATCTAGTCTGCAGTCGCCTTTTTCTCCTTTCTGTCCATCCATACCCTGAGCCACAAAGAGCAGGATTAACTTTCAGCTGTTTTTAAAGTTGTCACCATTGTGTTATTAGTGAAATAGAGTCACTGTCGCTACTTACAGTAGGCCCAGAGAGACCCATCTCTCCTTTCTCTCCTCTCATGCCGGGAGGTCCTGCCTCACCCATGTCACCTTTGGGTCCCTGGAGATGAAGAAGAGATTAATAAGGCACATGATGCTAAACGTCCCACTGACTGCTATATGAAGTAGTGAAAAAAGAAAGGAGCATGCGCCTGGGTGTAATATACTCTCTTTGTCGCTTTACCTTCTCCCCGTCAACTCCTGCTGGTCCAGGTAACCCGAGCTCACCCTGATGCAGAACAAAAAGAGGGAAGATTCACTCGGACTAATATATCTGACTTTGTCTACAAAATCAGGCTTGGCATATTTTGGGTATTTATCAAACAATAAATATCAGCCAATCGCAGCTGTATGGCTTACCTTTTCCCCTGGAGGTCCTGGAGGTCCTGGTGGTCCAGGTGGGCCCTGGAGAAAAACAGGCAGAATAAAAGAAATGAGTACAAAGCTTTGTTGCGTGACCAGTGTTAGACTAAATTAACCTAGCAGCAACCGATTTTCTGGTTTAGCTCATTAAAGCTAGTCACCGACTTTGTGTGTCACTTGCTGCCGGGCTGGCGTGCTAACAACAGCTGCCTCTCTTGGTGGATAAAATTGCTCGTGTGAGCTGTGAGACCAAACTCAAACAGATCAAACCAAGACCTGAAAGCAGCTATAAAGTTGTGGGGAGCTAAGGAGGTCTTTCTCTTACAAATAGTCATATGTATCATATAAAAATATGACACTATAACAGCTTTAATTAGAGCTGCAATTTTCAGACAGCCCCTTAGACATCTTCTGCATTTTTTATCCGCTCACTCTCACACTGTTTATCACAGTGAGGCTGGTAACTCATTATAAAAGGGCCAAATCGTGAACACAAAACGCTATAATTCACAATGTGGGCCTGACAGTAAACAAGTCCAAAACCTTCCTTCATTCCTTTTTGCTGATCACAACCAAATTGAAGCAATTTTTATCTCAGAGAGATTGTAAAAGAGCTCTGAATGTGGTCTGTGCTACACAATAGCCTGGCACGGCTCTCTGTGATTGTCTGAATGATGGGACTGCTGGAGAAAACATTCATGTGACTTTATGCAACCCTAATGATGAATGAAGAATGGCGTGCATATATGCAATAGGCCATATTCTTCCCATGCAGCTCCGCCGTTATGCTGTGAGTGATAGCTCTTGTAAATCACTCCACTTAGTCTTTATATTCACAGTGCTACACTTGTTATTCCTCCTTGTAAAGGCTCCGGTCATCTTGAAGCAATAAAAAGGAAAAAAAAACCCACGTCGCCTCCCAGAGGTGTACGATTCATTTTCCAGTTTCTAACTTGTTGTTCGTTCTCCGCTTTTAAAGCCATGGAAACTGATGTTTACAAGCAACTATTTGATCCCAGACACTCCATCACTGGAAGGTGAACGCTATTCATCTGCAAAATGACTGACAGTGAAAAACAACCCATCTTAGCATTGTTTTAAACCAAATTCATCATCACCTAACATTTCACAACAAGCACATGAAACACTGCTTTTCACACAAACAAGCGATCAACTCACAAGGTGGGTGGCCAGTGAGCGCTACCTGCTCCATGGAGCCCTGCGTGTGAATTTGTGCCAACTAATCCGCAATGGCAAAGAGCTCCCGATAAAATCTCGGGTCCATGCTTTCACCAATCCCTTTGCAACATTCTATTATTGCTTGAATTGATTGTTGCATGCAGGAGCTCAGCTCGAGGGGGACCTGGTTCATAATTGTTTTAAATCAAATGCATGCTCCACTTCTCAGAGAGCCATGTGCCAGTAGCATGTACTGCGGTGTACAGCGGGATCAAAGAACCTCGTGTCTGAAGAGAGTGATGTGAAACTGTGTTGACAGTGAGGCGCTCCCTTCTCTATGTGCTAGCACAAAGTAAAACACACCATGCTGCCCTGTAGTAGGTTTCAAACACATACTTTACACATACATGCCATAAAAACACAGAAGGCTTTTGGTTTTTCTGCATAATTAATCAAAGCTCTTTAGGCTGCGTGTCATCTGATAGCACAGCTGTGCTTTATTTGTAAGGGCTGTGCTTTTTTTAATGTCCCAAACAAATACACAAGAGACTCTGGAAAACTGGGACACTCAGTAATGCTCTTTAGATGTGGGCCCTAGAGTGACATCCAATACATATGAAGTCCAACGCTCTTTGTTGAGGGCATATACAAACAAACAAAACCTATTAGCAAGAGAAAGCGGGTGATGCAGTAAATACACAAGAGATGCTTAGATGCAAATCTGTGCATTGGTGTTAGTTACTGGTCACACCGCCAAAAACATGCAGCAACAGCAGCAGCAGATTACCGAAACACTGATGGTGTTGATGGCCTGTCGAAGAGAAATGGCGACATGTTCAGTTTTTGGTTTCTTTTTACCACACTGCCAGCTCTGGTGTTATTTACTTTTTTTTTTTAAAAGCTCTGCCTCAATCCTAATGTGGAATTCAGTCATAAGTGGCTGAATGAATCGGGTGTCGCTGACACCGACACTTGAATATGACTCACCTGCAAAGCATCTAGAAGCTTCCCATTGAAGTCGATGATGTCTGAAGCGCCCGGGGTGCCCTTCTCACCAGGAAAACCCTGAGGCAGAAAAAATAATAATGTAGGAATATTTTATATAAATGTAGAGATGCATAGATGGCTCAGCATAATAACAGAAGGACAGGGTTGGCCCTTAAGCATAACATATAACATACCATGGGTCCCTGTAGTCCTTGCTCTCCTCTGTCACCCTGTTTGCACCATGAACACCATGTTATGGTAAAACTCGTTCGTAGCATAATTGTTAGCATTATTATTGATCATTATTATTTAAAAAACAATTTCAGATATGTTTCTTACCTTTAATCCTGGAAGTCCATCCATGCCTCGCTCTCCTTTTTCTGCAGTCCCAGGCTCGCCCTGTTTAAATGCATATTAAAGGTGAGAAACATATTTAAAATCATCCACATCAGAGACATGAGAGTGTTAGAGTGAAGCTTGGCTTTACCTTTTCCCCCGGGGGACCCTGTTGTCCTGGATAACCAGGCTGCCCATTTTCTCCCTAGCAATTCAAAACAGCCATTAAATGCAGAGAGAGCTAAATGTCTGGCTACATTAAAACAGCTTCTGAGCCCTTTGATGGCAACATTTCAGTTAAGATCAGTAGTTTGTTAGCAGTCTTACCGGCTTCCCAGGCAGTCCCTGTGGCCCCTGAGGTGGAAATATATTTTAAAAATTAATTATTAATTTTCAGAGAAAGTCAAATTATTCCGACTAAAAAGACTCAAATAGAAAAAGCCAAATTGCTTCAGCTGTAAACCAAACAAAATGTGAAACAAACTCTTTAAGCTTAGTGTGACCTCTGCTCACCTCAGCTCCATCGCGACCAGGAAAACCCTGAAAGGACAGAGGAGACATTTAATGAGGTGAATCTACTTCAGGAACATGAACCTTTTTGGCCACTAGATGTCACTTTTCAATAAGGCATACAAGGCAGTGTGTAGACTTCAGCTCCTTCAGCACGAGCTGGACTGTTTAGAGAATAATTACAGGAAATGGATGAATGATGAGCAGAGAAAAATAACAAAGACAGATGCTTCAATACAGGCCACAACTGGTTACCTAATGCATGGATAAGCAGGAAAATTCTGAAAATTATGCTCTTTTGGCCTTTCCAACAGCCAGATGCAAACCCAACCTCGGTCTAACTTGTTGGACAGCGGTGTTCCCGTGTCAGCAGTGAAGATCAATCTTATGGTGCGTCGACCTCCCCAAAAAGGGTTCAAGAGACTTGCAAAAGGCCTCTTAAGAATGCATTAAGAGAGTTTTCTTTCTTTGCTTTGACGCCCATTCATACAAAAGAAGACTAAACAAGTTTTGTTCTGTTTGCAGTTGGATTTGAATTTGAAGCCTTCAAACTGAAGCCTGTGTTTGATGAGTGTTAAGCCAGTGAGCACAAACTTCTGACCATCAATGATCTGACACATTTTTTATTTAGCAAAAAAGATCTTTTTTAGCGACTGTCTGTGAGAGCCAGGTGGAAGCAGCTAAACATCTGCTATGAAGTCATTCATGGCGGAGACAGCTTAGAGGGCTCTTGTGCAAGATCCTCCTTCTCCATTGCTTCCTCACACACAGATACACGCACTACTATCAAGTAGTCGTGTTTACTTGATCGGCCAGTGCACCCTAATAAATGCATGATATAAATTGAAGGTTGTTAGCCTTCCATTCAGTAATATGCAGAAGCTGATTAGATATTCTCCAGCTGGCCAGCGTGAAAAAGTGCCATCGCGATCCTTCCTACTGTTTTCTGGACCTGTTTTACGTTCATCTTTTTGGCACTGCTCTTTCTTTCTCATCATATTTCCTCAACAACATCTATCCATCCGTACATTCATCAATCCACCCGAACCGACCAACTGCCAATTAACTTGACAATTAACCTGTGGGAAGCCATGCAGGCAGAACATGTAGACCCTGCTGATTGGAAGGTTAAAACCCAGTACCCTTCTTACTTTAAGGTGACAGAGCTACCCAATAGCATCAGACATTTCACTCTATATAACAGATAAAAAACGATGGAGGTTTGAGGACACCAGGGCTGGCAGTCTCGCTCACTTTCTCCCGCTCGGCCCGCTCAGACATCTGCCCACAACATGGAGTGGCTCTCTGCAAGTCTCTGTGCTTTGTTTTGCTGTTTTGGGGTTTTGCAACTCCTTTAATCAACTTGAAGAGCACATTTGCAATCGACTAGGTTACAGGATGGGCCCCCTTTTCTCTTCGACCCGTCTGTTTTTTGTCATTTTCTGAGCTGCGCTGGCTTTCCCCGATGTTGGTTCAGCAGTTCTCAAGTGACCCACACCGAAACCAACATTTTTCACTTGAATCCCTTGCTGTCCTCTTGTGCCAGTTGAGGGTAACAGCGCATTCATTCCTACACTTGAATAAACAAAAATTACCTTCATAGTCTCCTTCTCTTCAATTCAATAACCACAGCTGCAAGTTTTGCTGCATCTGAACTAAACCCTGGGAAGCAAAAAGTTAATTTTAAGAAACGAAAACGGCCACAGGCGAGGAGCGTACTATTGTTTGGTGAGACCGGCAAACTGCCCATGAACTCACCGCAGTGCCATATCAGTTTCAGCGTGCACAGCAACACAGTTGTGGTAGGAGGGTGGGAGAATGTGGATTTGGAAAGGGGGGGGTGTTGGAGAACTTTGTGGCCGCTAACTTACACAAAACAGATGAGGCCAGGAGTAGACTTGCTATTCTGGGACTTCTTTAGGTAAGCCACAGCATGCTGGCAAATCCCAGAAAAATGAGAATAGGGGTTCATTGCCATTTGCTGTGTACACCCTTACCCCTTAAATACATGTATAGGATTCCACATTTACAGGTTGGAGCTACGCAGTTTGCAATCTGTCACAGTGTTGTGGTTAAAGAGTATGATGGGAGTAACAAAGCTGCTGATGACTGAGGTGTTCTAAGTGGCTGCGCTGCTTGTGGTGTAACCTTAGTTTGACAGCCAGAAGGGATGGAGTAAGAGGAGAGCTACAGTGGGGGTGGGAGGGCATTGTTTTGTTGAGTCAGTGTGGATTTGGCTGTTGTACAGTACTGTGCAAAAGTCTTGAGTCACCCATCATTTCTTCATATTTTACAAGGAAAATGGGAAATACGTGCAGTGATTTATTGAAACTTCAGCAAACACATGGAAATACTGACTTAAATACAAGCCTGAAAGTCAATATTTGGTATCACCACCTTTATTCTTCACACAGCCTGAACTCTTTTAGGCAGATTTCTTGTCATTTCTTTAAGCAGTCTTCAGGAATAGTTCTCCAGGCTTCTTGAAGAACTTTTGTTCTGTTCTCTGTCAAGATGAGCCTACACTGCTTCGATACTGCTGAGGTCTGGGCTCTGAGGAGGCCAATCCATGACTGATAGTGTTCCACTGTTTGTTTTTCTATCCAGGTATGTTTTACTGCATTTGCAGTGTGTTTGGAATCTTTGTCATGCTGAAAAATGAAGCCATTGCCAGTCAGAAGCTTTTCAGGTTTTTTATTGCATGGAGGATCAAAATCTGACTGTACTTTCTTAACTGTTTTTCTTAAGAATGGCTTACTGACAGCCACCATTCGACTGAGACCATTTCTGATGAGTCTTCAGTGAATGGCTAGATGCGTCTCTCAGGTCCTGTGCCAGGTTTGCTGGATTTTTTCTACTTCTTTTAGATACTTTTTTAGGCCTGTCACTTCTTCTTTTGCCTTTCTTTTGCCTCAAAATTTTTAAGAACACACTGCACACCATGCTGGGATATGCCAAGTTTTTAGCTAAGAGCTCTTTAAAAATCACCTTGTTAGTTGAAAAATACAAGTCTGGCTCCTTAGAAGCCAAATGTAAAGAAACGAGGGCTAGCTCAAGAAGAGGGGTAGAGATAAAGAGATTCTCTTACTGGCTCTCCAGGAAGACCACGAGGTCCATCTTTTCCAGTGTTCCCAGGGGGGCCACGGGGACCTGGAGGACCTGGAGGACCGGGAGGACCAGCGGGTCCAGCCTGACCCTGATCACCCTGATAAAAAACAAAAAGAGAAAAAAAAATGCAAAAATAAACTACAAACTTGTAATAAATACATTTTTAAGTACACATAATTACATAATATATTAAAATAAAACTCCTTAAACGCCCCCATTAACTGATTTGTTTTTAGCAACAGTAGCAAACACTGACATGCCAGCGACCTGTTAAGGTTATACGGCAAACAAAGAACTACCCGTCAGCTTCTGCAGCTGTCTGTGTGGGCAGTCAAGGTGTATAATCCTTATTCTGTTTATTTATTTGCCCAACATTTATTTACAGCTGCCTTTCTTTTCACCTGATAAACATGACTACAAAATTCCCTCGTGCTTTAGACCCAGTCGAGTTTCGTGAGAAAAATATTTGGTTCTTTATCTGCTAAATGCTCCACATATGTTTAACAGCTAGTTGAGAACACTGTTTGCTGTTTGGTGCTTGAAAGGAAACGCGGGGGCCTACATTTTCTTTCTCATTTTGACGCAACGACTGCCAGGAAAGAGCAGTGAGAGAACAGAGAGTGAAAGTAAGAAACGGGGAGATAAAAGACTCTCCAAAGTTCTGTAGAGCTGAGGGAAACTGCAGAGTTGGGTGATAATTATCTGTGGGTCACTGTAAGCCACGGATCTCACAAACACATTTATTAAGAAAAGCTTTAAATATGCTTTGTGTTATGAGCAGAAATCCCTCAAACTTAACTTGCAATTACTGGCATGCAGCTTGTTAGTTAGTGTGGTTTTGTACCAGGGCACTGGTAATAAAGGACAACAGCAGGAGGAACTGGCCAATAAGAAGAGTTTTTATCTGGTGAGTTAGACTGACATTTCAAACAAATCCATGCTGGCAAAACAACTTCATTTGTACGTGAAAAATAAATCTGATCACTGGATTTATACTGCATGCCATCTTTTTTTACTGAAAATTACCACCATCCCACTGCCTATTTAGGCTAAAACAGACACCAGTTTTGTCTCCACTTTGATGCTATTCTCCCATCCCTACAGACATGTGATGTATTATGGTTTGCTTTGTCAAAAACACTTTCATGAAAATGATATAACCAGTGCCTTAAAGCAGACTAGAACCTCAGTTCTATGCACTGATAATTATTATGTCCCTGTTTGGCTCGAGCTTGAACCAAAGTGATGAAGTGATGTTTTCGAGACTGAGGAGTAAGATTAACGAGAACCGCACATTTCTACAGTGTGGGTGGCTCATCTTCCAAAGATGTTTTCCTACATTTCAAAACGCTTTGGAACTCTGAATAAAAACACTTTTAATTAATCATTCATAGCAATAAATTTTTAGTTGACCAAAACACAAGAAACACGAGATTTCATGCAACATGACTGAAGAATGTGGAAAAAGTGGGAAAGAAGGGAGGACGCTAGTCAGAACACGACAAGGAAAAGCGGGTTAAAGTGTTAAGGAAACAAAAGAAAAAGCACACATGCCTTTTAGTTGTGGTCTACCTTCAGAAAGAGTCTCTGAAAGCTGTTGGTCGGCTCTCGAGAGAGAAAGCCGTGGTCAGTTCTGGGGAAAACCATCTACGATGCAAAGGGGTGCACCAGTGATGAAAAGAAAAGAAAGGAGAGGGGATACAGAAAAAAGAGAGAAGAGGACATGGAGTGGATTAAAATGAGCGCGAGAAGAGCGTCAGTTACATAAGTTGGAAATCAGAGGTCCGCTGTTAACCGTGAGTCCAGAGTTCATGAAAACAAATGCTGCAGGAAAAACAGATAAGAGTTCAACAGCCTCTTAAGCTCTAAGCACAAAGAAAGGAGGGAAAAACTGCAAGAGAGGTGTTTTGCTCCTCTGTCTGCAGGGATAGCGGTAGCTCAGCAGTCCGACAGCAGTTCTCTAGGAGGCACAAACCTTAACAGTGAGAATCTGATTACTGTGCAGGCTTGCATGTGTGCCGTACATAGGAGGACCCTGAAGAGAAGAGGAAAAGGTGAACAAGATAGCGCAGCATTACAGTCATGTTTGCAGCTGTTTCAAATCGAATTATATATGCAGTTAAAAACCCATCAGGTGCAAATAAAATGCATCATCGGCAAATCGTGAGACAGACATCCGTAAAATCTGCAAGTAAGGCCCAATAGCTGTGGATTTTGACCTTTGAAAAATGATTTTGGAGTAGTGTGTGTGTGTGTGTGTGTGTGCGTGCACAACATTTAGTGCCTTCCCATCATTTCCACTGTGACCAAACAAAACAGTGGTGGTTTGGCTCTTTCCAGTCTACACAGTAAATGTGTTGATTGTCTGTCAGGCTGAAAGGAGCAGAGTTTTTCTGCTGCCACAGAGCCTGGAGCACTGTGCCGCTTCTTTGGTTCAGCTCCCTCAAAAACACAAGGGAGGGAGGGAAGGATGGGGAGAAGATCTAAGAGAGAGGGGGGGTGGGAGAGTGACAGGGGAAGAAGGAGAGCTGCTAGTCTGCTAGAGAAGTTTCTGCTAACAGGCTCTGGTGAGGGCTGGATGGCTGAGGTTTTTGCACCACCGCAGACTCCATCTCCTCCTCTCTGGGCCTGTGCACCCCTCTCTGCCCACTGTCACAGTCGCTCATTCACACCGTTCCCACCATGAAGACCACTTATGCATATGCTCCTTAAACACTGCATAAGAGAATAGACTGTTTCATGGTGGGTTTCCCCTTTACATTGTTCTCATCAGACTTAAGGCTGATACTAAGACAAATGGCTATTCAACCCTGGAGGCCCGTCTCACTATGGCCTGTTTGCAGATGCTCTCAGGGAGGCAAAGGCAGGATTTGGCAGGGGATCAAACTCTCATCAGAGCTTGTCTTTCAATACAGCCCCCAGATGAACCTAAACATGCAGTGACAATGTCCTCCGTATGGATTTGACAGTATGGAGGCTTGGGAAAAATAGCTACCAGCTTTACTCCGCTCAACAAAAAGTTGCTTTGGAGAAAGACGCAACACTATACATGACCTTTTTCCTCACATGATTTTGGTGGTTCTTTAACATTTTATTTTAATAACCCTGTTATCCTGTTTTGACATCCTGGTCTGAGACCAGAATCAGCCTGGAAGAGGCACTAAAAATGATGGACTGACGGCACATTGACGGAGATTCATGGTTGCTTTCTTTTTTTTCATATACGCTTATCTGCCCGTAAAGGTCAGAGCTGAACCTGTGAATACAGTTTTGAAATCACAGTAAGGTGATAAATGAGCATATGTAATGACCTGAAGACAATCAGACTGTTAAAAATAGTACTGAGCAAGCAAGAGATTTTTGTTTTCTAACCCATCTACAGCCGTATCTGTGACAACCTATATGAGGGAGCCAAACCTCATCCACATCTACAGTAGCTTTAGGAGCTGTTGGGTTTGATTTGAACCAAGCTTGAGGTTTTTGGGGCTGCAGATTTATCCAGGGACATCAAAGCTGCAGAGGCCTGGGCCAAGTGCAATATTTATCATTTGGAATAACTATGTAATGCAAAATGCCAAAAGAGATTTAATTCTTGCACAAACTATCTGAAAGGATAGGTGGGGAAATCAAATGCCTTACGCCTTGATAGGAATTTCTGTAATTTTTTGAACCGCATCATAAATACTGTTCCATTGAGTAGCCACATCACATTTACTCTCCAATAGGTTTTGCTATAAAACAATAGCCAGTTTAATTCCAATAACCTTAGACTCTTCTGTGATTCCATTACTGGGGTTCAAGTCATAGGAGATGTACTTCCACATTTCTAATCTACAATCCATCTACTGATCCATCAAGATTATATCTCTAAGCTGACTTGGGAATGACTCGGCGTCCCCCAGGATGAGCTGGGAGAGGTGAGACAAGTCCGGGTTTCTCTGCTTAGACTGCTGCCTGCACTACCCGACCCGGGATAAGCAGTTGAAAATGGATGGATGGACAGATCAAAGGATAGTGGTGGTAATAAACACAAAAATTAATGGCTATGAGAAGATTTTAGCACCATTAGAAACATGCTCGTAACATGTTTTCATGTTCATCCCCACTTTAAAATTCATGTGAAGAAGCGGCTTTATGTGGCATTCTGATCTAAGCGCTCTAAAAAAAAACATTCATGGGTATGTGACCTCTTTAAAGATTTGAAACTGTTTACCATGTAAAGAACAGAGGTTTTATTTTCAAACCACACTAAATGAAATGGGAGCTCTCATGGAGGGAGGAATGATATCAGATGAAAAGGCAGCACTGACAACATAGACCAGATGCAGGGTGAGGTTTCTCTGTAATGTTAAAAAAAAGTAGCTTAGCTTGGGTAAGAGACGGCAGCTTTGGCACACCGCCCCGACCACTGAGGTAACATGGTGAAGGTTTAATGTTTGCTAATAACGTCATTTCTCATGTCTGGCTTTGGAGATGGGAGACTCAAACCTCGTGTGCTGTCAGTGCAGTTGTGTGTGGGGAAGCCACAGTGGGGTAAACACACGTTTGCTTTTGGATTATTAAAATACTTTGTGTATGCGTTTTATAGACAGACCGAGACTTTTATCCTTATTTATCCAGATTTTTCCCGCATTGTGATAACAAATAAACCGTTTAGTGGTTTTCAGATGACATAAACACTTCGGAGAAGAAATGTTTCAGTCTCCCTGACATTTGATTTTCAGTTTGTGATAGCAGACTAGAAACCAGCTGAGGAAGCTCTACAGTTATAATAAAGGTAAAATACATTAAGCTAATTTCAAGCATAGCTTTTAAAACTGGTGATTCTGTCTTACGAAAAATCATATAAAAGGATCGTTACCACTCATCTCAGACAGCAGCCAGTTAGCATAAAGACAGCTCTGCATGGGGAAAACTGTAACTCTGGCTCTACTTAACAGAATTTCTATTTACTGACTTAATAACACATTAAAGCTTTGCTTCACATGCAATAGCCAAATTTCTAAAATGTCAAGTTTCTGTTTTTCTCTTTAACTTCAACAGCACTGTGTAAAAGCCTCAAGTTACCCGTTATTTCTGTAGGAATCACCTCATTGTGGCAAAAATGATATTTTATACCTGTCAAACTGTGTTTTCTTTGGCAGTCTTCATCGATTCGACTAAAGAAATGTGAACAAATGATGTGTTTTGCGACAGGCGGCTAATAACAAATTGCCTAAAGACACAATCTAAAACTGGTTCTCGGTCCAGTGTTAAGTGGCTTGACAAACAAACAACATCTGGACTGAAAAATGAATGAAAAGGCAGCCAATGTCCAAATAAAAACTTTGAAAGATCTTTATAAAGCCTTGAGAACTATTGCTCAAGACCACTTTAAAAATGAGAAGACAGTCTGGCTCCTTGGAAGCGAAATATGATAAAAATGAGGGTTGGCTCCAGACTTTTGCACGGTACCGTATGTTCTTTGTTTCAGTCGAAAGGAAAGTGCGGCTTATGACCTTTAAAAAGGGTGAATGTTTAAGAAGAACACTAACAGACAAAAACTCAAAATAAAAGGAGAACAAAAACTGGAAGTAAGGTTTAAATGGAAGGTCATTTTTAAATTACACAGATTAAAAAAAAACATATAAAGGACAGCATCTTTTCTCCAGAGTCAGCTGCAGTGAGGACATAGTTTCCAAAATGTGCATATAACAGCCAAAAACAACATATTTAACCTTCTCTGATGAATACAGAAAACACCGACTTACCCTTGGCCCAATGTCTCCTTGGTCACCCTGGAGGAAAAACAGGAAAATAGCAATTGTCAGCAGTTATTAGCACTGTATATGTGCAGCAGACCAGTTATCCAAAAGAGCTCAGCTACTGTGGAGCAGCGATGACAGACAGGCTTAAAATGGAAGATTTGGTTATGGGAAGGAAGTGGTTCAAAGGTCATCTGTCTCCTAAACAGCTCAGCGTTTTGACATTTATTGTATAAATCATTTGGTAGGCCATAAATCATCTGACAGCACAATATCAATGAAGTCAAAATGCGGAGTGCACATGCTGAACACAGCTGATTTCTGATCAACTTTTTGGAGTTCATGTTCTCATCACAGGGCTACTAGCATGATTACATGAAGCGAGCCAATTTTCCGAACCTCAGCTTCATCTGTCAGATGCAATCGCCTCATTAATCAGGCTGATTCCCGCTCTGACAGATGCACTTTAATGCAGTTGTGTTGCCCTTGTGATTCTGCTGAAACGCAGTCTCGAACATATACACAGAGCCAACCAGCAGTGTGGAGAGAAACGACCACACGACGAGGCTCCTCTTGCCAGCACTTACAGCTCTTACAGTTGCTAAGATCTTAGGCTGGGCAGAGGTTCACAGAGCGGGAAAACATCTGGCTATCATCGAGCTTTGCGGAAGGCCTGTAAACCTGCTTAGTACCTTGACGTGAGAATGTGCAGAGACACATGAGCTCCCGCATAGCTAAATGTAATCTACGGCTCTTTTGATGGACACGCAGCGAAAACTCAAACGTGGGAGGGCGACGGCAAGGTTGTCCGAGCACCTTCTGCCCATAAATAAATGTTCAAAATACACTCGTACAGTGCATTGACTTGTCTAGAAAGGCTTTTGAAATCCATATTGAAGCATACCTTTTCTCCCTTGGGTCCGGCTGGTCCCTGTGGGAGGAGGGGGGGAGAAAATCAGAGACACTTGGTCAAGATAAATCAGTTATCACACATCACACGCATCTTCAATGGCCCTTCAGAAGGGAGCTTTCAATCAAACGGTAAGACAAGGCAGTTATTCTGCTTAATGGATTCATGGCATTGAGACCGCTCAATCCAAACATCACTTTTGTCTGAGCGTATTTCACAGTAAGAATACCATATGACTCAAGCTTGTCCCAAGAATCCCTTTTAAGAGCGCTCTTTGAGAGATAAAAGTTTTCTCAGAGATAAAACCTTTGTTCCTCCATCAGTGACTCTTGGGACCTCTTGAGATGTTTTAGATGAGGAATGCTGAAACGCTAACTAAAAACACGGGGTATCAAACATCCCTGTGCGATCCTACACTGATACACGGTCCCGCTTTGTGTCGGACAGTTTCAAATCCTCATATGAGCACTATGTATGAGGCAGGGCCCTTGTCCATTTCTGTGTCGGGCCATGTCTCAGTATGCTGCTGCTGCTGGTGGTAAGGAGCATAAGGATGCCAAATGTGGAAGCACAAGCAGCAAACTGACTGCAGGCCCTCTATTGACTGTGACAGGCAGAAGAATAAGAGGTGGAAAGCATCCACCGTCCATCTGTGACAACAATGGACAGATCATACCTCTTAAAGCCAAGTCACCACTTAGGTTAGACCCTTCACATTTCTATTTTTATTTGTATCGCACTCAACTTGTCCCCTGTTTCTGCCGTTTCTCAGTCCCCTGGTTCCAAATCTGCCTTGGAACTTTTTGAAGACTTTCGCTCTATTTTGTACCTTCTTCCATAACTTCTTTCATCTGGCGACAGTTTTATCTTGGAGCTATAAACACATTCAAGAGCACAACAGCGAAGATGACAAGCAGTGTGTCAATGTGACTATCTACGCGATGACAGACAGAGCTTATCTCCCGAGCTGCTCGCTCTTTCAGTCCAAAGAGCGAGCAGCGGAAGAAAGCTTGATGTCGCCTTTAACGTTCATAAACTCAGAGCCAAACCACAAATTGTTCAGACAAGACTAACTTTACAGTCAACTTCCTCATTCATAATGATCTAAAACAAAACAAAAAAAATCAGTAGATTTTCAATAAACTGATTTCCCATCTGGTTTAATTTCATTTATTGTGTATTTTATGTGCAGGAATGGCATTTTAAAAGGGGAAATTATAAAAAAAAAATCATTAGTTTTCCAATTGATTCAAAAAGAAAAAAAAACAAATGCCAGCTCATAAAAAGTTCATTATTAATTTTGGAAACAGAAGTCCCTCACAGATGAAAAATGCGCTACATGTTTTCCCCCTTTATTATGTTGTTTTCATGCCCCCTCTACATCCTTTGGGTTTGCAGGCGACTCTGGTCATGAGTCACGCCTTCTGAGGGTTTTATGCCAGACCCTTGTTGATGGGGAGAAACCTATTAAAGGATACACCCAGCCTCAGGACTCCTTTCACAGGAACAGGAACAGTTTAATGGTGTTTGGAGAGGAACAGCTCTCATTATGCTGCGAGGGGGTTTACATTTCAGCTGATGACTTATTCCTCTTGTGGGTGAGCGCAGTGATGTGCTGAAGGAGGGGCGGAGGGGGCACAATAATGACTTTTTAAAGAGTCTCTGTTTGAAGGTTATAAACTAATCTCTTTCTTACTTTCCCAAATGGTGTGTAACCCATTCGCTCTGCTTCACCTGTTTCCACGCTGCACCTGGGCGTGCCTCTGAGTGCACCAGCATTTCAGGCGCGAGTTGATGGATGGGAGTGCAAAGGGGATTTCAACACTCAGCTCAGCTGAGCCCAGACTCCCCCCGTGGCTGTAAGCCATTGGGATGACTTAAGAGGTGGAACAGGAAGTAAGATGGCTACCGGGTTTTTCATGCACTTGCAGTGACTTCTCAAATGATTGATGAGGTATAGCAAACTCTCACCGGTCTTACAGGACAAATGCAGTGCCCAGCTGGATTTATTTTAAATCTTTAAATAGGAACTGAATAAATAAAATAAAAATAAGAAAGTAAGAATAAGAGGCTTGTGACGGTGTACCTGGCTTCCCTTCAGCCCTGGTGGACCCTGAGAGGAAAGAAAACAGAGTTAAAAATCAAACTTGTTTTCATTTATTTTGGGCATACTTGGCAAAATTGGCTGAGAATACTCACTGGTTTGCCATCTAAGCCAAGTGGACCCTGTTGGGAATGAAACAAAGAGAAATTATGACCAACACAAAGTCCCGAGAGCCCTGTCACTACTGAACCACTTTAGGGGCCTCATTTATAAAAATGAGTCAAACAGGAATAAGCAGTCGTTTATAAAAACCTTAAAGTGTAGACTTTAGTGATTTTCCTGTCAGTTATGTAAGAGCTATTGCAATTTTGGACACACATGCCTCCACGCTTGCCGTGAACTTCGCGTGAGCTTTATGATGGGAATTATCAATTGCCAGACGAAAGGTGTTTTGAATTAAAAGCAGGATGCAGTGTTCTGTAATTCATATATCAAATTAGAGACATGTAACCACGGCTGCTTTAAAAAAAGCCAAACACACTTTTAGGAGGACGAAATTTTTGGTGCGCGATGATCTCATCTCAGAAGGAGTTTGCTTTTCTTTTTCGATACATACACTCAAAAAAAGATTCTTTGCTCTCTTTAACACGAGGCTATAAATTGGAGTAAACTGAAATATATAAAATCAAAGGTTTATTTATTTAAATAATGCATTATTATGGAAAATAAGTTTGGTATAAGCCAATCACTAAAATGTCATTTTTCTAGATTTCGTTCAATTTTGAAAGTTTAACATTATAGTTACGTAACAAAATTACACAGAAAACATCTATCTATATGTCTATCTATGCTAAAGCCTCCTTTGTGCAGGCATTATATAGGTATATTTTAACAATGAGGGAATGATGTTATAAAATATTAAATCATATATAAAGTATAAGGACATTTTTATAAATGAAGCCCAAGTAATAGCCGACATGACAGCTTATCTTGTGTTGGGAACAGTATATGAATACACACTGGCCCACTGCTTGTTGAGAGTCACATTAAAGCACCTCTCTCGGTAAAGAATTAAAGCCAGAAGAAGGTAAGCTCCACATTGTCATTTTTACGTGTCATTTTTGTGCCGATAAAGTTGTGATTAGTAGTCTTTAGACATTTCACCTTCCCTCAGAGCAATTCCAGCAATTTCCCCTTGTTTGCCGTGTTCATGCTAATTAAACTAAGTCAGGCACTTTTGTCTGGAGCTTATATTTAACCTGCAGACATGAGAATGGTATCAATCTTTTCATTAGACTCTCAACAAGAAAGAAAATAGGCCTATTCAAAAAAAAAGAAGAAAAAAATGCTCTTTAATTGCTGGTTTAAGAAGGCATAATGAGCCAATAATTATACTGGCAGGTCACCCTACCGAGTCTGCTGTGAATAAAGCATTGCTTCAAAACACTGAAGGCACTATTTGTTTTCAGTCCACGGACAAGACAATCTTTTCTCGGCAAGATACCCTACAGCAGCTGTTACTTATTAGTATTTCATAATGTTTTAGTCTCGTCTCCATATCGCTTATGAAAAAATGTAAATTGTGTTAGCCTTGGAAAAAGCAATTAAGTGGATTTGTAGAGGCAAACATTTCAAGAGAGGACAGCAAAAATAACCGAAACTTCAGAGTGAAGAAGTAGGAAAGGGAAGAAAGTTTTTCAGTTTTGTATTTAAGTAAATGTGTAGGTCTATGTATATCCTGCCCCGTGTGTGTGTGCGCATGCAAGTAACACTCACATAAAGGCCTCCCAGGCTATGTGCTGTATAATTATATTACTTGAGTGGATTTGTTCCAGTTGTATTAATTTGACACACACCCCCACATCTCCTGTGTGTGTGTGTGTTTGTGGTGCTGAGATTATACAACAGGCAGTTAAATAAAGTCCCTATTCATCCACTCTCCAGCACTGAAGCAGCAGTTGGAGATGTTCACTTTGTTTACCTCGATAGAAACAACTAACAAGCAGTCACTGAACTTCCTCTACGCTCGGTTCAAAGGCGCTCAAATCTTTGGATTACTTAAACATGAAGGAAGAGCCGGCTCTTGGATCAAACTTTCCTGACAAACACTTATATGTGATGTATGCGGTAAGGGCTAATGTTGACTTCCTGCCGCCTTCCTTCTTAACAACCCTACTCTATGTTAAGCTAACTGTTTTTACAGGGTCCCTTAAGTACTGGCTTGCTCAACTGTTCACAGTCCTGGTGGCTTTCCAGGGTGGAAACCATCATTAACAATAATCACTTCTGGCCTTGGATGGCGCACACAAGTCTTGGCTTTTCTCATGATCTCCTGATTTACCAGCCCCACGGATGCAACCCTACCACAGTCTCATCTTGGCCTGCTTCGCTGGATGGGCAGTGGGTACAGAGAGGGAGCGATATGTGAAGCTGCTCTCGTTACCCGCTCATCTGATCATTTACTGCTTTGCTTTTGCCTCATAATTTGCCAGCGTGGCTACAGACTGCTGTCAAACTTGAAAGCAGCCCGTAAAAGAGATTTATAAAAAGCATAAAAAGTGCGTCTTTACAGAACGTCTTTTAGATTAAGGGACCCTTGTGAAGTCAGCAGTAGGTAGCCGAGACCAGGGTGGAACAAATGACTGGGACCAATTGGACGGCAATAATTTCACCATGACTGTCCAAAGTTCAGAGGAGTGTGAAGACTAAATATGAAATGCTCCTAATATCCTTCACTGAATGCAGCGCAGGACAGGCTGGATGTCCACCCCTCTATTAAAAACAACACTCTGAGTTTCCCATGAGAATTTCAAATGTCCCTCTGAGTTTTCCGAGGCTACATCCCTACATGCACACTAAGCTCTACCATGTATACATACATCTATGCGGGGACATCTCTGCATCTGGGAGCGTTTATCGGGGTCTGGCTCCTTCAAGACTCGTGAGGATGAGCAGGAGAGGTGAACAATGCGAGGTCAGCGGCTGCTGCACAGTCTAAAAGGGACTGATTTATGGCCGCTAACAAGCAACAAAGAGCCTTATGAATTGTGGGTACAACTGCTGGTTGGGTCTTTTTCTTTGCGACGAGATGTGTATGAAATGTTTATTTTCAGTAATAAAACCCTGTAGCTAATGTCTGACATCGGACCACTTGCGTTAAGAAGTAGTAGCATAGAATTTCTACTAACTTGAGGAATTGCTAGAGCTGCCTGAAGCAATATTTCATGCAACGAGCAGTGGAGAGAGCTCTGGTATGTCTGGTAATAAAATACTTTAAAATATACAAGCTTCATTAAATCAGCAATAGAAATAAGAGTCAGTGTTCACTGAAAACCAATGACAAAATGGGTTTCAATAACTATGAAACAAACAGAATCAAAGGGAGTTAGGTACCTTATCTATTGTTTTTTTTAATATAATAGCTTCACTTTAAAACAGTCTGCAAAGCCTGAAACGTGTGCTGGAATTCAAATGAAAATAGGCTGTACTAAAAAAACATGAGCGGTGTGGTGGGTTTCAGGGTGTTGGGCTGAGGGGCTGCTGCTAAATTTCTGCATCTAAAACCACAAACGGATCAGGCTGGAGAAGAAAGGGAGGGAAGGATGGAGGGTAGAAGAACACAAAAGGCAAAAAAAAAAAAAATAGGAGACTAATGTTTAGAAAAAGTGAGAAAAAGAGCTGGAGATTACTGCCAAAACCTCAAGTAAATGTGGGAGAAAACAAAATAAAGAACCACACTTGCATAAAAAGAACTTGTATTTCTAGTCTGCAGCGCCACATTATCCTGCAGCATCCCTCAGCAGGTAAAACAACAAAAAAAACAGCTTTGACTCACATTCCCATCAATTAGAAGGCTGTTAAAGAGATCTCTGGGAAATAACATGGCCTGCAGGAGGGCACATGTCTGTGTTTGCTTATGTGTGAATGCGCGCGTTGATTCAGGCGTGTGTCTGTTTGCATGCGCTCGTCTCTTAATCCCGGTGAAAGAAGCCGAAGGCTGTCTTAGCTGCCTTTACTGTACTCCCTACGGTGCAGACTGCTAATTATCCACGGGGGTGTGATTGTCGAGGATGCAGCATGAAAAGCTGCTGTCTGCACATCAGAGCCGGCGTCTCAGCTAGAATTGCACGCTGCATATGCTGCAAACTGCAGGCTCAACAAACTTTTATGGCATTAAGGTGAAGGCGAGATAGTGAGAGAGCGCTTTCCTCATTCTCTTGCTGGGATATGATTAATTTTTTCCTCTTGAGGCTGCCCATGAAAACCTTTGTTTAATGTCAACACGGACAGAAATCGGTGTTAGCTCTACATGTGCGCAATTTGTGATACACTGCTCTTAGAAATAGTCAGTGGCTACAAGCAGAACCAAAGCGCACAATAAAGCATACCAGAGTGCTGTTTGTTTGGGACAGAAAATTGCCAACATGTTGCCGGGTGCCCGTCAGGCTTTGATCTGCGCTCTGCAGCCTTGAAGGCCGAACAACGGCGAGCTTGGGCCCTTCTCCCTGATTGAGGTCCGCTGTCTGTCTCAGTGTTGCACTCGCGAATAAACACACTTGTGGCTGGGCATGCTGCACATGTGAAAAGGAGTCAGTTGGTGTGTGTGGGTGTGTGTTTACCCCTCTGCCCTGCTCTGTCAGCCTGCCTGACTGGGGGAAGACTCTTTTCTGAAACTCGCCTTGGCTGTGATTTATGAGAGGAAGAAGTGGCAGGGGTTACATGAGGGGAGAAAACATACATGAGCACACGCAAAAAACACACACGCACATCGTAGTGTTATGCTTGAGAGACACGCAAACCGCATTTCATTAACACTGTTTATCATACAACTGATGATTCACTGGAAGTGGGCTGCTGCATGAATTAGGCTGATGAATTCAACATGTGTATGCCACCTAAATGAAGTGCAGCTCATGTGCACTCACACTGCACACATGCATGCAGTTTAACAGGTCTTCAGTGGTGGATGAAGGGATCCAATGTTTTTTCCACCAGTATTTTTTTTAATTCCAATATTTGAAAGTTGCAATTACAACTTGGATTCAGGATCAAGTCCCAGCTGTGGAACAGAGGACCTGATCTTCACCCTTGCAGAACGTCTGGATAATTCACAGAGGTTTGAACGTTGAGGCTAGGGTTGTTTTGGTGGCTTGGAGAGTGGTTATGACCAGGTCCCCCGGGAGCACCTGTTGGGGGAACTGCAGGAGTATGCGGTTGCGAGTCAGTTGTCACGGGCCATCATGTCCTCATAAACCCAAGTGTATCCACTTACTTTCTGTAAAGTCGGGCCTGTTTTCACTGGAGTTTGACTCTGCTAGGATTCCCTCTTTTCTTAAGTCTTGTTTGAGATATTCATGGAAAGGATCTCAAGGCGTAGCAAGGCTTAGGAGGGCATGTGGCCTGAGAACCTCCCTGCAACCTTCCTCATGTAGATGATGTGGTTCTGTTGGCTTCATGTATGGGTAGGATATGAAAGAGGATGGACCAAGCGACGGAATTCAAGCATCTTGAAATCTTGTTCACGAGTGACGGAACGTGGACTGTGAGATGGACTGTTGTGGTGAAGAGAGAACTGAACCGAAAGTCGAGGCTTTTCCAAATCATCAATCCATCTAAGATCCGACCCTCATCTATGGTCATGGCATAAATGACTGAAAGAGTAGGGCTGCAAATACAAGCTGCAAATACATGAGTGTCCTCTGTAGGATGGCTGGACTCAGCTTTAGACCCACTGTCAGATGCTACACTGCTGCTGCAGGTCCTGGGTTCCTCCTGGTGGACAACAATAACTGGACTCATGAGCTGTCATATGCAGATAGCTCCTGGAGGATGAAGGAATTGATACCACTGACTGGGCCCCATGTTTGCCTGACCTAAATCCAGTAGAACCCCTCTGGGACATCATGTTTCAGTCCTTTTCAGCAGTGTACATTTCATCTGGCTTGAGAACAGCTCAGGTTCTCCTCAAGTTTGGATGAATTGGAAACTGTTGCTGGTGAGAAGGACGTTTGCTTAGCCTGCTTCAACTGAACCCAACTCGGGACAAATTGAAGATAATGGATTGATGGAAAAATTGCAATATCAAAATGTAAAAAATAGTTGGTAACACTCCAAACCAACAAAGGTTAAGTATCGAAAGTAGCAGTACACAGTATTCAAAGTCCATTAAAGTGTACAAAAACGTATATTATAAAAAATGCCTCTAAATTGCAGTGCAGGAGAATAAATTGCAGCAGAAAATGGTGTTACCAGTAAATCAGGGACAAGTACCTCTAATTAGTACTTGATTACATTCCCTTTGTTACTTTGGACTTCCACAGCTGTTATTATCATCTTGTTGAACTGTTTGCTAGTTTGTAGACTTACAGACTTTTGGCTCGGGAGGGTTAAAAGCTTGAACTGGCATTGTATGTAATTCAGAGAGACATAATAGGGGTGAGAGAGGACATGAAAAAACACTGGGAAGCAATCTAGCTGTTTGTTTAAGGAATGGAAACAGAAAGAGAAAAAAAAAAGTCTTGTTGGCACAAATCTCTGGCACAATGCAGTTAGCAGCGCAGCGGTCTCCGGTAACCAACTTGTCTCATTTGTGCTGATTGCCCTCCTCATATATGAGCATCTGAGAGAAAATACTGGTGTGAAAACATATCTAGCACTCACATCCACACACATACCTCTGACCACTTCCACAGTCCTGGCGTTTGTTACAGAGACATACATAAACAATAGGTGGTTTGGACGGAGGCCACACACATATGGCCTCCACACATGTGCACACAGACACACAAACATTGATACCCAACAGGAAGAACGGCCCTTTTTAAAGTCAGATGTTTGAAACTCTATCATCTCTGCTGCTGCTAAATGTAATGATATACTGCCCATGATAATTGTCAGCGTGATTAATCTGCCGTTGTTTCACTGTGACCTCAAGCACACAGCATCCTCAGTCTTTATAATCACACACACACAGACCAGGAAGCTGCCTCTTGCAACAGCAGACTGAGCTCCTCCAGTTGTTATACTGTTTCATCTATGTAATCTTAGCACTATACAGATTGATTTCATTATCCTAACTAGACTGGGAAGAATTAACCAGATTGTGCAGCGTTTAAGCAATGCACAAATAATGGCATCCCAGGACAATGTTAAATGAAAACAAGACAATAAAATGTGCCATAACTCTGGGGTTTCAAATGGAGATGGCAATGGAGATGAACGGTCACAGGCAAAAACAAACAAGCGAGCAAACAAACAAAATCCTCTAAAAAACACAAATGTGCACAGGCTTATCTGTGCACCGAGTCCACCTGTGTGTAATTAGCAGCAGGCATTTCCCGTCAGCAGGGCTGTGCAGTGCCAGGCAGACTGTATGGGAATATGCCCGAGATACCAACATTCCCAACATCCACAACTACACAGCCAGCATGGCAAAGATGTTGTTGGAGTTAAGATGGCGTGACATGGAACCAGCCAGTGAGGACACATGGTTTCACAAAGCATGTATACCAATACAGTTACAGTCATATGTAAACTCTTTTTCACATGACTGTAAGTGTGAAAAACTAAGTGCACCCCATGATTCAGGAGCTTGTAGAACCACCTTTAGCATCAATTATCTGAAGTAAATGTTTCTGTATGACTTTATCAGTGTCTCACATGGTTGTGGCCTCTTCGCTCGCTCTTCTTTAAGCCTTTTGTTTTGTGCACAGAACTCTCAGAATATTCAGTCATGCTGAGGTCTGGACTTTGGGCCATTGCAACACTTTGATTCTTTTTAAGCCATTCTGTTGTAGATTAGCTGCTGTGTTTAGATTTAAATTGACTCCTGTTGCATGGCTCAATTAGGCCAAGCTTTAGCTATCAGACAGATGGCTTCTCATTTGACTCTAGAGTACTTTGGTATACAGAGGAGTTCACGACTGACTAAAATACAAGGTGCCCAGGTCCTATAGCGCCAAATCCTCCCTTCACTACCCTGCTTGTCAGCTGATATGAGGTGTTTGTGTTGATTTATTGTGTGTGATTCTCAAAATGTGGGGCTGTGCATTATGGCCAAACAGATCCACTTTGGTCTTGTCTATTCAAAAAGCACATTTTTCCCAGAGTCTTTGGTTTTTGGTGTTTTTTTGTTTTTTCCAGAAGCAACTTTGCAAATTTAAGCCATGCTACAATATTTTTCTTTCTCCCGCAACCCCTAACAAACAAACCATACTTGTCCAGTCTTTTTCTAATTGTACGGTCGTAAAATTTAACATTTAACATGCTTACTGAGGCCTGTAGAGTTTGAGATGCTTTGGGGGTTTTGCTGTTTCTCTGAGCACTGCATCATCTGATCTTGGGGGGGATTGCCGAGACGTCCACTCAGGGAAGACTGTGGCATTGTGCACACTTTTATAGAAGTCACACTGTTTTGTGTAGGTGTATTCATAAATGGATGATAAGCTAGAAATCACCGTTTCATCTCATAAATTGTGGGAGAAAGAAAAAAGAAAAGAAATGATCTAGCTGTCCACTAGAGGCCGCTGTATCTCTGGATAACATTAGGCATGGCTCTGTGTTTTTGTGGAAATTGGTAACCTGCTTTCCATTCAGTAGCTATTCATGTACATTGTTGCATTACTCCAAGCATATTAAAGCCCAACTAGAAGCTGCAAGCCATGATTGGAGCCTTGTGGATGACTGTTTCACATTGTGGTACGGTTTACACTCCTGTGGTTTGTGTTTACTGATGATATCTTAACATTATTGAGCATTTATGTCTACTGCTCTTTATGTTTACTCTTTATGTTTACTGAGAACTAAACGTGCTGCATTTCCCCCTGCCAACTGCTTTGGGTCAGTCGTATTTCGTGTGATATAACCAGTCTGAGCTTTGTATATCTGTGAGTTTACTTCTCATTTATGAGGCAGGATACATCACTGTTGGTTATTGGTTATGAAGAGGATGTCATGGAAAGGGTAAATGAGTTAATTTAGTAATTTAGAAAGAAAAGGCAAAGAAGAATAAATGTGGGGGAAAAGTTAGAACAGATCCAGGCCCAGACACACAAGTAGGTGAAGGGAATAGAGTGACAGGATAAATAAAAATCTAATTTACCGGGTATCCATCCCGTCCAGCCTTGCCCTGGTGAGGTTAGACATTGAAGCATGAAGCATTAATCAAGGCTGAACAGACACTAACAGCTGCACACAACAAACTCACAAAGATCAACATGTAGCCTGGCATCCTACATAATAAAAGGAGACAAGTGGTTAATGATTTAAAGGATTGTGGCTGACTATTTATTTATTCATACAAAACATTGAATTCTTGAATGAAATAATTTACTGTAAACGGAGACTAAATTTGTATTTGGAAATGAATGAACTAGCGAGGTCATATGTTTACACCACAGCTTTTGACTCACATTTTCTGGGATTTTCTTTTTCCTCATCTGCTCTCAAAAATGAACCACGGTTTTAAAACTAAAAGCCACTTGCACACAAAAAAATAATTAAAAAACAAAAACAAAATCAGATCAGTTGTTTTCATTGTGTCTACAGTACCAGCCACTGCACATTACTTAGATAAACGGCACTGACAGATTGCTACTTTACAGAGTAGCGAGTGACTGGATTACCACACCTTCCCATCAACTTTATGGGATGTAGGCTGTAGATTTTTGGGGGTCTTTAAGAAAAGACATTGTTTCATGCACACCTAGTGTGGACCAGATGCAGACCAATCGAACAAATCCCGGTTGGCCGGACGTGCTGTTTTTGTTCTGATGTGTCAGGAAGCGCGTCACGGTGTGTTTCAGAGCATTTCCAATTCTGCATATCTGATCAGTGCCACATGGGACAATTTAATAAAAAAAAGAAAGAAAAAGAATGGAATAAAAACTGAAATTGGACATTTAAAATGCAGATGGAAAAAACAAAACAAAAAACAAATCTGAAGGCAGCTGCATCAGTTTCCACTCTGTACAAGGCTTTGAGTAACTGTGCGTTTTATCTCCCGAGTGTGTCAGAGTGTCAGCAGGAGTTACAGTCCCACAGAGGAGAATAACTCACTGCAAATAAGTCACACCTCCCTAACCATCACCATTAAAGAGTCAAACACAGTCATGGACACCCACATGCACAGGTGGTCCATTTATTGGCGTTCTCTGTGGATGCATGTGTGAGTGAGTCTGTGACAGTCTGTACGTCTGTGAGTGAAAGGATTTCTGGCAAGTCCCGCAGTTTGCCGGGCCGTGCACGACGCACAGCGAAGGATGATACAAGGTGGATGCGTGTGCATGCGTGACTGATGTTGAAACCTCTCTTTAGTTTGCTTCGATACTACCTGGATGAGGTGGAATGGTACTTACAGGAGGCCCTGCAACACAAAAGAGAAACCAGGCGTTAGAAAGTAAATGCTATAAGTCTCTACTGACACATGAAGCACAACATGCAAGAGCTGCAGCAGCCTCTGGTTTATACAGCAATCAATTCCTCTGAACAGTGGTCTGCAACAAAAAAACAAAAAAAAGAAAAAACCTGCACATGCAATGTGGTTCGTTAGATGATGGCTGCAATTAACCACCTAAATACGGTACAGAACAAACATATTAGAGCTGCCGCCAGCGCAGTTTGTGGTGAACCCGTTATGATAAACAGACTCTGGATAATGGGTCATGTTTTGCATTAGGAAATGAAGTCATGTCAGGACTTTGTTTCTTAAGAACATAAGGGCGTATTGGATGGCGGAAAAACAGCGAGCAAAAAGGTCGGGGCGTGCTGGCAAACTGTCTGTCCCTTTAAAGTTGGGGGGAAAAAAAAGAATGAGATGCTTCTGAGATTTCTCCGGGGCAGTGTTTTTGTCGTGATTGAAATGCTCTGATGTTGAGCCTCAGCAGCAAAACTACATTCAGCTTTTCATTCTTTGCCTAACAGAAAACAAAAGTAATGATCAAAGAACTCCTTTTGTTGTTAGTGGCCTTTTTTAAAAAAAATAATCTCCTTAAAGTCCGAGGCTATGACCAGGAGCACTATTAAATCACTTAAATCCCTACAAAGTGAACGCATCATTAGCAGAATTTCTATTAGCTGTTCCTTAATATGCTATCCGATAAAACCGATAATGATGCTGATTAATGCAGCTTATAATGTATGATGTCATTTGGGGCTCTGCCACCTTTGCAGCTTCAGTACAGCATACCTCATCAGCATGAGTACGACATCAAACACCTACATAAAGTCAGCAAGACTGAAAACAGGCTCACAAAAAAAATCCTTGTTAACATGAACAGATTCTATTGTGGCCTTGAAGTGGGCTCTTTGATTCAGCAGGAGCTTTGCATACGTAGAGAGAGATGAAAATGCACGTTTTAGGAGCGAGCATGTGTCAAGAAGAAGGGGAGGGACGCGTTTAGGTTCATGAGGGATGAAAGTTTATCTGTGTCTGGATGCTTCGACGGGGACCTCCCGGGCCAGGCGGTTATGCAAACAAACACACTAGCTTGGAAAGCCACACAGAAAGACAAGCTTTAACTACTAGAACTTGGGACAGGTGTGTATATGTGCTTGTAGACTACTGAGAAACAAAGAGAGGCACGAGCAAACATAAGAGAAAAGGAAACAATTTAAAGAAAAAAAAAACGAGGCATGTAAGAGAGAAGACGACAGCGAGGGCTGATTTTAAGATGCTTAACTACTCTGTCTGCCCTCTTTCCTGTTATTTGTGTTTGTGCGTTCCCTTCTCCACTTTCATTTGTTTTTTTTCCCTGAGAGAATGGAGAAGAAACTCTTCTGGCCTTGTAAAATGTTGTCCTGGAGTCATCAGCATCAGGATGGCGAAACAGCCTCTCCATTTCATATACGTACTTGCTCTGACCCAGGATGCAATGTGAGGATGAGAGACTAAAAAATACAAGCGATAGCCTAAACAGAACCACGACGCCCTTCAGACACAGACCATCTGCCTCAAATAGGCGTCCACTCTCGGCTGAAACCGTAGCAGCACACATCCTCCAAATCAGGGGTGGGTAATTAATTTTCCCAAGGGTGTGGGCCTCCATAACAGTCCCAGTTTCTTAAATTAATTCCCCACCCCTGCTCGTAATGATGAGGTTTCCATTAAACGGACCTGGAGGACACCCAAAGGGATTTCCACATTTTATGCTAATGTAAATTTACTTAGACAGTAAACTGATTATCGAGATTTGAGACCAGTCACTACTGCTTTCCAAAATCCATTAAAAACATGAGTAAGGTATAATGCTGAACTGGGTCAGTCCCGCTGAGACCGTAACGCTGCCGTGAACACTTACTAGTCCACCAAATCTGCCACAGCAAATTGACCCTAACAAATCTAATTTCACTTCTTGTTTTTTTTAGTCGTTTCAGAAAATGACTGAAACTCTGTAAACGGTAAGATTAAGACTTAAGATTTGCATCTCCAAAGAGAACCAAATTGCACAAACCACACACAGGCCGTTCATGCCTGCAAGAGGCTAACACATTGATGGTGTTCACCTTCTCCTGCGATTTCTAGAAAACAGAAATATCCTGTTTGTCCGCCCTCTAGTACAGAAAAAAACCCCCGTGCAATTCCGAGTCTAGATTTATGGGACGTTTTGCTCGACCCGTCACCTAAATGATGGACGTTTCATCAGATAAAATCAAGTAAGCAGACAAGCAGAAAGAGATCACTGATGATCTTTCACTTAGTCACCGTGTTCACAAGAAGAGATCCCATCTGTAAACATCCACCTCAGTGATTCACAACCACAACGGAAATTTTACGACAGTGACACATATCCTGCAGGTTTTGATAAAATTGCCTAATACTGTCGTGGAGCCCACTTTTAATAAGAAACATTTAAAAATCGGGATGAGTGAGACTTGTACAACATCCGCTTCATCTTTCACGATGACATTTGTGAAACAAGACTTATGTCCTTGCTCTGTTTTGGTTCCTCATGGAGTGTTTTTGTGGTTTGGATCGATTGAAAAAGCAGCACCATAATGGTGGGTAGCGATGTTGGCGAGGCAAACTCATTAGGCTCGTACTACAGCAGCTGCTACCGCTCAGCAAGAACGACTGACATCTGGGCAAAGTTAGTGGAACCACATGGCCAGAGTTAGCACTATGTCGGCGCAAATGGAAAGGGACAGGGAGAGGGGCCAACTGAAGCCCATCATCCAGTGGCTTGACTCATGGATCACTGCCTTTGCTGGGCCCTCGCCTCGAACTTACCCAGTCACACAGGAAAAAGAGGGACGGTGTGTGAGTGCGATGAAGAAAAAAACAAAGTGTGTGTCTTCCAGGAAAAGAGGTTAAAAGGAAAAATAAACCGTTAAATGATTTGATGGGCATTACTTACCAGGTTCCCCTCTTCTTCCCATCCTTCCACGTTTTCCTGGAGGCCCTGTGGAAACACAGACAGAGCAATGAATTGCCAAAATCAGCACTGCAGGGATGAGTAGAAAACGACTCAACCTCACTCGCAGTTTCGCCTCTGCTGCTCGAGCGCTGTTTGGCATCAAATGTGTACAGCTGGCACGCTAAAATGTCAGCGCACAAATTGCACATGTAGTTTCAGTTTCAGATGCGAGAAACAAAAATAAAATGACAGAAAAAGATTTCTTTAGAGCTAAATGCACTCTGGGACTTTCAGTTTGGCTGAACAAAGACTTTCGTGTGTGTACAAGACTCTTCCCCTCATGTTGGGTGAATATCACATTCATCTCTGTTTGGCTTTCATGCAGCAACTTTCCTCTGGTCCTGTTATGATGCAGCCTCCACTGTGACCTTTCTAGTAAAAAGCTTTTTTTGTCATTGTTGGCGAATTCTTGCCAAGCTTGGAAAACTAGGAAGAAAGCTATAGAAGGAACGGGAGATGATGTGAGACGTTAGACCTCATGCTGCTAGAAGACCAGGAGTCATTTTCTACACTTCCATTGATTTGCGTCAGTGTCTGCTCGGTGATTTCACAGAGGTACTGTTCTTACAACTAGTGCACTTGAATGCACCCCAAAGAAAAATAGGGTTGTGATCAGGCTCAGAAAGATCACTCAAGCTTCCCATTTGGCTTAAAAGCTGCAGCTAGCCACAAAAGGTTTTCCAAGTTCTCTCCATATGTGCTATGCACCAAGCTGGCTGCTTGGTGCATAGCAGACCAGCCCGTAGTCTCTAATTAGCCTCTAATTTACACTGCAAATTTTTAGCACAGTTTGCCACAGTGTTATAGCTAATTACATTACACCCAAGCAGAATATTACAGGCTGAGGATATTTTGTGGGCTTATTTATTTAAGTAAAGAGGTCTCAAAGTATTTTCTTCTACACGCTTCATTCACCCATGAGCACATGCATTCACATGTTCGATGTCTTTAAGCTCTTTGTTTAACATTTACACTCACGCTGTGATGTATGCACTAGGGGCATCTTGGGTTTAGGATTCTGGCTAAGGACACTTCAACATGCAGATCGGAGGAGCTACAGTAGGACCGATCAGTACCGATCAGGATGCAAACTGCTCCTTTTGCCTACTGCCCTATCAGGATATCAGGATAAGCTCCTGTCAATGCTGATGCACATCCACTGTGTGGTAGCAGCGAGCGATACTGCAAATATAGGCATCGATCTGATACTGATCACTAAATCACTGTGGTTTTTTCTTTTCACAATAATGAGTTAATACAATAAAACACACCTTTCAGTTTTTCATGCATTCTGAAACTTGGTTTTTTGGAGACCTGAAATGTAAGGGGCTGTCCCTCACTGAGCTTGGTTCTGCTGGAGGTTTCTTCTTGTTAAAAGGGAGTTTTTCCTTCCCACTGTCACCAAAGTGCTTGCTCATAGGGTATCATATGATTGTTAAGGTTCTCTCCTTATTATTGACGGGTCTTTACCTTACAGTATAAAGCGCCTTGAGGCGACTGTTGTCATTTGGTGCTATATACCAAAGTGCTTGCTCATAGGGGTCATATGATCGTTGGGTTTTTCTGTGGGTGATTTGGCGCTGTATAAACAAAACTGAATTGAACTGAATTAAATGTGCTTGTCCCTAAAATACTCTGGGTCAGCTTCTTTTGTTTCAATGCGCCAGAGGCTATAAATCCAAAAGACATGACAGTCAGCACAAAAAGGTTCAGACATTTTTCACAGTGCATGTTTGAGGTCGTTTCTTTTTTTCCCCTCAAATAAAGGAAATAAATTTAACACAGTTCAGTGGCTACAAACTGAAAAAAAAGATTGATCAATTGGTGCTAGTATTGATCGGCACTGGTATTGATACTATCGATATCCACTTCTACTGTGTGATAGTCAACCATAAAATGGATGTGTTCTGATAGCAGCTTCCATGCACGCTGGATGCTGCAATTTCAGTTTAATATTTCTCTTACGTTGGGGACATGCTAGCTGCAGGTTTGTCTAACACACAGTCGAATGTTCACCCCATTTTCTCCTGTAACATTAAAAGCAAAACACCAGAAAATTTCTGGAAAAACTTACGAGTATGTCAATACTACTGCTGGGTCAGCCATAAGGAGGCAACAGGAGCTGAAAGGATGTGTCAAGAGAGGCATCAGAAGGAAAGAACTGCTCATTATCATTATTGTCATTATTCACCTTACTGAAGCAGCCATGTTAAATATTTTTGTGAATTTACTATAAACGACGAATCGCTGCCAAAGTAATAGGAAAACATTCTTAATCGAGTCCCACGTTCTGATTTAACTTTTTGAGGTTCTTCTCAAACCAGCGAGACAAGATGGAAGAATAATAATAATGATAATAATCAGAATAAATAAACTCTGGACTTTGACTTACTTGTCCAGTATTGTTTTTTCTAATCTAAATTCTAGTATCAAAAATCTTTATACTGGGCTGTATACACCATGTGCTTACACACCATTCTGCATTTAATCATTAGTTGTTCTTCATCTCTAGCTCTCTTCCACAGTGTGTTTTTTGTTCTGTCTTCCTCCCCTTACTCTCAGCACCAGAATCACCCTGCATGAGCCTGGTTCTGCTGGAGGTTCTTCCTGCTAAAATGAAGCTTTTCCTTCCCACTGTCGCCAAGCGCTTGCTCATAGGGAGTCGTTTGATTGACGCAGGACTTATGGTAGCCTCAAAACGATCACTTTCTTTCTGCTCCATGTCAGAACCTGTTTTTGTTAACCTCTCTGTGAAAAATATATTCTGCTTGTTCTAAAAATTGATCTCAAAAGGCAAATCTGCCGTCAATTTACTGTACAGGATCCAGACATGGCAAGAAAACAGGGCAGCTAAAGTAACAAGTAAGCCTTCAGCTTGCTTTCCCATGGTCTAAAACCCTTCTGTGGGCAACACCTCACTTCTTCTGTCTTTTGTTCCATGTGACCGTCCTCCCCTGCTCTCATAGTGAAATCAGAACCAAACTGGTTCCACATAAATGGCTCTGAGCATGTTTTCTATTGTCATTATTGAGAGTACTGTAGTGGCCTAATCACTTCCTGACTCTGCCAGCCCTTTCAAGGAGACCTCAATCATGGCTCCCACCTCCTACTCATGTCTGCCTCTTCTACTTTCATCCTCCTTAATGCAACAGCAATGAGCTATTAATGACACTGGAACTCGGGGATTTAAGGAATAGTAAAAAAAAAAAAAAAAGTAATAACTTTAATTAAAGAAATGAAGATTGAACCTTGTTTTAAGTGCTTGACTAAATCATATTTTTATGCTGTATGTAAGTGATTCCATTTGCCATTTTAAGCTCCCACAGGATTTTGCTGGCAAATGAAAAAAAATAACAAAGAATAACAAAGGAAACTGAGTGGGCTGCAGCTGTGCACCCACTGCACTGACTCTCATTTAAAATTTATGTTTGAACAGTTTTACACTTTTAACACCTCTACACCTTCAAACCTCAGGCACAGATGCCAGCCGTATTATAATAGCCTCCATATTTCACAGTGGGCTTGACTTCCCCTCCCTGAGCCTCCACCGTCATAAACAGGAGTGGGAGATGCTAGAATAAGCCCAAGGCCTCTGAAAAGAGACTAGATGGAGAGAGATGCTAGATGACAAGTTGGAAAAGCTGAAAAAGCTGGAAACAGGGAGACAGGAATGTGCATGGGAGTGATGGGATGGGGAGGAAAGACCAGGAGGTAGAGAAATTAAATGGGAGGGACAGAGAAAGACAGCCTTACAGATATAAGAAAAATGACAGAGGAAAGGATTGGCAGACAAAACGAAGTCAGCAGGGATCGATGGATAAATGCTTTCACAAGTCTTGCACGTACATGGTCTTTGGGTGTGTAAAATTCTTCCTTAACCAAGCGTATACTTCATAAGATATGGGTCACCACGGGCCATGCCTGCTCTACCTTTGTTTGAGACTTGAAAGGCGGCTGTCTGCATGTCGACAGGTTAGTGGTCAAACACTGGAGGGGCAGGCGTCAGAGTGACTGAAATGTGGGAGCGTGATTAGTCCTGAGTGGCATAGTTGAGGGGGAATTGTGGCGGGTGATGACAAGCTGATGTAGGACTAGATTGACTGGAGGAATTAATGGGAAAAGCAGCAGGGCTGGAGAGCAGAGTGTAGGCATGTGTGAAAGCAGTTCAGATTCCTGCTCCAGAACAGCGAGGTGAGCACATATCGGCTGAGATGCAAACAAACGGCTGTGGCTTGACTTGGGTTTCAGCTCTGTCTTTCTGTTTCACCGTGGCATTTCTGGGTCAGCTGAGGTGAAAGGAGTTGAAAATGTCCTACGAGTCTGCAAGGACACTCTTCAATCTAGTAGAAGTCAGCAAATTTGAGGTTACTTGAATAATCACATGTAAAAAAATCTCAGCAGGTATCATCCAGTCAAAGTGTGCAAGGCATGAAACAGAAAGGTCGTGCAGGCAAATGTAAAGTTTAAATGTAAAGCAGATTAAAAACAATAAGTCTAAAACAAATGAAAAATGAAGTATCACACACGTACTCCTGGGTGACATTCTGGTTCCAACCTCCATATGTGGACTTGTGTTGTTATTTCAAAGTGGAAACATGCTCATTATGTCATTTAAGCAATGCTGCACCAACTCCACGAAGTGATAACAGCCTATTGAGCCTACTACTAGGTGCAGGCAGCCTACTTGTGATGTCTATGGGAGTGATGACAACTTATACTGATGATTTAATGGGATGATAGCACACAAAAGCAGGTTTTCATTATACTCTTTAGAGGTCTAGGTTGCTAACTGACTAAAAGATGACTGTACAACTCCAAGACAAAGCAGCAATACATTTCCCAGAGTGACTGGTTGATTTGCACACTGTAAAACAGATGGGAGGATGCTAAACAAACAGACGTATGGGATTAAGGTAGAAAAAATGTGAACTGATAAATGTGTAATACTGGATATTTAGAAAATAAGGCTACCCGTAAACATGTGTGATGTGTGCAGATCTCTTTAAGAGATGCGCAAAAAACGCTGGACATCCATGAGCTCACTCAGCTGAGCACATGTTAAGAAATCCCTGGGAACAGCACGATAACACGGAAACATACAACGAACTTCATTTGAACTGCAGATAAGTGTGCGTGCGCGTGTGTGTATGTGCACGCTTGCCCAAAGCACTCGATCTCAAGCTCCACACAGAGAGCATTCAAGGTTTGACCGGGAGGCCACAAGTGAGCCAATACCCCCCTCGGAGTTTCTATGTGTGTGAGAGAATGTCAGAAACCAGTGAAAAACAAATACATGGATCTCTGTTTAGATACAGCATCCTTCTCAAGTCTTCACACAGTATCTTTCAGGAAGCCACTAAAGATTGACCAATACTGAACATCACAGTCCTGTGGATAAGCTCTCTCATGCACACACACACACACACAGAAGACATTCACAGACACAAACACACTCAGGCAAATCCAAAATTCCTGCTGATAAGTGAAATCGACCTGAGCGGCGCCGTAAGCCATTTTTCTATCAACGTTTTTACAGGTTGTAAAAACTATTTAAACCCACCGTGGTCTCAAATCAACAAAACATACACACACACACACACGCGCCAGTCCATCTTCCATCTACTCCTGTTTGTTTCTCATAGCTGAAGTTTGGCATGATTGAGCTACTGTGACTTCGAGAGAATAAAGTGCACGATGTTTGAGAACTGAGCCCACCTTATCTTTGTTAAGGTCCTATTTTGTTTAACCTAGGTGGGATCAACAAGAGCCAACTAAAATCCTTCCATCCACCTTCCCCACACACAAATATGGGAAAATGAATTTAGAGCAAAGAACGAGAAAAGTGGGATGGAAATATCGAGAGGAAAGTAGAAAAGGTCTGTTTCTTGCTTTCATAATAGCTTTAGGTAATGAACCTACAGCATATCATCTCTTGATTTTGCAATTCAAACAAAACACGCTGTGGAAGAGAGCCAGAGATGAATAATCACTAATGACAGATTTTTTCCACCTTATATTACAATCATGAAAACATTGAAGAGGTTGTTCTGTGCAGATACCTGAGTTTTCTACACATGCTGGTGAGCTAAAATCACCTTAAGCCAAATTTTGACCACATTTGTAGAAATGCTGACACTAATATTGCAACACTTGACTCAAGATTATACTTGCAAAATATGTTTATAGCAACTAAACGAACTGTTTCCCCTTTTGTCAGAGACAGAATTTATGGTCTCATAAGGCGAGGTTAAGTGCCGTCACTGCAAACGTCTACTGACATCAGGCACGATTGCGAGGATTCCCTTGATTCGCAGAATCGTGGACAGCTGTTAAGCTTCTTTGCCTGAAACAAAACTACTTCTCTCTGCCGTCTCCTGATCAGCCCACATTCGTGTTTGTCCAAGTTTTGTTCCAGCAAGCTGGGGGACACATGCTGTGGATGTAAACAGCTACAAAAAGACAAAAAGACAACGGATGTGAATCACGTAACGATGATTCATTCACCAGCTGCCCCGCATCTCTCTTGTTCTGGGTCAGGCGAGGTTCAGTGGCTCAGTCTGGGTTTATGAATATCCGATCTCATAGTGGGTGCAATCAGAAATCCAAATCAAGCAGGAAAAATAGTTAGAAAATTCCAACTCAAACCTATTAAATCTCCTTGTGACAGATATCATAACAACCTTGCATATCATATATATGTGCAAATGATTACTTAATATTCTTCTTACTTTAGTCAGAGAAAATTATTATTTCTGTTCGCAATAATTTATTTTTTATGGCTCTGTTCTGGAACCAGCAACAAAGACCCCAGTATAGACATGGCTAAAAGCGGGCTTCCAGTAGCTTCAGTTAATTAAATCTCACAGGCAATTTAATACATAAAAATATCCAATAAGTTCATTTTTCATATGCTGCAGCCTCATGTTGTGGAGATCTCACGTAACAAGTCATAAAGTAACCTCACCCCACGGTTCTGCCTGCACTGGACACAGATCCTTCAGTTATGTTAGTAACGTTTTGGCAGTGTTTCATAAAACTCAAGAAATATCACCAAAAGCACAAAGTGTTCCTGTGCCGTTTGGCACTCATTAGGTCTCACTAGTTATGTCCTCACTCTTAGTCCGAATACAGATGGAGAAAAACACGAGGAAGACAGCACAGAAGAGGAAGATGAGAGATTGCTTTCAGAGGTAAAAACTGATAAGCAAGTGACATATGATAAACTAAACATTTTAAAGCTTACATGCATTGTTGTTATTAATTTAGATGTTTTTTCCCCCTCATCAGTGGGGAAAATACACATCATCCCTAGATCTTAGGGTCCCTCCCATCTACCCCATCCCACCTCAATCCCTGTTTATGGGGTACAGAAGTGAGCAAACATCACTGACTACTGTCAGAAAGAAGATGAAAATGGGGTATGCATTGTTCATGTTTATTATTAGTTTGTGGTTTTGGGGGATTGTTTAGAGCTTTTTTGTAAATTACTTTCATGCTTTTAGTTTTTGAGTTTCTCTTTCAAGTTTGAAGTCTTCCCCAGCATTTCAGTTAGTGTGAAGCTGCTGTCTGTTGCTGTGTTTGTCTACCCTTTCCTGTTTTATTTTGCTAGTTTTTTTCTGTGCCTTGACGTGCCACCTATTGCCTCTCCCCTACTTATCAGGGAATATATATGTTGTCCGAGTCTCCCCTTTGTTTTGCTGTTTCTCAATGCTGTGTGTATTCCCTTTGCTCTGTGGTTTCTGGTATTTAGATTTCCTGCCCCTGTTCAGCGTTGCGTTTTGGACTTAATTTTTGCCTGATGGCATTAAAGCTGATTTTTTTGAGTTACTCCCGTTTCCCCAGGTCGACATCCTGTCTGCCACACAGCCTTTCCTTGACAAGAAGAGTAGAAAGTGTGAACAGTGAGCTATATATAAGGCTGGATGTATAAAAGAAGGTGTCAACGGAGGTATCAGGTGATGTGGGCTGGCACTGAACTCAACTATTCACTGTTGATGTACCAGGATTGCTGGCTGAGCTGGACTTTCTGGCATGATGTCACCACAAACCTCTTGTTTTACACCAAACTTGACCGTTTTAAAGAAAATATACAAAAAATGTCCCTTGTATTCCAAAGCTTAGTACAAATGGTTTTAAGAAATAATCTTATTCTTCTAATTCCTGCAGATAAGACCGCAAAAGTAGGGTAAGCAGTGTAAGAACTGCTGTTGGAAATCTCACCAGATGATGAACAGCCTGAATCACATCAGTAATACAAACCTCTTGTGGATTAAATTGTCTTTATAAAACTTGTCTGCCTCTCATGTGGGTTGAACTTTGGCTCTGCGACTGTTGATATGTGGTTAGAGAGAGATGCTAGTAAACATCTCTCTGGTATTCAAGCAAAGGTCATCTTTGATTGGGAAATAAGAACCGGCGGAGTTTCGGCTTTTGTGTTTGAGTTTCTGCAAGTGTTGCGTGGCAGCAGAGTGTCTTTCTCTGAGTATGTTTGTGCGAAGGACTGGATGCCTGCTTCACGCCCATGAGTGTGATCAACATATAGTTTTCTTAGCACGCTCCGTCAAAGCTGAGTGACGCCGCTGTAAACCTGCATGCGAGCGATGTATGTATGCATGTTCTTAAAGCTGCAGGGTTGTTTAGGTGTCTGCTGCATTATTCATTTTGCCCTAACGAGCTCCATCTCTAAAAACTCATCAGGCCGGCACTGATGTGGGTTCGCATAATCTTTGACAGCTCATTTGTGTTTTTGGGGTGACACAGTGTATACTTGTAGAGAACTTTGATTACGTGTTTATATTTGTTTGAAAGTGCGCGCAGGTTGGAGAGGAAGACACAAAGGAGCTCTGCACTGGGTCTGTCGCTGCGACGTCTGGCAGGTGGTTTGTGTTGAGCGCTGGGCTGGTGCTGAAAGGCCGCCTGGGCATTTATCGTGTGACACACCTAATGAGACGTGAAGGCAGGGACGGGACTGCCCCACACAGAGAAAGATGCAGTCAAAACAATGACAGTATCCTTGCAAAAACACAGCCAGCCCCAGCCAAGCATAGCAAATACGTCAGATCACAACAAAGAAGACCAAAGCACCCAAAGTTCAGCAGACAGAGGACAGAGCTTTTGCCTTTAGGTGCTACCAGATGTATTTACATACAGGCACAAACTAAGGCCAGAAAGGCAGTGGAAGGGTGGAAAACTAAGTTTTTTTCATCTCAAGAAAATGTTTACCGATGAGCACGATGAAAAATATCATCTCATAACTCATTGCCTGAGTAAATAATGGCCTAAACTTATGTAACACTTGGCAGAAACGGGTGCAGACATGTTTATGTGCAACAGTAAGAGGAGTGATGTCACAAGTAATGCGGTAAAACACTAGCACAAGACAGTAACGTAAAGCAGACAAACTGACGAAACATTATTTTTACGTTTTTGTAGAATTTATATTACAAAACTGAGGGAGGATGCAGATTTGAAGGTTTGTCGCTATGGCAACCTGCTTTTTAATTTTCACATTGCGTCTGGCTTGTAAAATGTTAAAAACTGATGCCAGCTAGTTTCACTTTATAACAGCACGCTGTATAACAAAATCTTTGTAGTCTTCTCCTGGAAGTCATTACATATTGTGCAACAAAATTTTGCATGTCTGCATAGATTTGTTAGAAAATGAGGTCTGAATGTCATTTAAGTTACAAATTTAGAAAAAAGTGGTGTGATTACCATGATGACACAAACATGGTGTATGTTTATGGCTTTATTGAACATTGAATAATCACACACAGTGCAGATGGGAACAAATAAGTAAACCTCTAAGCTAATGATGCCTCCAAAAGGAGTTGGAGTCAAGTGATGTAATTCTGGGGTTGTGACTGAAAGTGTGGGTTTAGAGGTAAGCCTTGATGTAAAGAAAGGCATACAAAGGATGAAATCGGTTGTCCTCATGACTGATGGGTGTAAACAATGCCTTGATCACAGCTTGAAAGGGCTAAATTCTTCTAAAGACTGCCCGTCTACAAATGGGGGAAATTCAGCGCTCTTGCTACTCTCACTAAGGGTGGACATCCTGCAAAGCTTACAAAGAGTACAACAGGCAACCCTGAAAGAGGTGAAGACCTGAAGAAACAGTGAATACGAGTCCCACAAAAATCATGGCAACACATGTTAAGTTTGAAAAAGACAGGCTGGATATTTCATAGCACTTCTGGGACGTGGTTTTGTGTATGTCCTTCCAACATTATGATTCAACAAAGACACAGATACCAAACCAAAGGTTAGGAGATGCAGGTCTTTAGTGTTAAAAAGCAAGCAGACAGTAAACAGCATATCTGATATTACCAATACAGACTTTAACATATTTTCTTTAACAAGGGATTGTGCCTCAAATATACAAAGTATCAGTACTCCCTTCAGCGCATTTGGACAACAGTTTTTGAAGATAAACGTTTCAGACTCTTTAATGTGACAAACATCAACAGCATCAGTGTGTTCAGTGGTAGTTTGACGGGGTTATTTTTGAAGTGCTGGTTTTGTCCGGGGCCAGCCTATGGTGAACGGTGGTCTGTAACAGGATAAAAACGCTCTTTTATCTTTGTAGCCTTTATTCATTCACAAAATGTGGTTCTAGTTTCTGGAAGTTCTGGAACATGTTAGGGCAAAACTGGAGACCCGGGCATGGAGAGCGCGGGGGTGGGTCTTAAAGTGCGGAGGCATAAAGAGAAAATCGCAATAATCACCACGAATACTCCAGTATTTGTGTGTGTGTGTGTGTGTGTGTGTGTGTGTGTGTGTGTGTGTGTGTGTGTGTGTGTGTGTGTGTGTGTGTGTGTGTGTGTGTGTGTGTACACACCATGGTTGAGGAAACATGCTGTGAATGTTCAAAAGGCAGCTTAACTCCTGCTTTAACAATTATCTTATTGCAAAAGGCTTCCACCTTCTGTCGTTCCCACAGCTTTCTTCAAATTTCTTCAAGCCCTGCATATCTGTGCAGTTCCAACCATTTGAAAGCAGTTTCTAATTCTCACCATTATTTCCACCTCTCTTCTTTTTCGTTACAGGTGTTTCACACCTATTGCCCTTAGACCTTACCCTTGAGCTAGGTCCTCTGTCTGGTTTGTGCTTCCTCTGTTCTTACACCTAAAATAGACAGGCCAATTACAGCTGCTTTGGAAACCAAGGTGAGAGCGTGTAGATTACACAGTCATGACTGGGCATGCTGAACCCGGCTTCGTGAAGGAACTGAGAATGGGCATCTGGATCTAAGAAGGAGTGGTGCATTCACAATCCCTGCGGTTTTTCTGAAGTTATCTGGGTTTTTTTGTTTTGTTTTATATGTAAAATTATATGAAAAATACAAAATGTTTTCTATGCAGTCCTGTGAAAAACAAAGTAAGGATTCAATATCTTCACATAACTTGAATAACCTCAAAGCTCTCTTAAGGTCCCACCACAGCAGTCAGGTTCACTCTTTTCTTTTTCAGCCATACAGTTGTAGATCGACTGCTTTCTTTGGGCTTATTGGCCTGCTGGACGACCCAACCTTGTCTAAGCTTTAACTGTCCGCCAGATGACCTCACATTTGACTCTAGGATACTTTGAGAAGCCCCTGCACCCTCCACCACTGTGCTTAACAGTTAGTATGAGATATCTGTGCTAATATTCTCCATTTAGTTTTTGAAAAACCAGTGAATTATGTCCCAACATCTCCACTTTGGTTTCATATTTACAAAGTTTTCTTTTTCTAATTGTACTGTCATGAAATTTAACATTTAACATGCCAACTGAAACTAATGGACTTGAAGATGAAGCTCTGGAGTTTTTTTTTGCAAATTGCACGGTCTGACCTTGGTGTGAATTTGATGGGATGTCGATTCAGGGAAGATGGTGGCATGGTGTACACCTGAATGTAGTTTCTCTGCCTGGGTGGTCTGACCTTGCAGTGAATTTCTGCTTTTATAGAGGGGGTCACACTTGCTGATGATCAGCTCATAAAGTGCATTTGATTAACAGTGACTAAATGCTTCTTGCAATTTCTGCTGATAGGCTTCACGTGCAAAGTATTAAGAGTGTACTTTTACTTGTACATAGAAATTTGCGTCAGATCTCCTCCTCCGACTACCTAAGTGGTCTGCCAGATTCCAAACCTTGCTTTATTTGAGGACCTTACTAAGTTAATAGCAGGGTGAATGTACTGATTGGAATCTGAATATTTGACCCTACTTATATTGTTACATTTAATTTAACTTTCTTCATCCTTCACTCATCTTTTTCACATATACAGTAAGTTCATCAGCAGCATGTGTTCTGTACATTTCCAATCTCCATGACTTCACCAGCAATGATATGTGACCTGCTCTATTTGCCAATACCCTGTCTTGGGTCTCATAGTAATTCCATCCCAGTGAACAACCTTCTCTGTCAACCCAACCTGACTTAAGTAAAGCACCCCTGATGCTATCTGACAGATGTGGATGAATCAAGAATAATCAGCGTTATTGTGGAATTAAAGCTCATAGCCAAACAGGCACACTGTGATTGATTACGAGGAGCAGTTTCCAAATGAAGGCGAAAAAAAAGGAAGAAAAAAAATCATCAGATAGAGGAATAAAGAAAACCGCAGACTTACAGGCTTTCTGACAAGAAAATGTCCATGTTGGATGTGATTCACAGTACTCCACAAACTCAGGGGAAATGTGTAAATATGTAGGACTTGTAGAGGTCTTGGCTTTGCATACTGGGCACATTGTCCTAATTCTGTACATTTACACTCAATTTATGTGCACACAGACGTTAAGCAGTGCACAAAGGATCTCTAAAAGCATGCACTGTTGGTATGTGAAGGCTCACTACTTTTCAATGCCCTGTGCAGCTGTAATGCTGTCAAAACTACTTTGGGGGGCTTAAACTCATAGCGATATATATTCTGTGGTCTCCTGCTCAATCATAATCTGCAAAAATACATTTTTCAATACAAGAGAGAAAATACTGGACTTTTCCAGTTACAGTATATACGTTTTTCTGCAGGTCCAGGTCGCAGAGGTCTACGCGGAGAAGCCTAGACCTGTCTCTCTACATGGCCACCTTCTCCAGCTCATTCACTGGAACAAGCCAGATGTCAGGGCAGGAACATAGACTGAGCAGTAAATGGACAATGTTGCTTTCACACTCAGCTCTCTCTTCTACGGATTGATACACCATCCCATCACTGCAGACACTGCACCACTCCACTTGTGAAACTCTTCTCGTGGGTGCATTGTGGATTGGGTAGCAATCAAGGATGAAGACAACAGCCAAAACAGCAAGACATTTCAGACTATAAATAATTATTCCTTTCACTGCATGTTATTTTTTTTTTCTACTACTTGAGCATTCGAGGCACTTTTACAACATGCCCCATTTACCGATTCACACACATTCATACAAGCACTTTTTCTACTTCTAAATGCTTTTCTATCTAACATCCGCGCTCCAATGAACGCATCAGAGAGCAACTTTGAGATCAGGATCTTGCCCAAGGACACTTTGGCATGCAGACTGGAGCAGCCAGAGCTCAAACCACCAACTTCCAGTTAGCAGATGACCTGCTTTACCTCCTGAGCTACAACCACCTCATAAATCAACATAAAACATGTTATAATGGCTAAATACACTTTTTAAAATACCCTAATGTGTCTCTGTACTAAAACTTCTGGATCAACCCCCAGGACTAGTGATTTGTATTTTTTAAAACAGTAACTACATCAAGAAAACTCAGACTGAAGTTCACCTTTATTGGGTCACAGTTTCATGTCATGGGAGCGCCTGTTGCAGCCCGTTGGGACATGAACTTTGTCAGTCACTTACGTCAGTAGCGCTGCCTCTGTGATCGCTCATAAACACTTTAGGATTTCTAAACAAGAGCCCTCAGCTGCTTCTTCAAAGATCATCATCTCTTTATTTCAGACTTACACATACAGGTGGGTGCAAGGAGGATATCACTTCACGCTGCCGTCACCGCGGGGTTTCTGAGTACCCCTCGCTCTCATTTCGCTACCGTGAGATCTCAGAGTTGGGACAGCGTGGTGCGTCCATGCTTGTGTGTTGTGTTGTATGGTGTGTTGTGAAGTCCTTTCCTGTGGCAGGTGCAGACTTGCCCCAGTGTGAACTTTATGGGTAGGGTGTCATGCGTCACTTTATCGGGTTGGTGGCTCCCATTTTAGGTCCAATCAGCTGCTTGAGTTCCTGGGGCCTGAACATGGCTGGGATGGCTGTCGAGCCTTTAACACAGTTGGTGATAGACTGGGATCAGTCTGATGTTTCAGCCTGTTGTGAGTTTACTTACAGTCATTCAAACACTCACCATGGATAATATCACTTTCAATAAATATATGTTAGGAATATATGGAGTTTTCATTTCTCTGAGCAGACGGCTCTATTAGAGAGTCCACCACCGTACAGATTTTCAAGTGAAGATCTTTACAGCGTGTCAGTGTGCATGTTGAACTTTGCTAGTGTGTGTGAGCTCGGCAGCTGCAACTGTGATAGATGGCTGACACAGCTGATATGCCCGATAGGCTTCATGTGCAATGATGAAAGTTAAACACAGCTGGGAGAGGTATGTGCCATTCAACGCTGTAGACCAATCGCATCTCTGTGTGCGCATTCATAACAAAGTGACCTTGCATAGGAGTTAAGATGGAGCACGTTCATATAAAAGATAGGAGACAACAGCTGCAGAGAGCATTCGTTTAGCTCGTCTAATGCCACACCAAATAGTCGTGTCACGATTATCCACTCTATATAAATCGCTGTTTTTTGACTTAATGGGATTCTTTTCTTTACACCAAAGATGAAAACAGACGCGCCTTTCGCTCTCCTGCTGCGCCACCTTCTTGCCAAGCTGCCTCACCCCAGCTGCTGCTGGCCTAAAATCCAACAAACTCCCACATTTGCAAGCATGCCAACATGTGAGCGTGAGCATCGGAAAAAAAATAAATAAGAGGAGCTGTATATTTTTAATCATAAAAGCCCTCATCTGGATATCAGAACATAATTTAATGAACCTTCTCAGTGGAGCAAAACTGGCCCAACATGGAAACTGATTAAGGTCTGAAACCAACCTGATGTGCTGCCCTAGAGCAGCTTCAGGGCGTGCTTTATGTTTCAGCATTTGGCTGCCAGGTCAAGTGGAAGAAACCGCTTGTGGTTGTAACGCCCCTCTGACCAACAGACAGGTTCTTGGATTAAGCTGGAGTCCCAGATCAACAGGCGTTGCGGGTAAACTGATATGTCAGAACAAGAAATACATTTTGTGGTCACTTTGAAAGTGATTTAGGACCCTTGTCATCTGCTCCAAGAAGTAGCGCTTTCAAAATGTTTCATACTCACAGAACGGTGCCTGCCTCATAAATCGGTCAGAGGAGGTTTATGGTAAAACTAACTATCTGGGTTTTTCAAACAATGGAGGCTTTGTCTGAATACACCTGACTGTAGCTGAGCCAATATGGCCTTACACAAAACCAAATACGGTCAAACGGCACTTACAGCACATTTCTCCCCTCTGAATCAACCTTCTGTTAAAGGAATTTCCTAACAGATCCATTGTTGGAGGAAATTAAAGGTACAACAAGGGAACAATTGTTTCAAATTCACCCTGCTTGTTTTAAAAAAAAATGAAAGAAAAAGATATAGATTTTGGCGAACGTCGCTTTAGGACTATACTGTGTTTTTCTATATATATTTGCATGTGTCAGTAAAGCGCTGCGCCTATTTCCCATTTTCCCAGGAAAATTTAAAAACAAAAGTAATGAAGGGTGGCTCCAGACGACGAATGATGAATCAGTGCAAACACACAAACACTTAGTGTCAGTCTGGTAAGAATAATTAAAGAACAGAGCAAAAAAAAAAAAAAAGAGGAAGAAAACATAGCAGAAACATGTACCAAGGATCACAGGATAAATCGTTTTGTAAAGGAGCTGATGAAAACTTTATAGATTTGACTTTTCACAGCTTAACCACCCCGGAGGATAGATAAGAGCTCCCTCTGGATAGTCACAAAAAAAGGGAGGGAGATAACAAATGAATGCACTAGAGAGGGGCAACACTAGATCTTGAGAAGCTGTTTTTGTTTCCTCCCCCATTTTTCATCCTCTCATCCATCCATGTCTGGCCGTTTTAAGCTTTGCACTGCTCTTGATAGATATTAATGATACCAAGCAACACGATCCGATTTTGATCTTTCATCTTTGATCCAGAAGCTTGTTATCGATCAACGTCCAGTGTCCTCCATCTTAATCAGATTTTTACATGTGGGCCAGATGAGATGAGACGGAGCCTAACGCGCGCACATTTACTCGCACACAAACCTCATTCCATGTTTTACCTATTTCTTGGATCTTAACACACATGATCTAACATCAGCAGGGCTGATATTGTGTGTGTGTGCCACTACTTTGGGGGTGAGTGTGATGGTTAAAGCGTGTAATTAAGTCAGGATGTGACCTCCAGCCTACAGGTTGGTGGAGCCCATAAATCTGCCACCGTACTCCAACACGGCCCACCTCTGACCCCGACATTCACATTTTCTTTGCAGGCACGGCTGTGAAACACACATTAAACCAATAAAATACAGACTAGAGATAAAGTTTTATAGTGCGCACCCACACGTTGCGACTCGGTAGGTGGTTGTCACATTTCTGTGAAGATCCCTCAGTGGTTGTGTCATATTAATACCAAGTCTCCCTCTCACTATGTCTCCATCTTTCAGAGCTGAGGGTTAAGAGCAGGTGTCAATCTGAGAGAGATCCTCGTGTCCCCGTCACGTCTTACAACTTGGCTCTCAACCTCCGTTTTCCTCTCACTTTTCTCTCAGAGGTCTCCGTCTCAGAGGCCCTCCTTCTCTGTTCTCATCTTCTGTCTCATATTCAAGGCGGCCGACAGTTGTCCTCCGGTGTTCTCTACTCTCGTAAACAGCACTTGTCAGAGTCTCACCTTTCACCCACCACCCCATTCCTCAAACACCCTCCCCACACCCAACATATGGTGTGTACCCACCTCTCTCATCCTTACTCTTGAGCGTAACTCAGCTTAAGGGGGGAAAAAACTGCAGATGGAGCCAGTGAGTAACCCCACTCACAATGTTTCGTTGATTATTCACGTTTTTTGTGTTAACTCATCTCCACCCTGCCTGCACTCACTTCTTCACCTCTCTCCTGCACTGTCCGTTGCTTTAGATGGTTGACCTCAGCTATTTAAACTCATCTACCTTAACTCTCATGCAGTCTTCACCTATCCATCTGTCTCCCTCTCACTGAAACATATAAACCTCCACCTCTCCATGTTCTCTTCCACCTGCTCCCCCCTCTTACTAGAGATCACAGTGACATCTGCAAACATTAAAATCTACAGAGACTCCTCCCTGAACTCATCTGCCAGTCTGCCCATCATCACTGCAAACAAGAAGGTGCTCAGAGCTGATCCCCGACGTAATCCCACCCCCACCTTGAACCCATCTGTCACTCCTTCCGCACACCTCGCTACTGTCTTGCTGTCCTCATACATGTCCTGCACCACCTTCACATACTTCACTACACTCCTGACTTCTTTGTGCAGTACCATCCTATCATATACTTTCTCTAAATGCACCACATTATATTTCTTTTGTATAGTTACATATTTTAACAAGTGAGGCTACTGCGTTTGACTTGTTTTTGAAAAAACCCTCCAGTTCCCCATCAAAGTAACTGCAGTTTTGGCACTTCCATATGTTCAACCCCCACCTTCTGCTTGGTAAATTGTTACCACGTTCACTTAATGTAACATTTTAGCCTACTAACATTTGCTAATTAGCCCTATCTGGACGCAATAACCAATAACTTGTAACCTGGCGGAGGTCCTTGAGGTTGAGGATCATCAACCTCAAGTCTCATCATCTGGTATATCTACATTAAACATCACGTCAGTGATACTGACATGCTACTTAATGGGCATTGTAGCTTAAACAAAGTGCCGGCTTTATTTACCCGGCTACACTGTCACCGTCATCCACCTTGGCATCATTGCTAAAAGTTGTCGACATTAAAAGCCCTGCTAAGAAAACAATCTATTCCACAGAGACCACAGCTCTTATAGTGGAATCAATTTCGTTTGAAATTTACAACCAGCATATATCAAAATCTTGTGTCACATCCACCAAGACTAAATAAATCCACCGGGCCGTTCGGCCTTGTGCAGACTGTGTCTGTTTGCCTTGGTGCCACGAGACATCACAGCAAAGACACCCATGGGAAACTGGAGCTTGTGTGTTATGCTGGGAATGGATACCACAAACAAAGGCAGCTTCCTCTCCCTTTGGCTTCTTTATAACAGCATACAGTAAGATGACAGGTATCAAAATATTATGCACGACATTTAAGAGCTTTTAGCAGTGTTTGGACACGGGATGGTGCTTATAAAAAGGCGAGCCTGAGGGATACAGTTGGACTAGTTTGGTACTACACTGTCAATAGATAGAAGACATATTTCTCACACACACACACACACACACACACACACACACACACGCACATGCAGCAGTATTTCAGAGTGTTCAAGTGACTGCATGGTTGTTCTGCCATCCAGGCAGACATCGTTGTAGAAATAAACACCAGGGACATGCTTAGAATAATTCACGAGTGCATAAATATTCCTAGGAGGGAAACGCAATTGCTTCCAGGTGTTCTTACAGATTCCACCGCTGTTCAAGTGTGCGGCTGCTAACTATCCTTAACCCCACGCTTCAAGTAACCATTCAACTATGGTGAAGACTTTCCATCAGTTTCTCCAAGAGAAGCTGAAAGTGACAGAAAAACTTCGGGCTTCATATTAAGAGTGTGTTCTGTGTTCTCTTCACCCCTGCACAGGCTGAACCGGGCATTGCCACAGAGGCAAACAAGTTCAAGCCTTAGTTTAAACGGAAAACCTGATGACAATAAGTGGACGATTTATTATATATACACATGTCAGAGCTGACTGAACAGAATTAAATGTCTTACAGGGTAAAAAGCTGATACGAGTTGACAATTCAGAGCCATGCTGGTACCAGGCCAACGTGTAATTTGGCACGCGACTAGAAAAACACACACAGCAATCATGTTCTTAACTATTCAGTCTCCTTTTTTCTGCCTTCTCCTCATTTTCAGTCATTTTTCTAGTTCCTTGTGGTCGGAAATGTCTTGTTTCCTTAATGGTTTCCAGTAAAGTTCCCAGAGTCCCCAGTGTATAGCCAGCCATCCTCCAGGGGAGCTCCTCTGTGCGTCCAATTAGACTTTACATCCAGAGCAGCGTAATCAAGACATGGACTGCTGAGCCTCATGCCATCTTAAAACTCAGACTTAATCTGGGATAAAGCACTTGTGGAATAACAAGCATGCCTCAACACATGAACGCTGTTAGTCATATTTGGCTTCAGAAAATGTGACTAATATAAGCCACCAAATGTGTGCTTAAGGTTCAGCTACTTGTCTTGTGGGTTCTCTCAGCAGGCTCTACATAGTGATCCACTGTGTGGAGGAAATGGAGCACCAAGCAAAGGACCATTGAGACTCTGCATTTACATGTGTGCTTGTGTGTGTGGCTGCCTACCAGTACAATATCAAGTTGTGTGTTAAGTTCCTGCCTTTCCAGTCTGGGTCTCTAGCCACATGCCCTAAACTCATTAACCAGATGCCCTGCTGAGGAAGCTCTGCGCAGAGCTTCACCTCTCTGGGACCCTGAGTAATCACAAAGCATCATCACCCAGGGGCACGAGCTAGCCCGCTGCACCACTGCAGATTCAGCCAGGCATCGTCTGGCGTTAGCCGCCTCCTCTGGGACTATGGTCACAATAGCTGTAACTGTTGGCATTACAATCAATGGGTATTTAATAGCACTCAATGCAGAAAGACATTAGGTAATGTAGGGATTATTAGGGTGGATTATTAGCAGCCATCCATGGTGCTCTGGTTCAGTGAGACCTGCCCAGCTGTTAGGACACACACACACACACACACACACACACACACACACACACACTACATGAAGCCTGACTGACTCTGGAGAGAGGGCGCTATAAATGTGGAGAATCCATGTTAGGGGAAAAAAAGGGGGACTTCATCATGTCCCTCATTCATCTTTGTTCTTAGGGAATTTAAAAAGGGGGGAAAAAAAGCTGGGAGAGGTTTGGACATTTGGCGTGCATAATTTTGGTCTTGTGCCTGAGGTTTTCTATTCATCATCCAGCCTGTTCATTTGTTAACAAATCATCGGCTTTAAGTTGCAGAATGATTTTAAGTGTCACTAATTGATCACCTTCACAAGAAAAGTTTCCCAGAACACAGTTTTTCCTTTTTAGGGTAGTATATGCATTTGCACCTGCATCGCCCTTACCTCGGACCCTTTGCACCTTGTTGATGGATTCCCTCATTACGGCCCTGCAGGCTGCGCAGTCACGCAGTTGCACTCACGGTCAGTGCAGCTGCACGGTCACCCAGGTGGCCGTTCTAACATTCAGGATGTGTCTTATCCTTCATCCACAGTAAACACCGAATGACAAAAAGGTAAAGCAAATGTGTACAAACTACCATTTATTTATGCATATATCATGAGTGGGCCGCAGATATATGCAGTCTGTTGGAAATGTTTTTTTTCCTGCTCCTAGTCCAATGTGTTTCTTACTGCAAGAAATTTCCTGATGGAGCTGATAAAATGCGTATAAATATAAAGGTCTGTCTTCCATCTTGATTGTTTTTTCTAACTGTAATAACACGTTGATATAATATGCCATGTTTCCTAATGCTGGGATCAACTGAAGCATAAAAAATAAATTATGTAAATATAATAATTCTTTAGTCTTGTTTTCAAGTTTTTGGAGATCAAAGGTATGCAATCATGTGCTCCACACTTCATGATTTTCCTCATGTGAACCCATGATATGTTTTGTGATAACCCCACATACAGGACACTCATGAGCTAGCTGTTTACACTGATTTTAGCAGAGTGTGAGCCCTCCTAAAGAGCCCCACAACATAGACCTGCTTCGCTTTTGTGCTACAGATCCCCTTTTCACTCGGTGACATGCTGTGCAAAAGTCCCACCACGCTCTTTTACTTCTTTCATCTGGCCAGTCCAGATCTTCTCAGCTCATTTCACAGCAGCAGAAACAAAATCACTTTGAAGACATTCCAATATCCCCAAGGTCCTTGCAACGTGACTCACCACAATGACACGAGTACCTGTTAGTCTAGAAGCTGCACTTCTTTTCACGCACACAAACTTGTACACGGGATACACTAAGGGAAACATACACCACATGCTCTGTGGTGCACAGACCCGCATCACAAACGCCAGGCACACACCACAAGGGGAAGGTGTGCGTGTAAATGCAAATGAGAGCAGCTTAGAAGCGAGTGGCTCGGGTTAGCGGAGCCTGAGATTTCCTCTGCTGGGGTACACAGACTATCACGTAGTCTAAACTTTCACTTTCTTTGATGTTTGTTTGACCAAAGCGGCAGATTAGACATTGCTGCACAGTGGCCCAAAGAGAGTTCAGGGACCATGTGTGTTGTGAAGTGTTTCATATATACCTTAGTAATCCATCTGACACCGACACACTGCGAGGAATGAGGAGGCTCATTTCTCTTTATTCAATAGTGTTCTGAAGTTACCAATGCCATAATCACGGGTCAGACCAGAGGCTTATGCTGATTCGATAACAAGTGTGCTCGCCATATGTAGACATCTGTGAGGACTTTAATTTTCACGGTAGTGCAAAACAGCCTTTATGTCAGTAGATGTCACCTTTTTCCACTTAGGGCCGTGTTCCCGAGGCTTCTCTGTTACTCAGTAGACATGTGAACGCATATTTTATGTGTTCTGACTTCCACATTAGATGTACACAAATGTAATTTTAAAGAGACACATTTAGAAAGGAAAGAAACAAAGCAGTGTCCTCAAATACATTTTTTTCCAACTGTTTTCAAGGACAATGGAGGAGAAGAAATATATGTATTAAGCCACAATAAAAGGAACAATATTGACCTGATTCAGTTTAAGTTCTTGGATTTTGTGATTATATTGAACTTTTCTGGTTTCAGTTTTTATTACTATTGTTTAGTTGACCTTTTTTTTTTTCAAAATAAATAAATAAAATAAAATCATTCCATATTATGGTAGGGGTTCTTTATAAGCACTGAGTGTTCAATAAAGCACTTTGAATGCTCAGGTAGAGTAGAAAAGTGCTATATAAGAATCATTCCATTTACCATTTCACTAGGGATGGGAATCAAGAACCGGTTCTTTGGGAAACCGATTCCCAGTAGTCCAATTCCTAGGAATTGTTAGTCTGCCTGCCTACGGATCCTGCTTATTGGTTCTTGCACTCGCACTACAATCAGCTGGTTTCAGTTTGCATGTGAGGAGGAAAATAGTGACACCCTCTAGAGCCTGGATATGGAGATAAAATAAAAAGTACAGTAAAAAAACTGAATCCAGGACAGAAACAACCGCATTATGCTGCTAAAACAACTTCGGTTCTTTGTAAGTATCAGTGAAGACAGCATGCTAACGCTAAGCTAGCCAAGAACCTGGAGTGAAAGCTGAGCGAATGCTGAGCCCAGCAGCCAGACCCTGAACTTCAACAGGTAACAAGCAGACGAGCAGTCAGGCTGCAGCCTCGCTTTCTACCTGTTCACGTTTCTAAAGCAGAATCATTGTGGCGATCGCTTTTTTGTGCTGGTTTTCATCTTTGCTTTGCGCGGTCAACTTTGTGTTCTACTAAGAGAAAGATCGTAGAGATGCGTGTCCTGATTAGGGACTCGTGTTAAATGGTAATTATGAGACAGTGTAATTCAGCTATTTTATAGAGTAACATGAAAGTAATGTAAAGAATACAATAACAAATTACTCTTTCACGGGAGTAATTAAGTAAGTGTTCTGTGTAATAATGACTTTTTTGAATAACAACTCCAACACTGATCATAACAAAGAGGGCAATACCTCAACATTTGACGCACAGCATATAATTAACTTGCATGAATGCAATTTCTTTATTGCTTCTTAGCAAAGGTGGTTACTTTCAAAACGGAACCAATGAGAACCCAGTGACAACTGATAAGTGATATCGATAATGGAATCAGAATTGCTAAATTCTTTTCAATTCCCATCCCTACATTTCCCATTTCCTAAACTGCATGTGTGGGTGTGCTTGGCCTCTCTTAGTTACTTTGTTTCTCAATAGTGAAACAAAGTAACTAGTAACTTCCCTCCCTTTCCGATTGTCTGATTCTGTTCACCTGTGTCTTGTTTCCCAGCTGTTTTCACATTTGTGTCTGTGCATATATTTGGAGTTTTCTAGGAGTCTGTTACCTTCTCTCAGTTTGGATTTTTCTATTTTGTCTGAACTGTCCACTGACTCAACAAAAGCACTCTTTCAGTTTATTCAATCAGTTTCAAGAGTCAGGATTTGGGTCTGCTAGTTGTGATTTATTACAGCGAAAGTGTGGATCATTACAACTGGACCATGTCCATGTAGTTTAGTTGTGTACAATTCCCACATTTCTTTCCCCCATTTTTGGACTGTTTCAAAAGGATCTTACGGCTAAACAATGATCAGTCATTTTTCTGTTTGTATCTTGGAGATGTAATGGTAATATATACCTCCCTATGACTGTTTTTTTTTATCAGTTATATATACTACATGGAAATGATAAATTGCATCCTCTCAACAGAAACGTGAAAGGTGTGGAAACATGCTGGAAGATATGACTGGTTCTCACTGGAAACAGTATAGTGATTTGGCTTTTGTCTCTCTGACATCAGTGCTCAAATCCCTTTGCAAGCTGTACCTACCTGTCTTTTCTGAAACAAAAACCATTATCTCATTATCTGCACCACCGACTTTTATACAGAATCTTTTCTTGAAGTACACAACACAAGACACAGAAAACCTGATGTGTAAAAATGACGACCAGTACGGTCTATAGACGATTACAAATGTTTGTCCCTAAAGTCAGAATGGAATTAGGAAAAAGAGTCTTTTAAACACACTGCCCGTTTTTCCTGGAATAATCTACAGAAGGAACTGAAGTTGTCAGAACTGGTTAGGATTGAGGAGTTTGAGGAGCAAGAAAATAGTTCCCTTGGTCAGTATGACTTATTTTCCTCCTGCCCTCTTTCTGCCAGATCTGCCTTGAAAAAGATACTTTTAATCTCGATGAGACTTTTATTCATATGTATGGTTCTGGGTGTGAAGGACAGGCTTTGGGTTAGTTTTACAGGAAAAAGCAAAAAAACAAAACTGCATTTAAATGTGCACGATGAGAAATTCAAACCCTCACACTAAATTCCAGCAGGATCTGTGCTGGAAGGAAGCTTGTGATTAATGTTCTTATGTATTCTTATGCATGTGATGATTGGTCTTGGGCATAGGCCAGACCTTGAGTGAAGAACAGCTCAATAGATAACAGAGCTGTCAAATGGCTTCTGTCATGAAGCACAGAAACAGAAAGTTGCTGTATAGCATTTACATCCCTCCCCATCGTTGCTCATCCCTCTCTTTCCCTCACTGTCTGTCCCTCTCTGCTTCCCTGGAGGAGGGCAGTTAGGATGTGGAGCGTGAGAGTGTTGACAGAAGAAGATATGGCCAGGACCAGAATTCATGGACACAACTTGACACGGAGCAAAGAGTTCAAGGGAGTATCACAGGCTACACATAAATTGTTTCAAGATCACTTCTGTTAGCTTTTACCAGGTCAAGGACGGCCAAGGAGGATCATGGGTAATTAAAAACCTATCTTGTAGGAATCTACCTTACATCTCTCCCTGAAGGTGATCAGACGAGAAGAAGGTGTGCATGTTTTGAATGAGGCTTTATTTGTTTGCGGTCGTCAAGTGGAGCGTAGGACAAGGGGGAAAGGAGTGTTTACAAAAGTCCGAGATGAATTTGAATCTGCACCTGATGTTACAAACATGCACACATACACAAACACACACAACCCCATCTGGAAAGAGGCACTTAAAACTAAAGAGCGGAGGAGAGGAGATTAAGGTGTTTTCACTGAAAAACACACACTTGATTACACTACGCAACTCCGTTAAGACTTATAGCTTCTGTATGTTTGTAGCACTGACTGTGACCTGTACACAGCGGGCAGACATTTTAAAAGATTCTGCTGCCCGGCCCAAACACCGGCAGTGGGGTGGGTGGAGTGGAATATTATATCTGTTGACTAAAAGGTCGTTTTAAAGTACACAGATGAATGAAGTGGACAGGAGAGGCTGTGGGAAAGGACAAAATGAGCTGGTCTGCAGATGAGATCATTTTGCATATATCAACACACCTGAATAAACTGTAATGATGTGTGGATAGTAAAGACATACAAATAAAAGTAAAAACTACAGTGTTTTGATGTATTTTTAATTACCCTAAGGTCACTAAAATTACATACAGTGGGTGGCAACCTTGCTACTGGTATTTTACTGTAAATTTTAGGGTATTTTTTTCTTGCCAGATTGTGTGTGTGTCTGTGTGTTTTGTAATGGAAAAGACATGGCTAAAAAGTGGAAATTTGCAATGAGGAGATTTCCTGTTATTTCAAAGTGTATGAATGAACTAGAAGAAGTCCTTGAAGTGTTCGAAGAAAGAAGCCATAACCAAGTCATTTTTCAGCGCAAATCATTGAGAAGGACCAACAAGGGGCTGCTAATCAGGATGTGGCCAGTGAAGCGTTAAGAAAGTTTAGACTATCAACAGTTTCAAGAGGTTGTTGGGGGCACATCTGCTTGCCGTTTTTTCCCTCCTCCACCACCTACACTGACACACAGACACACACACACACAGACACACACACACACACACACTTTTCACTGTAACTCCTCTGCAGCGGGACGGTTGTAGTCCTCTGTCCGGCTGACTGACTGGGTGCAGAGCTGAAACGGGGCCGGTGCGCTGGCTCTGATTAGCTTGTTTGCTTTCTATAAGCCGGAGAGAAGGAAGCTCCCCTGCTGCAGCTCAGTGTCAACAGGCCACCCCTCGCTGCTGTGGCCACAAGGTCTCCGTCGGTCTCACGCACACAGAGTCACAGAAGAACCTGTGCGCGAACTGCGATAGTGAACATACAGAGCAGAGACCAGGCAGCGGTGAAGGTGTAAAACCTAAAAGAGACCTAAGAGAAAGCATGCCATGTGCACAGACGGTAAACAAACAGGCATTCCCCTGTCTGCACAGAGCACAAATATACAAGGAGAAGGCCTGACAACTGAAACAAACGGGGCAAACGGAGACAAAGCACCAGGCCCTCACTCCTCTCCTATCCTTCACCCAGAGAGGTTAAAACCTCGGTGAACTTTGGATTCTGGTGAGACACGCCACAGCAAAGCCACAAATAGCCCCTAATAGAACATCCCATCCTGCACACCACCGGAATGTGCAGCTAATGCACAGAGACCAAAGCCAGGCACAGTTAACATACCTGTGGTAACTGCATGGTTAAAAGCTGTGGGGAGTGTCTGTGTGTATTTTCTGTTGCAATTAACAGAGGATGGGAATAAGGGATGACAGGATTATGTGGGAGATATTCTGGGGATACAACAAATCAACTAAAACTGACCGAAGCCGGAGTACTACTGTAAACAAGCATCTTTTTAACATTTCTGCTCTGTTTAAAAGTCCTCATATTCTCATGACCCCTGCAACTTTTAAGTATTATGTTCTGCTTTATATTTTCCAGTGCATGCTACGATCATAAAGTATATGCCATGTACTGTATATGTTAAGCCCTTTTCACACGGGCGTAGTATTACCAGGGGACTTTTTGTGATTCTGAAATACATCACCCCCCAACCCACCACACACACACACACACACACACACACACATCAGTGTTTCACGTCTCATTTAACAAGCCTTACAGAGTGATATATATAATAAATAATAACGCTTAACTCTCCTGTACTATGATTTGCTTGAGAAGTGCGCCTGTTGGGAAATTCAACTGTAATTACTGTTACTGCATTATCGTTTCAAATATCTTAAATGACTCATAGAAATCTTTTTTCTATGTTATTTGACATGCTACGGGGGAATGAATGTATAAACAGTCATGAGAATGCATACAAAACACAGATAAGCTGCATCAGAGGAGCGATTATAGGATGACACAGAGGTTCTAAATAGCAGGTAACAGATGCTGCTGGGTGTGCATTTCGCTGTGTGAGTTCGTTCTGCATGTATGCATGATGGTTTATGATGCAGGGAAAACCACTACTTAAGACTTTAAAACATTGTGGGGAGTCTGGAATGATTGATGAATCACGAGTGACTGATAAGTACAAGAGAGTGTTAATGCCAACTACATAATTTCTTGATATCAGTGAGAACTGGTGTTTAGTTCATTTTAATCAAAGAAGCACACTTCATATTGAGACGTCTCAATAAAAATATTAAAATCAGCTGTGTTGTTTTACATTACAATATGCATTTTGGAGGAAAAAAACCCTGAAAAACATTTAATAATTACAAACTAGTAAGTAATACAGAATAGAAAATCTATTTTCAGCTAATTTATTTAATTCAGTTCAATTTCATTTTATAGCACCAAATGACAACAGTCGCCTCAAGGCGCTTTATATTGTAAGGTAAAAACCTTAACAATCAGATGACCCCCTATAAGCAAGCACTTAGCAACAATGGAAAGGAAAAAAAAATCACTTTTAACAGAAAGAAATCTCCAGCAGCATCTGCCCTGACCAATTAGGAGTGAGGACAGGGAGACAGGACAGACGGCACTTTGAAACACAGCCAGAAATTAATGATAACTAATGATGAAAAGCAAAGTAGCCTATAAACACATATAGTGAAAATAGATGAGTGAAAGAGATGCACTCAATGCATCACGGGAAGGCACCAGCAGCTATGAAGTAATCAAGACTAATAAGACCAGCTAGGCCTATTGTAATGTAACTAATGGAGGGTTCGGGGTCACTTGATCCAGCCGTAACTCTAAGCTTTATAAAAAAAGGAAAGTGTTAAACCAAATTTTAAAAGATCATAGTTTTGTTTACTGTCAATCAGATGAAGGTTCAATCTTTTTATAAAAGGTGTTTATTCTAAAACGAAAGATTTCCTGCAGTGGTCTTATACACGATATTAAAGGCTGCAAGAATAGTTGTAAAGTTGCTAACACAGGTGCAAAATCTTTCTAATATTTCGTCCCTTCCCATTTCGTACCACATGTGAGGAAAACAACCACATAAAATTGCAAAAACAGATCTGCTAACTCTAAATCGAAAAAAAGAGAGAAACTCATCAATTAAATCATCACAGCTTCATGAAACTGGATATTTGCAGAGATGCTGTGCCGCAGTGCAACAGCGTGTACAAGTGTACTTAATAAACTCAGTGCACAGCCAGCTGACCAGACAGCTGTCCTTGAGGTGCTCTCGTAATCATTTCACTCTCAGTTCCAAGTATTTCTCACTGCAGCTGCAGTATAAATAACCATCACACATGTGACCGCAGGACGATATCATCCACTCCGCTCTGGCTGCGGGCGACAGCACTTAAAGTGAATTACTTCGGAATTACATTAAGTTCCAGGGTTAATTCACAAAGTTTTACCGTGCTGTAATGTCTACACTTCCCTGGAATTCTCCCTCATTGCCCTCAAGCTAAGTTTTAATCTGCAGAACCCATCCATCTGCATCTCACTGTATCGCCCATGCCGTATCTGTCGCCCTGTGCTATGCTGAGCAGGGAGGGCATGGGGTGGGTGTAGCGTTACAGTCCATTTGTCACAGGTCAGTGCGTTGTTTCACTTTAATTATGACCTACAGTACCGTCTGAGAAATGGAAATAGAGCCTCTTAAGTAGCAGCGCAGTCTGGATATGGTTAACTGGAGTCCCATGGTGAAGATCGCATGAACAACAGACACTTGATTGAGATAATATTATTGTACCTGAGACCAGAGCCAGGAATGTTATGTGTGCACAGAATAGGGCGGTGGTGGTGGAGGGCCAACGTGAAGGAAGGCGAGGGAAAGCAGAGCAGACAAAGCAACAGGGAGGAGATTAAAGTTGCACAGAAACATAGACAGAGTGTGTTATGGAGGTCTAATGGCACCATTGGGTTTGCAAAAATAAAGAAAGGACTCCATTCACTACTCGTACACTCAGGGCCCCATGCTTCGAGGAGACGAAGTGATAAAAGAGATATGACATCACTGGAGTCTCCCAACACAGATATCAGGCAGTTGAAAGGCCCAGATTAAATTATGCTGAGATTAAATGATTACTTTGACCGTTGGAGGTCCCAAAGACTTCGTCATACGTGCTGAACCAGCACTGTTTAAATGGAGTGCCACAAAAATATTACAAAAACATGTGGTGGAAGACGAAGCCTCTGTTAGCCACAAGCTAAACCAACAACAGTAACAGCCTGACCCTTTCACTACCTTTGTTCTATGTAAAAGTACCGTGGCAGCACATTTTTAGAAAATGCCATGCGCAATAAGCGGTGCCATGTGGTGAGACTGGTAAACAACGCGCTACTTTAAGGGTTATCAACAAACAAAAGAAAAACCCTTTGTAATTGGCCACAGAGAGGTTTGGGATGTCTTTGTTTATTGATGCGTTTTATTATTTTTCTCTTCCTGCATCCTTCTATCATCTCTCTGTCGTTTACCCTCTCTGCTGAACTCCTCCTTTTGTGATTTCTCCCATGCCTCATCCTTCATCGTTTTTCTCTTTGTTTATTTGCGTTGTTGTTGAGATGGCGTGAGTCGAAGCTGGCCTCTGATCAGTCGTGGCCTGCAGCTAACGTGCATCGTGGGGCGCCCACATCTTCAACGCGCCACATCCAGTAAGCAGGGAACTGGAAATGGGTTGAGCTGTATATTTGGAAAGGGTTTCCCTACCCACACTCAGTCTATCGCAGTTTATCCATATCCATATCCGTTTCCACCTGCATAAACTTTTAAAATGTGGACATGATTATCATAGAAAGTGATGGTGGTCTGATGTTTCCGAACGCTGATCCTTTATTTATCCTCACCTGCTTACGGCTGATCAACCCTGTGTTGTTGATCTCTTCCAGAAAAGTTCAAAAGCGAGTTACAGATCTAAAGGCCACGGTCCAAATTCACCCTGTCCTCCATATTTCATTGAGATAATGACAGCCAGTAATCATTACAATACGACATGACACGGTAAGGCAGTGGACTTTGTCTTTTTTCAGCCAAAAAGACGAACAAAAGCAGATTACCTCCCCTGTGTCCATCACTAGAAATAAAAAAGTAAAATAACAATGATGACTTGAGAATACCTCTTTTAGTGACCTCTAAACTGAGGAGTTTAACCTGCGAGGTAATTGGCCCTGTGGGATTAAATGATTGGCAGAGGTCGCAGGAAATCTTCTCTGACAGTGCAGAGGAGGCCACATGTTGGACAGAGACGCATTTGATGATGCAACTGTTTAAAGACGACTGACAGTTTTGACAAAACAAAGGCATCATCAGACGTGTCTAGAGAACATGGATCTGGTCAACTGGAAATCATACGATCATGGAAAACCTTGAAGCTACCTCTTGTGGGGGTGAGTTGAGCATCTTCCAAACATTATGTCACATTGGAAAATAGAGAAATAAATAAACCGACCGATACAAATAAGAATAAATTGAGTCTTTCATTTAATCAAGGATATTTGTGTGAACTACAATCATCATGTTCAAGACAACCTGCCAAAGTTTAAACTAAGCATCAGAATGACTTTGACTTTGTGTACGATATTTTCTTGGCACACTTTGGAGCCCTTAGTACCAGCTGAGCACCATCTGAACACCACAGCCTGAGTTTTGTTGCTAATCATGTCCATCCCTTTATGAACAGTTTACACTCTTCTGATGGCTCCTTCTAGCAGCACCTTGTCATAAACCTCAGATCATCTCAAACCTGTTTCTTGAATATGCCAATGAGATCACTCTACTCAGATGGCCTCCACAGTCACCGGATCTCAGCCCATTAGAGCACCTTTGGGATGTCGTGGAACAGGAGATTCACATCATGGATGTGCAGCTAAAAAATCTGCAGCAACTGTGTGACGCCATCATGTCAATATGAACCTAAATCTCTGAGGTTTTCAGTATCTTGTTGAATCAGTGCCACAAAGAATTAAATCACTTCTGAAGGCAAAAGGGCGTCCAACCTGGTACAAGCAGAGTGTACCTAATAAAGTGCCCAGTTTGTGTATTTCCAGGCTGTTAGGTAGTTGGCTGCAGCCACAATTTGTTTCCATTTTGTCAAAGTGTACTCAATTAAATTTATGCTGAGCTGGCTGTTAGTAGTTACTGTTTGCAGTTGATGGACAAACAAGTTTCACAATATTATTTTGAACTCCAACCAAATCTACATCTGTCAGTTGAGACGGAGTCATTGTGCAGAGGAGATTTACACGATTTCTGAGGCAAACAATGTCACCCTGTGGCAAAGACTTAACGATCTGCTTCCAGGAAACATTACAGAGAGAAACCAAACCTCTGTTTTAACAGTAACACCAACAATTTTCCTTCTGTTCCCTCCACCTCTCTCCCATCATGGCTCATATAAAACTGTATCTTGGGGACAGGTCATGTACCTTGTCCCAGTCAGCACAATACCTTGGAATCAGATGAAGAAAGTTGGGTAGTTGTTAGCCCGAGGGGAGAAATGTTCCTTTGATGGGGAAAGTCAGCTTTAATTCTCTTCAGTGACTCGGAGTAAGAGCCCACAGGCCTGAGGCACGCCGCTGAGAGAACTCATGAGGCCATTCCACACATCTTGTTGGTGTTACATTATCTTCACTGCGGGTCGGCTGCCAAAGTTACCAGAGCTATATTATCTTTAGTGCATTTTGTGGCTCTGTTTTTTTGAATGCCAACCATGACCATCGAGGCTATCAGGTCCCGGGTCTGACTGCCACCAGGTTCTTTAATGTCCGATAAGAGCGAGGGTAAAGATAAAGGGGGAGGCTCTACAAGGCAAATAGTTTACATAGTAAGTTTTTTCTAATGTAAAGTGTGTTTTAGCTGACCTTTACTGAACGAATGAGCATAGCAGCTGTTCAGCATGGTTTTCCTCTTAAAAAGAAAAGAGATCAGATACAAGGTTTCCTCATATTTAAAACGTGCAAACGCCAAGCCAGCTTGCAAGGCCTTCTTCCACTAAAGGGATTATGGATTTTGGACTCTTGGAAAAAAGAGTAAGGTTTGCTTTCATTGTCCTCCACAAAATAAGAGTACACCATAAACAGGCAAGAGGATTACTCCACTGAGACTGCAGGCAATTCATGTGAAAGGGCACAAGTGTTGAGAACAAAGTGCAAATGCAGTATTTTATTATATATTTATTGCACGCAAATATGAGAGTGTAATGCAAGAAGATGGAGAAAATTGTTGCTTCAAAATAAACATACTGTTTCCATATAAATCAAGTCTTTCCCTAAGCCTTTGGAAATCGGGACAATGAGCCTTTCACGCTATTCTGCTCAGCTAATCAATGATGCAGACACATCACGGGCTAAAGACGCACCTGGTACTCGTCCATTACCTCTCACCACATGTTTTCATTTAGCCAATGTCCAGGAGGAACAACCTATCTCACTAAACATGTCTAAGGGCATCCGTCACCGCCATCGCCTGCATTTCATTTGCCTTTTGGTGAAAACAGCTACGAATTTTGCAGAACACATAAGAGCAGATTATTTCTCTCATGAGGCTGCAACAGAGCAATAAAGCGTTTTCCTTATTTGATTAGTTCATTAAATAAAAGTAATAAAAACGGATTGGAGGTAATGTCTTAAACTAAAGCTTCCCAAATGTTTTGCTCTGTTTCATATTAAGTAGTACATTAAATGAAACATGTTCGCTACGACTACTATTAATATTAATAATAGTCGTAGTCATCGTAGTACAATGATCGTAGCAAACGTATGTATGTGTCCCTATGTATCTTCTCCTTAATGGTTGGCCGAACTCAACAAACTTCACACAAACATCATGACACATATATAATAATGATAACTGTGTTTTTTAAAACATTTGTTATAAATTACAAAAGATTATTTAAAAGATTATTTAGATTTCAACTGAGCATGCTACATTCTCCATGTATGCCCGTAGGTAAATTACCGGTCACCAAAATTTTTATCTGCAACAGATTTTTGATCGACTCACCACGAATAAGGAATTAAGAATTTTAAAAAAAGCATCGCAGGCCTGGCAAAATCAGGGCTAGCAATTATAATGATGACAATCACTAATTATTATTATTATCATTACCATAATAGAGAATGCTTCCAGGGAGGCGAATCCAGTCTTGGATTGGATGGACATTTCTAATCTGAAAAACAAAACCAATTAAAAAAAAGCAGTAGCTGGTACATTTCTGTATTTCTGGTATAAACCTAAAGCCAAATATTAATAAACAGGGTGTGGGTTTGACAAACTACTACACTGACAATAGTGTCGTACCGTTTCTACAGCTTTGACTTCAAAAGAAAATACAACAAAATAACGTGCTAAAAGACGAATGACAAACTGCAACGAAATCTCGGTGGACTCAAAGTAAACATGGTAACGTGGAAACCCCTGTGACTGTTTTGGTCCGCTGGGCCCGGCTGAAAGTTTGGAGACATAAATATAAATCACGGGAACATTAGATAAACACTACCGTTCACATTTGAACAGAAAGAACAACTAATAAAGAAACTCTCGCTTTATTTCAAGAATGGAGTCTAGCTTTGATCTGGTCCTGTTTAATGGCTCCCCGGTTGACAGCGTGGCAGGCTTTACTGTCTTGTGGTGTCTGAGAAGACTTGAATTGTATGAAGGAACGGCACAAACAACAGCTGAACAGATCGAATCAAAGTTCCTAATGAAACGGATAGATACTGCTCAGAGAACAAACTGTACTTTTAAAAGGAAGCTTTGTCTTCTTCAGTCGACCCCAGAGAGAAGAAACAACACCTTCTTGTCTCTTCAACTCCAAACAACACTGAGGACCATCAATTGGACATAAGAAGTCGCAGGCGTGCGGGTTCAGGTTTCGCGGCGCTCCGATGCAGTGACTTGCACAGATACACACATCGTAACAAAAGAACAAAGAAATCCATGTAGTGATCGGTTCTGTTGCAGCTTTGCACTCAGAGATCACAGGCTCGTTTTGACATATCATTCAACACAACATCTGACTGGAGCCCAATTGCGGTTTTCACAGTTAGGACAAAGTTTACTAACGGGGCTTCCCATCCCTTCCTGCTCCCACAAATTTGTTCACGTCATCGTCAACCACCGCCGCCGCCATCATCTTAAGACTTCCAGAGCACAATATTAGTAACAAACACAGGGAAAACAGTGATCCTTTCTCAGCTCTGCTCAGTGAGTCCCTCCTCACAACAGGCCCTTCTTCCTCCCTCAGGCGACAGTGTAATTCAATTAGTGAGAATGCAGCTGACAGAGAGGTGAGGAAGGATGAGTAATGAAGACAAAAGGGTTTTCTGGCACGGTTGGAGGTGTGGGAATGGTCGGGGAATGTCCGGTCTGGGTCTCAGCATCAGCACAGATGCACAGAGCAAACAGACACCTCTAGGGGCAAATGCTGCTTCCTGTTAGCAGCTAAAGGAGAGAGAGCTGGTGCCAGAGGTTAACACAGCTAGGGTTAAGAGGTCAGGAGGCCATGTGACCTCACCTTCCACTTCTCCTTAGTTCCAGGCAGTGGAACAAACCTGCTGCAGTGCTTGAAGATGGACAGACACAGACCATCCCATGGTGGGATGGAAGAAGCTTCCTGCTAGGCTGCAGATGTACGCTGGTGCAACAGTGTCTGCACCTTTACAAAGGGATGTATAATTAGAGAGAAAGTATGCATACATGGTTTTGATTTGAAGTTTTTCCTGTAGTTATTGCAATTATTTGATTTTCATGGTCCCTAGGGGATGAATCCTAATGCGAGTGTAGTTTCTCCAATTTACGGAGATAAAATTTATGCTTCAGGGTGAAATATTGGATTGATTTTAGTGAATTTTGCAAGATATAATAATTCTTCATTGAAGATACCCAAATTGTGACTCTCTGTTCTCCTTTTCTGTTCAATCTTCCCTACCAGCGGGACAACGCTAAAATCCATAAAATATATCAACACCAACTTGATGACATGATAGATTTGTGAAGATGTTGATGATTCCCAGATGGTTTTAATGACTCTGGTAAATCACTGACTGTTGCTCTAATGATGAAATAAAACAATATCCATTTCAGTACTAGAAAACAGACCTACCACATTTATGGCCTCATGATGAATTGTGAACTAAAAAAAATTACAGCTATGATCCACCAGTCACAATCGTCATCAGGTCAAAATTTGCGTTTGTTCAATTTATAGCGAAACACCTACATGTATGCTAAAACATCAAAGTCAGTGAGCATGGTACACTATAGGGAGAAACTAAAGAGCCATCAACAATTTATAGCTTTAGGAGCTACTTGGCCGTGGAAGCTCATGGCACAAAGGATGCACAGTTTCTGTTCCGGGGTCCTCTGCGGGCTCACATTTCAACCCTCAGTGGCAAAAAAATGCACGTTTCCTCAACAGCATTTTTAATGCTGCAGCATACACTGCACAAGAATGCCTACCAGATATATCAAGCACTATTTTCTATGCATACGTGCTTTTCCATCACACTCCACTGAGCGCATTGGAGAGCAACTTGGGGTTCAGTATCTTGCCAAAGGATACTTTGGCATGCAGACTGGAGCAGCCAAGAATTAAACCAACCTTTTAGTTAGTCGATGACCTGCTCTACCGCCTGAGCTGCATCCATCCCACAATGTGGACAAGTATATGTGAAGTACTGTGTCATCTACACATTACACCAACAGGAGCTGCTCAACCACAGAAACCCATGCCATGAACTCAATGTTTGTGCTGATGTTAAAGCTAGAGGAGGTTTGAAACTGTAGTTATTGAGCCTGCAAAGTGTCTGCAGCTTTCAAACACTGCACCAGCACTCACTGACCCCACTCTGTGACTTTACGTGGTCTGCCACTTTGTGGCTTAGTTGCTGAGGTTCCTAAATTGCAGTAACACCACTTTCAGGTAATTGTGGAATATCGAGAGGGAAGAAATTTCAGGAACTGTCTTCTTGCAGTGGTGGAACCCAATTATAGCTCTTTAGAACAAGCCATTCTTTCACAAATGTTTGTAAAGGCATGACTACACGATGAGCTGTTTGATTTTATTCACCCGGAGCATTGGTACTGAAAACACCTGAATTCAAAAGGTTGTGTGGTCCAATAAAGCTCCCTGCTAACCATCAGTATATGGCATCTTCACTGTTAGTGAGTCAGCATACTGGTGTGCGTAACTGGTTCAACGTTCCTGCTAACACGGCTATACACGACCTGCAAGCTGGTGCTCATATTTCTTTTGAATGGAAAGGAAACTTAAAGGTAACTTAAACTTAAATGTAAAAATGTCTGCTAAGAAGCCACACATGACTGGCTCTGCTGAATCTGGGCCTCGCTGACAGATGAAAAAAGTGACTCTTACCTAAAGGGAAACACACACGTAAGTAACTCAAGCTTCTAGAAGGCCTTGATGTGATCCACAGGAAGTACTTGCGTATCAGGAGACAACTGACATGCAGAACACTCGGTGGTTTGAAGAACACCAAGAAGCAGCCCTGAGCTTGTGACAGGCAAAAACTGAACAACACATTTCAGGATTAGGCAATCCAAGTGTTTCCTCATGTAAACACTAGTGGTATTCATCTGTGTGAGTCTTGAGTATATTTGTGTGCCTGCCTAATGAGTCCAGATCTGTCAAATCTAACAATTCTCAAGAAATGATCTTTGATGTGAAACACATAGCACAGTCTGTCCACACATCTGGCCAATCATCTCTCCCCTTTCTCACCGGGCTAGGCCCGTCGATTTCGCGAGCGGTCGAGCATGTGAGGGCTCGGAGTGCCAGAGATAAATACAAAAACAAACATCTGGGCCAGCTGTCAACCAGACAATCAGACTACAGCAGAGCAGCCGATGTCTCTTTCATCATGACTGCTGAAAACACGAGAATGAGACATACGGAGAGGGAACGAAAACAAAGAGATGTGACCTGAGAGGAGAGAGACTCCATTTCTCATCGCAAGGAACAAACAGATGAAAGCAGGAAGTTAATGCGCATTGATAGAAATGCCTCCCAACCTGTCAACTGGGGTGGTGGAGATGTCAGCCACTTTAAATCATTATCTCTGCATGGGCAAAACTGACAAGTGCAAGAAAACTGATGTTTTGTGAGGTTTTCTTCATTTTTGAGAATCCCTGCTGAACTGGTGGAAGGGGTTCATTTGTTCTGACACGATCACAGAGCACTTTGTGTTGTCTTTAGTGATTAAGCCTCAGCTGATACACTAAGTATTAGCGTTTAAGGGGAATAATTGAAAGTTATGCTACGCGGGCCCTCAATGGATATGTAACTAAATGGGTCTTCCATCCAAATTCATACAGATATGTATGCATAAAGTTTATGTGATCAGTAAAACATCAAATATTCTCAGTTTGAGGTGCTGGTACAGCTCTCTGGGTTGAGCCTGCAATCCATATCCCATCAGGCTACTTTACTGGGTATCTTCCCCCCCGCTCTTTCTTCTCTCCACCGTCTTGACTGATTAAAGGCTAAAAAGTCCCAAAAAATACAACAAAAACAACAGAAAAAAAAAGTCTCAGTTCTGTGATGCACACATTGATGTCCCCTGCAACCTGGCAGCTAGTTTTAATTTACCAGTCATAATAAAATCCACTACGGCTTCAGCCCACAAAGCTCTTTATGTGGCTTCCACAAGAAAGGGACGACAAGGACAGATAATTTATTGTGGAATTTCTCTGTAGAGTCGCCAGAGAAGACAGGGGAGGAAAAACTGAGCCGGGGAGGCGGCCACGACTCAAACTAACTGCATTATTAGTTCAAATTTCTGCACAAGCACAGGTGTGTAAGCTAAACGCCTCAAATTTCGCGTTTCCCGTCACCAGATGTTCACATGCTTCCTGCTGTGTTACAGAGATGCTCTGAGGTGAAGCATGGTAGATGCATCAACTACATCTAAACAACAGTTCTTATTTAAACTGTATCTTCCTCATAGAAGCCCGGCCGACCCAGCTTTGCAGGTCACAGTGAGTCACGGTTGCAGAAGGTTTTCATTACAGGAAACAAGCTGTAATTATTCAGCATTATCCACTTCATACGCTAACCATTTGGTGTCTCCAGCTCTTGTTTAAAGATGGATCCACACAGAGGGTAGTGGAAACAATCGTGTTTAGGGAGGAGATAGTTTACACCTCTCCGACTTCGCCCCACACTTAAGAGGTTGGATGTATTTTATTGTCTGCATCTGTTGAGTGCAAACTACTTTCTGGACATTTTCTTGATTTTGAGTGAATTAAATTACGCTACTGAAGCAGACATATTAGTCAGCCTCACTGGATTTGGAGTAGAGTTTGTGGCTAATTTGGCTAAAAAACCACAAACACAAGAAACATTTATGTCATTTATCGACGATTTTGTTTTCCTCTTTCAAGTTGTGAGGTACTCTGAGGTCTGCAGCCAATCGCGGCACAGAGCAAGGCAGGCCTAACCTATCAAAGCCAGTGAACCAAGAAATGAACCTCCAGGGAACGCTAAGCGATCTGACTCATTCAGGTAACATCATTTACAGTGAAAACACGGCATAATTATGGTTCCCTGTTACGAGTTAACAGCATCTGTCGGAGACTCGACCACAAACTGCAGCTTACAACAACAACTGGGTTCAACTCTGACTCCATTTGCATACGTTCAATATTGTATTTTATGCTCTGTTCCAGGCTCTCGGGCGTGGAGTTGGTTAACCATGCTTGACAGGGACTCAGATCGGGTGTCCTAGTCTCGCCACAGGGAGGAAGGCCTGTAGTCTGAACATGAAGATCAAACTGTGGCACATGCTCCTACATCACCCTCTGCTCCACAGGGAGAACAATCATCCATCTCTGACACTTTAGCCTGAACTTTACCACAATATCAAAATACCAGCATCTTCTTAATCGACTTCTTTTATCCGGAGAATGAAAATCAGTTTGAATTAGACTGACAGCTCATTGCAGGAAAAAAAGCTTTTACATTTTATTATATGTCACATGTCAGGCTTTAAAAATTCAATATGGGATCAATCCAGCGCATGTAGAAACCAAATTTCACTTGGCAGGCAGTTATCTCTGTTCGCCGTCTGCATCACCTGCCTTCATGAGATCAGAAAGGCATTTGTCAACATGCACATGAAATATTACTGGAAATACTTTTAACGTTTCTCGTGACTGGTCTTGGCACAAGTGATGACGAGCTTTATTAAATTTATTATGGTTTATTTCATATTGTCAAACTGGTTTGAAGGCAAATAAAAATGCGTTGAGGGACGCTAAGCTTGTGTCCCTGCTGTGGAGAAACATCTGGACAAAAACAGCCTTACGTCATCTCACATCCTGATAAACTGTATTCTAAAAAAGGAGAACAACTGTCTTAACAATTTAACTACAGTTTGATAACCAATGCTTTCACTGATTGGATGGTCAACACTAATATTTCAGTGCTATAAAAGGATACTTTTTTTATTTTTACCTTGGACATGCAGTCTACTTAGCTGTAAATTATTAAATGACTGTAATTACTCATTATAGACACTGGAATCTTTATTCGTAGCCATTATAACAGATTAAAGGAGCTTGTGAAACCTTATTCTCAAAGTTAAATTCCAAATAAAGTGAAACAGTAAAGTGAGCTGGAAGATCCCGTCCGTGACATCAGCACCTCTGGCTCAGCTGCCTCTGGCTGACAGTGAACGGCTCATTAATGTGAATCTGGCAAAGCGCAGAACAGCTTTCGGTTATGCTCCCTTCTTTTGCATTCTCTGCCAAAGGCTTCTTCTTTTTACTATTAGATGTTCTTTTCCTCTCTAAAATGTCCACTTTCCATCCTGTCCTTTCCTTCCAAGTCCTCATCCGACTTCATTTAAACTTAATTTCCCCAGCACTTCATCCCACTGGACCAGGGCAAATGGCAGCAAGCCCGATGCCCAGCTGCTCTGCGAGCTAACGTTTCACCCCTCAGTGGCAAACAAATGCACACAAACGCACTTTAAAGTTGATATATGTGTAAGAAAGTTTCCCTCATTAGCATTTTTTTTTTTTAAAAAGGAGGCCTCTCAAGAGCAAAAATGTGCATATGAATGCACATGCACAAAAGAGAAGCGGTGGGTGCGTGCATGTTTCAATATCTGTGTTTAAGAAAAGCCCCAGTTACTGTACAAATAACTAGAAACAAATTATGGTGTAAGTAGAGGGAACAGGCTATAATAAGCAGTAATGGGCCATCTGTCCCTGCTAAATAAAAGTGATGCATCACCATCTCCCCACTCCCCCTTTCCAAGCAAACCCACCGCTCTCTTTGGACTTCATAGAAGTTACATGTCATCGAGTGCACCTTTAGTGTTAGATGAATGGGAGGCATGGGTTCTTAATCAGAGACGAATGAGCGCTCGCCTTCGTGTTTGACTATTCGCGCACGCAGCAGACGCACACATGTCGAGAGAGCTGCGCTCCAGCTGGGTTTGATTCACAGGCAGTGTAATCAATTCATAAAAGGGATTTTCTCCAAAATACAAATATTGACACACATTTGGCACACCAGTCAAATCCAACTTATTGTGAAACAGTAATAATGAATGCAGCACTGCTCGTGCACTTCGGGGTATTTTGTACATTTTGTACACTCACCTTTAAAAGTGATGTAACTGGTGCTGCCTGTAAAAGCACAGTTCTGCTTTTAATAAGTCTAAACATACTGCATGAACACACTGACACACACATCTTTGTCTGACCGGCTGGGACAGTGGTTTCTTTTTAAATTTAATAACTTTCTTATTGCCTGAGGAATCTGAAGTCCTGTTACCCTTTCACGGCACAATCTTACATTTACCTGCAAACCTGTTGACATTGGAATATTTGATACGTATTTGGCTTTAAATCACTGATGACTTAGCACAGATGAGAGAGGAAGTACAGAACAGGATATTGTAAGAATAAAAATGACAGTTAAGAACTTGATGACATGGGGAGAAATATAGGTTTCACAGCTCAGGTCCCACAGTGAGACCCAAACCTTCTCATTTGGGTAGAGGGTTTAGATTAATAGAGCCTCAGAGTGCAAAGGGAGTTTCGGACTGCATGAGAAGTCCACCAGAGAGCAGGCGGGGCTCCGGCCTGCATATACAGTCTATTAGATTTTTACACCAAATTTATCAGCGTTGAAGTCAGTGTCTGAGCCAAAGGGCTGCTCCCTGTTGCTCCATGTGTACGTTACACCTGACACTCACACGGCTCTTCTTTTTCTGTGCATTTTTTTCCGCCTGTTATATTCTTTTAATATTTTTCTCATCTGTGGATGAGTTTCAAACCTTGTGTTGTGGACATTTTAAGCAAATTGAGGCCTGCTGTACAACTTCTGAAGACTGGAGATATGAACATGAATTTTATTCTAGGACCACAGCGCGAGGGCAAACACTGTCCATGACAGACCCTTGTGCTGCTAACAATACATCAGCTCTCTGCAAGCATCTGCATAGAAATGCTAACACTAAGTGTTGTTGGCTTTGTGTTCAAAGTTAAACACTAAAAAAAGACCATAATGTAGGGACTGTAGCTTAGCTTTATGGGCTATTACATGGTATTTACATGACAATGCATTTTAGGACACGTTACAGAGTAACACGAAAGTAATGCAGTAACAAATAGCATACCAAATTATTTCTCCAGTGAATAATTAACTAAGATGTGATACATTAGCTTTAGTTGAGTATCGACCCCCAACATTAATTACCAATGACAAGAAACAAGACCTTACAAATATTTAATAATTAAGTGTGCAACATTAGACACTTTAATAGTCATTTATCATCTTCTGAGACAGCCCCAGCCCCCCCTCCACACACCCACACACACACACACACACACACACACCCACACACACACACACACACACACCTGTGTGTGCTAACAATTAACCTGTGCTAACAATGCAGCACCCTGACCTGCACCTCTGCTGCTATTGCACCTTTCCTTTGCCTCTTTTCCACATCCCCTCTTCCTTATAGAGGGTTCTACTCATGTTTAACCGTTTCACCTGATGTCTCAGCAGGGGGCTGATTGTTTCTGCCATGATATTACGAGAACAGCTTGATAGAGAACAGTGCGGAACAGGGTGATTTTCATAAAAGCTCACATTCAGTGATAGAACATATGGTTATGAGCGGCTGCTGAGCCAATGCATCAGTATGAAGTCACCAAGGTTAATTTGTACTTTCCGATGTTTTCCTTTGTCTGTGCGTTGTATAAACACACATGTAATTATGCTATACAGCCAGTATTAAGTCTCACGGTCAGCGTAGTCACCTTCATATGCCTCCACACTTCATTAATCAGGACCATTTGGCGGTTTCAGCAAACTTGGCAGCATGCATTAAGGAGTAAGGGACAGTAACAGGATGCACACATACATGTACTTGATTGTGTCAACATGGTGAGATCAAGGAAGGATCCATAAAACTCATCAGCTGCTGTCACAGTCGATTTTCAACACAAAGCTAACTTGGATTAGATATTTATGAGTGGATACATTTTGACACGGTTCCTGGACATCTGCTAATTGTTGGAAGTTGTCTTTAATGACGAGCATCCATGTTGGATTATTACGTGATTTCTTATTTGCTGAATATTTAGACACGTGTTATGCCTTATGTGATTGTTTATGACATGTGTAATGCATGCAGCTGTGCAAAAATGGCACATTTGGAGTAAAGCGGTTCCTGATGGCTTAAAGGGGGTTTGGACACTGACCAGGGACAGTACTGTTTACAGTATGCCACAAGTGATTTCCCATCACCTCAATAAACTGTAATATAAGGATAAATCCCCATACATTTTTGCCATCCATTCATTCATTTTTTTAACTCTTTACCCAACCTGAGGTCCTATAAAGCCTATCCTGGGTGTCATAGGAAGTTTCCGGCCTAACACAGCACTAATACTAACACTTGGAGGATACCAGTGCACTGAGCCTACAAAACAGATGGGATTAATGCAGGTGGCTCAACAATCAGTTTCTGTAAAACGTCTGTAATAGTTTAACTTTCTTTCCTCGCTTGAACAGGATGGTATGAACTGAAGAGAGTGAGAATGAAGTGAGTTTGTTGTTTGTTTGAGATTAGATATCCATCTTTTTTTTTTTACTGCAGGCAAATATTGTGCAACCAAGACTAAGTGAAGCATGCACATGCACTTTTAGTCCCACTGTTGTGTATTAAAAGCACAAAGGTAAAATGCAAGGCTCAACTTAAGAATAATTAGGTAGCCCGCATCAGTCTGTAGCTGAACCTGGACAGAAAACAAATATGCCAGTCTTTTGGTCTTTTTTTTAGGATTTGTTGGCAATAAGAAAACTATGCAATATCACCAAAATCGAATCCTTTAACAGAGTAGAAAATCCATTTAACCAAACTTTGCTGGAGCAGTTGCTTTAATCCTAATATAAAAGCTACTGTGCCTAACCTGAGGTTTAGAAATAACATGGTGTCTTTTATTCCAATTCACCCCCTTCGGCTGCATTTATCCCCCTGTCAGGAGTTCATTAAATCCCCAGGTATACCATCTATTGTATGTGGAGAAAATTAGGACATTAATAAATGGCAGGCTTCTAATTAAAAGTATTTTCCTTCCTTTCATTCTTCTGTGTCTCAGAAGTTATGCCCTCAGACTCTTATTAGGGGCCCTTGCTTTAAGTGCTTGGCAAGAATTGTAAACCCAAACCGATCTACATGGTTACCATCAAGCATGAAAGAACAGATGGCTAACCTTTTCAAATAGTATCAGAGGCCCAATCATTTACACACATTTCCTTTTAACGAAAGAAAATGAAGCTTTCACTTTCGTTCCTCTCGCCTTTAATTGTGGCTCAATTTTCCACCCTCTCTGAGATGTTTACGCAAGCACGTAAACAAGGCTGACAAAGTTGGTAATGGTTGTATCTGAAGAAGCAAAGACAAACAGCAACAAATGGCAGCGCTCACAGCATGACAAAAAAAGCAATGCAAAATACAAGTAAACATAAACTACTCCAGAAAGCTTGTTTATAGAGTCGGGACTCGAGTTCCTCGAGGATATCCAAGGCCATATACAAACTAAGTTTGTTAATATTTTCCCAATTTTTCACGTAATCTACACCAGATAAGTCCTTGTTTTAATCTTTTAATTTACACTGGGAGCCGAACACAAGGTTTTAACAGTCCCGTGTTTATGCATTCAGATAAGCATTGTGGAATATCACTATCACACTTAGGGATTAATAAATTAGTCACTTCATTAATATGTTTACAGCTCAGAAAACCATCACACGCCTCACTTAACTTCACATCTGAACAGAACACACACAAAGGAACGTGGGGATGTTTGTTGGCAGTGCAGTGCACTAATGTTTGCCTTTCAGTAATTGATAAACATTTAAAACTCAAGCATTTCAGGCAAAATATTAACATAATTATTTCATCACGATTTTATATGCTGGTGCGGAATTTTTAATACTTGTGTAACAGCCTATGGCAGTAATGTGTTTTTCATTGATGTGACCTAAATTAATGAGATAAGAATAAATGGCATGGAGGCGATGTTGACAGCAGGAACGGTCATCATGAGGAATTGGCATATTTATAGTTTTCAGGAAACTCCCACCTGGAGAGCAAAACAAAGCTTTCCTGCTAAAAGCAACTGTACTTTTACCAGCTTTATAATGATGGATAGCTGTTAACAGTTGCCTCGAGGTATTTTATATTGTTAGGCAATGACCCTACAATACCGCTATATACAAACATTTGCACAAAGTTAGTTGATCTGTTAGCAAAGTGGACAAAACAGCTTACAAAAACCCATTTTCTAATCCCAGACCAGCAGAGGAGCTAAACTGCACACATTCTTTCTTCTCCAAATCAACTCAGGTTGTCAATGAAGAGTCATTAAAACTAACATGAGAAATAAGATAAGATTTATGTCATAAGCTATTACTGTTTTGTTATTACTGTACTTTAACACTGATGGATCAATATTAAATAGCAAGCTAGTGTTAGCTAATTAGCACCCAGGATTTCAGAAGTGAAAACAGATGTACCTGTTAGCAATATAAAAGCAGTGCTTGTCAACATGATTGGGACTTAGTAAAAATCAGATTATCTCCATCAGCAGTATTACAACTCACCAGCCTTATTATGTACATAGCTGTTCAACTGCTTCTTAACACTAATATCTAAACAGCCAATCGCATGGCTGCAAATCCGTGCATTTACACATGTAGACATGTAAAAGGCGGCCTGATGAAGTTCAAACTGAGCATCACAAAGGGGGAGAAAGGTGATTTAAGAGATTTTGAATGTGCCATGGTTGTTGGTGCCACACAGGCTGTTCTGAGTATTTGAAAAACTGCTGATCTACTGGGATTTTCCCCACACAACCACCTCTAGAGTTTACAGAGAATGATATGAAAAAGAGAAAATACCCAGAGAGTGGCAGATGTCTGGGAAAGTCAGGGATGCCAGAAGCACGCAGAAGAACCTCTCTAGCTCATCTTGAAGCAGATGGGCTACTGCAGCATATAAAGATGACACTGCACGGCACTCCAACAGGTAACAACAGGGAACTGAGGCAACAATTTACACGAGCACACCAACATTGGGCAATAGATGATTGGAAAAATGTTGCCTGATCTGATGAGTTTCAATTCCTGCTGCAACATTCAGATGATAGCGTCAGAATTCGGCATAAACAACATGAAAGGATGGCACAGTGAACTCAATTTGATGGTTACACTGTGGTGTATCCAAATACTCTCAAACCGGTTTCTTGATCATTACGAGTTCAGGTGAGTTCACTGTACTCAAATGGCCTCCACAGTCACCAGGTCTAATCCAACACAGCATGTTAGAGACGTAGTGGAACACAAGATTCACATCATGGATGTGCATTGACACTATCATGTCGACATGGACGAAAATCTGTGAGGAATGTTTTCAGCACCTTGTTGAATATATGTTATAAAGAATTAAGGCAGTCAAGAAGGCAAACAGTGTCCCTAACAAAGTTTCTATCCATTCACATTCACCAGAAAGAACCACAGAAAGTCAGAGGAACGGAGAGAAAAAACTACTCAGAACAGAGCAGGGAAACGGGATATTTGTTTCCCCATCACTAACTGCCACACAAGACAGCACAGTAAGGTAAACATGATGGAGGTAAAGGGATTGTGCAATTGTAGTGTGTGTTTTGAATAACCCCAGTGTTGCTAGAGACTTCTGCAAAAAAGATAAAGATGTGATTTTAGAAAACCTGGAAAGACTCAGGCCGAATCGTCCCTGTTTGGAGCCACTGCAGGCGTGTTTTCTCTGACAACCACAGTGTGGGTTTGCGGTTAATACAGGGGTCCATATAAAGCCTAGACGCTTAGCAGAAAAGTCACACAGATACACACATCACAGTGCTTTCCTTCAACACACGCACACACTGACCATCAACACATGTGCGCTGAGGCTTGTTTATGCAGAGCATTCCAGTGTGACGCCTCCGAGGCACATTAAAGAGCCCCCCCCAGCAGGCCAAGTGGTGCCCCCCCAGCACGCATCCGTTAGCCCAGGGAAGGGGGTCCTGTTTGCTTTATCAGGTTTGTTTTGATTCTACAGTCAGTATCCAATAGCCATCCCAAGTGCTAAGCTCTGAGTTTGTTGTTGAACTGTATGCTTGTCCTTTTGAAGTGACGGGAAACCAGCCTAACTTCCACTGAGAAGTAGCGTCATCAGACTTTCGGTTACATTCGCAGGGCTCCAGCAGTGACAGCAGAGGTTTCTACACCTTTTGGCAGGCGCCCAGATTCTCACGTCGGATTTAAAATTTGTTAAAACATGCATTTATTGATTTTTGATTTTGCAGGGATGTTAGATATTCCTGGGGCCACATATTTAGCCAGTTAGAGAAATAAAGTGAAACCAGGCATGGCTTTCCTCCACTTGCATTTAACAGGACAATGATAACATACTTAACGCATGTCAGATATGCTTTCACAGCAGAAACGAGTTCATAAATTCTGAAGAAGCTATGAAAGCAAATACTGGCAAGAGGAGCTCAGGAAACTGCTGCAGGATAATGAAATACATTATAGAACATTAACTATTTTACTAATACAATATCCCATGTTACCAAGTCTAGTGTGTGCTTATACTTTTAAAACTTATGTTTGCTAATATTATCAGATTTCTGTCCAGTTTTACTGAGTTGAGATTTTATGATTCAGAGCTTGTGCTTCTTCTGCTTCTTCTCATTCAAAAATATTACAAGATGGCAAATTTGAAGCAACAAGCAGTTTTATCTGTTGATATAGAACATATGGGAGATTTGTAGACCACGGTGGTACTTCCCGAATGGCATAGATTCAACAAGGTGCTGGAAACATTTGGCAGAGATTTTGATTTACATGATAGCATCACACAGTTGCTGCAGAGTTGTTGGCTGAACATCCATGATGCAAATCTCCGGTTCCACCACATCCCAAAGGTGAGATCTGGTGACTGTGGAGGCCGTTAGAGTACAGTGAACGTATTGTCATTTCAAGAAATAGTTTTAGATGAAAATATCCCCCCACATCATTACACCACTTCCACCAGCCTTAACGAATGTTAGAAGGCATCCATCCTTAAATGTGGTTTACACCAACTTTTGATGACTGCAGAAAGAATTGGGGCAACATTTTTACAAATCTTTTATTGGTCACTTTTGGCTAAGCCTGGCTAAGCTTAGCTGACAGGAGGGCTTCCTATGCTGCTGTAGCCCATCTCCTTCAAGGTTGAGAGATGCACTTCTGTATAACTTGGCTGTAACAAGTGGGTATTTTTGAGTATTGGTATGGTATAGGTATTTAAGATCATACTTTGTAAAACCCTAGAGAATACTCATACCAACCTGTCCAGCACTAACAACAATGCCGCATTCAAAGTCATTTCAATCACCTTTCTTTCCCCATTCTGACGCTCAGTTTGAACTCGATCAGGTCAGCTTGACCATGTCTACCTGCCTAAATGCATTGAATTGTTGCCATGTGATTTGTGCATTAATAAGAAGTCGAACAGGTGTATCTGAGGGTAAGATAAAACTGGCAAAGAGTATTTTTTAATCTTAAAACAAACTGATATCAACTCATCATTTTTGTGAAATTAGTGCCAAAATGGGTGGTGGAACATGTGGACACCTGGCAGCTGTTTCCCAGGCAGACATGTGCTGTGACTCACTGAGACTCCTTTATCTACTTTATACATCCAGACATTCAGACTCAATAAAAATACAGACGTACACAATTATATTTGTCGCCATCATCAGATTAACAGTAGTGCTGAATACGATGGTGACGCAGTTAACTCAATTATCCCGGCGTGATTAGTCTAAATGTGTTTGTCGGTAAACTGAAGATAACGTAAAGCTGTCATAGATGACTCACTTCAGGGGGGAAGAAAAGTCATTTGGAGATCAGGATGAATCTCCTTCGCCATTCTTTCGGCAACACATATTTCTAAACTACTCGTACCACCACAGGACATCCGTAGCTAAAAAAAAAAAAGGCTGAGAGGTAGTTGAAGAGAACATCCTTCTCCCTTTTCTCCACCTGTTAGGACGTATATCAGCTACGTCCACTAAGTGCTCATCGGGAAACACTTACCGACGTGTTGTCATGTTCTCACATTTGCAAACATGCAAACACATGTATCACAGAGTCAAGTGTGTAACCACTGTGATTGAAGGTTGTTTTTTTTTTTGCATCAAACAACAGAAAACAAAACAGAAACACGCAGCTTGTGATTCTTCCGACTGCCATTTCCTCAGATAAAGGAGGGGCCGAAGCAGTGGGGAAGGTATATTTTTAGCCGGAGTGAATAACTGCAGAGTCACTCTGTGAGCAACTCTGGCTAGAACAGAAAATAAAAAACATGCAAAAAAAAGGTTGAAGGAGTAAAACTCATTGCAGAGCCCAAAAGTTAAACAGTGCTTAAGCCACAGAAATCACTTCCACATGGCTGACTCAAAGAGCCAGAACAAGACTGTGATTAATGATATTTACTGGCATACTGTCAGTGTGCTTGGAATATACAGTATTCACTGCAGTGGGCGACTGTATGCCCCAATACATACCACTGCTGGCTCAACACGTGGAGGACATTCAGGCTCGTGTGTTGAGTGCCTCGACAGTGTGGTTGTTTAACATATTAGTTGAAAGCAGTGGTTGAAAAATTGGGAATATGTGACAATAGGATAAAAAGAAAAGAGAGATGGGAAGGGGAGGTGGGGCCAACTTGAAACACATACCTGACATGATGGAAAGAAGGTGGTAGACCACAGGGAGATGCCGTCCCGACGACATGGAGGGAGAGAAAAAAGAAATAAAAGAGTTAATAGAGAGAATAAGAGCTAAATAATGAATTTCACTATTTGCCTGTGAGAATGTGTGAATGTGTAATCTCATATGATGCATCAGGGTGGCATGTGTGAATGTGTGTGTCAGCGACGGCGACAAACCCAGCTGTCAGTCGTTGCCCTGGTGCTCCAGTCAAAATAAACCTCCAGCAAATCATAAATCACACACAATGTTTCTTTGAACTTCTACAATATGCAAAGACATCGTGCATACTCTAACTATTATACTTAACCCTTTAGCCGGATCGTAGCCTCTTAACAGCCACCAGGTCAATGGCGCCCAATCTAGATTTAGATTCATAATTATGGCTTCATACCACTCCTTAACACAGAACCCTAACTCTAAACTATTTCAGCCTTTCCTCTCTAACTTTGTCTCTAAACCACTAAACCTGAGGTGTCCCCTAATATACACATTTCTCCCATGAATCATTACTCCCAAAGAACATTCATTAATTAGTCAAAGTCCACCCATCCGTCCATATTTATCTAATTCGGGGTTGTCATGAGGAGACCCGTGATGAGTTGCCAAATACTGAATAAATTAGAAGTACCAACAGAGGCAAAAAAAAAGAAGTTGTGTAGTGGTACACCTCTAACCCTCCTGACTCACGCCAAACATGATACTGAGTCAAGAGGATTGCACCCTGTTTGTAAAATGTAACAGTCAGACTACTTATCACTACTCTCTGCAGACTTTTAAATACTTACATGTGCATTTTACACTGGCTGCGTTTACTGTCCAAACTGAACTGGATTCCAATACTTTGCTCCAAAAAAATATGCTTTTATTACAGCAGTAAACATTAAAAATCCTCCAATAACTCATGCTGCTCTTCATCTGCTGTGCTTCACAGCATAACAGATAAAACACATGGCAAAGACAAAGAGATGCCATCTGTACAGATGACACAGACTAATCAGAAGCTGAAAAGGAACCACAACTAGATTATTTGAGACAGATTAATTTACAGTAAGTTTAAAACGTTTTTTGGTGGAGATTTAAAGAAAAACGCTCCAAAAAGGACAACAGATTTCAAGAAGTTTGTTTTGTTGTAGGTCCTTAAACGAAGCACGGCTTTAGATGCACTACTTACACATTTTTCCAACATTTGAAACGCAACAAAGTGAACCACATTTAGATATTTATAGACTTTGACAGCAGTTTATTACCCTTGTAAGATGTCACAATGCTCATACATGTAAATATTCACATACATTCTCTTTGTTTGGCATGATTAGTTAACTTTCTCCTGATCCAAGCAGAGGGCAAATGTGCCACTGATTTAGAAAATGTGTTCTCTATCTGAAAATTAGAGAACACAAAGTCCTTTAACTTCATGCAAGACACACAAAGGAGAGGAGTAAATCAGAAGAGATAAAATCATATCCCGGAGAAACCTAGAAGGGATCCTTATTTTAAATATCTCTGAACACAAGGGGGAGCTTTTGGCAACTGAGCAGGAGAGAAGCTGCATGACCCACGAATCATCGGCCCCTGACAGATCTGACATAAGGAAATCATATCTAAAATCTTCTCTGTTGTTTTTGTGAAACATCCACCACCTCATAAACAATGCTCCAGAGCACTTTACATGAGAGATTATCCATTAATCAGCATCATTGGCACTTTAATGGCCACTCCAACCCAAACTCTCCTCTCTGATTGATTTATAGGCAATAGCAGGAGAAAGTTATTCTTTAGTGAAGAGGCACTTTCTCACAGTGACGCGGTTCGACAGAGAGGAATTCACTGACAGTGATCTCAGCGTCTCCACCTGCAAATAATGACTGTAAACATCTTTTTGCATTTCTAAACAGCCCGAAATAATTGGCAGAGACTTCTCTCACGCTGCTTTTCAAGCCCTTTCTTTCCTCTATGCCTCATGTTGTTCTTTCGACTCAGCTCCCTCTTTCAAGTTCCTACGTGATGGATCGCGCTTGCTGCTATACATCAGTGATTCTGTCTGTCTTAATGAACAAGAGCAACATTGGCACAGAGTATGTGAGAGTCATTAAAGTACGATTACCGCGGTAGAGGTCATCAAAGTCAGATTATTTCAGCGCAGATCATCAAAGTCTGAATCTTTACAGCTTTTTTCTTTTTTTCTACACTATAATATCTGGATCATCGAGGATCAGCCGAGGTCTGGACCTCCATTTAAAACTTCAAAAAGTCACGCAGAGGAACGAAGCCTGCAGCATCCAGTCTGCATCTCAAGTGGACAGGGACAGAGAGGTGAAATAGTCACTGAGGGAGAAACGATACAAAGGTCAGGCCAGAACTTCAAACAACCCGACAAAAGCACCCGAGACCAGATGTGACATGGTAATACGTTACCTGTGCTTTCGACCAAACTGAGTCGCAACAGCAAACACTGGAATGACACAAGCACAGGCACACACAAACACGGTGTGCGAAGCCGAGAAGCAGACGCACGACACACACCAAACACATGTGCTCAGGAAGAAGCAGATGGTGACAAAAAGCAAACCGTGCGTCTGATCTCCGATATCCAGAGTTCCCAAAATGCCACAAATGCTCCCCTTATGCAAGTACAGTGCATTTCTTTCATCTACAGCTCGTATCAATAAGACCCAGAAGTAATTTCAGTTAATTTTCAACTCATCTCTTCTTGGCATAGTCTTAACCCTACTAACACCAACCAATGCAGGTGGTGCCAAAGAGCAGCCAGGACCAACAGAGATCACCGTCCCCTAAAAAGACACGTTAAAAACACTACCTTAAAGAGAGGGTCAGTGAACCACACAATACGACTTCAAGGAAGAGTATTCAAAGTAAAAAAACAAAACTATGGTTTGATCTATCATGTTTCTTTAAGTGAAAGTTTGAAATCTTGTTACCTCTCTTTGCCCTTTACGCAAGTCTCCTATTTGACACGGTTGCATACTTTATTAAGCTGTATTTCCTCTGGGCTTACCGCTGTCTGAGTCCGACTCATGGACACAAACATAAGCGAGGACAGTCAAACATGACAGCTTTAAGTGTAGGAGAAAACAAACACAAGGATGTAAATATTTGTGCCTTTCTTTTTTTGGGCTCATTAATATTAGTATTGGGACCTAATATTAGGTAGTTCTGAGGATAAGGATTTGTGTATAAACGAGATTTTTAAAACTTAATCCACATTTAATGAATTAAATGGCTGTTTAATTTTATTTGGAATATGTGCTATCAAAGGCCAACTGATAACAGACAGCTAACAGCACTCTGCTGCTTTTTCTCTCTGCTGCTCAATACATGCTGTTCTCATTATGGCTACTTTAAGGGGAGGCTCTGGGGTGACTACACACACACACACACACACACACACACACACGCACACACGCACACACGCACGACTCTTCTCCGCTTTAACATGCACCTCAGTCGATCTGATGTGGATGAATTGCTACTTTTTACGTTGTAAAGTGATATAAAGTGATTCCTAAAATTATGTTTCAGATGAATCGCTTTGTTGACTACACAGTGGGGTTTTTTGGTGGGGGGTGTAACAAAGGTTTTTCATGGGAGAAGAGATGAAAGCGATACACTGCAGAGGAGCCCCGTGGTTGCGGTGGTCCTGTGGCGACTGGCGTCCTGCACAGCCCACTCACTGTAACTCCTGTAACTCGATGATTATTAAATCCCACAAAGTAAATGAAGACATTCTCTTGGGGTCTTTCGCTGTCGTGGCTGATATTTTAGGAACGTTTGCGTTATTCACGCTAATGCAACTTAAATTGACCTGCTGCGTCCACAATCAGCACACTGATTGTGATTTAAGACTCTGAGTTAAATTTCTCTTTGCCTGATTGTAAATTGTCTCATAGCAGCTTTATCCACACATTTTGCTACTTTTGCCTCTTTTTTCTTTTCCACATCTCCTCCCCTTCTTTTCCTCTTCTTTCGCTCTTGCACAACCTCCATTGCTACATACAAAAGAATATACCGTACCCTGACATTAAACATTATTGTGCCTGCGCTGACTGCGGAGCGAACTGATGAAGTGATAGATTCCTCTCTCCGTCTGAACAATAGGGATTGGCCAAAAGCCCGACAGAGATCTTTATCACTTATCTCTTCCCTCTCCCCAGAGGGTTAAAACAACACAGATCAGCATGTGGTCTGTTTTTGTTCTGCAGTGTCCAGGTTAGACACAGCGGGGGGATCTAGTGGTGAGCAGATCACTCAGATAACATTAGCTCATGGATGGTCAGTCATAACCTGTGAAGAGGAAAAAAAAAAAATCCCTTCACTAACAGGAGCAAACATGTGTGCCTTGCAGAGCCTGCAGTCTATTAAAATAAAAAACACGACCAATAAATCGCTATCATCTTTTCCCGGCCCCCCGCGAGCATTGTATAAATAGGTGACCCTGCACAGCCCGACTTAGTGTTGGTAAGGTAATTAGACATAAAATGTGGGGGGAGGAGCGGACGACAAAAGAGAGAGTCTCTGTGAAACACACTGGTTTTATTACATAGTCTGTTAGGGGTGGAAAGAGGGCTGAAACTTGTGTTGAGTGAGCGTCTGGTTATTGATGCCTCGAGGACTCACCATGCTGGTACATTCAGTGAAAAAAGGACTGCACATGTGAAGTGCAGATGAATAACAGAAGCCTCTCTCCTTCTCAAAAACCCCTTTTTTCCCATGCTAGAATCTCTGAATCGTCTATCGGTCACATTGCCCATATTCTTTCTTTTTTTTTTTTTTCCATATCTCTACAATTGTTTTCGTCTGGACTTATCAATTTTTCCGTCTTCCCAGAGTCAGCTGTCGCTCTTATCACAGAGTGATGTGCTGGGTCACACATCTGGCATCCCCTGGCAGGGAAGTCCCCTACCCAGCCTCCGCCACCATCCCCAACATTTTTTTTAATGGGGCTGACTGGATCGAGATCTTTCGTTGGCCTTCGTTGGTGCCTCCTGAAAAAAACCAAACTGATGCAGGACCAAAACAATGAGGGGAGGTCTGTCTTTCATCTCCGGGACGAGCGGGGGTTCCACATGGTCCTGCTCACGGTCCTCTCAGCACTAAACTGCACCACAGCATTTATCAATTATCAATTAATCAGCAGTAAACACGATTACCTCTGCTCACACGCTGATGACTGATGGGATTTCCAGAGAAACAAATAAATAAACAAACATGACTGTTCACAATGGATGTCATTGGTTTCTTTTTTCTTCCCTGACATCCTTTCTTTTCGTTACCATCCTTTTCCTCTTATCCATCCAGCACCCGGTTGGTGGGTCACCCCCCCAAAAAACAAAACAAAACAGAAAAAAAACGGGGCTGAATGAAAAAGAGCTGCAAAGCAGTTTGTCTGCTTGTTGTAACAATGCTAAGACCCAAATCTAACTGAGCCAGCGGAAGGCCACTAATCTCCCTATAGAGACACCCTGTGGGTCCAGCATAGCAGACTAGAATCACTGAGTGCCACATAGCGAAGCCTCACCATGGACATGCACATGCTGTACTATAATGCACTGAAATTCTCAAAAGCAAATTTAGATTTTTACCACAGTTGTTTGGATTGCATCTACAAACCCAATTCCAGAAATGTTGGGACAGAGTATAAAATGTAATTAAAAACAGAAAACAATGATCTGCAAATCCCATAAACCCATATTTTACTTACAATAGAAATTAGAAAACAAAACAAAAAAAGTTAAACAGCTACATTTTATTATATTGTTGAAAATATTTAAATAGATGGCAGAAACATGTCTCAGAAAAGTTGAGACAGGGGTAAGAAAAGACTGGAAAACCAAGTGGTTTAAGAAGGAAACAACTGGAGGAATATTTGCAAATAATTAGGTTAATTTGTGACAGGTCAGTATCATGACTGGGTCTAAAAAGAGCAAAGTGAAGTGAAGACGGACAGAGCTTTCATTGATCTGCAAAAAACTCAGTCTAAAAATGTGAAATAATTTCAGAATAATGTTCCTCAATGACTTTGACCACCTCATCGTCTACAGTGTAGAGCAGGGGTGGGCAACTCCAGGCCACGAGGGCCGGTGTCCCTGCAGTTTTAGATGTGTCCTTGAACCAACACAGCTGATTTAAATGGCTAAATTAGCTCCTCAACATGTCCTGAAGTTCTCCAGAGGCCTGGTAATGAACTAAACATGTGATTCAGGTGTGTTGACCCAAGGTGAGATCTAAAACCTGCAGGACACCGGCCCTTGAGGCCTGGAATTGCCCACCCCTGGTCTAGAGTATCATCAGTAGAATCAGTAAATCTGAAGAAATCTCTGTGTGCAAGGAACAAGGCCCGTGATCTTCAGACATGTTTACACAGGGTTAAAAATGGCCCCATTTCAACTTTTCTGAGAGATTTTGCTGCCATCAAATTGAAAATGAGCTTTATAAGATTTACATATCATTGCATTCTGTTTTGATTTACATTTTACACAGCGTCCCAACTTTTTCAGAACTGGGGTTCTCACTCTGTTTATCATTTTTATGCTCTAACCATAAAGCAGTCAGTATATTTTACTGTATCACAAAAGGGTTAATAATTTTGTCAATCAGTCCTCTAAAACAGAAACATCTGAACTATGAAATGAACCAGTGTGGCTTTGATTACACTGCTTTAACCTTTCTCTGCTGTGGGTGTGTGCCTGTCAGTGTGCTGGTCTCGTGAGAAAGACTGTCTTTTAGCGTGAGCTAAAAAGTGTGTGTATTTATGCGTGTCTGTCATCATTCACCAACAAGCAGATAAAAACTGAAATGCTTAAAGGGCAGCCAAGCTCTCTAGATTTATATTTCGCAATATGAAGAAACAGAAATGAAAGAGACTGAAGGTACGAGAATAGCCAAACCTGGGCGGCTGACCATGAAACGGATTAAAGTAAAATATTATTGTGGACTGATGGAGCCGCAAGGATTCACAGTGACACGAGGAAGCACCTTAACTGCTGCTTTTCTTCATGTGGACAGCGGTTCCTTGAATTAGAGGGCTTTGTTGCTCATTTGTCACAGACTGTATGTGCATGATTACCGCTCCAACAGCTGGGTCCATTAGAGCAAAAGGCGATGTTTGCATCTTCCACCCAGTATCGTCATCCACTCATCCTCACCTAACACGGCACATCCCCATCCATTTATTTTCAGTGAGCATTTTAGGATCAGAAGGGACAAGGTTGAATAAACAGCAGCATTTAAACACTGGGCAGAAAAATCAACATTCAAACGTGTAGTCTCCTATAGAAGGAAAGGAAGGCCTCTAATTTTGAGTAATCCTGAAGGGCAGAGTGCTACAAAGCATCTGCTTCCTGAAACAAGACAGATGTTAGACATCACTAAGAAACGTGATGTGGATCTAATACTGCATATTAAAGGATGCGCATGATATATAGGACAGGATCTGGGCATGTCACTGTATCAAAAGTATATGGCATATACTTATTCAGAACATAAATACATGTTACACTTACTGGTTCTTAAAGAAACTGATTGGTTCTGACTGCAGCTGTGCTTCCCAAGAACGTCTGCTGGATGGAGGAAAACCAGTCGCTGTTGAGCAACTGCTCTGCAGTGACCTCCGCTTCACCTTTTCTTCTTTCATATTTCATTTTATAGTTCTTTTCTTGGACTTTTAAGAGCTTAAAGCAAAGAAGGGGATGCGTGCTCTGGGGCCAGAGAAGACCATTAGGCTATCACAAAGGTATTCTGTGGAGGGACAACAGGAAGTTCTCCTCTAGGTCAACCTTTGATCGAACTTTTAATTATTATAATTGCATGTAATTTCATGTAAGCAAAGAAATATTCAGATTGCATGTTTAAAATGTCTTGTAATTTTTTTTTTTCAGATTTTTACCACCCATACAGGAGAGGATGTTGCTGTGGTGTTAAACTCCCCGATACCAAACCAAACTGTTCATCTTCTGGTCCTTGGACCAGCATAACGATCGCTTTATATTCTGTCAATGGGTTGTGTGTGGTCAGTATTTTCTGCTGCTGTTGGTGGCACAGCACCAAACATTTTCTGCTGCTTCAGGCACCATACATATAGTAGTAGTCTGGTCAAAAACCACCTCATTTTTCTTTTCCACACTGGAACAAAAAAGGCCACAGTCACAAATCTCTTTCAGTGGCCCACAAGGGAAAAATTCTTGCACTTTCAAACGCTCATGTAAATAAACGTGGACAGGGAAGCTGCGCTCCAAATTTCCAGTGGCAGCTTTTGATTTATTTTAAACTTTTACTGAAATTTAGAGGGCATTTTTAGAAACTGTGTGACCGTGACGAACACGCAAAACATGCCCACAGATCTCAAGCACAAAAGCTCTCTAAACTCTCCAGATCTGTGTGAGCCATCCTTGCCTCCAGACACAGTCCACAGTGTGGATGCAGACTCCCTATAAAAACCCACTAAACCATTCCAATCTTTTATATTCCGTCTTCTACAATTACACATTTAGCTTACTGATAACTTCATTGCAAAGATTTTGAGCTGAAGAGACTGTTTGCAGTATAAGAGTTTAGTTTCACAATAGACCCTTCCTGTCTTGCCATAACAAACCTCTGGCTATTGTCTCTGTGTGGTGCCCAATCAGATGTGTGTGCATTTGTGTGAGTACCTGTGTGTTTTTAAAAAAAAAAAAAGGAAAAGGGAAAAAAAAAGAAAGAAACATGCTGGGTGCACTGACCGAGAGAAATCAGCCATGTCGTGGCGCTGCGGCCCTCCGCTGCCAGCCTGCCTTCGTGCCCTCAGGCTCGCTCAGGTTCCCAGGGGCCCAATCAAAACCTAGAGTCACCCAGCGACCTTCTAACCCCAGCTGTAAGCGCTCTGATTAAGACCTCATCAACACGATGTGGTCACTGCAGCTGCGCGCTCGTGCACACAAGCCCCGCTTTGTCCACCTTCAACGCACACACATATGCGTGCAAAGCACAAGGGTGCACAACACACTGACCCACAATCACCGGGAGGTGAAGACTTAGTAACCTTTAACTTCTGTGACTACCTTTGTAATCTCCCCTCCTCCCTCTCTTGCTGTGTATGCATTTGATTGTGTGTGTGTTTGAGCACAGAGCAGTGAGGTGTGAGGAGCAGGAAATGAGCATCCAGATAACACTAAGCCCAGAATGATAGCCATTCAGCACAACAGCGTGTGTTAGCATTGTGCACGCCTGCAGGACGGATGATGTCAGGTCAGTTGGACGGGACTAAGATGGCAGGAGGCAGGAAGAATATAAGACCTGGTTTTCAAACAAGTGGATGCGACTTGAAAGTGCAGCTTAACCCCCTGCAACGCTTATCTGACTCTAAAGCCTTGCTTTTGTATTCCTGTGATAAAATTATCCTCATAAGGCAGTGTGCTGGCATATAACTTTCACAGCTCTGAACCAGAAATCAAGAGAAATGGGGATGCAAGCAGCTACTACTTAGGTCTAGATTCCATAGAAGATATTTTTAAACTCCTTCAAGATACGAGCTGAAAAGTGAATCTCTGAAAAGTACTCGGAAATAGCAGAGATAACTTCAGAAATCAAACACCCTCCCACTCAAAAGTGTTATCTTAAACTTTTATTGCGAGCAGCGATCAACAAACTATGGGTCACATGTGCATGGGTGAAAGTCATGGTGAGGGATGAGGCTGTGGGAGTGGAATGAGGGTCAGCGTGATGCTCCAACCAAAACAAAAGTTGCTCCTCTGAGGATACTGCCAGCTATTCAGCACAAAGTATTCATAAATTTGCATCCTATTTAAGTTTGTGACCGAGACACCAAGTCTCCCAAGTCATATTCATGCAGACAGCAGATTGTGCAAGCACACATACTGGCACGATTGCATCTCCACACACATGCAAACACACTCGATTTAATGAGAGTCCAAAAACCAAAGAGAAGGGAAAACAATGGAATATTTGAAAATTATCCCAGACTGCTGCTGGGCTTTCACAGCGGGAAGTGGTGCTGCAGTTTTATTAATTGTGACTGAATCTCATCCGCTGGGGCACCAAACCATCAGCACTTCCATTGGCTGTCCAGCACAGAGACATCAGCTCTATAGACCCGCTCAGATGTTTTCATAAGGTTTGTCCTCACAGTCCACTCATATGGACACAGACCTGATTTCAAGGCGTGTCTGTTTACGCATTTAAAACACATTTAAATCATGAATTAAATCGTGTAAATCGTGACTTCTTAACCTTCCAGAAATTAAATCCTAACATAACTGGTTTATATTAAAGGTCTGATACTAAACACCAAATAATATAGAGATCAACAGGTGTCAAACTGTAGAACCGGCCTCAACCACCCACAGCATGGATGATATCACCCTATGACAGCTGGGATAGGTGTCATAGGCTGGGCTCCAGCTCAGGGTCCTCCAGCTCCACCCTGAATTGGATGAGCTGAAGAACATGGATGGTTGGATGGTTATCCTCTGATGTCAGGGGAAAAATACGGAACAAAACTAAGCTTATGAGAGGGAAAATAAACACGAACAGCATTCATTTATGCCATCAAACTGGCCTTTATTTCACTAAAATTCAACCAAGATACTTTTTACTGCAGATGGAATAACTCAAAATTGTGAGAACCACTGACATACGTAAAACAGGAAGTCTAAAATATAAAAAGGGTACAGAGGTCGCCATATGTAGCAGTGAAGGGGCCCTATAGGGGACCATTACCCCATACTCAGAGTGGGGGAAAAACGTTGTTCAGGTGGACCCTCCATGTGGATTATGATGTCATCTTTTTCCCTGCCTGTTAGTAGCGTGACATTTCATTACTTGCTAACTTCATCTCATCTCATGTAACTCGAACACCAGTGCATACAATGATCCACAGCCAACCCCCCTGCAGGAGGACATTTACCTTTCAAATCCACTGTCCATCTGTTAGTTTGGAGAAACAAACTACACAGCAAAAAGAAAAAAGCACTAAGAGATCATTTTCTAAAACAGGAACCATGTGCTGTTTGTTAGAAGACTCAAACAGTGGAAGACCTTTAATGGAAGTGGGTGTGGAGAGGAGCATGATTTTATCTGTGCTATTCACCGTGGCTAACATGGCCAGACTGCGGCGGTCCATACGGTTATTTATAGGTCTTTTCCCTTCCAATACTAGGCAATAAATACAATTGATTATCCCATAACAGCTGAAGATGGTGATCGCCTAAAGGTTGGCTGAATGGGAAGCAAAGACTTGGACCAGAAAAATGAAAGAGGCTTTCTTTCCAAAATCAAAAGCTTGTATTTAATGGCCTGGGGTAGGACACTTATCAAACTTTCAAGAGCCACCCAGTGGTGAATACAAAAAGCCAGTGTAGCAGGACAAAATTTCCGATGTGCTTTCTGATGCATTTAACCCATGAATCACATATTTTATTCAGCTGCTGGGGATCACTTTCACTTTCACATATGAGCTTTCTGAGGAAAATTGGATTAATTTGCCATCGAATGCAAAAAAAATACACAAAAATCAAACCTTTAGAAAAATATTTGATGTACTTGAAAAACAGTAAATAGATCATCCCATATATTTTTTCTAAACCTCATTTTCCTAATCTCTACCCATGCAATGACATGAGTGACTGCTGACTCATGAAGCATGCTGTAGGAAGGGCACTGAGCATTTGTATATGTGTGTGAGCAATAGTGCCTCTAGGAAATCAAATGTGTGTGTTAGCTAAGATTGTATAATTCAGTTCTGCCACTAAAAACAGAGCAGACACAAACATTTATAATATCCCATGTGTTTAGGATGAACAGGATCTGTACACAGTTTAGACATCATTCCAGTCCCAGCATCATTCCCACAACAGTATAAAGCTAGAAGACCACAGAGGAAGATTAAGTATTGCCAGAAGTCTCTCTTAAGCCAATTGGGTCAATTCTGTTGCCTTTCGTAGGGGGTGTTTGATTCTGTTTTTTGTCCCTTTCGGGTTTGTTTTGTACACATTGGCTCTGTGGTGAAGTTAGGCAAAGTTTAAAGCTCTGTGATGATCAATCACGGCGCTGGATACCATCGGTGCTAATGCTGACATGGCGTGAGAACATTGCTGCAGTAATCTCTCACCTTTGACCAGCAATTAGTGCATACACTCCCATGAGAGGCTTGGTAGATGACCGAACCGGCAACCCTCAGATAAGAGATGTGCTTATCCAATTTAGAAACCAATGAGTTAAGAGCTTTAAACTGGGGAAAATGTAAATTAGCAGCACCAAACTTCACCAGAATTGGCCTAAGCTAAGGATTGAGGAGTTGGTTGTTATGCTTGCATGCCCTTGGTTCCTCGTTCATCAGGCTAAAAAAAAATGTATTTACTGTTCATCAATGAATTACAAATGCAAATTACACAGCTCTGCCTTACTTTCTATAAAACCCATAAGATTCTCACCATACGTTTTAGATGATCTCAACACATTCAGGCAATTTGAGCTAAACCAGAGTCAATCAGTGTGTTTCTGCTTCTGCATTGCCACTGGATGACAGAGCTGCCCTCTCTTAAATTGGCTGTGGACATGTTGAAGTGGATGGAAATAAAACCGCGGATATACACTGGGCATTTTTGGCATCTAGATTTCCATGATGGAGATAAAATATCAAAACGCTAAAAGCAAACTGTAAATGTAACTGAGACATGAGGTTTCAATAGCAGCTCATTACCTGGCCAGAACCACAGACTACCAAAGGACTTCCATCTGAAACAGAAAGAGTGTGTTTCTACCAAACCCTATCGCATACAGACATCTACACCGACCTCCAAAACACGTCTCATCTAACACAGCAGCCAAAGCTCCACATCATCACGTCCAAGTGAAGTGCGTCTTCTAAAGTCAGCCGGTCTTTGGAAGGTGAGCCCTTGCTAATGCATGTATGCTGGTGCGGCTGATGTTGAGGGGGAACTACAAGGACTCGTTTGTAGGAACACTTCAACAGGAAGGCGACAACAGCTCGTCAAGCTTGTGAGGTTACTTAAAAGCTAACTAAGTTTAAAACCACACACTTCCTATATTTCCCAGCAAACCATCTGACATGTCGGGAAATGGGAGGAAACAGTGCGCCTGCTTCTGTCTGATTCAACAAATAACACCTGTCAAGCTCCTTTATAAACATATTCATCTGGTCGAAAACTTATATCGACATGAAAAGTTACAGTGTTATGCAGAGATGTGTATTTTAGGCAACAAGGCACTGCAACAAAGAGCTAGTCCAGTGCTCCCATATCACTTCGGAATTCAGTGTTTTGCACTCAATAAGCCTCATTTGGCTGCTCTGCTATTCACAAGGTGTTGCCTGTAGATGAATCTACAGCTGTATTTGTATTTCTTCTTAAGTTAAGGATATCTGTGACTGTTTAACCTGTGATAAAAAAAAAAAGTTATGTTGTAAGATTAAAGATGCTTTTGGATAGGGAGACTAGGTTTCAGTCACTAAGCTAACGTTGGACATGTGCAGAACGTTGATAGTGGAAATGCTAGACAAAGGATGTTGAATACAGAGCTGGCAGGCAGGACGAAAAGAGAAAGACCACAGATAAGATTCATGGTTGTAGTGACAGAGGACGTGCAGAGGGCTGGTGTACCAGAGGAGGATGCTAGGGAGAGTGTGAGATGGAGGCAGATGTTCTGCTGTGCCAACCCCTAAAGAAGAAGACACCAAGCTAACCTTATCTGCTTCCACTAACGTGTTTCTAAACCTCCATGAAATTTGGAAAACACTCCCTTGTGCCCTGTCTGGCAGCTGGACTGTAACAAGATTAAACTAAAATTCATCACACCACTGGCTTGATTCGGACCAATCAGTGTCCATGGAGGAGCTAATGAGACCCATGGCCCTGGTTTAAACTGTACAGTGATAGATGCTGCATTCAATCACCTTCTCCTTTTTGAAAGTGACTGCCGTTTTCCAAACAGCTTTCCAAACAAGCGCTCCTCAGATGTTTCTGTGTAATGAACCATCTGGCTCGGCAGGTTACGTTCCCTCTTGGTGGTAAATCTGCTGCCTGTTTTCCATCTAAGAAAACATAGGTTCGTTACTCGATAGCATCGCAATAAATCAGCACATTTGGACTGCATAATGATTCTCGTTCTAAGCCAAATGCATGGGAACTATCCTTAGGCCAACATCTGTGATAAGAAAACATCAAATACGTCAACAGAATCAAAGAACTATAATAAAGATAACCAAAGAACTATCAAGACAAGGACTTTACCCTCAAGAAGGAATAAGTTCTGACCCAACTCTCCATCTCCCTGCTAATAATTACATGCACATTTTTCCTACCATCTTTATGCAAATAGTCTTTATCTCAAAAGTCAATTTCCTGCCAACCAGGAAACGCTCGTCTGCTGAGAGATTTGACTTTTACTGCGCAAGGGAGCCAGGACAGGAGGTAATTAGCCTAACTTGCTGAAAAGGAAAGATAGAGACACGAGTTTGACGATATGACTAACAGACTGTGAAGCCATTTACATTCCCTTGTTTTGTCCTGCTTCCGGAGTTTAACCCAACTCAGATTGGATCTTCTTGAAAAATAACACTTTTATTACACCCTTTAAAACTCTCATTACTCTGGCAAAGAGACTACAGAGGGCGCCATCTGAGACAGAAGGCACCCACTTCAGCAGCTGGTCCCAAGAGCTTGCAGGACTTCAACTGGGGGTCATCCTACAGCAGAGGGCCCAATGCTACAAGCCCTGCACCAATCAGTCATGAGGGAGTACAAGCATGCATGCACATCTGTATGCTCCACTCTCATCTCGGGCTTGTTTTCACACACACGCACGCACATAGTAGTACACATGCAGTCTAATTAGTTCAATTCAATTCAATTCAATTCAATTTTATTTATATAGCGCCAAATCACAACAAAAGTCGCCTCAAGGCGCTTTATATTGTACAGTAGATAGCACAATAATAAATACAGAGAAAAGCCCAACAATCATATGACCCCCTATGAGCAAGCACTTTGGCGACAGTGGGAAGGAAAAACTCCCTTTTAACAGGAAGAAACCTCCGGCAGAACCAGGCTCAGGGAGGGGCGGCCATCTGCTGCGACCGGTTGGGGTGAAAGAAGGAAAACAGGATAAATACATGCTGTGGAAGAGAGACAGAGATTAATAACAGATATGATTCGATGCAGAGAGGTCTATTAACACATAGTGAGTGAGAAAGGTGAGTACACCTGCCATCCAGTGCCGCCCTGAACTGAGACCAGACCATAAAGGAAAAGCGTATATGACACCAATTATAATATGAGCTAATGACCCCCGCAGTTTAAATTTCATGGTAAATAAACAACTCGTCCAACTCTGTGTACCTTTCTGTAGCATAATGGGGATTTTCTGCCTCGAGCTCCATGAAAGATTAATGGGCAGCACGTCAGCTATTTCGGACATTCGGAAAACAAACCTCTTAATTGTGCCGCTCAGAAAGTTTTCCTGTTTGATTGTCGTGTTTTCAGTCGAGTGTTTCATTTATAGGTGTGGGAGCGCATGTTTGAAGGTGTTGTTTGCTCTCATGCGTGCAGACACACTTTCAGATCATCAGCAACAGACGGCAGTAGCTGCAGTTTCCATGTTTTGACTTGCACAGCAATAGCAGCTCCCTCTCTTATTACCCCCCGTTGCCATCTGTGTTGAGATCCCACGAGGAGCTCGACCCAATCTCTCTTCATCTTCCTCATTCGTGACCTCTGACATGCCCTGCGACCTCTCGGTGTCTCTCTGGGGTTGTTCTCCGTGGACCCTGACCAGTTCTTCATCACTTATCACGCATCAGGAAGCCCGGCTTGTTTGATACAGAGCAGCTTGGGCTTGCCCACTCGGGCAGCTCTTTGGGGAAAATAAAGATGGACTGAAGGGTGTGTTGTGTTGCTGTGTACCAAGCGCTCTCTTTTCCTTGATTTACCAAACTTTTATCTGGAATAATCTACTGCTCTTACAACAAGTCCTGAGGTTGAACAAAAAGAAACTGGGCCTCAACGTACTCAATAGCAGTGGTCATTTAAGGCAAGAAATGACTAAACTTCCATCAGTTCGAACACAACTGCACCTTTAGTGTAAACTAAAGCCTCTCTGTAATGCGCTTATATAAGGGTCAAAGCGTCTACTTTTCACTCAGTCACGCCACACCAGCTAGGCGTTGGCCATCACTGATCTCACGCTCTACTAAAGTCTCCTCACAAGAGGGTCAGCTGGCCCGATGAGGAGGAAACGTCTTATTCTGTCAAACAAGGCTGAGTGTTATCGGTAGATTGCATCAGTACTTGTCACAGAAGAGAGAGTGTAGCAACTTTTTGCTTCCATTTCTCAATAGCGGCGGTGAAGCCAAAGCGTTGTTTCGAGTGCCGCTTCTGTCTGATTGTGTTCGTGACTGGGGTAATTTGTGTTGCCCAGAAGAAAACTAGTATTTCCACTTTGGCTGTTGAACTTTTCATTGAGGCCAACTCAACACGAGCCAATAAAGACAGACACAGAGGCGCAACAGTCATATAAAAAGAAAAGAAGAATGAGCTCTAAGCCTTAAGATTTAAGTGATCATAAAGGATCATGATCTATATTACGTTCCCATTAAAAAGGACTTGGAATGACAGCCTTTCATTTATATCCTGCTAACCCAATAAGTGAGGTCTTATAAACATTGCACTATTGGGATCCAACCTCTCATTTCTTCACACTTGTATGCATAAAACCCGCACATGAATCTCTCGCAGTGCATGAACACCTTGCCTGCGTGTGTGGCGGCTCCCTGGAGCCAGATGTGGGGTCAAGTTATTGAGAAGATGATGAGAACTGGCAGCCATCTGTCTTCACACCATAATATCGCCGTTTCCTTCGCTCAAGAAATACAAGTGGCGTATTTTTGTTTGACTGTTCGCCACAGAGCGGACGCATTCCCCTTTCCTAGCATCAAGCGCTAGCTTGTCAAAGGCAAGGGCAAGAAATGGAAGAGGTTAAAGCTCCCAGAAGACCTGAGGATAATGGGACATCCACAAGCACAGACGCAAATGAGGACAGAGAGGGCAGCGTGGACACCAGGTGAAGATGGAGGGGAGAGGGGAGAAGATGGGGAAAGGGTCAGGATCAGGGTCAGGGCAGGAGAGAGCAGGAGGCCCAATGGGAGTTAAAGCGGGGTAAGGGTTGAGCCGGGAGCAGAGAGCACGAGGGGGCCCTTTGGTGGAGGGAGAGAAAAGGGTGAAGGGGTTGGCACACTTCAGACAGCACAAGGGAGCCATTGGGGCAGAGGGCCACATACTCCTACCAGTACTTCAAACACATTCCACCATGCCTGCAGAAACATCACAATCTGAATACTTGAAAACTCCTACAAACAGGACAATGCACAAAAAAATCCCCTGAAAGCTTAAAGATCACAGGGGTACTGATACTGCATGAAAAACTGAAAAAACCCCTAACAAACGACTTCATACTGTGCATATAATACACTGATGTAAGAGTCCAGAACAAAACGTGGGAAGATTCTGTGAGCCAAAAAAGATGTCACACACAGTCTGTATTTATAAATCATCTATTAAAAGCACTCGTACACATTTTCCTTTTTGGCAGCTGACAGATTCATTTGAAGTCCCATCTGGAGCAGGAGGAGTGTTTACACACAAACATCTGCCCATCGAACAGAAAGTACACAGATCTAACCTCGCAGCCAAGCCAGCCGGCACACACCACTTCTGTTCATTAATACAGAGAAAATGTAAACTGCGGCCCTATAGGCAGTGACGGAAACGGAGCAGAGTCCTTAAACGAATGGCTTTTAAATCCTTTTTTTTAGCCCCTCGCAAATGACAAACATATGGCAAAGACAAACATGCACATGCGGACAAAGACACCATGCAAAAACACACACGGGGCAACACGGAGGCAGGACAACACACACAAACAAAGCAAACAACAACAAATACAGAGAGTGAGAGCTGTTTGCGTGTGGCACACAGACGTTTTTATAGTGTGTGCGTCTGCGTGTTTGTTTGTGCACTTGTATTACTCATGCTGTAGAGACATAAATCTGTTTATGTAATCTCAATAATTTGACTTTGGTTTTGCTGACAACGATCAAGTTGCAATACTATAAATCCTTATAATTCAGGATGAAGATCTGGCCTAAGGTTACAGTAAGGGTTGGGTCAAGCCAGGAAGTGAGTGCAGTGTCCTCCAGAGTCGCACAAAAAGGACTCTGTTCGCATCCGTGTGCATTCTTATACTTTACGCGTCCACAGATAAATGTGTTTTTTTAGGCTCTGCTGGAGCTGGAAGAGCTGGAACTAATGACAGTTCTAATCACAGCGATAGGGATCAGCGAGCGACTGCACGCCGAACACACTCTGTACAATTTACTGCAACGTGCCAATGATTTGGGATTTCCTTAGAAAACTTTTGTTTTGAGGTCCGATCTATGATCAGTATCCTGTCAGTCACATGAAAAAAGAAAAAAAAAAACAAAAAAAACACAAAAACCAAGGAAAAGACAAGCCTGACAAATTGCATACCTTACGCAATGCCAGTATATTCCGTGACTATTTCTAGACAGAAATTGTGGGTGTCTCTTGTTTAAATTCCCTAGCCTGACTATGCTAGCTGGGGAATTCTAGCATTTCTACCGAAGATGTAAATCTCTAAAAAACACAAATATTTAGTTTCATTTTTGGAAAGTCATTTTCTTCAACTTTTTGGTAGTACAGTTGGAGCAAGTAAACTTTAAACTGTATGTACTAGGGGAGGTGTGTAAGGCCAACGGGCCTGAATTAGCAATAAATTAGTAATAACAGACATTTAAATGACAAATCTTACTGTTTTTTCCAAATATTTCATAATTATAGAAATGTCTTCCTCATTTTCAGTTGGATCCGCAGTAAAAAACAAAATCAAATCAAAAAAGTTTTTATAGTTACAGTACAGTCTACCTTTTCATTTTATAATTTAACACTTATTTCAACCCAAATACTCATACTGACAGATTTCTTTCACTTACTAGAGCATCATTTCTTCATTATCAGCTTATCCCAGCTGTGACAGGGCAGAAGGCTGTGAGGAAACAGTGCTAGCCACCTCAAAACTGTGCTGCTCCAAACCTAAAGTTCCACTGTGAAAAATAAAAAACACTTCATAGATTTTTTAAAAACACTGTAAACCTTTCAACATGGGGTCTACGGGGACTGACTTGCATTTGGGTTGAGTCTCAAGTGGCCATTCGAGGAACTGCAGTTTTCTATATTTTCATGCTGGCACTATTTTTTTCATTAGCATAATCTGATTGTTGGTTTGGAGATGGACAGATGCAATTTGATTTGGCTCACAGACAATACTTATATGCAGATCTAAATCAGTCATGATTTGGTATAAAAAAGCAGAATATCTAACAGAATGCTTTTTTAATGTAAAACTTCAGAGACCCCTCGCATCCCTCCACTCTCTGTATCCAGTGGATTACAGCGGCTTTTTGCAGAATCAGAATAAAAGAAATCCTCATGGTTTATTTTGTCATTGAGAATATTCTGTCACCAGCAGTGGGTGACACAGTGGGGAAGATTCCTGAGGTTTTAAATGGAATTTGGAAAAAAGGGAATTGTTGACGCGGGACTTCATAAAATCTGGGACTACAAACCACACTGAGTGGCATTTCAGTGATTTTTCCACTGGCTCTCCTTCTAAACAACGACAGCAAAGTCTTGTCAGCACTGAGGTTATTTCAAGAACTGAGTTTTTGATATCTAACCATCAATTTGAATGACAAAGTTAATCTGCATTCATCCTCTGCTGTTCCACCACCGTCCCAGTTCATTTGCATCCCGCCTTTGAAATTTACATCTGACTGTTTGAGATTTCACATTGTTGTCCCGTTTTAAAATGTCAGTGAATCTGATCTGTGAACTGTCCAATGGAACCAGCCTCGAGGCTCAATGTGTGTGTGTGTGCGCGCGTTTGTGTGTGTGAAGGCAAAGAGAAGCAGAGCAACACAAACCTCCCCGAGGGAAGTGAAGCATTTAGAGCTACATTGGAGGGAGGCGATGCCCGGCCACACACAGACTGAGCCCACATTCCGCCTAACCAGAACAATTATTCCCATAATGGGCAAGTTTAACTTTATTAGAAGTTGTGCAGTCAGCAGCACGGTACCGAGCCAACAACAATGACAGTGACATTAAACTGCCTGAGAGGTTATCCAGCTTCAACATCTGACCTTCAAATCCTCCACGGCCCGTCCCAGTGTAACATAACCAGCTCGGCACTTTTTCAGATGAGTGGTTCAGACAAGAATAGCTTGTGCGACTGTGTGTGTGTGTGTGTGTGTGTGTGTGTGTGCGCGCACGCGCACACGTGCATGCTTAAGGTTATGGTCACATACAAATGTGCTTTTGTATATGAGGACTATAGTGAGCCTAAAATATGCAGAGTTCCTTCCAGTGGCTTTGTTTCACGGGTCCTTGATAAGCAAGAGTTTGTTATCTTTCTGGCTGTCAGCCTGAATGTTTATCCATTTGTCTGAAAAAAAAAGAAGAAGAAAAAGAAAACTTGGAAAAGGTGACTCTGTCCTTCCCACCTTACACCCACTGACATCCGATGAATGTTAATGTGGGCAGAAAGCTTAGCATACCTGTCTCTATATGATGAACGAGAAGCCTGTGAGACAATGATGGCAGATGAGTTGAGGATCCAGTCCCAGAGCTGGGCTGGGATGGCTGGGTGTTTTTAGGGAGGGGACGATGGGAATGCGAGTAACTCGGGCTCACAGTTAACCTGACACCACCATCACCAGACCAGCGGGACAATAACGGGCCAAAGCATTCCACACTTTTCTAAACATGGCCTTCACTCCTCTGGTGCAAGACACTCCAGAGCTTTAATGCTCCTGAAAGCGATCTCTGTGCCACATTTACTCCTCTGCTGGCTTCTCTGTTGGTCTTTTTCTGGGTTGTCTGTACAAAAAAAACAAACACCAAAACCCTGCAGCTTCCACTTTGCACGAGCAACTAATCAATCAGGAAGCGGTACACCCCAACAGGTCTGATAAGAACGTGATGGATGCTAAACACAAAACCTAGATTTACCATGCACAGGGGTATCACAGAGACGAATTACCATAACACAGCTCCTTTAAATGCCCTGAGAAGATTGTAGCTGTCTATTTTTCCACTCTGTAACTGCTTTGAACTTTTTTTGCTGACTATTCGACTATAAGGGGTTAGCACAACACAACAAAAGAGACCAAAATGTCAAAGAAATAAATATTTGACTTAATTAGACTATAAACATCTGCTCTCAATTTCATACCCCAAATTCGGCGTCCAAGGCCGATCTTGATTCCCTGAGATATTTTCCAATTAGCGGTTCACAGACAGACAAATATAGAGTGAGAATTTTAATGAAAACTTGAATTAGTTCTGCCTTAAACCCCAAACACAGGAGGCTTCATGCCCTACAAGCTCGGTATGATGAGGCTCTTTGCGACTGCATGGCACGGAAAATCTATTAGTGCATTTAGGTCGACTGGAGTATTGCTGGTGTTTATACAGTGCACCTTATACACTCTTCAAGGACGCTCGCTTATTCCCCCACATTTCCCACTTATCTCTCTTGCACACACGGGTCACTGTGAAGGGCACCCAGCATTCCCAACATTCCCATTGGTGCCTGGCATCAGTGAAGACTTGCCAGATCCTCTCTTTGCAGACCCCTCCAACACCTACAGCCCCACATTCACCACAGCCTGATGCTTCACTCAAAGTGTTACCATCATGTGGATGGGCCTTTTTTCTCTTTGCCCAGTTTATTCATTTGAATTAGCTGCATGATAACAGAAGATACTGTAGCAATACTAATCGTACTCTACAACAGGACTAGGTTTTGGTCCTACTTGCTAACCTATTAATGAAAATCAACAATGAAAAGCCAGATGTTTGTTTATTTCTACACAGAACTGTCATGGTGGAAGGAGAAGAGTGTGAAACAGATCCTAAAAAGTACCATTTTCAGCAGGTCATTGATGTAGTAATACCTCAGTTTTTATATCTAATTTAAAAAAAAAAAAAAAAAAACTCATTCGCTTAATGACTTTTTACAGTTACTGCTTCAACTAATCAATTTTTATAATTTTTATTATAGAAAAGCAAAATAAACTGCTTTGTCTGAACTGATCCCAAGATTATTTTAAACAACTTTTTTGAGCTCTAATTTTTTCATTATCAGTTACGAACTGGTGTCATTCGAGCAGTGACTGTCTATCCGTTTATTCAGTATAAAACAGCCCGACAAGCAGCAGGAGTCTCAGACTGTTTGGAAAGTGCTCAGCTATGAAGTATATTTTTCTTCTTCTTCTGCTGGCAGGGCAAGTTCTCATTAGCATAACTCAAATATAGCATATACAGACTGAGAAAACATTGGATATACAAGATTTGCTGAATGATGTGTTGGCAGGATGAGAGAAGAAGGGAAATAAATTCGAAAAATGTCTTCATAAGCCTCTTAGGCTTTAAGTGTTGATGAACAGTTGATGTGTGAGCTTCCCCCTCATCTCCTTCCTATATCTGCTGTCTTTTTTTGGTCCTTTATGAATGCTTCAACAATGCCATCCACCCTCCACACCTGTCGAGGGTCACGACCCCCCGATTCCTCTCATGATTGGCCTCCTCGGTCTCTGGACAAGCTGCCTTCATTTCAGACCTTTGTTTATCCATACATCCCACTGATGCATCTATTACCACCCATCTCTGGTGATGATCTCCTTCTCATCTCCATGTCTGGATTGGATCATCAGCGTGCTAACTTTACACCAGCTGTACATCATGCTCCTGCCCGCCGTCTGACAGTAGTAAGACACATGGTTACTGAAAGCCTAAATTTAAAACTGCTGCTCTGATGCCCAGAGCAAGTGGCTTCATTAAAAACTATCAGAGGAATTTCGAGAGGGCTACTTGGTGTGCTAATAGGATAACACCAGAGTGTTTGGTGACACATGTGGGCTATAAGGGGCGAAAGAGAAACCACGTTCAGGGGATTTGTGGACACAAAATACCCTGGGGAGCAATAGAATGATAGCCGTAGAGGAAATGAGTGGAAAAAAGAGATGCTTCCTAAGACACTGAGGTCTGTTGGGGTCAGAGGATGGGGTAAGTGAATGGAAAAGAACGAGCCCCGCTCTCTAAATAGTAAATGTGGATTAAAGTGAAAATCAAATCATCTTTAGTATTTGGTTTAAACTCGCCTGGGGCATCTACTGGTTGCGGTTTTTCTGCAAAGAACGGCACAATTTCATTCTGTACTGCCACAAATATTAAAAACATCTCTTTTTACAGATGACCATAACCTGTCATTATTTGCCTTTTCAACCCTATTAAGCAACCACAGACATTTTTGAATATTATCTTTCTATCTGCAGACGGACTGAGTAAGAAAGTGGCAGATGAGACGAGTCGGGGGAATGATGGAGAAACGGCGAGGAAGCAGTAAAGAGAGAGGAAAACTGGAAGGAAGAGTGGAAGGAAAGATCAAATCAGGTCAGATTATGGTTAACGGCACATTGAGGATCATGTTCAATAGCGGTCTTTGACTTTTACTGTCCCCCCCTTTTACACCCCTGTCACCAACACAGGCAATGCAGCAAATGGCTTTGACATCTGCATTCCCACTTAGAGGACAGCCGAGCAGCAGAGAGGAGATGAGAGTAGAGGCGAAACAGAGCAAAGGAGAGATTGGCAACGTAAAGCATAAAACAACAAAGCGAACAGGCAGGAGATCAGTTACAAAACGACCCCCAATGAGAATCCCACCTCTCCCCGTCTGGTTGCAGGTGTGCGTGGAGTCAAGTTAATGTGCTGGCAAAATCATTACAACACTATACAGTTAAAGTCCTCTGCAGTGGAAACATCTTGACTGAATCATGACCAAAAAGGAAAGAAAAAAAAAAACCCAAAGCAGCAATCAAATGACAACTGAGATCCTGTGGATTGAAAGTGACAGCAGTGGTTTGGCTAAATCCCACTCTGCCTAAGCCAGTCAAGCAAAGGGTTTGAAAAACCAACAAGAACCAAGGCTGAAGGAGGACTCTGACTCTTAAAATGGGATTAGGCTCGAGATCGCTTTAACCCTCAATATAAAAGCATTAAAAAAAGCTGTTAAAAGCATGAGAATGTGGTCAGAGCAGGAAGATTTTGTGTAGAGACATGATGTTCAGTTATGTTAATTACAGCAGCACTGAAAACCAAAAGAGATTGGGTTTTTTTATTAACTATTTTATTAACTATCGAAGATAAAAAATGGCGGTACGCTGCAAAATGAAAACATCAAGTCCATAATTTTACATGCTGGGATATCAATGATATACTGGAAATGCTTTGAGGTAAATTTTGTTATTAACTGGAAAATACACTAACAACTTGTCACTCTGTAAAACTGTAGGGAAAAACAGTCAGCCTCACGGTGTGAAACTAAGACCTGAAACACTGAAAAACCAACAGATTTAACACATCAGATTATTTTAGATTTCTCTCAACTCGGAAATACGGTAACCTGACAATGACATCTGGATTTCTGACTTCCTGTTGCACATGTAAGCATAGTGAACACAGGGGTCCTTGTGTCACATTTCTTTCCTTATTGATAAATCTTATAGTTAGGGCAGAATCACGTGACCCTGAATCCTCCCACAGTCACACTGCAATATGTCTAGTTCATGGGGCATTCCCATGACGCATGTGTTTCTACAGGACTTTTAATCATTAGTTATTATAAATCTCTGGGTCTCATCCACAGCGTATATTTGCCCCGTCTCTCTCCCCTCACCCCCAGCTGGTCGTGGCACATGGCTGCCCCTCCCTGAGCCTGGTTCTGCCGCTTTCTTCCTGTTTAAAGGGAGTTTCTCCTTCCCACTGTCACCAGATGTTTGCTCAAAGGCAGTCATGTGATTGTTGGGGTTTCTCTGTGTTATTGTAGGGTCTTTATCATACAATACAAAACACCTTGAGGTGACTGTTGTTGTGATTTGGCACTATAAAAATAAAACTGAATTGAACTGTATTCATGCTGTGTGTATTATTGTTGCCAAACCGCTGTTTTTGGTTTGGCAGCTTATGAAGACTTGAGTTCTTCATCCTGTTATAATAGTGCATCCCCACAGGAGGCACCTTCTTCAAGCAACACACACACACAAAATATCACCCATGAGCCACAAATTGCGTTCGGTCTGTATGTTTACCATTATCACTAACTTAGTTTGGTGTAATAGTGTGCTAACATCTGCAAATTTGCACTACACAGACAAAACAGCTGCACCAAATTTTGTGAAAAGACATCCAATAGTTGTTGAGACGTTTTACTCAAAGCCACAAACTTCCCGGTGGCATGAAGAAAACTGGAAGATCACCAAAGTCATTAGGATCCAGCAGGTGATCCGACAGTTACTGAATAATTGTAGTCCGGTCCACACAGCTAAGCTAGCACGTTACTTATGGTTCCATCATCATTAAGACAACACAATTCATGGGTTTTGTTTGCCTTTGCACTCTTCTGACAGCAATACATGATAATCTACGTCATGTCTTATGTTCCAGACATTTAAAATGATATTCTAGACGTCTCCCATTCTTACTCAATTGAGGAGGCCCTGTTGTTCATTATGACAGCCAGCTGCAGGTTCTTTTGTTGAGGGCGCGAGTTACTGAAGCTTTTCCTGGAGCTGTCTGCAGTGTGTGAGCATGCCTCCATAGGCAGAGGTAGAGTCGTACTATGCACACATGGGCTGCACTTGCAGACACCCCCCACCAAAAAAAGCACCTAATTGGAGACAGGAACATCAGCCTACCTTAAGTGTGCACATATGTCCGTTTATGTCAGCGTGTGAAAGAGACGTGAATGAAAAACAATGAAGACTTTTTAAAAATTCACTTTGAAGAAGAACCCTGCTCAGCCTGTCTGCCCAATGTCCCTTCGGTGTTACCGCAACACCATACCACAAAGCACAAAAGTGACACCGCAGTACATAAGACTAAAGAGCTCAATACCACATGTACAATCACAACCAGGAGGAGAGAAGGGCATCGTGTGGGTCTCCAGCATGAAGGATTTTTTTGTGATTTCAAACATATAAAATATCAGAATTAGCTGAAGAGGAGAAAGAGGGACAAACGATGGCTGGGATGAGGGGAAAGAAAACAAATGATGGTTTCACTTCACGTCCCTCAAGGGAAAAATAGGAAAACTGGGATTGGGAGAGACGACATTCTCCTGCTTCTTTCTATGGCTCCTGCTTCTTTGTTTTGTCACTGTTTTTGAGTGTGTCCTAGGGTAGAGTGGAGCTGAAAATCCATCAAGGGTTTGTTGGATTGTATCCAAAATGTACGTGTGTTTCCATCAAACGCACATATGGTAACATGGCTTTGCATGTATGTATCTGTTTTTATTGGCATGTAAGCCCTGCCTTTGTGTACACATCCATATACCTGTGCATGTGGGCCCCTGCGTCGAAACATATTTGTTTGCTCTCTGGAAGCAGGTTCAATGTTCTCCTCGGGGGCCCTTTTGTTTCATGTCATGAGGATCCAAAAACAGTTTGGCTAACTCAATTCAGCTCCAACTTCAACATCAACCACAGCCGAGTCCAGTATCTGTGCCAGAGGCAGGATACTGGACTGAGGGGGCCAGGTCAGTGTATGTGTGGGAGACTGAGTGAATGATGACTGATGGTTGGCAGACCCACATAACCCAACAGACAGAAAGACTGACAGATAGATGAATGGACAACTTCAGGACCAAACGCCAAGTCATCTGATCTGTTTTGTTAGGAAAGGCTCCCTTGACCCCCCTCAAGCAGCCTGATCAGATCCTTCGTGGAACCCTGACAGCCCTCCAGTTCTTCTGCTCCTCCTCCTTCACCCCTCCACCCTACAGAGACAAACAACCCTTATCTTCATCCTTCTTCTTGCATGGATGTCTGCACAGTAAAGGTGGTAGATTCAGGCCAAAAGCTGAGAGGTGATTGGCTTAAAGTATCCTTTACATGCGTTTTAGGTGTTTTGAACTGTGAGCTCCACTTCTAACTTAAATCTCAGCACTCAGAAGAATTTATAGGGATCAGTTCCCTCCTGGTAAAGTATAAAACAAGTAATGTTTAAATCATACCTGGCCTCCATGAAAGTCTATGGGAGTAACCCTTGAAGCTCTTCTCTGAACTGAGCAGTTTCTGTCACATTTCAGACCTCCTTGTAGAACAACATGTCTGGGTGTACATCACACGTCATTAAGGGTGCTCTCTGCATATGCAGCTACCCTCGGAAATGCCTGGAAACTATTCTAATGCTTGTCAAACCACAGCTTTGACACATACTAAGGTGACAAAACCCGTCATTTAGGGTACAGGGGAGGTCGTCAAAAGTCATCTTTATGGGGAAAAGAGTTCAGATATAGTTTTCACATACAATTTTGTGATAACTACTATATTTATGCTTTTGTCAGACATTCATCTGTCAGAACCTTTAAACATTTACAAACATGTTATAACTGTAGTTTCTTCTCCCCTAATTTAAACACTCCCCCCACCCAGAGCCATGGTGAGAGAGGTTTGCGGGGGTGCTGATGATGGTGTTCAGCTCCCAGAGATAACACTGGGTTTTTTTAGTGGAGGTAGATTAAAAGGTGGAGGAGTGACCGAGCATCCTGTTTGCCCTTGTTTAGGTTTTGAAGCTTACTGAAGGAGGATTGTGGGGCTCCACTGTTACTAAAAGGTGAAGAGGTTGCAAGGTTAGAGGCTAAGGATTATTACTGGACGCAAGATCCCGGATAAACTAAACGCCTGATGTGTGCTGAAGGCCAGCAGAGAATTTCTATAACTGAACCTAAGACTGTGTTCAGTTTAATTTAGGTTATTAGATCCCCAAAGTCTGGCTTCTATTAATATTAAAAGATAAGATCTTGGTGTGGCGTGTGATCTGTGTGAACAGCCTGTCAGCGGCACAGACTATTTACAGATATGGGCCCAGTTAAAATGACAGGAGGGACCGACGCAGGGCCAAAATAGAAGTGAGCTGGCAACAACAGCTGTCTTTGTGTCTCAATGAGCTAAATATACGTGACGATTATTCCAAGACAGCATACAATGACAGGTTTCACATTTCCCCGTTTTCTAACTTTCCTCCTCCGTTAAGTATAAACTCTTGGTTTTTTTTGAAAGAAATTCAACCTCTATCTCCTGATGAATGGCACAATCCACAATGGCTCCACTCGGTGACACTAAATCAGGTTAAAAAAAAAGATAACAAGCACAGATGTTTGTAAGATTTTTTTCTTTTTACTCTGTCCTAATCCCGTTAGACACAAATACACAAATTCAGTGCAAAAACCTGACATGTCCCGGTGGAGAGGCCTTATTTTGAAATGTTAGGCCTACTGTCGTGTCTAGGCCATGACCCAGGGGAAAACATGAAAGGCAATCGGCCAGTTTGGAGAGGCCAGCATTAATGAAGTAGTTAAAGAGCAGGAGAGAAACAAGAGGACAGACACAGCATTACATGCTAAAGGCTGACCCCACTTTACTGAGGTCCTGCAGAGAGGAGGGGGAAAGAGGCGAGAGGAGGCAGATGGGGAAGAGGCAGTAAAGTGAAGAACAGGAGGAGAGACACCACAAAGGAAACTCCCAACATGAGGATAATGTTTGAAAAATACAGATAATAGATGGAGTGTTATGCTGAAACATTCCTGGGAGGGAACCGGGAAGTGAAAAAGATGAGGTGAAGCAGGAAAAAAAAGATGTTAGGAGGTGAAATAGTCGCAGAGAAAATGGGGAGAAACGGGCAGCAGGGAGGCTTGCATCTGTGCCCCATTCAGACTTTATCTGTTTGCATGGAGAGCACACAAACTTTGACACCCTCCTACCCCCAGCATGTCCTGCAGCCAGTCACCCTCCCTCTGCGTTTTTCTGCACGTGGACTACTCCTCTCTCTCTCACACATACACACAAACAAGCATTCAGATGTGCACTGAGCAAAAACCCTGCACAGGAAAGACAAGCATCAGTGCACTTATGCTCCATTTACCACTGTCTGTCTTCCCAATAGGGGAGGACACAGAGACAGACTGAATGAATGTTAACACGGTTTAAAGGGTCATGCAAGATGACGGGCTGTCCAGCTGATCTGCCACGTGAGAGACGCTCGTCAGGTCTGTCTGATTTGATCAAACCTGCTGCCCCGAATAAATCAATGAGAGCTCCACGGCGCCAGGAAATCTGTCTCCAAGAAACCTGCTTGTTAAAAAGAGTCAGTCACATTCCTGTTTCCCGAATGAGCCAGGTACACTAGTTGTTCAAAACTGGGGTCTGAAAAAAGAAAAATAGGATAGCGTTGGGGTTTTCTGGAAATTACAGTAGGTTGGCTCTTCACAGGAGAATGACAGCACCAAAAATAGTTGTGTGTTTTTCTTTTCATACAACCTCAAGAGAAAGCAACCAGAAAAAGAAAATAAGGTGCTTGGCTGAGAGTTCATCTTAAAGTTTCCACAAGCAAGGTGAAACAGATTTGGATGAGTTAACAGGCAGACGAGGCCTCACTAACAAGCGACAGATCAGAGCTCGCAGCAGCAGCCGACTAAACGCGATTTAGAAGCTGAAAAATGTGTCAGAGGTGTGACTTTAGAGCAAAGCAGCTGTACCTGCAGTCAGCTGGTTTTCACTGGTTAGGCTTGTATTAGCTTTCATCAGAACCATTTTTAAAAATCTAATAAATTCCACTGTTCTTCTGTAAAAACACACACCCAGACAAAAATCCACAAGCTAGAAATCCTACCTCCCATCTCCAGCCTCATACCATAACATCTTAATTTTCCTCGCTCATTTGAACAACCGCAGTTTTCTCTCATCTGTGCCAGCTTTTTTTTCTTTTTTTCCCCTCCTCCCCCTTCTTAGACAATAACACCGCATGTCAAGCCAATTCTTCCAATTAAGAGTACACTAGAGAATCGCTTTTCGCTGGTGGTTTGGCTCCGACGCTCAGCATGTTTTATGATGAGCAGCTTGAATTGGGTCAGATCTCCTTACTGGCTCATTGCGCGTTATAAACACGTTGCCCGTTTAAGATCCAGTTTGAGCGGTTATAGATGTGTATACATTCGCTTTTGGTTTAAAAACAGCCAATCTGTGCTCCGAGTGTAAAAGGAATCATATGGAGCTCCAGGCAGGGCAGGAAATGCTGCATGCCAAGAGAGTGTTGCAGTAACACCATATTTGCTAATTGGTAAAGGACAGAGAGCAATTTAAAGTGACAGAAAGACTTTGGTTTCATTTGTCTACTTCACATCTTAAATCCCATTCATGGGAATCACATTGCACACATTAGTCTCTCTGGCGCTTCCTCGGGCCGCTGTCTTGTTCTCCCCGTTCTCTCCACTCATCCCAGTCTTTGTCCTTGCTCCAGATCACACATCAGAACCACATGAAAGCGAGAAAACACTCGGAGTAAATAAACAGAGCTAAAGTGGAGACTGCTCAGTTCCTAGTGTGAATCCCCGGCTTTAAGGAGTATCAACAGCAAGCAGAAGACTGACGGTGGAAAAAAACAAAAACTTGAGCATGCATCTGTGCTGTTTTGTGGTTCTATGTTTAAACGGGTTGCAAGCCTCCTTCTATTGATGTGCGTTGACGCTGCAACCCCTGAAACAAAATACTGTGACACAAAAACGCGCAAACACGCCGATTGGATCCTTTTTACATACTTCCGATGCTCCGTCTGTGTAAACACTATGTGGGAAGAAGAGCGGCATTTGCGTGCTAAATACTGAGAGGGAAAAGTAGGAAAAGCAAGTAAGAGAAACAAAATTTGGATGCAGGCAGGGAGAAAATGAGAGGAAAGAGATGGTAGACCTGATAGATTGTCCACATGTTCAAGTCAGATATTCCATGTGTAACCCAAGCTGACTGGACATCTGTGATATACTCTCCTGGCTCCCAAAATGCACTCAGGACTCGTTTTATTATGATTCCTGAGTGGAACAGCAAATATGCAGATAAGAAGTCCCTGCAGAGGCTGGCAATGGAGATGGGCTGTCGGGTGGTATGCAGAAATGTGGGGAACACACACGTGCACACACGCAAGGTGAGCCCACACATATAGACACGCACACAAAACAAGCATACGCTCGCACACAAGCTTGCTCAGTATGTAAAAAACAGATGGAACGCTGATAAAAAGTTTCAACATGTGCAATATACTTTGCTATTCTAAGTTTCTCCATTTCCTCCTCCTCGCCCCCTCCCACCCCGCCCCACCTCCACCTATGCCTCCATCCGGGCCAAGCAGTTAGAGAGTGAGCAGCAGCAGCAACAGCATTCTTGATACAAATCAAGTGTTTCAATTTAATAGCAGCAAATCAAGTGTGTGTGTGTGTGTGTGTGTGTGTGTGTGTGTGTGTGTGTGTGTGTGTGTGTGTGTGTGTGTGTGTGTGTGTGTGTGTTTTTGTGTGCACATAAACACACATTTAGCTCAAATTATCACATTGCTTCACCCTGAGGCCTGCTGGCAAACATTCACCCAAAATCGGTGACCCCCACGTAGAGACATACAGCTTGAACACGCACAGACTTCTGCCCAAGTTTGGCCGGCGATCAGATCTATTTACGGGATCATTTTTGGTATGGTTATTAGGCGCGACGTCGGGTTGGCGGACGACTGCGTGCGAAATCCTCAAATCAGTGAAGAGAAACCTCAGAGAGATGAATGACTCCATCGGCGGGACAGGCCATTTCACATAGAGTGATGCTGATCGTTTAACTGCAGCCACTGTGGCTTAGTCTTAAGCCCTGCATGTGTTACATATGGTTGTAAACATGAGAGCAGAATGACTGCGAGTTTTGCTTGGCTAACTTTTGCCATTTTTGATTTTTTTTTTTTTTTTTTTTTTTTTTTTAAACCAACCCTAAAAAAATAAAACCCCAGCTCATATTGTTCATCTTATTAGAAATGCAGTCATTCAGTCAGCAGGTTATAGCCTTAAACAGCTACTGCTCCTCTTCACCAGTAGCTATAATACAAGACAACCTTGGCCTGTACCTTCAGGGACTCCCCACTTATCCCGTGAAAGTCCCCCTGCATCTCCTCATCGTCTGTTTACAGCATGTGTGATAACAAGCTCCATTCCCCCCGCCTCACTTCTGGCTGAACTCTGGGTTAATGTATACACTGACTGACCCAGTGTGGATGTACAGCAGCCTCAGACCAACCAGATCGTGAGCTAAATATAAACTCCTGAAATCATAAATATTGAGCAGAATGATGGGGGAGGGGCTGCTCGTAGGAAACAGAGACATGGGGGGGCATAACAGACAGAAAGACATATTTGGAGAGGTCAAACATAGAGAGAAAGAGCGAGAGCAGACCTGAGACAAGTAAATAAACCGCTGCTCAAAGTGGGGGTGTTAAGTTGTTGAGAGCTATACTGCACTCCCTGCTATGACAGAATAACATGCACCAGTGGTGCCGAGGGCCCGTTCAAAGGTTTCAGGCCCAGTTTTATGAGCTCAGCTCTCATTAAAGAGGTGCCGGGAGAGTGGAGTCCATCCAGGAGCTTTTACGCTGAGCAGGAGCACGTTTGCCACAGTGTGACCATCTGGATCACCAGTGCTCTTCTTCACATCTCCAACAGCCGTTCTGTGACTCCCAAAGAGAGATATACCCTGACTGTTATTACCAGTCTGCGGCTGGAAGGATAAACAGTATCCTCTGCACCATCCCTGCCTATCTGCTTGTCTGGGTTCATGTCCAGAGATGCTAACTGCCCAATAAATCCAGGTGTGTTTGCACGAGTGCCGTCCCGCAGCTGGGGTCAGCCTTGTTACATTCCTGACAGATTAACTGAGCTGTAAAAATGCAGAAGGGCTGATATGGGATACTCATTTCTGTCGATCTTTATTCTTTAATAGAGGATAAGAGCGTTCAAGTGACACCATTATTGCTCCCATGAAAACACACTTTAAAAGACATCACGATGAGGTGTTTCAGATCTTTGTGAATACAGAGAAATAATTAACAAGAATCAATTAAATTTATATAAAACAGGTTCATACTGTAGCACAGAAAGGGGCTGTTTTCATCATCACGGTGCTGTCAGCCAGCAGGAGCCCACATGGTGGTGTTAAAGAGTTTTTTGCTCCCCCATTAAAAGGCTATTCACCTTGTCACCTGCCACTTGTGATAATTAAAGAAAACACGTTAATAGTTTCCACATTTGGCACTGCGTGTCTGCTCTGCACCACTCTGCAAGTTCCTGCAACTCATAATTGCAAAACCATACTTTCTTGTCCTGAAAATATGGACTCCCTGGAAAAAAAAAAAAGTATTTTTTTTCCATTACTGATTATTATGAAAGAAAATATGAGACAAAATGTCCCAAACACATCTTAAAATACCAGAATATCTAGTATGGATAAACTAGAAATACTCAATAGCTATAATAAGTGCTGTTTTGCATTTAAAGTAATCCTCTAAAGGCCATCTGCTGAGTTTCCAGCCAAAGAAACACCATGGATACTTCTGTGGTGATGCTTCTAAATCAACCCAGGGCTAAAGAAATGAATTACATCCCTGTGGTTTAACACAACATTTGATGCTTTTGATGCACGCTGGTCTGCTGCAAACAATGGCTGTTTTCAAATCATGCCCATCAGACAAAGCATTACTGTGTGAAAAGCAGCACATCAGATGTTCTTCAAAGTCTAGCTGTACTTTGATGCCATGTGCATTTGAAATGATTGATATCTGATTTTATATTTCCCGCTGAATCGCTTTAACTTTTCTTTTAAGTAGCATTTGATGTTAAAAGATGTTTAAATAAAGCAATTTTAAAATAGCTTGTTGATTCAGTTCACAATGTACAATAAACCTCAAAAATGCAGAATTATATTTTTAAATCAGTGTCCATCTGTGGTAAAAAATAAACATCTAATTCATGTTTGTGTTGGGGATGTGTTCAAAACTGATTCTTTTATTTAATGCCCTCGCACCACTGCTGTGCCGCGCTTGAGAAACTGCTCTCAGCTCTCTACTTGTCTAGAAAAACACTTTATAAATATAAACATGTCCTTAAATAGCTGTTGCTCATTAGCCGGCTCCAGCTATTTATTGGGCTGACAACATTCAAAACAGGTGATTTTTCCCCTGCTAGCCAAGAGGTGACGATGCTTAAATATGTACACATGGATGCAAAGTTCTTTAAATAAGCCATAATCTGTGCTTCCTCCTTTAACTGCTTCACATCATTTCCTGCTTTTAATGGCCTCGGTCAATTCTGACAGATAATATGATAACATGCCAGCAGATAATTGCATCCAGAAACCTTTATTGTGAATCGAGACTACGATCCCAGGGCAGATCGCTGCGTTCAGACAGTTTTTCGTTCTCCTGGGGTCCGCGTGGGCCTTGCCGCCTGGCCGGCCTGTGTCCAGCCAGGAAGAATGTTGGCCCCGCTGTTAAACGTTGTGGTTTCACAAAGCTAACTTTAATAAAAAAGCTGCTGAGAGACAGAGAGGGGAGACGTGTGGACGTTTTCTCTGCGGTTATGTAGTGCAAGTGTGTGAGTGTGTGTGTGTGTGAGCTAATCGATGGTCAGAAGGGCTCACACATGGATAAAAATGTCCACACCTGGAGTGGATTCCACCAGCTGTGCTTCAGTCTGACTTTAACGAAAATGTTTTGGTGAACATGAACATCTCATATAGAGACGAGTCGTCTCTTCACTTCACTGACACCATCTTGGTTCAGCCACATAACAGATGAAGCACTGGCACTCACCCTGGCTTACCAAGATCGCTCTAACAAGATCATAACAGACCAAAAGTTATGTAAAGAAGACGTAAACTGAGAAGGCTCAAACTGTACTTTTGTAAAACACACACATCAAACTGTGGGAATAATACATTTACTTCATGACTTCCTTCTTGCATTGCTGATTGGAGTCAGTCACACAGCACCAAACTTCACACAGCTTCCCTTTAAAGCCACAAAGGTTTCCTACAAGTTTTTCACATGTGCAAAAGTCCTCCCTGTAACCCGTTACAAGACTTTAAATGTATAAATTCAGCAATTTCCCCTTGTAACTTTTAATGGTGCAGCCATTAAAATTACTTGTTTGACAGTGACTACCAGTTAAAAGGCTTTGATCTAGAGACACCTCTTGAACTCAATCGCTGCACTCAGCGCATGACTTCAGCAATGCAGACGTAGCCATCGCCAAAGTAAATATCTCCAGCTATCTAAGAAGCAGCATTCCGCTTTCCTCCTACAAATAAACTGAGTACACTTAAGCCTTCCAAGATCATCTTCCAAATAAGAAAAAATTAAGATACATCACTTATTTTTATTCCCCTTCTTAACGACATGTCAGCCGAAGCAAAAAAGTAACTTGAAGACGAAATGCTGTGGAGCTGCTGTCCATGTGAAAATGATGTGTGTAGTCTTTTGGGATGTATCCTAAATGCGAAGCAGGCTGTCGGACAGCGCAGGAGGGAAGAGGGAAACATTCTACTTCCTTTCAAATAAAAGACCACCACACACTGGTGTCTTACTGAAATATTCTTTTCAAATAATTACATTTAATAAATAGCTTAGAGTGCACAGAGGTGTAAATCTATTTAGCTTGTATGTTCACCTCATGAAGAAATACAGTATGTGAAGTAAAACAGGTGCAAAGAGAAAAAAAATAGGTCAGCTGGATGTAGAACATATTTTTATTCTGCACTACAACTTTGCCTGGAGCAGAAGAAGATTTATGCTGGAAAAAAGAAGCTGTGGTCCAACTGATATCTGCAAGTATGAGTATGTGTGCACAGACACTTAACTCTGTGTGCCAGCAGGACAGAAATGATTTTGTCTCCTGAAAATTGTCCATTTTACTCCCCCTTTTTTTTTTTTGAAAACCCCTCTTCCCTGTGGCATCAGGTTATTACTTGTTACCACAGGGGAGAGGATATTGATGCCATATGATACCTAAAGCAATGTATTCAGTCACCTCAAGACATAATAAACCGTGTACCTGCAGACATCAAAATAAACACAAGTACTAGAAATTCATGGGTGCGAGTACAAACACAAAGTCAAAGGACTCACAATCGTGCACAAAGAGCTGGTTATGTGCTCCAGTCCAGCATTTTAATGCTGTCCCAGCCCAAAGCTACAGTGTAACAGATCTAAAACATGGCCTACAAAAACAAAATTTCCTGCTTTTATTGTTTTAAAGTGGTCATTAATGAAACTTATGTGTTCTTCCTGTGGCAATACGTTGCATAGGTAGCAGCAAGCTTCCTGTCTGATTTATTATGGCTTTTAAACAAAATGCAGCCTGAAGGGAGGGGTGATTGCTGGCCCCGCTGTGGGTCTCCATCTCCCAAAAGACTTTTCTCCATCCCCGCCTCCAGGTGGTAGAGCACGGTGCTGGGCAATGAGTGCATTCAGCTGCCCTTAAGTGAGAGTGAGAGGCCGATCCCATGCCGGGATGTTTAACGCCAACAGAGTGCAGGAGGGTTTCACACAAGATATAGTGCATTTCTCAGGCGATTAAACATCACCCTGCTGCAGAAGGCGTCAAGAGTATATATATGTAGGACTTCTGTTGGCATCGGCACATGTTAAATGCATGAAGGAATCCCTCCGTGAGAATGCTCTGGCAATTACTACGCACAAACACTCAAGGGGCCCCGTGCTCCCATTTAGTGTGCTAATGACCTCTTCTTATCTCATGGAATCTAATCTGACTGCACAACCAGGGGTCTGACCTCGTGGCATCACATACAAGAACACCACAGACTCTCACAGATGCATTAGGCACACTGAAGGAGCTCAGTCCTCACGTATAGCAGAAAACAAGCACAGCACACATAAAACAACATATTTTTAACACCCATTCATTCAGCAGAGCCATCGCTGGCTGCTGACTCAGGTTTATTTATAGTCATTTTCAGGCTGGTACTCGCCAAAGTGCTGGCAGACTTTGTGCCCCCTACTAAGTATCAGACCTGTTAAACAGCTTTTAAGCGCAATTTGCTTAGATGACAATACACTCCTTCCTCGCGGGACACATGCTGTCCCCACATGATTCAAATTAGTCGGGGCACCGTAGAGGTGTTGTGCTCATGTGTAAGTAATGAACGCCTGTGTACACGAATGTCTGTGTACGCCTGTGTGCATGTGCTGCTTGAGTGTGCGTTGAGGGTGTAGGCGGGTGTTAATTGCAAACACCTGAAGCTCGTAAGCAGAGCTGCATTTAGTGACAGTTTGACTTAACAACGGCTGGCCGTGCTGTATCTGTGAGCACACAGAGGAGGCCCAGTGCTGCTGCCTTTAGGAGGACGCTGGAGGTAAATGTCCCTGAAGGGAAGTCAGTGGGTCTGCCGGCCTTCACAATCTTTACTACTTTTTTTTCCCCATTAGAGGAACATCTTTCAACTAAAAAGTGTCAACCAACAGTTCTGCATCATCCTTTCCAACGCTGCTGCACAGCTGCTGCCCCCTGTTGGGCTCCTGGCCTCATGCTTAGTGAAAGGTGAGCACCCTGATGTGGAGGGCATGGGCACGGACTTAATGGCAGAAATGCCACTCATGCAGTGTGGTAGTTTGTGTCTCACACGCATACAAGCAGAAATACCTTGGCCTGTGATCCTGGTGGTAAGAGAATCAAGTTTCAAGCAGCGAGAGTTGGTACCAAAGGGGAGAAGATGGTCTTATCTTACAGTGTCGCATTAAGAGAGAGAGAGGAGCCCCCCCCTTCCTGTCGGCCCCTCAAAGGCTCGGAGACAGAAACTCAGACTTGCACCACACACGCAGCCACATGGGACCACGACGTGAAGCGCAAACTCTCGTCCAAGGACGCAGACAAATACGCGATACTTTTCATTAAAACGTGCAAAAAGAAGAAGAAAAGCATTTATTTTCTGGAAATCCCTCCTTAGAAATAAACACATTTTTATAGAGAAATGTTAACAAGTCTGTGTTGAGCAATCAAATCGCTGAGACGTGGAAAAAAATAGATGTCCACAAGCATTCTATTGCATCAAAGCCGCAATAAACAAAATAGCCTTTTGTTTCGACAAAAACAAACCACCACATCTAGAGGACTTTAAATAGACTCCTGAAGAGTTGCTATGGATCGTATCAGTGCCAAAACCACTCGATTACGCAGCAGTTTACGAGATTTATAGGAAAACGAGGGGGCAACGTGACACAATAATAAGATCTAATGGAGTAAAAACATCTCCTATGCATTTCTTACAAAGTGTGTGCTGCATACGTCTGATTTAAGAGTGCTTGGAGTGCAACTGCATTCAATAAATCCATATATAATAAATCTAAAACCTAAATTAGCAGTATCAGTATCTCCTCTAACCCAGCAGACAGCACCAACAAGCTTTTCTCGGCAGAGCACGCTTCTGGATGGAAAGCACAAAGTGTTGAAAGCGGGCCAGAAATTCCACTTGTGAATGCTTTCACCTGTTCTTATTGTTGCACAGCTATTCACGCCCAGAAACACTGAGAAAGAGAAGAACAACAACAACAAAAAGAAGAACCATGCAAGGCAATTTCAAATCTGCAATAAGCACCTTGAAAACTCTACTTCTGGCTTTACCTCTTTATACAAGAAAGCAAGAAAAGAAAGTGTGTCCAAGCAGGGACTGTGGCCAGATTCCACTTGAGTTGCAAGTTTAAGAAAAAGAAAAACAAAAAAACAAAACTGGAATGTCATGAATGCCAACTTCAACACACTCACACATCCTGTTGCTGCTAGCCAAAAGATTTCTGTCAATAAAGAACAGTTTCCCCTTTAAAAGCTCAGCCCAAATGCTCCGTGTAAAGCAGCACTGAGCAGCAGCGTACTCCAGCTGATGTTTATGCATCACTCTTGGCACGCAAGTTGCACCAAACTGCAGTGTAATTAGAAATCAAAGAAATACCTTATATCTTTCTTTAATTTAGAAGGATAATGGGGGAGTGTGTGTGTGTGCGCGTTTGTGTGTGTGTATCATGATGTGGATCACACACTGTTCTCCACCCCAGGAACTATCACTGGCCCTGTAATGAACACCACACGCCAAACGTGGCCTATCTTGGCACAGGACTGCTCCATCTATTAAAGTGGCATAAGGCTGAAATGCTCAGGGATGGACATCCCAGTCCCACTGATTTGTCCCACTGATCTGCTGAGTGTTGAGCTCTACGAGCCCTACCCCAGGCTTTAGGGGGCTGTAATCCTCCACACACACACACACACACAGACAGACAAACAGTCCGAGGGGGGCTGCCAAAAGTGTTTGCAAGCTTAGTCGTTAACGTTTACCTGAGAGTGGTGGGTTTTAGTGCTTTGCTTATGTGTTTTGGTAGGTGGTATTTAAGGTACAGACACACAGGTACCTGGAGGACAGGAGCACTCTTGGCCAACATCCCTCGCTGGCCGCACTTTTGGCGTCAGAGCCACCACTTTCTGCAAAGAAAGAGCAAATTCCAGTACGTTATAAATATGCATGAATGCATTCAGTTGCAAAATAGTACAGTTTCACTAACTCTAAAAGTTCCTTGAGAATGAGATTTCAGTTTAATTTACGAGACAAATGGGACTAAATTGGGATTAAGAGAACAAAATAATGTTATCAAGACATCCAAGTAACAGTTATGAGATCATGATCTTTCTGCTATTATATGCAGCTCCAAATGAGAAGAGTTTGCTTAATTTCTTTTCCATGTGATAACATTCTAGTTTGGTGTCTATCATCAGCGGTTATGTCACCCCATAAAGCGCCGTAACCGCAAACTAATTGGCCAGCTGCATGTTGTCTTTCAATTCCTAACACTGTGCATTAACTGATTTTGGGGTGGTGGTGGGGAGGCAATTAGGGTACAACTGCCAACGATTGCCAAGTCTGCCTGCGCACACTACACATGTTCTGCGTTATTGCGCAAAGTTTGGGGAGCACGGGGAGCAGACATCCACACGCACAGCACATGTATTTATCAACGACAATCACTGCGTATCCACAACAGACATGTACCTCTTCCACGAGCTTTCCTATTGGGGCGCTCAACTCTGACAGTAGGGTCCCATCCTCGTTTACGAACGCCCTGTTCGGGTGTTGGAAGATAGACGCCTTGTCCAACTCCATCTGCAGTCGGTTCTCCAGCTGATAGGTCTTCAAGCTCATCAGAAGACACACGGTGATGGAGCTCATCGACATCAGCAAGCACAGAGCGATGGGGAAACCTGGCACCCATCGCTGGCTCCGGGACTTGCGGGTACACTGGCACACCGGCTTACTTTCTCCGATAGAGTCGCCGACCGTATCCATGGTGCGATCCTACTTCAAAGTCCTCTTGCTCAAGAGAAATGGCCAAAATACTTTGTTGTGTTTGGCGTTGTTAAAATATAAACCGTATTCAGGCTCCCAGAGCGAACTAAACGCACTCACTTACACTCCACCACAGCGGAGTGCGCTCGGGGTTCAAAGCGCTGACTGAAATTAGTCCTGGAATAAGAGGCAGCAACAGCGCGCACTGGGTTTACACCAGATGGGAGTAATCTGGATGCCGGAGAAGACGCGCCTCCAGACTTCCAGGACGCTGTTTTCTGATGAGTATCCTACATGCACGTGCAAGTGCAACTGCCCCCCTAAAAGTTGCACATTCAACTAGTCGAGATGCGCCCGCCCTGAAGACCACGTGGGAGGCTTTGGATTGACAGCTGTAAATAAAACAGATTTGGCTGGAACAATTGAAATCAGTCAGGAAAATCCGGGTTGGTTCCTATGACTTAAATAAAAATTAAGAATATATTATAGCAGTAAACTCTTCCAAGCCATTGCAGTCCGTTTTATTTAAATGAGAGCGGCAGCAGATGATGTTCAGGAGATATGTGGGCGCTTAAGGCTTGTTTTTGTCCAACTCTAATACAAAACAGGATCATTTACAAAGGAGAAAACGAATCTGCGCAGTCTTTAGTGCTGAACCAGTTACTGTCCTTTAATCTTAGAGGACAAAATCATTGCTTTTAAAAAAAGCTTTTTAACTAGTTTGAGATGTAAGTTGATCCACAGAGTCTGACAGTAAGACAATGATCAGGGTTAGGTCACACAGACAGGCTGAAATCTTAGAACAATCACTTAATATTCCCCCCTTAGTAGGACATCGCGCTAAGATGGACACGAGGCTCTGGTTCAGCTCAAGCTGCCACAACGGGCTCTAGTAATATTGGCTTCAGACGGTTTAGTTTTTGCAGTATTTTAGCTGTTTGGCGCCATCATGAGGACAAATGCAACTACAGCAACCCATGTACAAAAACCATTTAAACTCAATAGTTTGTGATCTGTTGTTTATTGAAAACGTATTTCACAAAAATTTACATAACCATTCAGTGGGAAAAAACAAAAACTAAAAAACAAGCTTAGTACTATGTACAAGGAATTTCTGCCCCAATCGTTTGTGTGTTTTATTTTATTTTTTTAAACATTAACCCTTAAGAAATTACTCAAGACACTGAATGATTAAGAGATTCTCAATCTGTTCATTCATCAATGACCTATATCCCATTGCAAAGAGAGAGCACTGAAAAATCTGGACTTCAAAAAAAAAAAAAAAGAAAAGAAGAAAAATAGTTCTTCCAGGATATGTTCAGAAAATACAATTTAAATTACCAGCAAATAAATAGATATCAACTATGGTGGGTTCATTACATCAAAAATGCCAACTATGTAAACATGATTGGTTAACAAATGAGACAAAACAGTTTTCAGGGCAGGACACATCGTAGCAGGGCAGTGGACTGATACAGTCAGCTTATCTACACCTCTCCCAGAGAGGCAGGAAGTAGAGACTGGCCTGAGACAGCCAGGCTCTAAATGAGAGTACATGCCAGAGGTCTACAGGTTCAGGAGCTGTCTTTTTTGCTGCTGTTGCTATTATTACTGCTACTGCGGCTGCTTCTGCTGCTGCTGCCCCTGCTCTTGTGGTAGAATGCGAAGAACGGGTGTCGGAGGGCTTGCTCGAGACTGAGGCGCTTAGCTGGGTCATACTCCATCATCTTCTCTATCAGGTCAAAAAGCTGCTGGTGGTCTTCGCGCTTTGACATCATGTAATGCTGATGACATAACAAAAAAACAAAAAAAAGAGAAAAAAAGAATGACAACTGTTAATCAGTTTCTATGGGTTTGTTACTAAAGTCATTGCTTATTGCTTTAGAACAACCAATATTTTACAAATTAAAGAACACAATCGGGATAATTTGACAGACCTGAGAATGTTGATTTTAATATTTTTCGATAAAAAACACGTCTCCACCTCTCACTTTCAGTCTCTCCATCACAGTTATTCTTACCTTGAGGGGTTTGCAGTGTTTCTTGACATATCTCCCAGCAGAGCTATGTACATCCCAATCCAGCTTGTTCCGGTGAACATATCGCCGTTTTCTGCAGAACATTTTTGTTTTTAAAGTCAATTCATTCGACATTGTCAGTTCTTTATATAAACATACATAATCACAATTTATATAAGTTCTAGTTCTAAGTAAATAATTTTAACAAGCAGCTTTTTCAAACAACTCTTACTTTGTTTTCTCCAGGAGGTTTGTAGGGATGGGGCCCAGGACTCGCTCCATCATAGCAAGATGCTCTTTGCTGTCATGTGTCTGAATGAGGGAACAATGTGACCTGAATTAGTTCAATGTCATGCCAAATGGCAGGAGCATTGTGCACCTGCTCTGTACTGTTACCTACCTGAAAAAGAGTACTTCCCAGATAGTACTCAATGAGTATGCAGCCTACACTCCAGACATCGCAGGAATGATCCCACCCTAGATCTGAAGGACACCATGTAAAATCATTTAGTCACCACCCCAGGGGTTGTCTCAAGCTTCAGCATGGTGCTTAAAAACAGCTACTTACCTAAAATGACTTCAGGAGCACGGTAGTGACGTGTTGACACCACAGAGGTATGATGCTCGTGGTCATATGTGGCGTTACCAAAGTCAACAATTTTCACATCTGGATTCCTCAACGTTCGTTCATCTCTTTTCTGAGAACAAAATACAACCATAAAGCTCACACAGCTGCTCCCACATATAATATTTCACCTTTTACCAGTATTTGATATCAACGAAACCTTACCATTTCACGATTGTACTCCATATCATATTCTGACTCTATGAAGAGAATATTCTCAGGCTTCAAGTCTGTGTGCGTCAGCTTGTTCTTATGCAGAACTGAAAGACAAGATCACATTTTAAAAAACAAAACAATTTTAACCCTTATCTTTTATGTTATCATACTGAGCTTTCTGCACACAAACAGAGCAAGTATTCATTACTTACATCGCACAGCTCGAATAATCTGGTAGGCCATGTGTCTTATGTGGTCAATGGGGAAAGGCTGGAAGTTGTTTTCCTTGAGGAAATCGTATGTGCTGAGCCCAAGCAGCTCAAAAGCAATACAAATGTGACCATTAAAGTCAAACCAGTCCAGCATATGAACACAAGCGCTTAATGGGAAAGGAAGGAAGAGAGGATGTTAATATACACAGCATGTAGAGCTATATAAATCTAAGTATGTTGTCATTGCTGTGTGATAATAACTTACTATCGCCTATCATTGTCGAGAGAATTCAGCTGTTTAAGGACCTCTACCTCAGACAGAGCTGCCTCTCGGTAGCGGTCTATATTTTTAATGATCTTCAGAGCCACTCGAGCCCCATCACTGAAACAAAAGGAAATACAGGACTTTATATTTAAACCTACAAGTATACAGCAGTAAATGAACACATTACATTAACAGGAACATTTTTCCTTTTCTTTCCAAGCTCCTTAGACTTTCCTGATAGTACTTACTTTGAATGATCAATGCACTCTGCGACTCTCCCAAAGGCTCCCTCTCCTAGAGTACACACAATCTCATCTACAGAAAATAAAGAGTAAAAGTTAGACACCTAGCAATGACAGTAGAAAACTGACCGTTTCCTGGTTCACTGCCTGATGTTACATTGCTCTGTTTAGCTACACTACAGTAAAAGTCTTCTTAAGACTGGCATAAAACTCAGTAAATGTAACACTGACAATCAATGTCTAAACCAAAAATGTAAGTCTACTGGACCAAATATTTCAGCCTCTAAATTAATGTTTGGAAATAAAAACCAGACAACAAGAGAGTGAAAGAGACAAAGTGTGAACAACAGTAGAAAGAAAAGGTATATAATTCTATACATCTCGCTCTTAGCATGTCTCCACTGTGATAGATGAGGTGACCCTCGTCATCATCCTCAAAACTCCTGGATCTTTTCCTGCGGTGATGGCTCCTCCTCTGCACCGGAACCGCCGCAATCCGCCATCACACCAATAACCCATCAGCCAGCCAGCACCAGGCCACCACAATGCGACATCGCCATTCATTCAACCGGACCAAGGGGGGGAGTTGTAGGGGTGGATAGATTCAGCCCGTTCAGTAACACCATCAGGCGAATGGACGGAAGGACGGAGCAGCCAAATTCAAATTCAGCCCCGTCAGAGAAATTGGGCGGCAGCCACCACATAGTGTGTGTTACAGAAGAAAAACATGGCAACAAGATTTACAGATGAGAGACTTTCTCAAAGTAGTACAGAAAAAAAACTAAACTTGATTACAGTCTTTCTACATGTAGCTCTTTTTAACTCTTCGGATACAGCTTTACCATTTACCATCACGTCAAATGACTGCCCACTATGATCACAGCAACAAATAATGAGTCCACTTTTCTCTTGCAAAACTACACTCACAATCCATTACTTCCCGAGGCCCCCCCCCCCAAGCCCCATACGTTTCATTACTGGAAATCATGCTTAATAGTAAGGAGTAGGACACACGCACAGATACAGAAAGACAAAGAAATGGGTGTTAAGCATTGGCTAAACACCAGTGGTAATGATCCTTTCATCTTGGTGGTATAGATAGGAAGGGGCGGGGGTAGAGGGGAGAAGGAGGTTCCCGTACCGAAGAGGACATGTGGCGAGAGTGGCTCCGCTGGCGCCTTCTATCATGGTGCCTACGGCTACGGCTGCTTCGCCTGCTGCGACCGCTACGTGCAGAGGACTTGCTGTAGTGGTGCCAATCGCGGTCTCTCTCCTTGCAGTTGCTTTCATGGCTGTCCTCGTCACAGGCCATGTCCCAGCTATGGTCCCTTTCTCGAGAGTCCAGTCTCTGGTTCAGATTACGGGTCTCTAGGTAGTGCCTGCAGTCAAACAAACGAGAACACAAACAGATGAAAAACACGCATAAGGGCTCAGGTAAGAACAGTCCAGTTCCTTGTTTGTGATCAAGCTCTAAACTGAAGACTGGATGTGAGAGTGCTAATGATACGCTTATTGCCTGACACCCTATCCAGGAGCCTTTTATGTAACATTTGGAATTAGCAACCTACTGGTTTACAGCCACCAAACACCTCGCATCCTGTTCAATAAGGGGTTCAACTAAAGAAAGCAAATTTATTCATAGATTCATCAGAAATACCCCAATCGCAAGTTGGCAAAGCAACATGTAACACCACACTTCTGGGCAATTTTTAACATTTATACAGCTTTTCATTGGCAGCCCAAAGCACGTCCTCTTAATAAGGCATTCACCTTGACAGAGAGCCACATTGGCAGAGTTCAAGTGCAAGACATTGATAGTTGATGGTGCGAAATATAATCTGCGATTCCACACCTGTGCATCTTGGAAGCTGGTAGTCAACACCTTCATGGTACCATTTGAGCCAATAGAAAATCTAGTGTTAGAAAACTCCATTTATTCCTTGCATAATTGTTTACTTGCATATACACATACCTTACTTGCCATTTCCTCAATAAGGCTGAAAGTTTCCACTAACTTGGAGCAAACTCCCACCCAGCATGTGATTTTAGCACCTAAGCATCTAAAAAAGACCAAGAAACCCTTCGAGCCTTAGCACCCTGGTGGTGTCAAGTGTCTTCCAAATGAAGTCTGCCTCTCTACAGAATTAAAATTAGAGTAGATCTGGAAAACATCTAATGTAACCTTATGAATCATCATGCATACTCACAAAAAGCTGGGAATAGCAAAACAAAAGTCTCCAACCCACTTTGAGTTTTGTGTTATTGAAAAAAAAAAACCCAAAAAACAAACAGAATACTGACAGTTTAACATCCACATTTAGAGTGTTACACATGGTTGTCTATGACACATGAATCATTTAAAAAAAAAGAAAAAAGAAAAAACGAAGTTCATGGCACCAGCAGCGGGGAGGGATGTGCAATGTAGCATAAGTATCAAATCACTGATTTTGCCTGTTTATGGAAAGATGTGGCCTGTGACAAGCATTGCCATGAAGGTTGAAACGCTGTAAACATGACCTTGGTGAACATGACCTTGGTGAACACATTAAGTAAATGAACACTGAGTTTAAGTGCTCATTATCCATTTGTATTATGGAGTATGCCTGTACAAGACAAAAGACCCAGGGTGTTCCAACAAGCTGAACAAGCAGAGCAAAGTAAATAAACTGTAACAAGTCACCTTCAAGTACTCCACCCACAGTCAACACCAATTCCCCTGCTCATCAAAACAAGAGTTTACAGGGCTTCTAACGCAATATGCCAAACCATTACTTCCAGCTCTAGATTGAATCACACACCATTGCAGGCCTTCATTCAAATTGGCTCAAGTTTGATTAACGTATAATGTAAAAAATATCCTGTGTACAATACATTCAGTAAGCATCCAGCTCAGCACCTACTCCTGTCTACCAGCAGTTACAGAGACAGTGAAGACTTGCAGTGTTACAAAAATATATTTACATAAATTTGTCAGTTATGAAAAAATAAACCGCTATAGATTAATACCAATTTATCCTCATTCAAAATGGGCCTTTAGGGGTTACTACACATAAGCACTATTTGTCCACATACTGTCAAGCAGTCCTGTTATTTAGAGCCATTTGATTAAAGAGTGAATTTATATATCATGTTGGTGGAAGGAGAAAATCTCTGATGGACATCCTTTTATTTTTAAATGCAGGAAAAACCTTTAATGGTTTGTAAATATACTGCATCAGCCACATTGAGTAGGCCGGTATTGGTTACTTGTCCCATATCGTGTTTTTGTGCTTCTCATAACTTCACAGCAGCACAAATTGACTCATCAAGTACTGGTTGAAGGTAGATTCATTTTTATTTTTAATTACAGCTTATCTTCACAGTTAACAGTTTTCCCCCAGTGTAACACTGTGTAACAACTACGCTTTTTTGTGTCAAGATATGTACAGGTATTTTTAGCATTCGTGCTGATCGAGCTTCCCGGTTCAGGAGCTGTATATTTGGTTCTATGTTCTATTTTTTTTTTTTTTTTTTAAAGACCACTCAATTAAAAGTTTACTATCAACTGTTGCAATCATTATGCAATGCTAGATTATACAAACAGTCTTTCCACAAAACATAACTTCTGCCACTAGAGGTCTCTCAAAACAATAACATCCAGTCTGATGACCTTGTGCAGTAGCAGGGGATCATTTTGTCTTTACAAGTCCCCATGAAAATCTTTCCAACATGAACTTTGTTCACAAGTGAAGTAATGTATTACAGGTTTTACTCATGTTAGGTTTAGTTGGGTCAGACACCCATCATACCAAAGATTAGCTACACGTGTCGTTGCTAATGTTTGACACACCTGACAGGCAAACCAATTTAAATGCAGTTACGTAGTATAACAGTATCAGTTTCACTGTGTTTAACGATTGTTTGAAATATGTGGGATACTAGTAAATGAAAAATATAACACTATTGGACCTCCAAGACATGTTATAGAATTTGAATTGGTATCCTATAAATGCTGACAGATATTTACCCCTCGTAGGTCTTGTGGTGTCGGTGAGTTCTTCGAGATTTGTTTTCTCTTTCACTGCTGTGTGAATCTCGCCTCTTTCGCTTACGACACTCCATCCTCTCTTCCCAGCTGTACTCATCGAGCCAGATGCCAGGGGAGCGCATTCGCTTTGAGTGGCGCATCTGGAAGACATGATGGGTAAAGATAATTTAAAAAAAGAAAACAAACAAACAAAACACGTCAATTGGGTAGAACGGAATTCTACTCAAACTTCAGAAAGTGTTAAATCTGGTTATTTATCATCTAGTGCACTGTATCCTATTGGTCCATGGTCACATGACCTCAGCTACAGGATAAACAGCTTCCTAGAAAGAGCCTTTATCCTGCTGGCAGACATCCAATATCCTGCATTACACGTGAATGAAGAAATTGTAGCTGAAATGTAAGTACTAATGACTAAGCAAATAACGCTGAAATCATTAACATAGATTTAACACTGAAGAACCTTAATAGGAATTTAATTTCTAGAAAATTATGTGAATATGTTCTGAATTCAGCTTATAGTGAGCACTGATTTAAACTTTTTTTGTTCTGTTCATGTAACCGTAAATCAACACCCTACAACAACAGCCACATTAGCAACCTGAACATAGGACCCGAGCCTTTATTAACTATTATAGTCACATTTTACGTAAGCTGTTCGGGGTAAAAGACAAAACAGGTAAATGGACAATAAGAAAACTAAATTTCGCCTAGTTTAAGGGGATTTATCAAAAATATCAAATATTTCATAATATGTGATGTTTGCTGGGTAAAGACGCATTAATACAACTGCAAAGCCCCAACAAACAAGTTCTGAGGCCGAACGTGGACGTATGGTCGACGTTTTCACAATGACCCGGTAACCGCAAAGGGCCTTTAAAGGCTCCACGTTGTCCATCTACCACCTGCGTTTCTCGCTTGTATTTGCACAGACTGTAAGAACTTTCAATCAAACACAATCAGAAACTTTTGTTTATTGCTTGTGTAAAACTGCTTAGCAGTGTAGGGATAAAGCAGCTTAGCTGCAGTTAGCTTGTATTGCACACGTCGAGTACTTCAACTACCGCGAATGGTACTTTAGCAGGCTAATTTCATTGAAATAAACATTACATTACTATCTGATCGTACTTAAGAGTGAGTAACATTGTAGAAAGCAGCGCATCATATTCGGTTCAGCCAGTTAAAACATTTCCGAGGAGATGGCAGTTAATAATCAGACACGCAACTACCATGTTAGCAAGGCGTCGACTCTTGTAGAAGCTCAAGAGCAAACGCCAGCAGTAAAAAATACTCAATGACTGAAAAAAACCGGACCAAATAGTAATTTTCAGAGACAGGAGAATTCGTCTTACCTTTATTTCACAGTTACAAGTTATAAAGCCGATACTTTTGCGGCTGTGTGGAAAAATACGGACAAAGAAAGCGGAAAAACGGACCGTCCAGCCGTCTTCAAAAATGGCGACCTTCCGTAGAATCCGATGGAACTTTCTAAAACACATTCCATGACGCAATGCACAATAACAACGCCTATCGCAATGCCTTCTGGGACTTGTTGTTCTACGCTGAGTCTTTCAGACAGCCCACAACGAATTAGTTTTCCTGAACTATGGCGCAAAAAAGAAAAAGAAAAACATTTTTTATGATCATAATAATTGTATTACTTAAAGAATCCAATGTTAAATAATAAACAGCTATTTCAGGGTGTTTTTAGTATCTTGCCTTACTTACTAGGAAATAATTTTATTTTGATTTTGCAGTAGGAACAAACACAGCATCTTTCAAATGTTTTATACCCATATATACTTTTGTCATTCCTGTTTTTATGCTGAACTTGGTTGTTACCACTCCGTTTTATTATTGTTTTTGTGCTTTTTCAAATATAATAAATAGATCCTCTTCACTCCTCTCCGCAATCTGAGTGGAAATGATACTTTCTCCATATGACAGGAATATTTTGAAAGGGTTCTGGGACAAAAACATCCAAGTGAATACACTGAACGTTATCTTTTATATTATGTTGAAATCCAAGCTAGCCTAGCTAGGCTCAACCCCGCCTGGCAGGTTGCGTTCAGGGCACAAATACTCATATCGGCGCTTTGAATTGTGGGTAAGACATGTCTGCGCCCTGTCTTGTTTCCTGAAAGCACCTTGCTTACAGTGAATATCTGAATTATCCAAAGGCTTTCTAGCTGCAAACCGGCTTGATTCCAACACGCTGTGAACATGTCGGAAAATCCTCAGAAGAAGATCACCTCTGGAAATGGGCTGACAAAAGCGGTGATTGCTGAAATGCTGCTGCAGAATTTCGAGAGATTGCCTGACATTGATCAGAAAGTCTTCAGCTACGGACCCTTGTATCTGGGGGGAAACGCCGGACTTGCGGGACTGATATCCAACAGCTTGTATCGCAGAGCTCTGAACGTCAGACAGGCGCCCATCACCTCCAGCCTGCCCATGGCCGTGCTGCCCTTCCTGACAACATGCGCCCTGTACAGCGCAACCGTGTCCAACCCGCTCCTGTCCGGTGACCTCAACTGTCCCATGTGCTCAATAATACGAGGTGCACTTGTTGGTGTGATCGGTGGTGGGGTGTACCCCATCCTCCTGGCCTTACCTATGAATATTGGCCTTGCTTCCAGGTACAGCACAGCTCCAATGCCAGAGAAGGGCAATATGATCCGCTACTGTGTGGAGATCTCCAGACCGGTCTTGAGGAGGATGAGGGCAGTTTTAGTCCTCCAAGCTTTCTTCGGCACCTACCTGGGATCCAGGCACTATGAAACATATACCAAACTGGCCAGGATAACATTTGGCCCAGGTGGAGAAGAACTCAAAGACTAAATGCACTGAACTATAAATAAACACATTCATTTGATCTTGATCGCTGTTTCACATGGTATATCCCAATGCCTGAGATTGTCATGGTGGAAATAAATGTATTTGACGTATCTGTTCTGAAATCTTTTCTGGTTCGCCCTGAATATATAAATTGTTATGTTTGCACTACCCACTATATCTTCTTTAAAATTAGAGCTGAACCAATTAATTGAGTAGCTATTTAATTACTTGTGCAGATTTTCTACATGTCTTTATTTTATTACACTTGAAAACATTGAGCTTTGTACGGCTCTGAAATGTTCTAATGATTCTACATTTAAATCATGCAGACAAAATAAAGATTTTGCCTGTCAGTATAACTTTTTCTACACAAAACAGTAGTTGAAATGCAGGTTCATATGAGCTGCATCTAATCATAATTGTTTGCATTTAATCACCAAATATGCTTGTGGAAGAATTTACAGAAAAGATTTAAGTTTGTTATATTTGATACATGAGTTTTTGAGAATTCTGCATCATCAGTGTGCGTTTTCTTTTTCACCCTAAAAAAGCTAAATAAATTGCACAATACATTTTAAAGCAATAAATAGACTCTGATGTTGGATTTTTAAAGCCAATGTCAATTCAGACTTATTAGGTAGTAAAAACTTCTGATATCCATATACAGCGATGTGTAGAAGTTCTTCATAGAGTCCTATTTAAAAAAAAAAAATCGACCTACTTCCTGCTTCTATAGGAATTAATTAACCCTATAAAAGCAGAAATTTGCTGGTCTGTAGCATTCAAAGCCACAATCTCCCCAGGAGTGGATGTCTCAGCAAACTAATTCAAAGGTCAGACTGTCCAATGCTCAGCACAATTAAAAACAGCATGAACATGTACAGCTTGTTTGCAAAGTTGCCTCTGAACAAACCACAAGACTTCTGAGATTATGTCATTTGACCAGATGAGATCAAAGCGGAGATGTTTGGCAGAAACCAAACAAAGTATATCAGCATTAACATTCATACCAGCTGTCAAACACCGTGGTGGAGGGGTAATGACCTGGGCAAGCTTTACTCAATTGATTCTCATTGATTAAAGCTTGGCTAAAATTGGATCATAAACAGGACAATGATCCCAAGCTGGGCAGCAAATCTACAACAGAAAGGGTGAAAAGAAAAAAAAAAGGTGTTGCAGTGACTCACAAGACTAGTGGTAATCTGATAAACTCTGATGACACCATTTCTGATTTACTACATCCTGTGCTTCCTATATTAGGTTCTATAAACCAGAGAGTCAGTGACGTAGTAGCGTATCTGTCTCACAACCCACCACAAAAAAACAGGTTATTGCCTGTAAAATGACAAATGTGACCTTGACCTCGAGTACAGTTTGGCTGAGGACTGATCGTGTGTAAATTTGATTAAATTGTGACCAATAGTGTAGGAGGAGAAGCATTCCTTGTGAGTAGTGGACAGACGGTTGCCTTGTCATGGCATAAGAATGGCACAAGTTCATCAATCCACTGACAACAATGGCTAAAAATAAGTTTGCATATTAAAAGATACTCGTTAATCTATGACAGGCCATTATCAGCTTAGCGATGTATTATTCATGCTCACTTTCCTATTTTTAGTGGGTAGATACTGCTGCTGCACGAATTTCCATAGTTAACTGTTATAGCCATGTTATGAGTGAATGAGTACCCCGGTTTCTCTTTGAGATACCTTGACCACTATGCATATGCATGCAGTAAATAGAAAAATGTGATTTTCTCTAAGACTAAATAAACCTGAAAGCTAAAGCACACATTTTATAATTTGTAGTCACAGGATTTGACCATTTAAACTATGCAGTTCTCTTCCTTGTCAAACTAAACATTGATGTGTGGCTGCCTCATAAATTTAGTAACGCTAAATGTAATTTTCAGCTTAATTTGAGGGTGAAATCTTGTAGAAATCTTAGATTCTCAAGGCATTTAAGGTGCTTTTTATAAACCAGAGCTAACTTTAATGGAGCCACAAACCTTGAACTGTGGAGCAAACATAATCACAGATAAACATCAACTCTAAACAGACACCAGACCAAGCATGGTTTAGTTTTATTAAAGGCTTTAAAGGAACTTGTCACAAATTTTGCAGTTACAGCCAAAAAGACTGAATGTGTTCCACCCATTTAACTGCACACTGTGATGCGTGTGCAAGCAAAAATAAAATAAAATAAAACAAAAATGCAAAACTGGAGCAGACAGTCCAGTCACACCATTTAAAAAAAAAAGAAGAAAAAAAACAACAACACAAAAGTAAGAGCGGATCTGATGACACGTAGACGATTGTCGTTGAAAGCACATGTTCAGCACAGCCATCATTTTTTAAAAACAAAAACAAAAACATGTCTTTACCATGAGTGGCAGATTTGACATCGCATCTCTCTGGAATAAATTATCTGAGGAATGGGTTGCAGTGAAAGGAAGTTTACTGATGACAAATGAAGTGGGAGAATCAAAGTCAGACTGTTATAGAGAGGGAAAGGTGCTTCTTTAGAGAAAACACTGACATCAATCAATAAAAAGAAACCGATTCAGACCATTTAATACAAAAAAAAAAAAGCTTATCATGTCATAGTCCCTCCCTCCCTCCCCTCCATCCATACCCTCCCTCGCAAAAATGGCTCTAGAATCACAGAACCAAAAAAAGAAGCCAAAAAACAAAACTCGGTGACAATCCCACAAAACGATTCAACAACACGTTTCAAGTCAAAGGAACCTGAATTGTTATGACAACCAGTGAATTGTATGGCACAAGTTTCCCTCTTTACTTTATATCAAGACAGAAGACCTCCTTTCATTATCGTCCTTCCACAAAATGTAACAAAGCATCCTCACCACAAAGTCTGTGTTGCAGTCTTCACAAGGTGGATACTCTAATGCCCCTTTAAGAACACCTGTCGTAGCATGCCGTTGGACTTCATAACCAATAAAGGAACATTACAATAAAAATTATACATCTGTCAGCACAGAAATCTCCATAAATATATCAGACAACTGAACATCAGTCAGAGAAAACTTCCTGTAGAGCAGAAAGATGAGGGGTAAATGTCACCTGTACACAATCTACACCTGGCCTGGCTCCCCATGCAGCGACCAATTACTGTAGTTTTCTTGTGTAGTTGATGGCACAACACATTTAAAAGAAGTAAACACTTTTAAAACAGGTTGATAATCCCCACACGACACCTTCCCCAAAATGAAAAAGAATAAATAAAAATAAAAAATAGAGACGAACCATAAACAGGTTTCTCCGATCGTTAGCGTGTAGCACAAGACAGAGACAATATGAACAAACGCGTGATCACGCACAGTCAGATGAGATGTCGTAAAATGCTCAAGGCATGTTGCCTTCCATCTTCTCTGAAAACACACAGATGCCATTTCTTCAGTAGACCTATAAAACTTGACAGTTGAAATGGGCTAGCCAGCGCCCGTCACATTATTTTCATGTTTCATTACAGTACATTACAAGTAAAGAAAAAAAAAAGAAAGTCAAATTTAAATACCTAGACAAGGTTTTGTAGCAAAGGGGAAGAGGGAGGGCGAGAAGGAGGTGGGAGGAGCAAATACAAAAAAAAACACAAACAGCATTAATAGGAATTTTTGTTTTAGAAAGTGGTTTTCCCTGTAACTGTACTCTCTAAAGTAGTAAACATCTTCACAGAGTAAACACACATCACACATGGAGAAGCATTGTCCCTCTCCAATATACTGTACCTCATCACCGAGCCTCCTGCAAACTGCAGAGGGATTTTGCTTCATAGCTTAATATAGTCACTTCACTTTTTTTTTTTAATTAATTTTTTTTTTTTTACACACTCCATGATGAATCCTGTTCATCGTGTTTCTCCCTTTTTTTTCTTCATAGAAAAACATCAAAGTACCAGTTAGGTTCCTTCACAGTTCAGTTTAGTGCAAAGAGACCACACGCTCCCTTGTTGGTGGCAGGTGAGCTGCCTTCGCTGCCTCATGTCTTTGCCAGGACGTTGGACCTGATGGGAGCAAAGAGGTGAAAGGTTAATTAAGTAAAGCAGGTCTATTTAGACTTAAGCAGTTCCCATTTAATGTGTTCTCACCTGAGTGCTTTCCATCTGTCCTTCTCTACCTGATTCTCTGGACTCTCACTCTCATAGGAAGCAAGATAGAGCCCTAGGAATAATGATAACAGATAAATTTAAAAAAAAAAAGAAAAAAAAAAGAGACACTGTGTGTTTTCAGGAATTTCAGAAAAGTCCAAAAGAGCTACAACTACAATCTGTCTAAATTAATAAATTACATGGCAGTTATTTGCAAACCTTTGCTTCCAACTAGGTAATGTATAGAACTGCCTTGCAATCAAAAGTGGTCTTCCAAAGATTGAAGGTGTTGCACGCTCAACCTCTGGGCAACCAGTTGGTTGCTGCAATTACTTGCAATCAATTTCCATCTGCAACAGTCACATGGAGGTTGCCGTCTTATTTTTAATGTAGTTTGGCTGAGACATTAAAGAGTCTGCAGCTGTGAAGATGTTGGAAACCGATGCTTTGAGCTAAAGGGTAATGTCGCCGTGGTAACATTTGCCGATTGCTATTAAAACAAATTACAACCGAGGGTGATGAGAATGTCATTAGTTTTTCAGGCTTTTGCTCATAAACCGAAGTAATTAGGAAAAATGAATAATTTGACCCAACGATGGCGCTAAATGGAAAGTAAGCGGATTAGTCAAGTCATTCAAATTTGGCCTGAGGGCAACTTGAAAATACAAGGCAACAAAGACTGTAAGATGTTCAGATCTTTCTGGAACAAAGCAGTAGAGGCATCAAACGAACTGGACTGTAAATGAAAACTATGTGCCAGGTTCTCACCGTCCTCGCTGAAGATGGGAGCAGTGTGGAGGTAGTGTAGGATGGCCCTATCCTCCTCAAATGGACACTCTACTTGTTTCCATGTCATGAACTCGCCAACTTGCCGCGCCAACTCGACAAATTTCTAAATAAATAAATAAGCGAGTAACCATTTAATGGTTTAGGATGAGGTTAACAATGGAGGAGAGGCAGGGTTAGGAAACAGCCTCACCTCAAAGTTGACGTGGCCGTTGGGCAGCCGATTGGCACATCCTTCATTCAGGAAATAAATGTCCTTTATCAGCAGACTGAAGAAAGGAATCACAATCTGAGGAGAGAAAATGGGCAGGAAGGCAAAGTAAATAGTGAATACTGAACTGCAGCCAGCAGGTTTTTGGAGGAAATCAGTCAATGTGTTGCTGAGCCCCACCCTTTCTCTGTTACTGTTGGCAGTCTGAGAGCGGTGGGCGGCCCCCCTCAGGGCAGTCCTGTAGTTGTAAAAGTTTCCAGTCGGATCCATCTGATGCTGTCAAGAGTAAATGGCAACAAGCAAAAACACCGTCAGCATCTAGTTTTTCCCGTCTTTTACTTCTCAGACAGCGAATAGCTGTGTTTACCTCAAGAATGAAGAACTTGGCAGTCTTAGCTTTGCTCCAAGTCTTCTTCAGCCGTGACACAGGACTCATGTTCATACCAGCTGAGATAAAAAATGTATATATATATTTTTTTAACTATCAACACAAGATGGGAGTCAATGCTCAGGGATTGTAAAATGAACAACTCACAAATAATTGCCATGAGTGAGTTGAAGTTTCCAATGTTGAAACACTCCCTGGCCACATCGATGAAGAACTCTATCACCTGGGCCCTCTGTTTCTTCTTCGCTGGCTGCAGCAGTGAGACAAAAAAACCCAAAACAAAACATTTTTTAAAATTCTGACTTAATTATTCATAGAGAATTTATCTCTACATATACAGATACAGGCAGAAATGTTGTCTGTGTAAGTGCAGTAACACACAATGTCCATTAAGGGGCAGTAATGCCCTGTAAAAACTAAACAACCTTTATCTTCTGTCCATTTACTTAGGGGAATAAATTACTACTATGGTAGAATTCAGTTGAAATTACTATTAAATAAAGAGAATCTATAAACTAAAAACATGCATATATGCTACAATGGTTACCCAAATATATCCTGTAGTGTTACTGACATTTCCAGGTTTTCCCCATTCAGTCTGAAGTAGATCCCTGGGAGGTGTTTATAATCTTGTTCTGTTCTCATTTTCCTTCCTCGTCTTTCTAATGTTTTGAAGGTTTCAATATAGCTGAAACTGAGTTGTGTTTTCCACTCACCATGCAGATCTCTGTCGCTACCAGGTAGCACAGTCTGTTGAACCACCTCACGTAGGCTTCCAGGTTGGAGGTTTTTTTCTTCTGGTCACTGAAGCACGGCTGCTTAATAAGATGCACGCACACACACACACACACACACACACACACACACACACACACACACACACACACACACACACACACACACACACACACACACACACACACCACAAGTGAGTGCTACTATCGGGAATTCCACTATTAATTAGCTTCCCGTCTACAAGCTTGACCCCCTGTGTGAGTGCAAATAACAAAGACGGCGATCTTGGAGCAGAAATAACAGAACCAATTTAGAGCACACAAAAAAAAAAAGGAGAGGAAGGAGAAACGGAGTGAAGACAGGTTAAAGTGATGATAACTGAAAATGAAAGGAAATCAGTGAATGAGTGACAGCGATGGAACGGAGAGTGGAAGCATTCAGCGGTCATACATAGAGGGCACAGAGAGCACACTGTGTGTGCTTGCTGTAGTTTGCCATTTGTGACATTTCACTGACATTTGTTTGGATACGTACAAAATAACAATTTTAACCACATATACAAAAATAAACAAATGCTGTGGTCTGACTGTAGACTGTAAGATCATAAAAATGGATCTAGTCTTTGGTTCTAAATGTGAAGCTAATGATAATAATAGTAACAGTGACATTTTTTTAAGAACACCTTGTTTTAAGCCTGTTTTTAAATCATGTGTGTTGCAGTCTTTACGAAATTCATCAGGAATTTGCAGCAACGTGTCAACCAAAGAAAATCAAAAGCATTTGACCACTTTTCAGCCAAAACAAAGTGAGCGGGTCCTGCTGTAAATAAACATTATTCAACTTTGGGGAAAGTGATTGAAGGGACTACCAATGAGGGATACTGGTGGCATATAACAGAGTAGTAAATACATTAGAATGTTACCTAGGCAACCAGTGCCTAATAGTGATCAGCTGTTAGCTTTAAAGAAATATGAGATGAGTGATTTGCTTCCTGTTTGGATGCACCTTTATTGTTAGTAAGCTGATACATGGTTATGCACCATTTTGAAGAGACCAAGATGGCGATGGTCAAATGCGGAACTCAAGTCCACAAATGAACGGACGACATTTTCTATTTACAGTCTACAGGACTGACCTAAGTGCAGACTCTGGCAAGCTTAGTGCAAAACTACTTTTCTAATTAAATAGGACAGTTTATTAAAAAAAAGTTTACCTGTGTTCCATCTAGAGGGTCTTTCTGAACAAAAGCTTGGACAAACTCCTCCGGTCCGATACGACTCAAATGTTCCTGGAAAATACAAACACATAGTCATGAATCACTCATCCCTGCAGGACAATACATTCACTCTCATTCTTTTCCTATACATGCCCCAACCATAACAATTACTAACCATAACAAATCTGACCTGAACTTTAAACCAACCCCAACATCGTACCAAGTCTTTCCTTGACAGTGGCAACTTATTTATGTTCCCATAACATGAGCATTACAAGTCCGCTCACACACACCGACGGGGGTAGCCCCATTAATAATTCTTTCATTTCAGTAATGGAAGGCAATCAATATGGACAAGTAATGACTGACTGAGGTGACTCACTGGAATCAGATTTCCTCACAGTGACACTTGAGACAATATTCACCTCTATTAAAAGACAGCTGTGCAGCCGCATACATGTGCAAATCAAAATGAGTCATTAGCACCATCTCAACTGGTGACGCAACCCAAAACCAAAGCAGCGCTGCACACAAGCGTGCACACAGTGGCATAAAGCACAGCTGTGTAGTTTTAAAAATAAGTAGCAACATGTTGCTAAAACATACAATAATATCCAGGCTGTGTGGTTGGTGCATGCCTCTCTGCCTGCCCATCTCTGTTTCCTTTTGTATGTGTGCGTGTGAACGCATGTGAAGCTGTCAGGTCACATATATCCACTGCAGTTTTCATCCCTTTTGTTTGAGGCCCCGGGCACATCACTGACTTCAGGGGTGATGTCACCGCTCAGACAAGGGTACAAGCTTACTCAGACACTCTCACATGCACAGACAGAAACACGACCACCCCGAGATACACGTGTCCACATGAAGACACACATGAACAGACTGAAGGCACCGAGCATGCAATGTGAGGGACAATGCACGGATCCTTTGTTCATGTGGGTTTCATCTCCTCATTCCCTTTGTTCTGCTGTCTGTGAAGGAAGTTGGCGCTGTAATAGCTGACAAGTAAGGTCAGGTTATCAAACGCATGGCGTCAAAATCCAGCGAGTTATTTTGATGATTTATGTTCGTCATCATTTCGTTCACTGCCTTTCCATTGTTCTGTTAAAATCTTTATCACCCTCCAGTTCCCGCTCTCTTGATGTGATTTAATGTTTACGTCCTTGACATGGGTGGACTTAATCTCCACCCATGCTTCACCATCCTCCGCCTTCATCTCTCCGCTGACATCCTTTCTACTTCCCCTCGTCCACCCTCGTTATCATCTCTTACCCCTGACCTCTTTCTAACCCGCATCCTGCTCTCTCTTCCCCTCCCCCTCCTCTTCCTTACCAGCTCCACGTGGGTGAGCTGTTGTGCCAGCGTGTAGGGGTCGTTGCAGATGGAGAGTATGTCCTTCTGGATGGGCGGAGGCTTGGTCTTGAAGGCCACCAGCTTGTCAGAGGAGGCGTTGAGGGAGACCTTGACAATGCTCTCTTCCCCCTGGCTCATCAGGGACAGCCTCTGGCTAAGTTTCTGCAGCACCTGGTTCAGGGTTTTCCAGTATGCCTTGAGAGGAGAGGAGAGCGACATGTTAAACATTTTATTGTGAGTTTCAGCAGTGCAAGCAGAGGTGTGCTGTGTGCCCTGCCTGGGAATGTGTGTTTTGGTGTTCCTCGCTCCACACAAGGGCTTCAAAGAGGCCGTGAGGTCAGTCTGTTTCACAAGTGACCCAGAGCCACACCTCCCACATGTATGCACACACACCCGTAGTGCAGACGGCCAGCTTTAAATAGCAGCACATTCATCACCACCTGTCTTTCCTGCTTCCTTTCTATCCTCCCTTCACCTGCCTACATTTTTCACTATTGTTCCACTCCCACTCCCCTACCTTTTCTTCGGCTCTCTGCGCCCTTGCATCCCAACCCTCTCCCCTTTTTCTCCATCCGTCTCCTTCCCTCTATTTTCCCTCAAGGCTGCAGATAGAGCCACTCCTCTAGTATCCTTCCTTCCTCCCTCATGTAATGTAAGATTGCATAACAGTAAGGCTGTGTGTATTCACCCTACACTGACTCCCTCATCAACAGCCACAGAACAAGTGACAATAATTAAATCTAGCTCCCCATCAGACTATTTTTCACTGCAGATGCTTTCTATATAGTGTTTTTTGTCCAGTTGTATTGGTTATTCTATCCTGTTTGAAAATTTACAGCCTTTCAAAACTGGAAAAAAAAATCTTAGGACATATTAAGTAAAGATGATTGGGCATAATACGGGTACCTCATCACATGGAGCTATCCTGTGGATGATGTCTTTGAGGTGTCCGACCATCTTTTCATCCCTGAAATCGGACGGGAATGTCTCTGTCCATTCTGTCAGCAGCTGCAGGATCTTGGGGCCAAACTTGCGTACTTTTGCCTGTTGTTAACGACATGAGAAAGATTTACAACTGGTTTTATAACATCATAGAAACAAAAACACCTGCATAGAGTGTAGGCAAAAACAGCGGTTATTAAGATGCTCACATGCAGCAGATAAGTACGCCTGAATGCTTTTCATACGCGGGAATATGTATTTATGTGTGGTGCAGTGCTGACCGTATCGAGTGGGCTCTGATCCAGCTGCTGCTGTTTGATGCACAGCTCACACACCCTGGCCAGCAGCTCCGGAGGAGGAATGAAGAGACGAGCGCTCAGCAAGAAGGTAAACACATAGGCTTTCTGTCAAAGGACGTAAAAAGACATTCGCTAAGACACTCGCCACATCAATAAACACCACTGCAGCTTACTGTAATTAAAAGAAGCAGAGGAGCACTTTAAACATAGACACGTGGTTAATAATCTAATCGGCAGCACTATTACTATGACTATAAACTGAAATGGACTCTGAGGCTGATGGGAACATGATGAGCAGCAGTGACTGTAACACATTTAATTTTACCTCGGGGTAGTAATCGGCAGTGGGCACCAGGTTCTGGATCAGGGTGTCCAGGGAGGCAGAAGTGATGGGCGGCCCATCGGCAAGGCAAGCCCCAGGCCCCGGCCCCGGGCCTTCCTGTGGGGCCTCCTCCTCCCCAGGCTCAGCACAGGCCAGATGAGGGCTGAAGCCACTGGGAGTGGTAAACATGGTGCCTGAGCACGCAGTCTGGGGCATTCCTGACTAGAATATAAACACAAACACACCAAATGAATGAAGTACAGGGATGAAATTGGGATTTAGAAAAGTCATTCACTTCATTTTCATAAAGGTCTTTGGTACAGCCATGTAAACAAGACAGTTTGTTTGTGTAATTCAAGATTTGCACCATTTAATCTCATGTGTACATTCAAGGACACAGAAACACAAGCCCCGCCCTCATACTTTCCAATCCATCTCCAGGTCATCGCCTCTTCAGCTCTAGCTAACCAGTACAGCCGGTTGCTGCTGGTGCATCAGGCAGAAATGTTGCCACAAAAACCAGATTAAAATCGGTCTATACTGTGAAACGCTGAGAGATTCACCTGGCACCGGGAAGCTTAATCATCATTACATAAACCAGTTTGGCATCTTTCTTGTTTCCACTCACTCCAGTTGACCTGCTGGACCCAAACATTTTCTCTGTCTCATTTAGATCCTCTGTGCATCCTCCTAATGTATCGCTTTCACTCTTATTTTCAAAGAGTGCAAAGACTCTTATTTCCCCTCACTTGATGAGTGCCTGTCAGTGGCAGGTGATACAGAGTACCTCTCCTAAACAACAAGCCCCGCCTACCACGCTGACAAGCCAGAGGTGAGAATGAAAACAGGTCACACAGTCGCTGTGGAGGCTGATCATGTTGTCTCCACCACTGAAATGAATCCCTTTGCCTTTGTAAGGCTCTGGCTTACACATTTTAAAAATTCAACAGGCTCTTCCCCTCAGTGGACCAACACTGCAGCTGTAGTGGAAAGGAACGCTTAATGTGGTGTAAGCTAGAGCAGTGATACCATAATGTCACTCGCAGTACAAAAGAGCTCTTCTTCATCACCCAGCTTTAAAAAATGGCAGCCATTAATAGTTAATTACATTTTATAGTTTCATCCAACTCTTCTGTGGGAATAGCTCCTGTGCTCTCTGACAGCGACTAAAATGACCCGTAGCACCACATCCACCTCGAAAAACTGCAGTCTCAAGGTTGCTTTGGTGTTACAAAAGATCTCTGCCTGCAGGACTCACAATAAAAGCAAAAAACCTACACGCTGACACTGAAACCTCAAGCACAACAACATGTCATACCAAACACTCGTCCTGTTGTCTATTGTCAGCTTGGCCTAAATATGCACCTGAACACATAGTAAAGTGTGTATGTATACGTGCCTACACATACACACACACACACAATAGTACTAACACAAAAGAAGTCCTTAGTAAACTGTATGAGAGACGGCATGTTCGTCCATATTAGTGATCATCCTAAGACAGTGAAGGAAATGTCTTCGGCCATACTTTCATCCTCTGCTGACCTCTACACGCCGCCCCGATAAATGAGTATCGCGGGTCCCCCTGGGTTGAAAGGTGAAACGCACGGTGCCATGCACAAATGCAGCTCATGTTTCAAGTTCCCTGCGTGAGTGAATCGGCTTTCCTTTGTCCTCCTTGTTCCCCTACATTCGGGCACTTACTTATGCACTTGTGCACACCTAGACACAAACACACACAGACAGGCTCACAAAAGGCTGGGGGATGGGGAGTTCTGAGAAGCGTTTTAAAGAGCCTTCCTTCCTACTTACACCACTGACACCTAAAGTCATATTTCTTTTAATATATGTTGTGGTTAGAGAAGGCCGACATCTCATCTGCGTATCAGTGGAGGGATCTTGGCTCTATGTGCAATCGGGGGTGTGTAACCAACCAAAACACTGTACATCTGATTCAGACTCATCAGCCTAAATACTTAAGCTCTATAAATAACAGTGGGTGAATAAACTGAGTTTAAATTGTAGAGTTAGAGATTATAGAGGATGAATGAATATTGTTAAAAAATGGTAGAAAAAAATTGCCTTAAATTACATTTGACTTGTTTTTCACTCATAAAAGTTACTGGCTCTGTCTAGAAAAGACTGGGGTGTCCTTGCAGTGACATCCTGCAGATTGGATTATAACATCGAGCCACAGAGAACAGGATAAAGGACTAAACTACACGAGTGAAGCTTTATGGTTACTAAAGAAAACTTCCTTTATGTTAAGACTGACAGGAGGACAATATCTGCTTAGTTCAAGGTGACTAAATCTGGCATTTTAAAAATGATTCATGCACACAAACGCTCACACAACTCTGTATATCACTGTGTTTGTATTTCTACATGTATAGCAGTGTCTGTGAGTTTTATACTACGTGCTCACACTGTCAATGATTCCCCGTATCGCATGTGATAATCTCCACTCTCCATATTTCTCCCCACTGTTTCCTCCTCAGCCTCCCGCTCCTCCCTCCAGCACTTCTCAGGCTCTGAGTCATTATTTCATCACAGCTCCTCATGTCTGTCAGTCGATACCTCACAGTTTCAGTCAGTCAGGCGGCTCATCTGCCGATGTGTACATTTTTTAAATGGACAAGCCGAAAGCAAATTCTTTTCGGCGACACTGAAAGTAACCCAAAATGACTTTAGGGTTGAGGTCGTGATGTGTGAGTTCGAAGTAGTAGTGAAACCTGCAGCGGTGCAACTGTAAGCACTGACATAAAGTGAAAGACAGACTATGCAACTTTTGTTGACCGATGGCCAATTTAACTAAAAGAGACAACTGTGGAAAAGTAGGGCTTGCAGTGAAACAGCAGCAAGAGCAGAGACTGACTGAATGACATCAGTAAGAGCAACAAATAATGAGGTTTGCTTTACATTAGCTAACAACAGGCACCGTCAGCTGTTTGTCATCTCACGCCATCCCAGTTAAACTTCCTCTAAAATGCTTCCCCGCTTGGAAACTCCAAGGGAAGACCAGTTTACCTAAGACAAAGTCTTATGACTGACAAACTGAAATACTTCCTGTAAAATGTCACTTTCCCCCCCCCCTCTAAGCCATACTGCTTACACCGCTTTTTCTACAGTGTGAAGAAGTCATCCACAGCTGTACTCTGTGTATAACTTGTTTTCACAGCTCCTGCTACACGCAGCCCTCTCTGCGCCTGTCACACTGTGTCAGCGCTGCATGAAAAAACACATTGAGAAACATGCAGCTAAGAACAGGTGAGCGTAGTGATGTGCGCTTTAATCCCCCCCCCCCCCCCTTGAGATCTACGGTAGCCTTGCACTCAGTCTAGACAGCTGGGGGAGTGTCATTGTTATGTGCCCTTGCAGCCTGTATTCATGTGTGCATGTTGTTGTGTGATTTGGTTAGGCTGCTATCGTTGTCATCAGGAGATCTGCATCCTTTGTTCCATTATGATTAACAGAGTGGCACGGTCTGCGGCCACACAATCTTCGACAACACCTCGGCTGTCCAGCAGCGCATGTATCGATGAATCAAACGCATTCCTGACATAACCAGCCAGTTTAAAGCTGTCAAACTGCCTCTTTGTTGTTAGTCAGCTGCCTTGTAGCAATCATTTCTACAACACTCTCTGTAAAACCTGTTTCACTAAAAACAAACAAAAAAGGAAGAGTGCTTGTCACACCTACTGTTCTTGTGTCTTCCTGCTTAGGTGAGTGGTGACAAAACTGTGCAAATATGTTCTTTCACAGAGGGGTTGATGGACGAGCAGCATCAGAGACTGGTCTACGTTCAGACTGATGAGGTTTCTTCAAGAGAAAAAACAAGAGAAGAATCTGTGCCATCAGTGGGTCAAGGGTCAAATGAGAAGAGGTGGGGTTATTTTATGGGGCAGAAGCAGCTTTGGGGTCACTCTGCTTACTTCCATTAGGGCAAACACTACCTCTGCTGCTCAGGATTATTAGTCATTGCCCAAGCAAGACAAGGAACTTGTCTATAGGTCAACACCCACACGCATATTAAAATAAACAGTCTGGCTCTTTTGACAATTACATAAAAGTGGGATGCTTAACTATACAAATGCATCCACGTCTGAGCAAAAATTTCTCTTTTCCTTTCAATAAAGAAACAAATATTAACACTTTTATATTTTCAACTCCTCTGACGTTAGCTAACTGATTGTACAAAGTCCTAAGCAACATTTTTATCTCAGCCTAACAATATTCTTCCAGACACTTGAATATGTTCCAGGGAAGTTTTTTCAAAGCTGATTTCGTGCCCTTGAGCAGTGGCGATTCTACAGGCTGTTGTGGCCCAAGGCTAAAATTCACAGGGGGGCCCCCTCACGATTATGTGATAAATAATCGGACACATGTCCAGAGATCAACATACTAGGCTGTCCTGCTAACTGACTTAACTCGTGTTAATCGTCAAAGCAAACAAAAGAAATAACTTGATGCTAGCGTATCTCCTCTAAAGTTGAGGCTAGACTAACATTATTCCTTTTGTATCATTACATTTAACCATTTTCACTCCAAGAAGGAGAACTTTTCTTAATTTTCACTGATTATCTTTCATTGTTACCAATAGGCTTGTATAAACAATATCATTCAAGCCACTTACAAGTGAGTGAAGTCACTGATTTTCTATCACTTCATCTGATCTCAATATTTTGCTATAATTGTGCGCAGTTCACACTAAAAGAACTGAAAGTTTCAGGTCAGGCAGGGTAGCTGAACTCTTTTACAAAGTCATATGTTAATATGCAGGCCGATGTTCATGTGCATTGCTTTGCTAAAATAAGCAAGACGCTGCCCGAACACTCTGCTCTGAAACTTCCATTTATTATTCAGCATTAAGTAATGGGACCTTCACCACGTCGTCCAGCCCCCAAACCCTTTTTTGCAGTTTTCCACTGATAAACATTCTTAAGCCGTTGAACTGTTTGCACACGCAGCCTTTGACAAAGAAGCGTTCCACATCGGTAGTTTAGAAGGAACAAGTTTTTACTGGGAAGTTGTTTTTATACGCATTTGTGTTATTGACCTCTTGCTGTTTAACACAAAAGATTTCTAAGACACTTTCCCACGTTTTATTTTTAGCTTTTTGTTCTATCCTTTTAATACTTGGTGCTACTTTCAAAGTTGAATTTAAGTGGTTTGCACCTCATTGCATTTTATTTTTAGTTACATTTCATACAGCATTCAAATTGTAGTTAAGCACATCTTTGATTTTTGTTATAGATATAAGATCTTATATCTGTAACACATTGCACTGATACTAAGAAACGCAACGAAGAAAGACGGAAACGATTACATGATACAAAGCTATTCTTAGACAAGCGGCACATCATCTGAAAGCAAGCACATCAAGTATACGGCATGGGTGCTACAGCAACGTTTTGTTTTGCTTCCGTCATTGCTTCGTGGTTTCAGAGATCACAGCTGAAGGAAAGTCGAAAGAATATATAACAAAAAGTGCTTCCCCTTTTTTGCTCAAGATGCTGATACTCAATCCAAATGAAGTTTGCAAACGGTTTTGGCTCTATCAGTGTTAATCTCGTCCTCTGCAGGCTTCCTCCTCACCAACTAATTTCGGACCCACATGTTAACTCCTTTAACACAGAACAGCTTCAACACTTCATCTATTTTGGGATAGTGCTCTAAAAAAGCAGATACTTGGGTATTTTTGGGACTGACACTGTTTTGTGCTCCTCCGAGTATTAAAGCTCTGGCCTGAATTTTCTACCGAGTTCTTTGAAAGCTGAAATGATGAGTATTCTCAGGATGGCACAGGCTTAAAAGCGAGTAAACACCTCTTTGTCATGCAGCCTCTCACTTCCCTTCCCCTTGCACATGTCCCCTATTTTACTCTCCTCCTCCTTTATCTCCCGCTCCACGCCCCAGATTCGAACGCTCCCAGTCGGGACGCCTGTACAGATGGCCCTGCAGCAGCCTGCTCTCCCAGTGGGAGCTCCTGGCATGGGAGGCTTTTTTGGCCCTCTGCCTCTGCCATCATCCCCAGTCGCTACAGGAGCCCAAGAATAAGTGTACTGGCGTCCAGGCCGAATGTCGAGGTACACAGACTGAGCCAAACTGGCTGCTGAGCTGCACAGCAACCTCCTGGCACAGCTGACAACAGAGAGACCGCAAAATACCACACATGTCACTACACACGCTGCAACAAAACCAGACCAGCGCACTATTGTTGGGTAATGGTGTGTGTGCATATTTGAGGAGCTGAACACAATCGAGTACATTGTATCTTAAGAAAACATATCTATGCACACTTGCACCCACGTAGCGGCCAAGCTCAGGATCGAGTTACAGTGAAGGCATTCTGGTTACACACCCATTCATCTGCCTATTTTTTTTTTCCTTTGATAAAACCCTGACTGGGGTTGGAAAAAAAAAAAAAAAAAAAAAAAAAAAAAAAAAAAAAAATCACAGTCAGGGCTCAACAGGGACACACTCCCCGAATCCCTTTCAGTGGAATTCCCCTTAAGTGTCTAAGTGGAGTGACACTAATATTCTGGCACCTGTTCCACACCCACCAGCTCCATCAGTCCCATTGAAGCTCACTGGGAAATTTCTTTAATGAAAACAGCTTGTGCGTGTGTTCCCATCCTCATTCCTGAGCGAGTTCAGACACAGCTGCTTCCACGCAAGTGTTGGACTTTCTGTTTGCGTACGTGCTCACAAGAGCCCGAGACAGTCAACGTCCATCCAAGTCCAAGTGAAGTCATTCACCCAGTATGAACACAACCATCCGTCTTACTGTCCTCCAAGAGGTGCTGCTAAACCTATAGCACGAGAGGAACTGCAGACAACTAATCTCTAAAGTCAAACTGTCACCTTTGTAAAATTTACATTTAGATGGAATCGAGTTCATCATTGCAAAAAATCATTAACTGTGAGGGGTGAAAAAAACCCCCAAACCCTCCAAATTTAAAGGTTGAGCACCATTATCATAGACTCCACTTTCAAAGCACTTCACACGTGCACGAAGCACACTTCTGGGTCCATCTCCCTGGTTTGTCGAGGATAAAAATCGTGTATTAAAATAAGCTGAAGGTCTCTGACATGATGGGCCCGGTCAATCTATCATATTATGTAGAGATAATTGGAGTTGAGCACAGATTGGTTCTTAGTGAGCACATAGCACATGGCTGAGTTGTGAGTGCCCTAAATCTGTCACTCACAATGGTCACAATGCCTTAAAAAACAGCCATGCGTTAGTCATAATATGTCAATTTGCAGCCACCATTCATGCAATGTACTTTTGCAGAGAATCAGACGAGTGATTTTGTCTCTGTCCGAAACAGGCACAATTTCGCCTCAAGTGCTACTTGTGAGAAATTACCAGCTCACCAAGTAAATGGAAGGAAATAGCACAGAAAACCAGCGCAGGGCGATTGAAAGCATCCAGACAGAAAATCTGAATTAAACAATGCCAATGCGCAGCAACCTAAATAGGCCGCTAAGCACTTTTTAAAATTAGTCTGCGAATGGAAACACCCACTCAGCATTGTATTACTCTCAATCAAACCTGCACAATAACCACCGTGAGGTAATGAGCGAAATAGTAACAGATGCAAATCTAATAAGCACACCTTGACAATTTCATCACGGCCGTCGCCTTTGCCATTTAAGTACATCTATCAGCTCATTACAACCAGCACAGGCAGAGGCTGCACTGTGTGTCACTGCTGATGTATGATCTCAAAGCGTACTAATTAGCATTTGGTGATTTCACGGGGACTGTCTGTTCACCGCTCATGCTTCATGGATTTTGATACGGTTACACACGGGCAACACCAAAATACAAGACTCATTAATTCACAGTTAGTTTCATTTTTGCTATTTGGACCCAACGTTTCATATCCCTGTATGTCATTTTGCGTCTTAACCTACTGTCAGGCAGAACTGTATCACACACGGTGCATAATAAATCACTTTGCAGTCACACCTTCTGCTTTCTCTTTTCATTGTTACGGGGAGTTCTACAAATTACACTATACAAACACTGGAGGCGGCTTTGGCTCAGTTTGTAGAGCAGGCAGTCCACTAATCACAGAGTGCTGGCAGCTCAATCGCTGGCCTCTCCATGTGTCAAAGCGTCCTTGGGCAAGACACTGAACCCCAAATGTTTCTCTGTGGCAGGAAAACACCTTGCACAGCAGATTCAATTGTGTGCGAGTCCATAAATGAAAAAAAAGAAGAAGAAAAAGAACAGCACACACAAACAAACACCGTAAAGCACTCTGTAGAATAGCTATAGGCCAAAAGATTCTATATCTACCACTGCATGCCAACACAGCAGTCTGAGCTGGAGAGATTAGTGGAATTTCCCTCAGGCAACATATTTTGAACCGTGCATTAAAGCCATGGTTTCTAGCTTTTCTCTTTACTACCCTCTTCAGGTGCACTGTAGTGCTCAGCTGTTATCTAAGCACAATGTACTTGCGCCATGTCGTCCAGGAAAATACCTGCATCTCATATTGTGATATCATTGCCATAGCAACGCTTTGCATTTTTGTTCCCTTGTGCAAGACAATGAGAGAAGAGCAGGCATGTCTGAGAGTGAGAGGCGCATGTAAGGCAACCCTCAACAAAACACAGCACTTTTTAAAACATGCAAGAAAATCTTTACTGCTAAATGACGAAACAACAAGAGTGTTTTATCGTTTGAGGCAAAAAAAAAAAAAACCCACAACATCTAGTACAACCAGACTGTAAAGCAAGAAATGCTAGAAACTGTTCACGTGGAACCCAAACCCAAATAAATGATCGAGCACCAACTAAATACAGGACTAATATTATCAATACCAATACAGACGTCGCAAATTCTGAACACATTTCAGTGACCACCAAATCACTCAATTACTCTTATTTTGTTAACACAAAATAACACACATTTCAGCTTTTCATGCATTTTGAAACTGGGTTTTTTGTAGAGCTGAAATGTAAATATGGCCATCTCTGAAGCACTTTGAGTTGACATATGTTGTTTAAATGTGCTATAGGCTATAAATAAACTGAAACCAGGTATCGATCAGATACCAATACCAACATAGATCAATACTGTCTACATTTGGGTCGATGTGCCCACCTTTGCTCCATATAACAGGAAGAGTAAATGGTGAATGGAAAGTACTGAGCTTAAAAAGCTCAACCCAAGCTACGAGACTGCAGGTAGAAAATTTTTATCAGTAAGTTTAGTTACTGTCAAACTAAAATGTTGAGCAGCTATTTTATACATTTACTGAAATTTTGAAATATTGCTGCTGTCTCTAATTTAGGTTAGAGTTCATCAATGACAGCAGGTCACTGGAACAAAAAGATGGGATAGAGATATTGGTTAGATATTGGTTTAAATGCTGCTACCTTCAAGATGCAAGCATAAATAACACATATCAATATCAGACAGTACTTCCAAGAACACACACACTCTTGATTTAATAGCAAAGTTTAATGTGAACTTTAACTGAATTTGTAGACACGCCTGCCACCTCATACCTCAGGTGAGCAGAAGCTTGCCGGTCATCGCTTTATGCCTTAGATCCTATATCTGATGGAGCAATCACCATCCTCACTGTTTATCGAACACAACAAGCATCTAATCATATCTCATTGCTTTTTGGACCCTGTCGAATCCTCTACGATTGACCATCAATACTGTCCATATGACAGCATGAAGGTCATGTTTAGGCAGCTAATACCAGCTCTGAAGAGCGCAGAGCGTTTCCATGGAGTCAAGGCTCCTGTTGGGAGGTAATTAGATGCCTGTTGAATCTCCACTGTGACACAACCCCCCTTCTCGCACCCCTTTATTCCATCGAAATCCCGTGTTTGTCCTCGCGCTCACTCTCTGGTGACAGAGCAGGCAGCTCTGAGTGACTCCACATGTGAACTCCATCTGCCACGAGCTGTCAACACGATCAGTCTCATCACCTCCGAGTCAGCGGCAGAGCTGCTGCGTCGCCAAAGGACATCCCAAGAGCTGTCAGGTACACAGGCCGTCATAATGTAACGTCCCTTTGTGAGTCGAGCACGTCCTGACTATGTAATGTGTGAAAAAAAACATTTGAATTCTTGACACTACACCACTAGCAATGTGAAATGGGGGAGATTTGCAAACACTTAGCAAGAACATTGCGTGAGTGTTAGTAGCAGTGAAAATAACGGGCTGTTTTTCATCTTTCTACAGCGCCCGTTTTTTTTGTACCATTCATAACTCGTTTCATATTATGCAAAAAAACATTATAGCAAACTTAGCAATACAATTAAATTAAATTCATCTTGGCTTAAGATGAAAAAAGATTTAAAAAAAAAAAAAACATTTTTCACTGATTGATCATCCATCCATCCATGCAAGTGCTACAGGAGCATGAAGCCAATCCCACTATAATTAACTCAGCACCCATTTCATAAAAAATGAATACATGAAGAAGTCTGAGTATTTTATTACTGCTTAAGTACTGGCAGTCATATGTAGCAGGTTTCTGTTTGCATTGCTCCGTCACAGGACAGTAGTGGAATTCCATCATACCAGTATAGTAGAGCACTTCACACAGGCAAACACACAAATCCCCTTCCCCCACACAAACACAGCCATAAACCTTGCGGTGGTGATAAAGCTGTCATTGCTACCAGACTAACAGCGACTGCGTTTACCTCCCTTTTGACCTGCTACCAGAGAGACCTCGCCTTTCCCTTTGCTGTCTCTCTCTACACCTATACACACACAGACCTCACTGTCTGAGAATTTGTCTCTTTCAGTCTCACGTTAGACCAAACGATGCCCTCATTAGCAGCACACCTGTTATCCTCTGCAGCCTCGGCCTGAATTGGAGGGAATGTGAGCTGTAATCTATGTAACCAGTGACTTCTGCCAGACCCCTGCTCCAGTGACTTATATCTGTACATCCCCCCCATGTACTGCACAGCGAGGGCAAGCTGTCAGTTCAATTAAAAAATAAATAAATAAAAACATATTCTGGCTGAGGGCAGCAGGGCTATATATGGGCAAAGCAGAGACAAGGTCAGCTGCATTGGTAAACCCACAGAGGAAATGGAACAAAGAGCTGAGTGGAGGTCCTGATCACGGAGAGCAAAGTCAAAGGGTGTAAATGACGCTGCGGGACTAAAAATCATAATTCACCCTTCATCCAAAATGGATGGCATGCTAGACGGCAGAGAAGCAATGAACTGAAGCACTGGTTCAGCAAACATGGCACACAGACGCAAACAGTGCCAGTTAGGGTGAAAGCGAAGAAAACACATTTCAGTGGGGCTGAGTGATAAACAGAGGAAGGGCAAAGCAGAGCATGTGCCAATAGAGAGGAGACAGAGTCTGCTGCTGCCTCCTGGAAGTCCACACAGAGAAGGTATGGTCACAAAATGACACCCCCCTGGACTCTGGTGTTTCCCTCCTACTGGGGGACTAGGAGATGCAGTCTGGCTGCTGAGACTTGGATGAGAGAAACACAGGATCAAAGTGTGGTGGTGAATTGCAGAACTCGCTCACCCACCTGACTGGTTAGTCGACAGAACCGGTTTTACTCTCATCCCCTTTTGCATAAAGCTGCTGAGAGACTGACAACAAACCCTTCTGGTTTGTACTTGGTTACATGTGCGAGCTGCTGCATCATCCCTTGGGTGTCAAGGCTACTTACCACCTACTGGATGCTCATTTTCCTTTCACCTTTCATTCCAAGGAGAACAGAGTAAATGTCAACAGTGCCACCACCACCACCACACCCGTTTACTCCCTCTCCTACACCCCTCCCCTCCTCCAAGGCACTTTTTAAGGGTGTATTTTGTCTGAGAATAATAAGCAGCAAGTTTACACAGTTAATAACTGCATGTTAACTAAACCCAGTCCATCAGCGCACAGCACACCGTGACATTTTTCACTTATGAGTGGCTGCTGTCTTTGTTTCCAATACCACATTATCACCTGCCCGCACGCATTCTCGCTCATAAACGTGTCAAAGGCAGAAGACGCAGTGACAGCGCTCTATTAAAATAGAAAAAATTAGAGCCGGATCCTTTCACGCCTTTAAACAGACGAGCACGCCGCTGACTCACGGCACACATCTGCGATGTTTCCATCGTAGTAAAGTGATGCAAGCGACGCTGCTGTACCTCTACAGCGATAAGGAATCGTGATGTCATCGCTGCCTCCAGTTGAACTTCTTATTATGATGACACAGTGTCCTCGTAGGCAATCTGTCTGATTACAACGCGCGCGCGCACACATATATACACACACACCTACCCGTACGCACAATAGCCCACACGCTGGCGCGAGCGCAGGCTGTGGGCGTGAGCGCAATTTCAATATTTCAGAGTGATAATATTGTAATTGTTGCCACTCACCAGCACTACACTTTGATCCTCATCTTTTATCCGACTTGTATCCGATGTCAAATATAAGCTCCGGTGCCGGTTATTCCCAAATTAATCAGGGTTTAGAAGCAGCTGGGCATCAGCTGGGAGAAGTGAAGCCGGACTCCAGAGGCACACCGCCTGGTTGCCGTTAAGTACAGTGTTTACAGTTGCTTGTTAAATGTCCCGCACAGGCTCGTGCGTACCGGTGTGCAGCGGACACAAACGCAAGGTTAGGCCGTTCAAAAGAGCGTCCCTGAAGGCGTGGCGACCGTCCTGTCCTGCGCCACGGAGACTCGGCGGACTGCACAGTTACATCCACACGTCCTCGGAGCGAGTGATCAGCCACAGAGGAGGGTAGCTCCTACTACTCACCGGTCAGGCAGCGTATAATATGACTTCCGCGTTCGACTCTTTCAAAATAAGATGATCCACGAGTACTGCGGGAATTCTCGAGAACCCCGAATAATAAGAAGGGTTAAAAGCCACATGTTCATCGAGTACAATTGAAAAGTTAGTTAGCAATAATGATTCAGGGCTCGTTTAAAATACCATTTAAGTCAAAGTTGAAAGTCAAACACAAAATAAAGGCTCTATGAGGATCCTGTATTTTGTGAGGCTCTATGGTCCCCACGGAGCTTTGGCGCATATTAATCAATCAAATAAACATTGAATAATGTCTAAAAAGTCACTTTTACACGCATGTGCATCTGTAACAGCGTTGAACTTTGTCTTGCCAGCGTTTCTCATCGTTTTAAGCTTTTATTTTGAAAGTAGAAATAATTTCCGGTGGTTGTTTCTAGTAGGGACCTGGATACTGCCGTGGGCAAGCAGTGATATTCTCCCTCTCTCTCTTCTTGTCCATCCTCCGTCTCCACACACACACACACACACAGGTCTTTTCTGTTTCTGCTACTCACTCTCATACCAAAGCACAATAAATCGCAGCAGTGTTTCACCTATTTAAACACAATGCGAAACCCCCCCCCCAGACTTCCCAATTAAATTAATTGGGACGTATTCAGCAGGGTTGTGAAAATAACAATGTTTACCTCTGGAGCTTTGAGTCCATGGCTATATTAATTTTACAACCAATATAAGAAGAACAAGAAAGTTAAGCAAATTGTCAAAATTCCTTTAATAGTTGTCTGTATGAATCACCTTTTCCATCTCCAATCACAACCAATTTACAAGAAGCAAGGATCACTTTTAATTTGTAATCCTGAGGCGTCTGTTTTACCACTGACAGCCTGAGTGATGCCCGCTAACCATGACCCCAGATTGAAAGGGTCACATCTGAATGTGGAAATGAGACTCTAACATTCGAAGTCAGGCTGTATTTCCATTAAAATTGACTTAATATCTTTATGTTAATATAAAAATAACAATGGGATGTTCAAAACATCCTTACTGAGTGGAGATGAGATAAGAATGTGAGGTCTTGCTTTTTTCAGTTTCAGGGTTTTTTTTCTCCAAAGTTAAGCTGTAATGTATTGGAGGGGAGTAATTAATTTGAAGGGAAGGGTTGGAGAGAGGGAAGGGGAGAGATGGACAGAGCGGGAGATAATTAAGTGGATGAAATGCAGAGTGGTAAAGGTCCTTGTCGTGTCGTGAGGGGCTGTGTGCGAGCTGCTGTCCCTGGAGCTTTGATGCCTGCTGCTGTGGCTTCTGGATGAAGGAAAAATTTGTTCTGACATTGCAGCAAAGGACAGAGATAAATCTCTCTCTCTGCTATATATACACACACACAAATAAGTGAGGCAGGTGCACAGGGTCTTGTTATGAGAGGTGGGAATTAATCTGCACATGTGCATGCTATTTCACACGTCCATAGACAGCTGTTTTTGTCATTTGTACAAGAGACTGCTCTGACCTTTATTTAGTCATCCATTCTATTGATTTCTGTAACATTTTGCTTTACAATGCAACCGAGATTGAGAATGAAAGGCCATCACTCAAAAGAAGTCAGATGTGCCAGACATTTCAAATGTAGGACGACGCTGCACGTCAAGATTTATATCCACCGCCTGCATTTCATAACCACAGTGCTTTCCCAAGTTCCACCTGTTTTCATTTGCAATTAGCAAACAAAGTTAATAATAAAATCTTCTCATACAGTTTTTTAATACCACAGTACTTGCAGTCATATCATTGTAACTACTTTTTGGGGATAATTATGCAGGGAAAATCTGGTATCATGACACACAGTGTGCAGACGACTAAAAAAACAACAGCAGCAGACCAAAGCTGGAACACATTATTCTATTTAACTATGAAAATGCACCATCACATTTGTTTCACCTTCCAAATCAGTGCAGAACACAAGCCTTTGTTTAAAGCCTTTTACTGTCTGTAATGTGGCAAACTAATGGGTAGTTCACTGACCTAGCCTCCTGGGAAATGCCAGATTTTGGGTGTACTTCGGTGTAGCCAGGCTGTCTGGATAGATGATAGTGAGCATATTGTTCATGACGTTCTGTTCTGTTCAGACAGACATATAAAAGAGCTAGTAAAGGCTACATACATACATACATATATATATTTTCACAGTGGTTGTTGTCAGGGAATGATGAGAGGCAGAACCAATGGCAGTGCAGTAGTTTGCATTGTTTCCTCACAGTAAGAAGGTCCTGGGTTTGAATTGAGTGACTGGTTGGGGCCTTTATGTGGAGTTTGGAGGCTCTCTCTGGTTTCCTGCCACAGTCCAAAGACATGTATGTTGAGGTTAATTGGTAATTCTAAATTGGCTGTAGATAGGAATGGTTTTCTGTGATAGACTGGTGACTTGTCCATTCAATGACAGCTTGAATAGGCTCCAGCACCCTCTGTGACCCTGAATTGGATAAGTGGAAGAAGATGGATGGATAGCCTAAGGTTTCATTTCAGCAAATGCACCTACTAGGAGACCTTTCAGCTTCCAGTGTGCAAAATCTTCTTCTGTCTTAAGATTTTGGCACACCACTATGAACTGTCTGTTAAGAGAGATGATACTATTTGTGTTTTAAATTTGGTTTTAGTTTTATTTATAGATCCAAGACCTAATTGTGTGCAAACAATGACATCACAACTGATAAAAATAATTGCTGAGTGACTAAAATCCCACCCAAACTAAGTGCTCAATACCTGACCTCATGCCTTCACATAAAACCACAAGTACAAATGATTAAGCTTGTGGCATGTTTTTCCCCAGATGGAAGGGTGATTTCCCACACTGTGGCTGCGTGAGTATACATTGGTGATACACACACACATACAAACACAACAATAATCGAAGCAACACGCAGGGACGGACTTGGAGACAAAAAAACAAACATAGTTCAGATATGAGGCTAATTTGTTTAGGGGGATGTTTGTCACTATTCCTGTTTCTCTATTACTCAGCAGCAGCTAAACTCTTTGATTAGTTCCTGTCATGCATATATGTGTGTGTGTTTGTATGTTTTAGTCTGTGGCCTAAACATGACTCTGTGATTCCAAGAAGCTTCTAGAAGAAGAAGAAGACCCAACTTTCAAAACTGTGGCATCACCTCTGCTCCTCACTCTCCCCTTGCAGGCTTACGTTGCACAGTGAGGCTCAGTGACAGATGCTGATCGCATTTGAAACGTTTCTTTCTTTCTTTCTTTCTTTCTTTCTTTCTTTCTTTCTTTCTTTCTTTCTTTCTTTCTTTCTTTCTTTCTTTCTTTCTTTCTTTCTTTCTTTCTTTTTCCAAAATCATTTGCCTGCAGTATATAACACCCGCATTGCGCCTTCATCAGAAGCTGTTGCTTGGTGCCGAGAGAACAACATCCCAGAGAAGTGCTGCAAATAAACTCGACAGTCACAGATCAAATCTAGCGCTACAGTCAGTATAGGTGTGAATGCTGTGTTCTCCATTACGATCTTCACAGCAACTGCAGCAGTCAGTCACTTTAGTACAATGACAAAGCCACTATTGAAATGTGGCTATGCTAATTCTGTTTCAAGCTTATAGGTCAGAAACAGTACATAGCACGAGCTGGTAGGGATGGAGGTGACCTTTTTTTTTTTTTTTTTTTTTTTAAAATCCAGACAGCAAATAACTTAAAAGATGTATTCCCTCTTTTCTCTCTGCTCTCAGCTTTCAGCGTTATCTCTTCCCACCTCTCTCTGTGTCTCTCTAACGGCCCTGCTTCCTCGGCTCTCCTGCAGGGCCCAACATGCCTTGCCAGAAGCATACTCATTATTTATGCCACTGCAAATGTACCACAACAATGTAAAATTACTTTTGCATCTGTTACGAGTGTAATTCACTTCTAAAAGGAGGCTATTAGTTCTATTTAACAATCTTTTTTTTGGTCCCATCATGCTGTGTCTGTAGTTAGACTAACTTATGATTACTGCAGATGGAATATTCACGATTCACGGAAGAGCACGAGTGATATAATACGAGGATGCTGCAGGATTACATTAGAGACGGCAATATTTCTCCTGTGCATGACAGGATGGACAGATTAGTAGCTCACAGCGATAAGTGGGAGGAAAGCAAGAAAAGAGAGGAAACATTCAGGAGAGATGACAGGTACCTATAACCAAAAGCTAAAAAATATGGAATTTAAAGTGTTCACAGGACAGATTTGCTTCAGTGAGAGTTGAGAGACCTTTCGCTGTCTGTCATTTTGTTTGTCCACTGGAGCTTGTGAAGAATGTGGCCAAAGAGTTGTCAGTGCCAGATCTGAGTCTGGTCTGCCCACCCTTGGCTGATCGCTCCTCATTTCAACAGGCGCCTCTCTGTCTCTCAATAGCTCAGTCTGTACCCATCCCATGTCCCCCTCAATTTCAGAAGAGGGGAATAAAGAGAATGAGGAGACAAAACAAGAGGGCTCTTTTGTGGCGGTTGAGGAGGACAGGGATGGTTGTCTGACTCTCCCTGTCGTAGGCCCCTTCTGGCAAAAAAATTGGAAAGTAATAAGAACTCAAACACAATAACAACACCCAATAGATCCACGAAATGGGTGTGGATGCTGATTTCTAGGTCAGACAAAGAGGGAGGAGAGAGGATGATGTATGTCAGTAGGTTTGACTGAGGGTGGGAAGGGGGTGTCATGAGGTAGGTGGTTGGTGTGTACATAATATACTTGCAAAACGGCATGAACGGTGAGTCACCGGGAGCTCAGAGATCAGTGAAAATCCCTCACCATGCTAGTCTGGATTATGATTTATATCAGCGACGTGGAGCATTGTCGGGACTCAGTTCAGAAGGTTGTTCATGCAAGATGAGTAATCAACTTGTGGAGTAGGTTGAAAGGTTTGTGTCTGACTGACTCATTTTGAAACAAGATAAGTATAAAAGGATCTCACACATGTGATTTTTTTATAGCGATATACACTATATCAAGCAAAGAAGAAGTTATATTAAAGTTCAACTGATCCTTTTGTTTTTTAGATATTTTCTAAATATTTCTAGATAGAAGATACTAGTGGAGTTAGTACTACATTAGCATTAGGTTGTAACCTAGTTGGTGAATGCTCACAGCTTACAACTGAGCCTATAAATGCTATTCCTTTGCTTTTTTCCCTTTGTTTTTGTTTAGGAAAGGCTGTCTAAGAAAGCCCAAGCACTTCAGCATGCTGAGAAATCCAAGAACTGGCACGCCCTGTCATACACGCACCAACTGGTGCTTAGTTAGGTAAAACAATTCAACTGCTTGTTAATGCAAATATCTGATCAGCCAATCCCATCAGACCAACACGGTGGATTTAGGCATGTAGACGTGGTCAGGATGACCTGCTGAAGTTCAAATTGAGCATCAGAATGAGGAAGAAAAGGGATTATATGTCTTTGAACGTGGCATGGTTCCGGTGCCAGACAGACGTATGTCAGAAAAATCCTGGATTTCTCAATTTCTGTTACAACACTTGGATGGTAGGGTAGAAATTAACAATAAAAAACACGGGGATGGATCAGTAGTTCAGGCTTGTGGTAGAGGTGTGGTAGAGGTGTTGTAATGGTGCGGGGGATATTTTCTTGGCACTTTCTTGTGCTCCTTAGTACCAACTGAGCACTGTTCACCTCAGTATTGTGTCATCCCTTCACGACCACGGTGTACCAATCTTCTGATGGCTGCTTCCAGCGTGTCACAAATCTCAGATCATCTTAAACTGGTTTCATTAACATGACAGTAAGTTTCTTGTACTCAAACGGCCTCCACAGTCATCCAGTCCAATAGAGCACCTTTGGGATGTGGTGGAACTGGAGATTCACATCATGGATGTGCAACCAACAAACCTGCAGCAACTGTGTTTTTTGAGTAATGTTTCCAGCACCTCGTTGATTCTGTGCCATGCAGAATTAAGCTAGCTATGAAGGCAAGCTGCCTTAATTCTTTAGTCAACTTTAATCAGCACTTTATCAGCAGTTTTGTTAAATGAAAGCTTAAATGAATGATGATATATGAGAGGAAGTTGACAACAAGGCACACATTGATAACACTTAGCAAAGTAACAGTGAGCAAGCAGAAATTCAGATCTGTGACATGAAGTGCACAGAAAGAAGTCATTTAAAGAGCAATCAAATTTTGTTTCTATGTAAAAATTGATGCTAAACCTTCTCACTTGTAAATATGAGTTTGATTTATTGTGTATCACTTCTTAATTTCGCATGTCTACATTTTAGAAACTGTCCCAATCAGCGGACTCTCTTCCAGTAAGGAGACACACTCAGTGCTTTACATGCGTAAACACTTGTTTTTCAAATGTCATTTGTTTTTCAAGAGCACACGGTGGTGATTTTTTCTCTACTCCTTCTCTCAGATAGGCAGTGCAATAGGGGAATAACTCAACAGTAATTTAGAGATCATTAAAAGCAGTGACTAAAGATGTCTGTGGGTATGCTGCTAACGCTCAGAAATGCACACTTACATCAGGGGTAAATGGAAGGAGGAGAAAAAGACGGCACAAGAAAGAACAATTGCAGTAAATTAAAAAAAATTACTTTATCAAAAGTGATTTTGGTTAGTCACTATAAAATCTTTAACCTTCAACAGCGAGTGTTTGTGGGGGTGTATGCGAAAGCTTTGTCATCTTTTCTCTTTCCTCACCTGCGCAGGCTGCATGTCATTAACAACTAGAAGAAACTGTGAAGAAAAGCATCTATTCACATCATCTTCCCACACAGCGTAACCTCTGCTATTCCATCAAAGCGGAAATATAATTAATGACGTTATTGTCATGTATAGCTTGCACTTGGATGCCAATCGCACACACTGAGATGTCAGGCTGCATCATAATCCGCCTAATGTTGGCAGCACTACTAGGGGTGAATGGGTCTGTTTGTGTTTAGCCTGCCCAGAGCAGAGCCCCTTCAGTGGGATAGAGGATCAGCCATTTTTTCTTGTGGCCCTGTGGCTCTGGGATCAGCAGGGTACAGGGAATTACACGACCACATAGAGGGAAATGTGCTGGCTGCTCAACGACACTGAGTTTCTATTTTTTCCTCTAGATATGCCAAGTAGCTTAAATTGACAAAAACTAACCAATTTCTTTGAAAATACTTGTAAAATCAAGTGAAGTCTCCTTAAAACCATTCACATTAGGGGATCTTCAGGGTTGCTTTGTGCCTCAGTTGTAATCAAACAAGAGGAGGATTATTTGATGTTTCAGCTGAAATCTGTGCTCCCGGTTAAAGACAAAGCCGTGCAAACATCACAGATCCAAATTCAAGTTAGCTTCAATATTTAGCAAGGCTAAAATGAGAAGATGTGGAGTCTTGTTTGTCAAACAGCTTCACAAATCTTTTCTGGGGTTTGTGGACACAATGGATTTCAGGGCATCATTACAACAGTGTCAACGCATCGCTCCAGTACAGTTGTGGCTGACGCTTTCTGACATGTGTCACGTCTTGTGTGTAAACTGATGCAGAGAGAAAGGATGCAGAAATGATCGGTGGATGGAAAGTCATCGTGAAGCTCGAGGAATCCGAGTTGACAGCTTTGGTCCTGACATCATGTATCTGCCAGGGCTTCAGCACACACTGTACTTACTGCATGTCTCAGTGGCTTCAGATTTAAAAAAAAAAAAAAAAAAAAAAAGACCCATTCACAGTTATTTGATACAAATATTTGCTTGTTGGTTTGCTTTATTAAAGAAAAGACCTGCAGCAGTTATGCAAATAAAAAATTCTGACTAATACTTTGTGAGTAAGTAGCCATCTCTTTAGTTGACTGAATGACTGCAACCCTGATTGTGTAAAATAGAGATTAAAATGAATGTCAAACAGTTCATTTTAACCTCTGTGAACTTAAGCTTGACCTGGTTTTTGCCTGTAGAGTAATACATCTGCTCTTCTTTCTGCTAGAAAAAAAGCACTCACAGTATTTTCTTACTACAAGCCTCATTCCCCATTCACACATGCACATTCATACAAGTCCTTTTATGTATGCTTAACCTATCATTTAAGGCCTTTACACAGTGGATGGATGAAATTTGTGCGATAAAACATTTTTTTCAGACTCACTTATTCATAATGTAGACATTCACACCATCTGGGGAATTTTGCAGGATGAATTTGCACCATTTGTTTCAGATCACACTTGATATTTCCAGTGTTTATCATGCAAATTAACATATCTGATCAATCTGACCATTTAGTACCAATGCTAAAAACATGCACTGGTACTGAATATACAATGATACAGACATAGGAAAATAATACTATTTTGCCTCAGACACACAGGTTGATGTTGCTCTGGGTCAGTCGACTCTTTTGCTATTTCTCTGCCTCCTCAGATGTGGTCCCATCTCTACTAATGAGCTCAAACTGCCCCACTGACAACCTGAAATATGTCCAAAAGCGGCCGTGATACAGCTTCAACATCTCGATCAAGCCATGAAATTCTCCCTGCTGCTCCCAGAATCTCTGTTTCTTCCTTTTCTTGTTTAGACACATCAGCACCAAACATCATTACTTGATGTTGACCTCAATGTTTTTTGTAGTGAGCATGAACTTTTGGCAAAATCCCAACACTTTCGGTGTGTATATTTGTTACATATACGTATATATACCTGTGTATAGGTCTTTTTTTTGCAAGGCACTGTAAAGGCCTCACACTCACACTCTGATGGAAGGACTGTGGAGACTCAAGGTCTAGTATTTTGCCCAAGGATACTTCAACATACCTCCTGAGCCACAGCCGCAGTTTCTGACCTGCCTCATTTCTTATTCTCCAAAGTTATGAGTGATGATTAACTTGAAAAAAAAACTTGGCACAGACACAGAACATCTCTTTGTTGATAATTTAACATGAATATTGATATACAGTCATGACAGCAGCTTTTACCCCTCTGCTTTGGCACAAGAGTGGGCTGAACGAAATAGTGAAGCCTGCGTGCTTTTGGAGATACTTTGTCAAAATGATTTTTGATTCAAGAAGATAGTGAAGTTGACTTTGCATCACTTGTGTGATGAAAACAAAAAACAACATTTCTTATCTGCCGTTCACTTTAGAGGTCACATGCTACTGCAATAACGTGCACGTCTGAGCCATGTGATCAGAGCCGTTGTCCTTAGTGTGGTTAGGAGACCTTTCAGAGTTCATTCCTGCTACTGGAAACGCTGATGTGACTTCATGATTGAGTACAGTAGATGTTCTCAAATGTCAATCATGGCAGCTTCATCAGCAGGTGGTGTTTACAGTTGTCTCATATCTTTTTTTGTCAAAATTTCCACTCAGTTTTTCAACTGCAATTGAATCGAGTGAGACAAGTAAGCACTTAATAAGCAAGCAGCAATCCCACATTCTGCAGCGTTCATATTTAATTATATTGAATTTTACATACGGAATTAAATGATTACCTCTATGTTTTACCATGACTGTCACTGCCAAGTTAAAAACTTCTTAAAAAGTGGCAGTAATTTTGGGTTTTAGGGAAACTGAGACCACATATGATGTGTGTTCAATAATTAAAGCATATATGTTTGTAGACGAATGAGTGTGAACCAGCAAAAACCAAAAATCTCTTATCCACATTGCTCTTTTTGTCAGTGACACTTTAACTCTTGTCCTCTTTCACTCAGAGGCAGCACATGAGGCTAACAGGATGAAATGAAACTTTTAAGCTGAATGCTGGTCAGGTTGACCAAGTCAGGTCAACCCAGCGTCCACAAACTTTAAATATTTAAATTGAAAATTTCCCAGTGAAAGGCTTATATGTGCTGTCCAAAATCCTGAATGTTAGAGCCAATGATTACTACAAGCGGCTGTGGATCTGGAGGTCGAGGAGGTCGTCCACTTATCTGAAGGTGGGTGGTTTAATGTGTGGCTCAGTCTGCATGTTGAAGTGTCCTTGGCTGTTAGTATGACAGTGAAAGTGCTGAACAGTTGAATGAGGCTTGTAGTACTACAGTTCACTCTGAGTAGCTGATAAGACTACAGAGTAAATTTAAAACCTATTTACATAAGAAGGGTCAAAATGTACAAGAAACTTACTTAGAAAAACAGGGACTTCATTCTGCTGGAGGGGACCGAGATGAGCTTGAATAGATTTGGAATTATTGAATTTGGATTTCAAATTAAAAGAATGAATATTGGCTGTATTTCACACATTTTTGTTGCATGCTCAGGGGCATCTGTGGTTCAGTTTGGCTGAAACTGGATGGTAAATATGGATCAAGATTAAAAAGAAATTAAACATTTTTTTAAAATCCTTTTTACCAAAAGTGTCAATAATAATACTTGTATTTTTTTCATTAAAAAATCTTTACAAAATATAAATTTTCACCATAAAGGGCATGAATGGATTCCACATAAAAACATAAAACATCCCCACAGTCACTTTCATCTACAAACCTCTCCAAAAACTCAGCAGTGCAGGTCCTCATCTATACTTTACTATTTTAGGCTTTTTATGTCACATTTCTTCCTAAAACCCCAAGAAAATAGAGGACCGATCTGTGTCTGTCTAATACTACTACGGTGCTTTTAATTTGTGTGGCTTCATAGAGGTGCTAGGTACTGCTATTTTCATTTGATGCGGGAGATTTCAGGAGCTTTTACTTCAACAATCACGAGTAAAACTGATCATTTTGATGTGGAAACTATTCATCTCTGACCTGCTTTTGAAGACATTAGATGAAAGGAGCAGTGAAGCTATTTCCGTCTCAAACTTGGGCGCTGTTGAGTCTTAAAATGATTGACAACCATGCCACTGGATGGGACTGAACAATATCGCAAAAGCAACAGAGAGTGAGGCCACATTTTCGTTCTATATGGTGCATTTAACAGTCGCCATTAAACAGGTGCGTCTGGGCTAAAAGGGGAAGACTATAAATTAGAGGAAAAAAGTATAGCAGCTTACATTAACTTGCTTTTTTTTATTGTGCTCTCCTTATGAACTCCTCTCTCTTTATTGATCGTCTCTCCATCCTCTCACTTCACAACCAGATGCTCCAGGAGGCGGACTGATTGACAGGCCTGTGTTCTGCTCCTGCTGGATAATACCCTTCCCACCTCTCTCGTTGCCTGGGTGACAGATGGGTTTTCTCTGCTGTAACACTCGGTTTCCATCTCTGTCACCTCAGATTGGTGAGCGTTCACGAAAGAGAGCAAGGAACGGTGTTTGAGTCTTAGTCAATCCTACACTTCCCATGACAAATGACAGCGGCACAGACAAACAGTGCACAGTGAGTCGTTTGTGTTTCTAACTGTGACATTGTCTCATAGTCTCTCACACTCTGCTCACACCAATCTTGCACACTGTTCTCTCTCTGGAATGGGAGCTGACATTAAAAGCAGACTGCGCCTGTCTGTGATTCACAGTGAAGATATTTCTCTGCTCTCCCTCGGATGATGCTTAAACATAGAGCTTTGGCTTCCTGTGCCAGCAGAGGTAGGAGTCTTTGATTCAAAACCAACTGGAACGGGTCAAAAAAACAGCCTGGAGGCAGCTGCTTCCTCAGCTAAAGTACCTCTCGTTTTGCTCCTCTCTGTCTCTCCCCTTCCTTCCCCCCCCGTTTTCCCTTTTGTCACTTAGCATCATCTCTAACAACGTTGCTATTAGCACAGCTCATCATTCACGCTGGCAGTGCCCGTGGCACAATTGGGCCAGTGCCAAGTGAAATAGATGACATCATCCGTTGTGCTTGTGCACTAGTCCAGTCAGGCTTTGAGGCACCAGTATGAAGCTTTGGACTTGATTAGCGTTGAGACCATGACATCACCCTTCAGTCAGTTTCCCTATGGAGGCACTGACATCATCCATCTGAGTCAATTATTACGATCGCAGGTGTCTAATAATCTGTTTAGAGCCTCGCTAGTAATGATTACAGGTCCCAGATCATTCCTGAATCAATGTGGAAATCTATCATCTAAAACCAGGTGTGAAGAATAACTCATATGTAGACTGTCTGTGCGCCTGCATGTTGAGTTAATAAACAAGCACACCTGCTGCTGCTGTTGTTGCTTCTACCATATATTCTGATTTGACCCTACCCAAGGCAATCCTTGTGCTTTTTCCTAATCCTGTATTATTCAAAAACATGGTCTTCCCATCAGCTTATTTCATTGGCAGGAGTAGAAACTCATCTTACCCCTGAATGAATGTTTCTTCCTGTGAAGCCCTTTTTTCTGTTACATGTCTGCAGGAAATAAGAGCAGCCTTACAAGTAAATAAATGCAAAAAATCTACAACACATTACAGGTTGTATATTTTTGCTTTTCTGTCGATCTTTGAAACGTGTTGGCAGTCTGAAAACAAAAAAAAGGAAAAATGAAAATCTGGGGAAACAGTCATAAGATTCCCTGACAGAAGGAGGTAAGTTCCCACGGGGAGCTAAGACAGCGAAACACAACTGAAGAACTGATGACAGGTATTACTGGAACGTGCGAGCATTTATGTGCACGGTGACAAACGTGCTTGCACAAGCTCGGAGAAAACACATCGGCTTGTTTATGATAGGTTACACCTCGAAAAGAGTGATGAACGTATATTTGATTGGGTGGATGCAAACGAGATAAAACCCCAAACACTTTCATTTGCTGTAACATTTCCTTTTTGGGTCGTCACAAGGGTGTCTTTTTAAAAAGTTTTCCCATATTGTAATTACAGATTTCTACCTGGAACCCCATTACTTAAACTTTCAGGTCTTTTTTTCCTCTAAGTTTTGTGTTGGTGTTCGAAGGTAAGTATATTATCTCCCTGTTGGGAGCCAGACATGCGAGAGAAGAAGCAGATAAGGGAACACGGTGAGACGCTGAGCTGTCTTGCAGTGATAATTAAGGAAGAACCAGGTGGACAAGTGTGACTGTCGAATTAGTCATAAGGGGCTCGATACATACACACACACACACACACACACACACACACCTTGGTATGCACACACAGACAGGCACATGACGACACAATGATACACGCCAGCACTCTGTCACATCTCAGAGCAGTCTTCACACATTTTGTTCAGCAGGTATGTGACATGTTTAATTACGGGTGGATGATGAACATCATGTCAGACGCTCAAACATGGAAGGCTGTATTACAGCTTCAGGAGGAACGCTTCACAGAAGATTCTCCATGCAGCAGTGTTGGCTACATAGTTTGCATAAGAGCTGGAAGCACACACAATGTCTTCTAAATACAACAGTTGACTACCAGGAGCCTGGTATGAAATAGAAATCATTTCAGTAATATTTCATAATACAGTTTGCAGATCATGGTTTTATTTCCCAACGTTCATGGAATTAAAGTTTTATAAATTTAGGATGTAATTAATGAAGGTGGAACGACGGGAGTAAAAATGGGCAATTTTGAGGCAAATTAGAAAATACACCAACACCAGACACTTATTTCAGATACACTTTGCTAATACCAGGTTAGATCTGTGTTTGCTTTCAGAACAACTTGGCATAGATTTAACAAGGTGCTGGAAACATTCCTCAGAGATTTTGATCCATATTGACATGACAGCATCACACAATTCTGCAGATTTGTTGGCTGCACATTCATAATGCTCTCCTGTTTCACCGCATCCCAAAGCTGCTCTAGTGCAGCGGTCCCCAACCCCCGGGCCACGGACCAGTACTGGTCCGTGAGTTGTTTGGTACTGGGCCGCAAGAGTTGAGGCTCGGGTGTGAAATGTATGGTTGTTTAGAGTTTTTACAGTTTACTTGGTTTCCCTGGATCTTTTCCCGTGTTATAGTTGTGTCTTATTTTGAAAGAAATATTTACGCATTACCATAGCAACCAGAGAGCATTAAGGGGCAGAGAGGAGGATGTTACTCTCAATGTTTTTGGTGCATTTCAGAAGGAAATAAAGTTAATAAAGCTAATAAAGTTACACAATTACACAGTGAATTCTCGTTTATTATTATATTTACAAAATACCACAATTTTTGTCTTGGTCGTATCATTTCATTTTGTTGTATTTATCCATGACACCTTAAAGGCCGGCCCGTGAAAATATTGGCTGACATTAAACCGGTCCGTGGCTCAAAAAAGGTTGGGGACCACTGTTCTAGTGGACTGAGATCTGGTGTCTGTGGAGGCCCTTTGAGTAAAGTGAACTCGCTGTCATGCTCAGTTAATCAGTTTGAGATGATTTGAGCTTTGGATAATACAATGCAATATTTTTCAAATCTTTGTTCAAATCAGTTTTGGTGAGCTTGTGTGAATTGTAGCCTTAGTTTCCTGTTTTTAGTTGACGGGGATGGCACTAAGTGTGGTCTTCTGCCACTGTAGCTCATCTTCAAGGTTCAAGAAGAGATGCTCTTCTGCATACCTTGTTTGTAATGAATGGCTATTTGAGTTACTGTTACCTTCCTATCAGCTCAAAGCGATCTGTCCATACTCCTCTGACCTATCCAGTAAAGGGTTTTCACCAAATGAATTACAGTTCGCTGGAAATTTCCTCTTTTCTAGTAAACTCAAGAGATGGTTGTGTGGGGGAAAATCCCAATAGATCAGCAGTTTCTAAAATAATCAGGCAGCCCATCTGGCACTAACATGCCATATTTAAAGTCACTTACCCGTGCCTTTTGTATCCATGCTGATGCTCAGTTTGAACTTTATCAGGTCATCTTGATCATGCCTACATGCCAGTAAGCAGTGTGTACATCAGTAATTCTGACAGCATCAGTATCAATGAGGGGAAAAAAGACCTCAGATGGGCTCTGTGCTGTGAAAATGCCACAGCAGTGCAATGTCACATCAACAGTGTGTAGATACAGATCACACAGGATCGAAAGAGACATGTAGCCTGACAGTAAAAATCAAAATGCTTTTGTTTTCATGGAGAAAATATAAGAAATGTGCATGTCCATACTTGCAAAGAGACACTGCATTAAAGCCACCCCCTCTGAGCCATAGTTATGATAACCACGCGTGACATGTATGGCTTCACATCACCAGAGTTGGTAGATTGCTATCGAAAACTGCACGAAATCAGCGTGTGAGCAGTGCTTCAAGCCATGACAGCTACTTTGAACTCTCAGGGCAGCCAGTGGGTGTACGACTCTGATAGTCAATTTATGCTGCATAATGCAAAGACAGGAGCTCCTGATAAATTATGACTCACAGACAGTCTGAGTTAGAATTATTTTGCGTACACGTCTGTTACTCCACGTTTGTTATTCCTCATGGAGACTCATAGGATTTATCAAGGTGCACTTTTTTTAACCAGCTGACATAACAAACTCCCTTCAACCCTCACCAAACACATTCTCAGAGCCACATGATACGAGCTGCATCGTTGGTGTCTGCTGCTATTCGAGTGAATCACACCCTGACAGAAACATCACTTTCTGTATTTTTTTTTTTTTTTTTTTTTTTTTTTTACAGAAGGCTATCCTTTCTTTGCTCGATCGCACCCTGTAAGCCGCCGCCGCTCCCCGCCATTCAATCCGTCCTTTGTGTTGCTCTGCACCCACTGTTTTTTCCCCATATCTTGGAGAAACTGGCCACCATTGAGGCGCACAGTGCGTAAATGCCACATATCCTGGGAAATTAATAAAAAAAACAAATTAGGTTTGCTTGTGAAAGAGAGAGTGACTTAGGGAAAGAAAGCAAAAGGAGGAAAAAAAGGACAGAAGCGAGTGAGAATGGCGGAGAGATTGATAGGATGTGTGAAGAAGCATCTCGTCTCATTATGTGTGAAAATGAACCCACGTGGTTGCTTCTCCTTCTCCGTAATTACCAAGACACTGCTCTGTCATTAGCGGGATTAAAATAAACTTAGCAGCACACACCACAAAACAACCGCAATGACACTCACGCACACACACAAAGACATATGCCGAAGCAGTTTTCTAGCTTTTAACTTCCTTCGCTTCTTTAAACAGCTGAAACGGATGCTTTTCAGATTGCATCGAATAAACCACGTCGGTGATCCCATCTTTCAGAACCTGAAACCTATTTCCTACCTGTGAGGAAAGCTATTTACACTATCAGCCCTCCATTCAGCCTCATAACTGCTCCGTCACATAATCATGTCTGCATTTGCCAGAATCTCATTTGGTGATGCCTTCCGTGATGCAGGGAATTTATTATCAGGCTGGTTTGTTTTTGATAGTCCTTCCACAGGCCCTCTGTTGGGTTTCCTAGCAACAGGTCTGTGTAAGGGCTGGTGCAAAGAGGGGGATAGCAGTGTCCCCATCCTGATTAGCCTCTAATTACTTTAATGGAAGCGAGGGTCTCTGGATATGTACCCCCACCTGCTCACAGTCTCTTCTTAGACATCCATACATTGGCAGCTATCAAAGCAGCTGCTTAGCCACTGTGTATTTCCTCCTACTTTAATGCTGCGGGGGCCACTTAAGCCGTTTTAAAAAAAATAAGGTTAGGCAGCGAATTTGCTCATTGGAGGATCCGTTCTCCTTTAAGACGAGCCCTTGTAGCAGCGTCTTAGTTGTGAGCATGTTAACATGCTGAGATTAACATTTAGCTGAAAGTGCCGCTGTGTATCAGCCTCACAAGGCCAGCAGCACAGCTGTAGACCGCTTTGTCTTGTTCCTCTGCAGACGAGCGACGAACTGCTGTCACATCCTCCTGTAAGAAACACACAAGCACTGTTGTAGCGCGCCTAAAAGCAGATGCAGCACACACATTTATATGCACGCACACTTCACATGTAATTTAATGTCACCCAGTTGTTACTCATCTGACTTGTGCCATCGTTAGAGTACCCATGGTTACCGTGAGTCTAAGTGTGCATGAGAAGTAAGAAAAGGAGAAATAAGCTGAGCAGAAAAGAAGAAGAAGAAGTGGAAGATGCCTTCGGTGGGGGGGAAATGACGAGGAGCTAAGGAGGATGAAAAAAGTAAGATATTTTGCCTGGTGCAAAGAGTTTCCCTGAAGAAACAGAAGCTGTCTTTCCCAACTCGTAATGTGGGTATGGATGAGTGTCTTTGCATGTGTGTTCGTACAAAAGGACCCCACCCGATATTGTGTGGGTGGATTTGTTGAACATGCTGGAACAACTTGTATAGTGATAAAAGACGTTGCTTTAGGGTAAATACAGAATTCACCTCAGCACGTCTCACTCTTATCATTCACGGCTGTGATATGATTCATATTAAAGGGAAATCCATATGCGCTAAAAGCACCGTAGCCTTCCCCCGACAGTGAAGAACTTAATCCAATTTTGATTGGGCTATTAACATATTTTGTCATTTAATAAGCTGGACCCAGTGATTATGTAGATTGCAGATGAGCTGCGGCAGATATGTAACAATATTACTCCGTGGATTTATTTAAAACATATTTCTGCAGTTATTTCTTATGCTGCAGAAACACGCTCGCTACTGAAATGCCCACATCCTCGGGCCACAGTTTGAAATGCAAATTAACAAAAGTCAAGAAAAGAAAATTCTACTACAAAAGTAAATGCTCGAGATTTGTGCCAGCTCAGTCATTTGTTTGTGTCATTTCCACTCAGCTTCCAGCTAAGGCCCACATGCCTGCAGAGACCAGCGCGGTTACTATGGTGAAGAGCTGTGAAACGGTGTTTACCAATCTTGCGTTGCATTTCCTCTCACTCCTTTCTCATTTTGTGTGATTTAGTTCGAGCATCCTCGTTTGCTTTCCTTATAATATTCTCTATCAGTGAAACAGTATTTGCAAACGGTGCATTGCATTTCCTCTCACTCCTTTCTCATTTTGAGATGATGTAGTTAGAGCATCTACATTTGCTTACCTTAAAATAGTCCAAAAACTGAGGACTACAAAAGGTCTTTGACAAACCCGTCAAACTACTCTGAAGTGTAGCAGTGACAGCATCTATCCTCATGGTAAGCGCTGCTGTAGAATTAGACAGAGGCCACTGGTGAGTCAGAGCGTGTAGGCCCAGGGAAGGCTGGATGAACAGAAAGGGGAATCTATGTATAGAGAGTGTCTTTGCAGCCAGCTGAAGACGGTGACAGCTTCAATACGCGGCTGATTACATAACAACATAGCTGTCATACTTCTATGGAAAAACATATATGTGTGGATGAAGCACAAAGGGTTATACTCCTCATCTCGGAGATTTGTTTTCGCGCCCAACGCGTCACTAAACAATGAGTCTTTGAAGATGTCGTGCCCACTACTACCCGCCCGCCCACACCAATCAGTCAGGGCAGCTTATCCAAAATACTATTCAAACCCACTCATCCTGGCAGGAGTTGGCTGTGTTATTGGGGAAGAGGGTGATAAGACTGGATTTGCTTTCTGTGCATGATGTAAGGTTGCTTCTTTAAATACTCCCCTGTGTTCCCGCACGTGCGTTTGTCTGTACATGTGATTTTAAGGTGCCACAGAATATACGACCGAATGTGCACACCTTCCCGTGAATTTGGGTGCTTCTCTCATTTTTAGCCTCCAGCTTTTTCACTGGTGCTGTGTGTCTCTGTGTGTACTCCCAGAGCGCGGAGAGCCTGCGTTAGAAGTAAGGTGTCAAATTCTCAGCAAATGCTCCCGCCTCGGTTTTCTGATGATTGTTCACCACTTCCACGTCTAACTGGGAGCCAAACTGTTTTTGCGGTGTTCTGTGCAGCGGCTGCTCGTTTTGATTTGAGGCTCAGAAAGACAGAACTGGGGGGATTACTAGCAGAAAATGTGTGTGTGCGTGATCTTGCATGAGCATGTGCGTGCACAGACTCATAGTGTGAAGTATTCTCTTGCTTTCGTTAATGAGTCAGCAGATTTCTGCCTTGTGAAACGTCCCTTGGGTAAAAAAAGTGAAGGAAGCGTAGGGAAAGGGCATCTCCCTATTTGACATTCCAATTATTGCATAACTGCCTAATCTCCTGTTCTGTGTCATTCCTGTTTTAATGGGGATTAAACTCCACTGGGGATGGGGGAAACATTTTATCTTTCACTGCCTATTGATACACACACGCACCAAGTCACACACCAACGCAGCTGCAGCAAAGGTGCTTTTCTTCTAGAAAAATGACATAAAAACCATAAAAATGTAAACATTTATTTTCTTTTGGCGAGAGGCCGAAAGAAACATGGCATTAGTTCCACCTCACATGTGCCCAGATGGCCTATATGAATCTTTGCCAAGGCGCTGGGCTGCATTTACAAAGGAGCTTAGAGTGCTGACACAATCAGACTAATTAGAATTCCAATGCCATTACATTTCAGTTACAAGACGGATTATTGTGTCTGAGGAAGATGATACAAAATGTTGCAGGATGACATTCAAGGTAAGAACTGCACTGGAAATGTTTAAGAATCATTTGTCTACAGAACTGTGGAAAAGACTTGAGGCACCACTCATCTCTTTATATTTTGCTTCAAAGGAGTCTGACCTTTTTGTCGTTTTTAAAGTGGTCTTGAGCAAGAGTTCTCCAGATTTTCTGACAGTCTTTCAAGGTTTTACTGTCTGTGAGAGATCATTTTTAAAGGATTTGTTTTTTCACTTAATCTGGTCTTTAGTTTGACGTCATTGAGCGTGTCTGGGCCCAAACTCCGCTGCAGGTCCCTAAATCAAACGATCACTGCAGGATCACTGCAAGTTAAAAACTGTCTAAATTCTTTCATCTGTAATAAAATGATCAGCGTTCTGCTCTACCAGGTGTAACAATTAAGTTTAACATCCAGGCATCCATGAAAACGGAATTTATTAAATTTAATGGAGTTAGAAGTTAGCAGGGAGTTAGCTTGCTAGTTTCCATCTAAATATAATATACCATGTTCTGACTGAGGGATTTCTGAAACAAATTAAGACGTACAGCTCTGCTAACACTTCTGACATAAATGAAGACAGGAAAGTAAACAGCAGTGACATTTGTAGCGTTACTGAAGTTTGGCTAGCTGGTATATAATGATGCACTACGTGATCGCTAGCGACACAGCTATGTTAGCATAATATAAACAGCGAAGCTTGTGGATGAACGCTAACCTTTTTCCACTCGAGAAAAGTTAATGTGAGGGTTCCCGATGTAAACGGACCAAACTTCAGTCAGGAGAACAACTAATCCATCCACAATACGAGGTTAGTCATTAATATACTGCTGCATGGGCTGGGCTGTAGTTACATCATAAAAACTGAGCTTTAAAATGAATAGTGGTAATAAAAACCGAGAGAGGCCGACAGTGATCACTGACTGTTTTTAGGGGCTTTTTGAGATTAAATAGAACAAGATACCAAGCATTAAAACATGTTAAAAACACAAAGTCTTATTAAATGCAGGGTAGTTTGGGCCCGGAAGCAGGATTCATCACTTCATCACTTAAAGACCGGATACTTGAATCAAGTATAAACAAGGCACCTAACTCAAGGTATGACAACTTAGCAAACAACCACTTTTAATTCATATGATTCTATATTTAGGAAATAGAAACATACTTGCTATTGCATAAATACATCATTTGTTCCCATTTCTTTAGTTCAGTCTATGGAAAATGCCAAAGATGACTAACAAAGGTGATTCTCAAAGAGCTATGAGCCAAAAACGTGGCATATTGCAGAATGGTGTGCAGCGTGTCCTTAAAAAGTTTGAGTAAACTGGGCAAAATGGAGGAGAAAAGAAGAAGTGACGTCCCTAAAAACACTATCTACAGCAGATGAAAAGTTGTGAAAGTCAAAGAAAAAATTCCCAGCAAAGATCTGACACAGGACCTGAAGATGCACCAGCCCTTCAGTTGTTCCCTGTACTGTTCACCTAAGCCTCATCAAAAATGGTCTCAGTAAATGGGAGCTGTTAAGAAGCCATTCTTAAGGTAAACAGAGAGAAAAGGCTGAGTTGCGCCAAATTACACAAGAACTGGACTGAGTCAGTCGCAACAGGTCTGATGGAGCGATGAATTCAAATTTGAAGTTTTTGGTTCAAATTACTGTCAGGAGGTTAGAACCGGTACAACAATGAACATCTACAGGCTGTGTCATGGTTTGGGACTGCATTTCAGCCAGTGGTGTTAGAGACCTTGTCAAAATTGATGGAATTAGTAACACAGAAACGTACCATCAGATTTGGATCCACCATGCAGTACCATGTGGAAAGCATCTGATTGCCAACAGCTTCATTTTTCAGCATGACAATGATCCCAAATGCACTGCCAATACAGTAAAAACAAACCTAGATAGAAAAACCACAAAATGCATCACTTCAGTCATGGATTGGTCTCCACAGAGCCTGGACTTCAACATTATTGAAGCAGTCTGGGATCATCTTGACAGAGAAGAAACCAAAAGCCAACATTCAAAGAAGAGCTTTGAAGGTCCTTCAAGGAGCCTGGAGAGCTATTCCTGAAGACTACTTAAAGAAAATCCAAGCGAGTTCAGACTGCGTTGAAGAATAAATGTGGTCACACCAAATGTTGAGTTTCAAACTTGTCGGGAATGACACAAGACATCACTAGATGTCATAGAGAAGTGTGACATTTGATGTATGATCCCTAGCAATGCTAAAAATGGCGTTTTCTCATTAATTGGCTATAAACACAGATGAGACTCATCATTTGCTGTTTTAGCATCTCAAATCATACTTGCAGATGAAGACACAGTCAGATGTTGTGATCTTCATTTCTCAACTGGTTGAGACAACATTCCCTTTCAAAATTCATGGACTACTAAAGTAAGTACACACCTAGTATTCATAGAAGTCATCGGCATTGTATTGATGAGAACATCCAAATAAAACACAGTGATATGTTTCAAGGGAAAACAAGCTAATGCTTACTTTGATTAATGTTTAGAACATTTTAATATGGCTTTTCCAGCAGTAGTGCAACAATTTCAACCCCACAGTCATCATTACTGTTGCATCTTCTAATACCTCGAGTATCTTAAACCATATGAAGTGTTGCCTCTATGTTTGAGGTGTCTCTAGAGGCTCTGAATGTGCACACACACAGACTGGTGAAATGGCCTGTGAAAACCGCATGGCTCACTCCTCTCTATCACTGCTCTACAGCTCGACCACGCACACATATACAGTTAAGCCCATAATTATTCATACCCCTGCCAAATATTGACTTAAAGTTACTTTTGTTCAATATGCAAGTTCTTTTTTGAGCAGAAATGACACAGGTGTCTCCCCAAAGATAATAAGATGATGTACAAGAGGCATCATTGTGGAAAAAAATATTTCTCAGGTTTTATTTATATTTTAGCAAAAAGTATCATGTCCAGAATTATTCATACCCTTCTCAATAATCAATAGAAAAAAGCCTTTATTGGCTATTACAGCAATCAAACGCTTCCTATAATTGCAGACCAGCTTTCTGCATGTCTCCACAGGCATTTTTGCCCATTCATCTTTAGCAATGAGCTCCAAATCTTTCAGGTTGGAGGGTCTTCTTGCCATCACCCTGATCTTTAGCTCCCTCCACAGATTCTCAATTGGATTCAAGTCAGGACTCTGGCTAGGCCACTGCAAAACGTTACTGGTGTTGTCTGCTAACCATTTCTTCACCACGTTTGCTGTATGTTTTGGGTTATTGTCGTGCTAAAATGTCCATTGGTTCCCAAGGCCAAGTTTTTCTGCAGACTGCCTGATGTTGTTGTTGAGAATCTTCATGTATTGCTCTTTTTTCATGGTGCTGTTTACTGTGATTAGGTTCCCTGGTCCATTGGCTAAAAAACACCCCCAAAGCATTAGGTTCCCACCACCATGTTTGACAGTGGGGATGGTGTTCTTTGGGTTGAAGGCTTCTCCATTTTTATGCCAAATGATCACAATGATGCCAACATCATTGTGACCAAATAATTCAATTTTTGTTTCATCTGACCATAACACTGAAGACCAGAAACCTTCTTCTTTGTCCAGATGAGCATTTGCAAAGGCCAAATGAGCTTTTGCATGCCTTAGAAGTGCCTGGAGAAGTGGCGTTTTCCTTGGTCTGCATCCGTGGAACCCAACAGTGTCCGTTGGACTGTCTGGCTTGAGACATTGCCACCAGCAGAGCCCAGATTCACCAGAATGGCCTTGGTGGTGATCCTTGGATTCTTTTTCACCTCTCTCACTATCCTCCTGGCCAGCACAGGTGTCACTTTTGGCTTCCGACAACGTCCTCTGAGATTTTCCACAGTGCGGAACATCTTGTATTTTTTAATAATACTTTGCACTGTGGCCACTGGAACTTGAAAACATTTGGATATGGCCTTGTAGCCCATTCCTCACTTGTGAGCAGCCACAATGCGCAGCCGCAGGTCCTCACTGAGTTCCTTTGTCTTAGCCATGACTGTCCACAGACCACCTGCAGAGAGCTGCTGTTTTTCACCTGTTGAGTTGATCAAAACAGCTATTTCCAATTAATCAGGGTAATTAGGATGCTTTAGAACAGCTTTGACTATTTGGAATGGTATTGAACTTTGGATTTTCCCAGAGACTGTGACAGTTTGTAAAGGGTATGAATAATTCTGGACATGATACTTTTTGCTCAAATGTAAATAAAAGCTGAGAAATATTTTTTTTCCACAATGATGCGTCTTGTACATCATCTTATTATCTTTTGTGAGACGCCTGTGTCATTTCCAGTCAAAAAATAACTTGCTAGTTGAATAAAAGTAACTTTAAGTCAAAATTTGCCAGGGGTATGAATAATTTTGGGCTTAACTGTATATGCCCACACTCATATACACACACACACACACACACACACACAGAAAATGTTATTTTCATCACTTCACAGGGCATTATATTGACTTACATTTCATTTTCAAAGGGGAAGTGGGTCTCCACATTGTGACTGTGTAAACAAATTTATGTTCCCGCAACATGCGTCACTCTCTCACACACACACACACACACACACAGTCTCTTTCTCTTCCATTTCTCTCTCTCTTACAGTAGCAAATGAATTCCCGCTCCTGCTGATCGTAGCCGTTCACTGCTATCTGTCTTCATTCCTGGGGCTTGGGAGACAGCTGGTAGCGCTGTACTAGGGTGAAAGATTATTCTCCACTATCTCCTGCTCTCTACACAATGCCCCACATCAGCAAGTGGATAACTAGCCTCTGCTCCCTTGCTCTCCCTCTCTTTCAACTCAATCATGAAACAATTCCCAAAAGTGGGCTTTAATTTGCATGAACAACAACGCTCGTTCAGGCTACTTGGAAACAGCTTTCCTCCTTAAACGGGTGGCTCATTTTACAAATTGACAGATAAGACCAGTATGAATCTGTACATAGTGCTACACGGGATAACATTAACACACGCCGACAGATTGAAAGTATTCATTAGAACAATGGCAGTACATGAACTATTAATAGATACTTTATTTATGAATGCAAAATCAAAGCCACACAAGCACAACATGTACTCCGTGATGCATGGCGGGAGCTCTGCAGGCCTGGAGGCTGCAGACACTTATTATAGACTGGAGAAAGCCACCATGTTGCACCAACTCAACAAGAAACCTGCTCTGTGTGTGTCTGTGTGTTTGTGAAAAGGCAGAGAGAGAGATTTATAGTGTGTGTTTTAGGATGATTGTGCTTCTGAGTGATTCATTGCATGATCTGGGATAGAAGGTCTCCTCCTCCATCAGGGAGACAGAGAGAGAGAGAGACAGCAAGAAGCTGTGTACAGGGTCAGTAAGTGACCACAGTCTGGCCATTGAAAGAAAGGACCACGTCAGGTCACAGACAGAGGAAGTGAGGAGTGAAAACTGAGAGCGGCTTTGTTCTCATTCTTTCCAGCACAATATATAAATATAACATGTTTCGCTGTGGAAATTATTGCTGAGGCACCCAAAGTTCCTGAGAACTGAGACAAAACATAACAGACTGCACACCCAGCGGGGCCTTTTAGTTATTTATTTAATTTTTTAAAATCAAAAATACTAAATGTTTTAGTAATTGCAACAACTCCTATGTGATTTATTACATAATATATATTTACACTTGGTAGGTTTTCAGTATTTTCTGAACAAATTCTGTAATTATGCTGTGAAAGCACATAACAAGGAACACGAGGCTCCACGTGAGAGAGGGCAGGACTCTGTAGCTGTTCTACTCTTTACTTTTCTGTATGTATAACACATTTAGATTTATTTTATTTTTAAAAGTATCTACCAACTTCAGAATATCATTCTACTCTATATGAGAAATAAGCATAATAATGCTCCTGAATGTATTCACGAGATGTCACAATGTCCATATTTCATGTCATTATGTCTAAATGACTGTACGACTTCCTTATTACCTTCACAAGCCCGTTAAATGTGACTTCACTTATAATGCTTAAGTAATCTCATTGTGCAGAGGGGTGTGTTTCTACTCCAATTTGTCATCATCAGACTGAAGTTCATTAGGTTGACATTTCCGGTGTATGGTCATCCACGCACACACCCACGCACCCTCAAGGACAAAGCTTTTTACATTCCCCAAACCTATAGGCCAAGAAGCACTACTGATGACATCATCTTGGGCATAATGATAATTGTAGTCAGATTAAATTAAATCAGCAACATTATGTTTTTATTCTATTAACTCTGAGATCATAAGATGTTGTCTCATCATCATTTGCTTGTTGTCTTTTTTTATCATTTATATCTCAGACCTGTGTTAGGGTCTCTCCAGTGCATGCAAAAATCCCCTTTTATATTCGCGTAGGTGTGTGTAAGGTGGGAAATATGCAGCGTTAAACAAGATGAATCATTTGTGGTCAACACATTCGCCTAACATGTGAAAGATCCCCAGTTCAAGACTGGGAGGAGACACAAACCCTGTCTCAGGGGGACACAAGATAGTGTGCTTCTAATGACGGTTCCAAACTCGGTTAAATGTCCTGAATCAATCCACTGCAGTGGATCCAATCTGGTCTTGAAGTGATGAAGTATGAACCTGCTTCCGGGTCCAAAGTGTTTTAATGCTTGGTATCTTGTTCTATTTAATCTCAAAAAGCTCCTAAAAACAGTCAGTGATCACTGTCGGCCTCTCTCGGTTTTTATTACCACTATTCATTTTAAAGCTCAGTTTTTAAAACCTTATGATGTAACTACAGCCCAGCCCATGGAGCAGTATATTAATAACTAACCTCAAATTGTGGATGGATTATCTCAGTTGTTCTCCTGACTGAAGTTTGGTCCGTTTACAGCATCCTGTCATGCGATTGCATTTGTCCCTGACCTTCAGGAACCCCCACGTTAACTTTTATCGAGTGGAAAAAGGTTAGCGCTCATCTTCCAGCTTCACTGTGTTTATATTATGCTAACATAGCTGTGTGGCTAGCCACCACATAGCACAGCAGCTAGCCCAACTTTAATAACCCTACAAAAGTCACTGCCATTTGGTTTTCTGTCTTCATTTATGTCAGAAGTGATAGCAGAGCTGTACGTTTTAATTTGTTTCAGAAATCCCTCAGTCAGTATATCATCTTTAGATGGAAAATAGCAAGCTAACTCCTTGCTAACTTCTAACTCTGTTAAACTTCATAAAGCCTGTTTTCATTGTTGCCTGAATGTTAAATTTAATTGTTACACCTAGTAGAGCAACCACACTGATCATTTTATTAAAGATAAAAGAATTTAGACAGTTTTTAACTCACAGTGATGCCGCAGTGTTCGTTTGCCTTTGGGACCTGAAGCGGAGGTTGGACCCAGAAATGGCTAATGAGGTCAGACTTAAATACCAGATATGGAAATAAGGGAGTAACCATGGATTTCTATTCTCACCCTACAAACGCTGTTGTTGTTCATCTACACTGAAGAAGACCATAAAAAGAATCATCAGTTGTATCTATAAAGAAGTACCCAATGCAAAGTGGTTATAAATCATTTGAAAGATGGGGATGATTACCAAAGAGGCTGTTGGCTGCTTGGATCTGCCTCATTTATCCTCTGCCAGTGGTGTATTGAAGTTCAATAGCAATACAGCGGCTTTGTCTAGTACGGTATTACTATAGGATTGCTTGATCTGACCAAAGTGAGACAGCGACCTAATCTCATTCCAGAACATTAGCATGATAATAGGCAAGTGCAGGAGGGGTGCAATAGATGGAGGTGGCTCTGCGACTCTTGATGAATCAACCTACACGTTAAAGCTGACGTGTACATTCAAATAGCTCCAAGTCATTAAGAACTCTGTCACAGGGAGTTTTTCAAACACACAGTGCCTGATTATTAGATGTGAAGTGTCACGATCAGCTGCAACCATCTTGTGAAAGTGAAGGAAGAACCATTATCACAAGATAAGACGGAGTATTTTGATGCGCAAATATCTTAATGATGGCCAAAAGTCTTGGTAGCCCTTTATAACACAGCCTACAAATAAGGATTGTAATTTCCATGTAATTAAATGGATTTTCAATGTATTTGATTTGACCAAGTATTTGTAAGTAAATATAATTACTTTGTAATTTAAAGTGTTTAATTTAAACTTTCACCTATGAACTCTACTAAAAAAGGGTTTTATGTATTAATTTGATAATTGTTTCAGCGGCACAGTGAATGTTAATAAGCCTGTTATAGACGTATTCCTGCAGCTGCCATCTGTCCCTGTTTCTCAGTCTTTTGTCCTTCTAAACCATACAACAGTTTCATAACATTGTCTATTTTATCATTTTCACTTTATTAAATTTAAAAAATAAGGCTTTTATGATCATCTGCATCTAATCTCTGACTTAAATCATAAAACAGGAGACCAGGCCAAGTCATATGGTTTGTATCCAAATCCACCAGCCTGACTTCTGGCGCCCGTCTGTGAACATCACACTGCTTTCTAAGCTAGAACAAAACACTGAACATAAATTTCAATTTCAAATTAATGATATACCAGAGCAATTCACGGGAGACGAGCGAGGAAGATGGAGTCATAGGAAGTCAATACTGATCTCTGCTCATCTGGAAAGTTAGAGTTGTAATAACTGTTGTTCCGGCAGAGAAGAGGTGTGGGGGTTGAAGGCCACTGGGGAGGAAGAAGAAGAACAAAAATGTTCAGATGTGGGCGTATGGAAGGACATGTGCACAGGAGAAGCAGCAAGGTTTGCAGACAAAGAGGAGGCTGAATGTGCGAGAGTAAAAGTCAGGAGGGAGAGAGAGGGATGATGAACGCATGCGAGTCAGCCATGAATTCTTCTTCTATATTACAACGACCCAGGAGACCCTGTTACAGAGCTGGTCAATATCCTTCAGCTTAGCCTCCACATATATATATTATATTTGATTATTTTGGGGATATATGCTGCAAACAAAGACAGAGCAGGCAGAGCAGACATGCACACACGGGGGAAGAAAATACAATCCCAGCAATTCATCCGCTCTTCCGCTGAGAATAACCAGGTGAATTCATTTTTTAAGGAGCATCTTTCTGTTTCCCCTCCCTCAAAGCGTGATCTGTTATTGTGAGGTCTAAACTCATGGTGATTTAAAAAGCCCACCTGCTTCCCTGTTTTACCCTTTTTTCAGTTTATGCTGTCACGTCTGTTAAGCCCTCATCCCAGCTGGACAGAAAAACAAGAAAACAAGGTGTCCATCACCGGGCGTCAGTATAAGCCAGACTGTGTTTCCACCTCTTTCTCAGTTGCTGAAACTACTTTACATCATCATAGCACCCTGGCTTTGAGAGCCTGAACTTCAACCCAGTGTTTTGTGTTAATACACTGTAATTTTCCATTATCGATTTGTCCTAATGTATGTGTTTAAAAATAAAATAATAACAAAATGAGACAAGCTTGACCAGAGGAAATGTTTTAAGGTTATTGAAGGGGAACTAGACAACAGCTCAAAACACTAAGGAGACCTAAAAGCATTTAGCTCATTCATTACCTCAGTCTGAGAGCACAGACGAGGCTGAAAGCACTGGGGGCCACAAAGGCAGACAGACTGCCTGTGTCTGGAGTCTGAACCCAGATCTACATCTAGATTGAGGCCATTCTCCACCGTCTAGCACTGGCCGTCCACCAGCAGAAAGCCCTCTTTTCAAACACCCAGATTCTGCAGGCTGTAGCTGTGGCACATATTTTTAACAAGGAGTCTGATGAATATGTTTTTACTCTATTCTACTGCATTTGTGGATACACGTTCATTCAAATGTATGTACATTATGAGTGAGCCTTGCTCTCAATTTCACTAGTCACTATTATATGTTAAACCTCTGAAGGGGCGACAGCAGATTGAGCTGCAAAGATTACCAGAGCATTGTGGTGGGATGTGGTGTGCTTATGGCCCAGTTTCTGATGCATGACAGATCTATAAATTCACTCTGCGCTTTAGGGTAGCAGCTTTTTCTTAATGTATTTACATCCCACATAACCACAGGAGCATCAGACCTCAACATCTCAGGTGGAATAGCACCTAACAGGACAGCGACAAGTATGAAAGACTAAGACCGCATTTATACCACTGGAACTTCCCCCAGTGACTAGGAACTTTTGGAGGTAGTGTATTTCCACCACAAGCACCAACGCCTAAACTAGGAAGGACCTATTTTACTCTCTGCTCACGTCAAAAAAGTGCTTTGTGACTGCTTTGCCACTGGTAGTAGTCTCTTTTACAGAGTTTAAAAAAATATACAAATCAGTACATGACACTCAGCAGCACCACTGTTTGATGTTGACTGATAATGCTCTAAACCACAGTGGAAAGACAGACTTCAAAATGCATTGAGGGGGAGGAAAGATCGAGCATATTTAAGGTCACACTGGTCTGTTCTTTTGTTTTTGACTTTGTTTCCCAGTACCAAATCCTATAGATATCCAATATTTGGAAAATACCTAAAAAAGATTTATTTCTCTTGCACAGGCATTAATGCTTTACTCCATGTGGACTTAGAGTCAGATTTCATGTCTCATCAGTACCTCAAACCCATAACTGTAACCTCCAGACCTGTTTGCAGTCCAATGCTTGCTAAGCCCGTGGAATCGAGAGAATACTTTTCAATAAAAGTATAAAATAAAAGTGTTTTTCAAACTTCAGTGTTTCAGCTGAAAATGAGAGTTACATGACAAACCAGGTGTAGTTAGTATAAAACAGGGGAGTCAAACATAAGGTCTGGGGGCCAGAATCAGCTCAGCAAAGACTCCAATATGGACCATTGGACGGCTTTGGAAAATGTGAAGAAGTGCATAGATTTTGAGCTTTTAACCCCCCAACCCCCACCACTGCCATTCATAATACATCAAAGTTATTAAGTAATACATAAAAAGTTAACTGACAAAAAAGTTCCTGTTTTTCCACTATCTGCTATATAAATGTGTTTTTTTTTAAAACAATTAATCTACAGTAATCAGAAAACTAACAGAAAAACTTAATATTTTACAATTATAGGATGATCTGTGCATTAACTGCCAGAACATTTTCTGTAATTTTACACATTTATCATGTAGTCCGGACCACCTAAGATCAAATTAGGCTGTATGTGGTCCACGATGTAAAACGACTTTGACATCCTCGGTCTGGAATAAAAATAGTTCTGACTTGATTAGGATGGTCATTGTATTCCAGGCTTTACCACCCAATCAGTGTCTCATATATGCTTTATATATGGGCGTGTCGTCTTTGGTAAGCTGTTCATGCATTGAATTCTAGCCTTTGGATACAAACAACAGCTCTGTTGCTTTATCTCAGTTCACATCATGAGGAACTTTTTAGTACAATAGCACAGCACGCCCAGCTTAGCTTAAACTATAGACAGAATCCCGCACATGTTGTGTTTCTTCCCCTTTTTTTTAACTGTAGAAAAATATTAAAAGACTGTATTTTTTTTCTAACAGAGAAAAATGGGCAGGACTTCCCCTACCTCATAATATCTCGCACGCTTTTCTTCTGTAGAAGAATAGCGGTATTTCTCCTTTTGGATAGTGAAGCGCTATATGCTTTTACTGCTGGTGTCATCTCATGCATAGTGAATGAGAGGGGATATGGTAAGTTAATTGGTAACCAGTAACAGGGAAATGGCCAAGAGGAACATAATGACTGAGATGGCAGAAGTAGGTCGCAGGGTACTTTCTATGTCATGTTGCATGCCATCCATCCGCCCTCTCCTGTTTCTCTCCAAACTACCATTTTAAAGCCATTTCATCCTCTCTCGCTCTTCACTCCCCTTTTCTTCCGTGCCCGCTCATTGTTAGCGAACTCTCCCTCGCTGCCTCTCTCCGTGTCCTTCCATCGCTCAGAAAATCTCTTTAACAGAGTGAGGACCTTTTCCTCTCCTCCTCCAGGCATCTATTTGGTGCAGTTAATGGATAGTTGAGAATTGGGGGAGGAAGGAGGAATGAGAGTGGAAGGGGAAGTATGGGTGGTGTGGGCTTCTCTTTGTCTGTAAAATACTATTGATAGGAGACTGGCCAAATCACATTATGACACAGCCGTCTTTAGACTTCTAAATCTGTTACCACACTGCACACACACTGAGATCAGCTCTATTTAAATTGTGTTCTTCAAAATAAAAGCTATGAATCACAGTTTAGAATATCCCACTGTCTGAATTTCAATCATGGATTCCCTTAGCAGAAGAGGTGCTGGGGACGGAGGCTCCTTTCTGATATGACCGGATAAATACTTACTTCTTCACTGTTCTATCCATTACATCCTCTCTTCTCTTTTTCTCTTCGACAGGCCAATTTAAATTTTTTCTCCTCCCATCATTACTCCCACTTTGTCTGTGATAGCCCACTGGAGCTGGCGTGTTGCCTCCTTTGCTCCCCGCATGTCTCGATGTGAATCTAATGGGTAAATAATGACTACACATTTCGTCTTTAACTGCTGGCTGATCAGCGTAAGAGGCCTCTGTAATTTTTCTCTCGGTCCTCATTGATTTCCAGTATAAGAGGCCAAATAAGATCCAGGGGAATACTCATTATGGGTGGGTGAGACTGGGTGTTGCCTCTCCTCTAATGAAGCCTCTTATGGAAGACAAAAAGGCAATTATATAAACCAAAGAAAGAGGACACCTCGCTATAATTGTAACAGGACCTTGGTAATGTTTTGAAGAAATAAATTGGGGAAATAAGATGAAGCTCGGGTAGAAATAACACCTCCAGCTACTTCAGCAATCACAGTCTGCACAGAAACCACGCTGAATAAATTACAAGGAACACCTTAACGGCACAGCTCATGCATCTGCAAATCTTTTGCAAAGCTTTATGGACTAAAGAAAAAATATTGCAAATTAAACGTTCAGTTTTTGAAGTCAGATTGCATCTATCTATCTATCTATCTATCTATCTATCTATCTATCTATCTATCTATCTATCTATCTATCTATCTACAGTGACAATAAAGAGCTATTCTATTCTATTCTATTCTATTCTATTCTATTCTATTCTATTCTATTCTGTTGTTAATGTCACAACACCAAACCAGCTGAAGTGGATTAACAAACCCTTCTCTGCAACTTAACATGTAACTACTTTTCTATACTCTGATTAAAAAGTGTTCCTTTGATTTTTTGGCCAGTGTATATTCACTTAATGAGAGAGAGCTGATGTCCACACATGAGGACAATTTGAGACTGAGCCCCACGCATCTCAAATCGAAGCAAGTTTTCAGCATGTTGCACTGGTTTAATTGGTAACACCTGTGCTTCCCAGTCCGATGACAAGACTTAATGTAATCTGTGAAAATGGGCAAGACAGAAGGAGGAAAAGAGAGAAAAAGCATTACACTCTAAGTAATGATAAAGCCAGCATGAATATTAATGTAAATTGCTGCCACTGCTGATTTGTTAATGGTATGGCTCATCATTCCTCATGCTGTTATGCAATTTAACTGAATGTTTTCATTCTAAAAAAAATCCTTCCTTTTTTGTCACTTCTCTTCATTTTTGTGTTCAAAAATGACTTCATACTTTTTTTTTCTGTGACACAAACAAATAATATATGTCTTGTTTTGCCTGACACATTTCCCGATGGGAAGCACAACTCAAAATCTTCACAAAAAAGCCGGCTTTGTGGATAAGAGAGCGCAGAATTTGGGAGGAGAGAGGAATGAGAGAGACAAAAATGGAAAGGAGAGTATTATATTCAGTAATTTGATTTTATGTGGATCCTCCGTGAGCTTGAATGAGCCTATTTCCTGTCATTGTGTGAGAGAATTTAAAGAGTATCTGATGGATGTGGGTCTCTGCAGCAGCAGGTACATTAAAAGAACAGCCTCCGCCTATTAAATCTCCGCTTTATGGTCTCCCACCTCACTCATAATCACATCTTTTCTAGGAGATAAGAGTCTTCCTATTTATACATGGATGTTTGCTCGTGGGAGGACTCATAATGGTTTGGGAATTATGTGTGACAGATGGAGTATTGAGCTTCCTATTGTGCATAATAAAACACTCCCATATCCTTCACAGGGCTTTGTATAACTATCCATAGGATGAAGCGAATGATTGCTCCGTGAATCCTTTATCATTGATATTTGGAGCACAAGTCTCTGCTGAGCTTGAATTAAAGAGGAAAGATTGTTTCTATAGATAGCAAATGTCTGTGCCTGCAGGGCTGGAAAGCGGTAGGTGTGCAGACTCACACGCAGAAGTAGACATTTGGGTATGCGATCGTCAGCCCTCCCACTGAGGGAGACAGCGGAGTGAGACAGAGCATATGCCTCCAGCGCTTCTTGGTGTTACTCTCAACCGACCTCGTATGTGCTATCCAGTCTAGTGCCACAGTTTACCCAGTCACCTTATCTAGAAATCACATAGTAGAAAATGTGTAGATTTGGAAAACAACCAAGCTTTGGAGATAAGAATGAAAACTGCATGTCTAGCTAACATACAATAGGGAAGCTGTTGATGAGCAAGGTAAGGAAGATCTGCTACCTGTTGCAACAGTTCAGTGTCATTAACACTCAAGTTGTCACATTATAGAAAGTCTTAACTGATCTGTAACGTCCATAACATCATGTGAATGAAGAAATCTGTTTTCTGCAGCATTTAATGTAAATTCATGCCAGCACGCAGCGGTGGTTCCATCGAGGATGAGGAAGTTAAAACAGGAGAGGACACAGAAGCTTTTCGTTCAGTATAGAATGAGACGTGTGTGACTATGACATGCACTGTGTAGATAAATGGTGTGCATATGAAGTATAATTCCAAACACAGCAGCAGGTAAACCCTGTGCGTGAGCGCTACTGTTCAGACACAAAAGCAACAGCTTCTTCCTTTTCTTGTAAACAGTGCTTTCGCGTTGTGTTCTTTAATTCAGGATCACATATTAACTTTATTTTTTTATTTTGAGATTTCCTCATCTTAAAGTTGGCAGGAAATTCCAGTTTCATATTACACGAGTCACGGTTTCGTCGGTCATTTCCATTGCTAATAATAACATTGTATTCATTATGCTAATGAGATACAGGAATGTAGCCACGCAGTTCAGACCAAAATACACGACCGTATTAAATATCATCATGAACTGTGGGTTCATGATGGTTTACCAAACAGGTTTACCAAAATAAGGATATAATGAGAGCTAAAACTCTATGGCCGAGTTTATAGCATTCACTTGCAGTCATCTATGAAATTAGGAAGTAAGCTTTTTATGCTTTATTATGACTGAAAACTGTGGAGACTGGCAAGAAGCAGAGCAATAATCAAATGAGGAACACAAGTTATATTTCACTGGAATTTCCCTTTGATAGTGCAGTACTGCGTGAAAGTGTGTTGACATGTTTCTGCTGAAACGTGCAAGCATAACTGGAAATATGGTAAATGCGGCAAACACAAAAGTTTGTACAATTCTGATAAGCTTGAAAGTGGATACTTGGTACAACCACCGTTATTCTTTAACACAGCCCGAACTCTGTGACAGGATCATCCCACACTGTTTCAGTAATGTTGAGGGCCAGGCTGTGGGGAGACCAATCCATTGTACTGACAGTGTGTTTATGGATGGTGTTGAAAGTATCTGTTGGTACTTTTCTCAGTTTATTATTCAGTCAATTTTGACAATATCCTCAACATCATTGGCTGAAATTCAGGTCCAAACCATGAGAAAGAAAAGGTGTCCAATGAAAAAATTTGAAAGATGTTAAGAAAGCATGGAAAATTATTACTCAAGAGTACTTTAAGAATTTACAAGAAAGTCAGGCTCCTTGGAAGCAAAATATAAAAATAGGACAGGTAGACCTTTGCTCAGTACTCTAAATTAAATTGGCCCTGTGTGTCTGCTATAATGGAGGAAGCTAGGCATAGTTCCTATGTGTTTACAGTTTAAACAGCACAGAAATGGCCTTCCTCCACTGTTCTCAGAGGGGGATGGGAGCAGCTCTGGCAAAAGAAGCACACCTACAGTACACACAAACATGCCACACGTGATCAGTACAAATTGAGTCATAACTCACTTACTGTGATTGTTTTTTGTGTTTTTTTCAAAACCCCCTTAATATGTTAAAGCACATGCCTCACTAAGAGAAAAGACAGTCTCCTTCTGTGCCTTTATGAAGCCACGCTAACTGTGAGCTAATAAATGCCCATGGCTGTTTGTGTGCAGCGTACCAACCCTCAGTCCTGCTATCTCCGTGTGTATCAGCCGTATAAATAAACATGAGCTGTAGCGGTCACTAATCTTTCAAATAGAAAGGGACCAATAGCAGTATCTTTACACATGCTGCATGAAAGCCTGCCAACATGAACAGCGTATACATGCAGTGCTACCTCAGCAATATCACGCATAAACACACACACACACACACACGACCTGAGATTTATGTTCTCATAAAAGACATCTATGAATTCATTACAGTATTTACACTGTGATATATGTGATTCCTCTGCATGTAGCTGCACTGCTCATGTATCCACCCTGATGACCTTTGACCCTCGCTTTGGCTATTCTCATCGTCCTACTGTTTACTCTCCCAGACCCAATCGGCTGTCTCCCATGGCAACGGCTAGGTTAGCCAATGAGCCGAGTTTTCCGGGGGTTCGGTGAAAGCTGGATATGTTCCAAACGCAAACACACACACACACACACACACACACACACACACACACACACACACACACACACACAAAGGAGCCTGGGAGCCAACACACTGAGTCCAGATTGTCCTATTAAACTGAGAAACTGTCAGGCCTCTGTTTGCCCATTAGCCAGCCAGAAGCTCGGACCTGTCCTTTCTCCTCACAATGGCGTGAAAAGGCCAGCGATCCACGTAGCTCTGGAGGTGCCACTTCTCAGCTTTAATATCTCACCAATGTTTAGGCAGCTGTTCTCTTCTCAGAGCCTGTTTCTATATTTTTTTTATTTTTCATGTATTGCATTCCTTTGTTGTGTCCTTTCCCATCCTGCTCTTTTTTTATATTTTTCTCTCCTCTCCCAGATTTTTTTTTTTTACTACTAATCAAATGCAAGAGATAAGCTTTAGCTCTTTTAATAACCTGTTCTCATGCTCTGACCTTGCTGGTGCCTACTGGGGCCTCCATATAGAAGAAAGCATAAATATTCTGCCCTCTTCTGTCACATTTCCTCTACTTCAAGCACTCCGTTCCTTCTTCCTTGCAGTCACATCTCCTCATGCCGTGTATCTGTCCTTGCGTCTGTTCTACCACCTCCTGCTCCACGTCCCACTGACAGACAGAATATCACGTATGCAGACACTTCAAATATGCTGCTTTTCAAAGAGATCCTCAGAGGAGAGAACTAGATAGTCCTGAATAAGTCATCTAATCTCTTCTTCCTTTTTGTCCTGTGGCCCGTGTGCTGTCCATTTTATCTGCTCATGCAAATATTTTCATCCCTTGTAGATTCTCTTCTTCTCTGTGCCTCACTGCCTTCAGATCATCTAATTTTTTTTCCTGCTAATTTCCTTTCCCATCTCTGTTTAGTACTCTCATTGCACAGCACACAGTCGTCCTGTTCATCCCCTCACTCGGGGATCTGATGGCAGGACACTCTGATTCCACCCTAAATTCATAAGGGATTTCCAATGAAATGCTCTTCCCATCTATTTCATTTTCAGCCTGAGTAAAGTGAACATCTGTTTCACTCTACCCTGGGACGGCAGCTGTGCTATGCAAATAGGAGTCGCATATATATACATTTAACACATGCATCAGCTGCTCAGGGCTGAAGTGATCCAGAAAGGCTAGTTGTTGTGAAATGTTACTTCTGAGCACTCCCGCCTGTCCCGTCTACTCTCAAAGAAGTTGTTCCCATGGTAACTCTGGCAGGTTTGCTAATTGTCTGTCAAAATGTGTAATACTTTGTGATGAGACAAAATCTGGCAAACAAAAGTGTGTCACTGTTTTATTCTGCAGATAATCACATTGCACAGCTGCCTCAAGAGACGATAATAAGAGCTATCTAATCAAAATGTTAATGATATGAGCTATAATGAAACTATAGAGCCTCTGGACACTCGCACAGAGGCGTGAATGTGTCAAAAGTTAATATGTGTAGAGGGTTTTAACTGAGAGTGCATGCAGAAAAAAGCAATATAATCCTATTTAGCATTTAACATAACCTACCCACACATGGATACCAGTGACGCACATCTCCAATGTATGAATCTGTGTGGGATTGTCTGAGAAAAAGAACAGGAGTGTGTATCCATGTGAGCGCGTGCTTCTTGTTGCCTGAAGTCACACTGTAAATGTTCTCAAATCATCCATGGTGGTAAGTGAAACCTTGAAACAGGCACTTTAAAAGGGCAAGGGTGCCGCATGACCGGAAAAGTTCTCATTCTGTTCAAATCTGAATGTTTAACAATCAATCCTGAAAAGCATGTAAATGGGTGACAAGATACTAATGTAGCACAATGAAAGAAAAATTAGATAAGGGCAGCGGAGGTCACTGAATATGAATTTGGATATGATGCAAATCATTAACTATGGTAGAAATCTTGCAATGGGATCACGCTAACTGCTTGGCCCAGAAATAGCTTCAAACACGGTCTACATTTTGATGTCGGGTAAAGTTCGTCATTCTATCTTGCTTTATTTTGATGTTATCGTAACCCTTGTGGTGTCCTCGGATCAAAAATGGTCCCTAGGTGAATGGCAAACAAGCATATGGGAATCCCGAGGACACCACAAAGGTATATGTGGTAGAACCAGGAAAAACAACAAACAAATTCCTGGGGTTTTCCCCTCTTTTTGTGCCTCTCTAATTCCCTGTTCATGCTGATGTATTTGTGTGTGCAGGTGTTGTACTTTATTCTCTCATACTGGTTTACTGATTCAACACACCTGGCTTTTATCTACTCATCTGACAAATGGCAAAACTTGGTTTAACTTTCAGGGTGGATATCTACTCTGATCAGTCTTTCAAGCTAGATATCTGCTCTGGTCTATCTTTCTGGTTATATATGTACCTGATCTGTCTTCCAGGGTAGATATCTACCCAGATTTGTCTTTTAGAGTACAAGTCTACCTTTGTCTTTCTGTCTGGTTACATATCTCTACTCTCATGTGTCTTTCAAGGTAGATATCGACTCTGGTCTGTCTTTCAGGTTAGCTATCTACCTGATCTGTCGTTCAGGGTGTATATCTACCCTGATCTATCTTTCAGGGTAGATATCTACCTTTGTCTTCCTGTCAGGGTAGATATCTACCCACAGTCTATCTGTAAGTATAGGTATCTACTCCAGTCTGTCTTTTAGAGTAGATATATAGAGCTTTATTTTGGGTCTACTTTTGGTAACTGTGGCTCAATTATGTGTTCTCTGGACTAGATGTAGCTCAAAAGTCATATATCTGAGCTGACATGGACTGCTGCAAATAACATATGGTGCATGGGCAGGATGTCCAAATGTTACAACACATCTGATGCATGGCCCACATAAGGCAGATCTGTTGCTGACTTGAGGCATCCAGACTTACCTTGAGTCATTGCTGTCAGTCAAGGCCAAATGTGTCCCAGACATTCATTTCTACCCTTTTAGTGGTGACAGTGGCCATTTAGCTGTTAGATGATTAGCTTAATTCCTCTTCATGCATCTATTAACCTGATGTTCTTTGTGCCTCAGATTATTTCTATGCATTCAGCTCAGTCTTCTTCTTCATCGGCACTTCTCTGGTTCATGTCTGGTTTTTGATCCAACCCCACTTTAACATTTTCTCATAATATCCTGGAGAATTGTAAATATTTTGAAGATTATAAGACACTTTAACCTTATAGGTCCTCAGTCATATAAGATCTTAGTCATTCGGATTTAGAGACCTCTCGCATGTGCAATATGTGTATTCACTGACCAGTTGTGAGTGATTGCTGGCTGTTGCTTGGTGAAGCTGGTTACCAAGAGGCTTTAGTGCTGCAACAAAAGCCCCTTTGAGATTGTTTCGATTGCTAGCAAGATGTTTCAGCCGCTTGTAATTTGCATGGAAGACGCCAGGTCGTCTGCAAACACAAAACACTTACAGAATAGTGAAAATGTGAAAAGTGCAACAAAAACTACAAACAGAGAACGCTTGTCTTTCAAAATATAAGCTGAACAAACATTCACCATTTCTGGTTTGAGTCTTCACACTTTGCAGAGCTCAGTCTGATTTGGTGATGTGCAGTACAGAAACTTTATAGGGGGTTGTACTGTCTCCATTCCTGGTTACCTTGTACACCTCAGGATGTCAGTACAACTCAGGGTCAGATCACCTACAATAATATTCTGAGGATTCTGCAGTGGCTGGATGTATAAGTGATGGGCAGGAGGAGGATTACAGAACACTAGATGATTTTGTGGATGGGTCTGCAAGGAACCTTCTGCTTCTGAATGGTGACATGGCGATTGGCTTCAAAAGCAAGAAGCCAGCCTGACCAGCAGCAGACAGAACAGAATGACCACCACAGAGGCTGTATATTTCTTGCTTAAGAAGCAGAAACTTTTTCAGTGGGTACAGCAAAGTTTAGAGATTTTCTATCAGTCATTGTACTTTTCTGTGGTCTGCTGGGGGAGCAGCAATGGAGATGGTGACACCAACAGATCTGATAAAACTATTCAGAAGGCCAGCTCTGTGACACTGACCCTTTTGAGCTGTGGTGGAGAGGAGATCACTGGACAAACTGTTATCCATCATGGATAATCCTGTTCACCCTCTGCACCACTTACTGGACAGGCTGCAGACACCTTCTCAATCAGAGTATAAATGTAAAATGTTTATAAAAGCCCTTGAATTAAAGATGAATGTCTGCACATCCACCGTGTAGGTGTACAGAGGTAAAGCTATGAGCACTGTGTCTTTGTACAACACAGTATGGGCCGAACTGTATACAGTTTAATATGCAAATGCGGAAAATGTGCTGAATAATACTGAGAGAAATATTTGACTTTACTAGAAAGGAAGCTGCATATACTTTTACTTTTGTCACAAAGTATCTTGTATGGCAGCTTCCTGCTGGCAATCTCTAAATGTGTGAATGAGGCCCATTTTTTTCTGAGCTAATGTAATCTATTCATCAATTATGACTATTCCTGAAACACACACACACACACACGTAAAACCCAATCAAAAACATCCCCAACCTAAGGCAACATATTTTGGCACTATACTCGATGTGGCACTGATGTTTGAGAGGCTTGGCGAGAGCTGCTGGGGTGACGTGGCTGTCTACATACACAGCAAGGAAACTGTTCATAACCTGTTCAGGTAGCAGAGAAGCTTCACACAGAGAGGCTGCAGATGAAAGAAAAGGAAAGGCAGGGATGTTAATCTCGCCAAAACACACCTGGATGCAGACAAAAACATCTCATTGCAGACAAACCCTTCTTGCCTTTTTCTTATCTGTTTCCCTCGCGAAGCTGCTGTGTGATTTCTCCCACTCCTTTTCAGAACTCTCACAGTCACACTTTCCTTTATCTTTTTCTTGGTTTTACACTTAGTCACGAACTGAATTTCATCATGCGTTGTATATGTGCCTCTCTACAGCCATCAGCGTGTGTTGCTCGGAGAAGCTTTGGCTGTTAAGCAGAAGACCCTGTCTCTTGTTAACAAGGCCCTTCTCAATTACTCTCCATCCAGACGCTTGTTAAAACACCCTCACAGCCCCGCCACCTTTCCTCCCCCCTCATACATCTACCTTTAGTTTAATACCAGGGAGATCTTTGTTGCCATGGATTCTGTTGTCATGGCTACAAACAACTACGCAGATGTACAGGAAGTATAGAAGGATGGAAATAGCGCAGTGGGCTGGGGTGATAAGGGGACTTGAAGGAAGCTTAACCTCTGCAGGGTGAAGATCAAGCTGTGATAAGTCACGGCATTCAGCGCGAGGAGGGGGACAGCGAGGTTGGCCATCCTATATTCAATGACGCATGAAGGTCAGGGCAAACCCTCAGAGGGATGTGAGAGGGATTACAGTTAATGTCTGGCTTGTTTTCTTGCTGCTGCTTTGCCTCAGTGGGGTATTTTCTGGTCTTACCTTGAGCACAACTACAACAACACATTACCCGTATCTGTCAATAGTAAATGCACTGCATTTATACAGTGCTTTTCTAGTCTTGTTGACCACTCAAGGTGCTTTGAAATCTCAAAGCAATTCCCTCTTTAACTTCAAGATCGACAAGGAGGATTTTGGTAAAGCAGAAAATTGCTTCGAGAAGCGCTTTGAAATACTGCAATGCACTACTACAAACAGAATAAAAACCCCAGCCTGTCTGCACAGCCTTGAAGGGTGTGGGGTAATTTACATAGGGCGGATAAAAGTGGAGCTTTGTCAGTGTTGATGGACAACTGAGTGTCTAATGTGGCTGTGCAGAGAATAAATTTGCGGTGCATCCTTCATTTGTGAGACACTCCTGTGACGAGTTTGTAAAACACATTTTTTTTGGAATCGTTTAAGGTCTAGAAAGGAAGCAGTCCTCAGTGGGACAAGTGGTTAAAATAAACAGAGAACTATCACTTCAGGTTGTCTGACTCTTTGGTAGGAGGGTGACTAAAAGACAAAGTAAAGAAAACTGCTTTTATGAATGTTTCCTGAGGAGGGGCCACAGAGACAGAAACAGGCAAACGTCACATACAGGTGCGTCAGATTTTTACACACAGGATTCGCTTTCTTTCCACACTCCTTGGAGGAGGACTACCTCCTAATTCTTCAATTTCAGTTCAATTCAACAGGCAGATGGTTTGAAACTTGGACACAACTGGCTGTTCCAACAGGACATTGATGCCAAACACACATCAAAACTGAGTTTTGGAATGGACAAAGCAGGCTAAAATTATGCTTCTGTAATGGTCTTCCCAAAGCTCCAACCTCAACCCTACTTAAAATTTGTGGACTATGCTTAAAAGGCAGGTCCATGCCAGGAAACCAACCAAATTAAATGAACTCTACCAATTCTGCCAAGAAAAGTGCTCAAATCTCCAGCCAGAAGCTTGTTAGTGGCTAACAAAAGTGTCTGGTTGAGGTGCAACTTGATAAGGTATGCTTAACCAAATATTAGTCAGGACATTGTATGGATACATTTGAGCCTGCGTGTATAATTTGGCCTGGTGTGAAAATCCAAAATAAAGTCAAATTCTTTTTTTTTAAAGTCAGTAAAGGTGTATACTGTACAGTTGTTACCCTCTAGATAAGAGAAATTCAAAGAAGTCATTAAGAGCCCCAAATTATCTGGACTGTTCACCTATACACTAAACTTTTGACCACTTCTGTAATATGTGAATGAAGGTGCATGAGAGGCAACAAAAGAAACTGAATAACAATAACAGTTTATTTGAGGAGCTAATTAAATCACATGTATCTAAGAGCTTACTAAATAATATCCTGAGCGATCTCAAGGGTACACCACCCACTGACAGAAAAACACTTTGTTAAAAAGCTTGTCTGTAGCGCCACCTTGTGGTTTTTTATTCACTAATGAACTCCTCAGGAGTTCATGCTGTGAACCTTTGCTTGCAGTACAAGCGTCTGGTTAGGACTTGTAGTGATGCAGAATGAGTGCATTAAAAGTAATCCCAGTAAATTTCAATCTCGTGGTTTATGCATTTTTTAAAAATGCACAAAGATTGTGTGGCGATTACAGCTTTCATAGAGTGTTTCACACTTTGTGCCCGTGGCCATCATCTATTTCTGTGGTCTCAGTTATCTGTGACAGTCTTCAGGAATGGACCGGACTATATTACACCCTCTTCCCTCCCCCAGAAGCTGTGCTAAAGTAACAGCTGATGTCAGTCCTGCTTAAAGACACACACACACATATGCACACACATGCACACAGACCACACTGGCTACTCGGTCAAAGAGAGCCAGCCAAAGGGGAGTAGGGCTCCTGCACCTTCCTCTCCCTGCGACACATCAGCACTTGGCACAGAGGAGGCTCCATACCACGCTTCACAAATCCACAATCCAAGCCTTTAATCCCAAGTTACAGCAGACTGAAAAGGGGAGGGCAGTTATCTAACTCTCTCAGCACCCCCATGTGCCTGCTTGGATCATGGAGCTGCACTGCCTTCCCACTGATACCCCCACCACAGCCAGCTCCTGCTCCACGGATCCCCCGTACGACAACTGCCCACCTTTTGGCCAGCGAGAGAGAGCCAGGGAGAAGGAAATGGAGAGTGGAGTTGTGTGCCCTGCTGTAACCAGACTCCCAGGCCCCCAGAGCCCACTGCCTGGTCTGGCCCCAGCTGTGGCTGAGGTTCAGACAGTGGTCGGTGGGGGAAGAGGGCCTGGCGTTTGGCCAGCTCACAGCTACTGCAACTGTAAAGAAGGCCTGGGAAGACAGGCCTGGGAAGCAGAGCTAAGCAGAGGCATAAACACAGCAAGAGGAGGAGACAGAGGAGGAGAACAGGGGTGTAGCTGGGGAGTTCATGTGAACCAAAGCCCAAGCCCATCACAGAGTGAGGAGCACCGGAGCGCTCTGTCTCTGTATGATAATCTCCCTGATGCTGAAACATCCAACAGCCTCCAGGACTTTGACACAGAAACAAGCCTCCAGGAACACTTGCAGGAGCAGATGCACCAAGCTGTAGCATCCAAACAAATCCAGGGACTGGTGGAGGACGACCGTGTGACTGAAAAGATGCTCAGTAAAAGATGTTCTAGCAACCAGGACCAGAAACCAGACCAAGACGAGGAGCATGAACAGGAGCCAGAGCTGGACTCAGGATCCTGTAGATTAACAGAAGGGGACCTGATGCAGCATCACCACCTCCCTATGTCGCTTCCTCAACATCTTACACAAAATTCCGCTCAGATGCGTCAAACCAAGTGTCACGACCCACCGCTGTGGCCTCCGGCTGATGTCAAACAGCCAAAACAGACATCTTCTCCCAGAGTGCCCCCTCCATTACCCCTGGCAGACCCCTCTGCCAGTGCTCTACGCAGCCTCCTCACCAGCCTGCAGCACCAGATAATGAAGCAGAGAGAGGAATATGAAGCACGGATAATCAGGTAACTTCAGCTTGTTTTTCTTTGTCCTACATTTTCTATTTATAAATCCCCAACAAAGATTAATTACACCACGCGAAACAATATGAAGTGTCTTAAAATGTAACGTGGTGATGCTTTTGGCTTTAATATTAGCATACACTTACAGCTTAATGACTTTAAGAATTTTCCAGCCTGCGGTGTATTTTCAGTGAAGGGTAACACACTGTTCCCAGGCAAAGAAAGTGTGTACGTGTGTCCACTCAGCTGTGCTGGCGTGGTCCCTCAGTTGACTCCAAGCTTCACCCTATATCCTGTTTAGTTCACAGATCAGCGAGAGCTGATTCAATTCTGTCATAGTTTCCCACGGATCTCCTCGTGATGTGCTATGATGGAAATGCTGCTTGTATACACACGAAACAACTCCCTGCATTTTGGATAACCAAAGTTGTGATTTGGGTTTTTTAGTCTGGAGCGGAAACGGATGTGCATCTATGTTTGTGGCAAAATAAGGAGAAACCTGCTTTTTTGTTGCCATCTAGTTGGTATAAGCCAGCAAAAAAAAGAAGCACAGTCCGTGCGCATGACATATAGACCAGCTCATGACAGTGGAAAGAGAGCTAATTTAAGGGGTCATGCTGCTGACCTAGACACAACATGTACCTCATTTATTACTGATATAGATAGACCAACACTCAGTGTAAGGTAATGCATTGGTAGTAGTGGAGATGACAATCCTTTTAGCTCAATAAGGACCGTAAGAAAAGAAATACATAAATATGCAGACAGATTTAACTCTGCACGCCAAGCTTTAGAACTACCTGTTCAGACTCTCCAACCAAACAGTGCTGTGATTTGCCCCCTTCTTGATTTCTTAGTTTTTTGCATATTAGTCACAGTTACATGTTTCAGAGCATCAGACAAATTTTAACATTAGATGAAAATAACCAGAGTAAACACAAAATGCAGTTTTAAAATATTAATTTCATTAATTAAGGGGGGAAAAGCTATCCAAACCTGTGTAAAAAAAAAAAAAAAAAAAAAAAGATCAATTGCTCCCTAAACCTAATAACTGGTTGTGCCACCCTTTGGAGCAAGAACTGTAATTAAGCATTTGGAATAATTGGCAATGAGCCTTTCACTGTGGAGGAATCTGGTCCACACCTCTTTGTAGAGTTGTTTTAATTCAGGCACACTGGAGGGTTTTCAGGCACGAACAACCTGTTTGAAGTCATGCCAAAGCATCCGAGTTGGATTTAGAACTGGACTTTGACTAGGCCACTCCACTACCTTCATTCGGCTCATCATCATGCTGCATAACTCAAGTTTGAACAGATGGCTGGACAGAATTTATGGTTTCAATAATTAAAGCAAGTCGTCCAGATGCTGAAGCAGCAAAGCGGCCCCGGACGATGACACTACCACCACCGTGTATGACTGTCGATATGATGTTCCTTTTATGAAATGCCGTCGTTTTTTTTGCCAGATGTAACAGGATGCAAACCTTCCAGAAAGTTTAACTTTGCCTCATCAGTCCACAAAACATTTTCCCACAAGTCTCTGGGATCATCAAGATGTTTTTTTTTTTTCTTTCAAATGTGAAACAAGCCTTTGTTTTCTTTCTGATCAGCAGTGGGTTTCTCCTTGGAACTCTACAATGGAGGCCATTTTTACCCAGTTTCTTTCTTATTGTTGAATCATGAACTCTGGCTTTAACCGAGGCAGGTGATGCCTGCAGTTCTTTAGATGTTGTTCTGCGTTCTCCGGTCACTTTCTGCATAAGTTGCCGAGGCAGTCTTGGAGTAATTTTGGTAGGTCAGCCACCACTGTTCCATGTTTTCTTCATTTGTGGATAATGGCTCTCTCTGTCGTTCACTAGTCCCAAAGTCATAGAAACAGCTTTGTAATTCTTTCTTGCTGGGCTTTTTTTTTTTTTTTTTAAATAAATGTGTTTGTTTGAAACAAGTTAGCCTACTTCAGTTTGTCAGATTCTATTTAAGTGACTGCTTAGTTTAACACATATGGTAACAATAAGCCCTGGAGGTGCCTAGTGAAACTGAATTTGGCTTCCCAGAAAGTGTGGTTAATCACAGTTAATTCATGATTTAATAAGCTGGCAGTGTTACTTTTCATACAAGGTCAAGTAGGTTTGGATAGTGTTGGATAGTGTTTTTTCCCTTAAAGGAAATCATTTAAAAACTGTATTTTATATTCACTCAGGTTACCTTGGATATTAAAAGACTTGTGTACTTTTTTTTACAGGACTCTAATTATGTTGTTGATATAAGGAACAATCCAGTAATCCATCCTGTCATTTTTAAATAAATTACAAATAAATTCTTATCCTTTACCCTATTCTTCTCCTTTTTAACTTTAATATTGTCTCTTTTCCTCCTCACGTCATCAGTCTGGAGCAGAGAAATGAAGAGCTACAGGTGGAGGTAGTTTGTCTGAAAACAAACCTCGCACAGCAGCGGCACTGGTACCAGGTTGTGCAGGCGAAGATCGTGGAATCTGAACGGGCACGGGCTGCCGCGGAAGCACATAATACCACGATGCAGAGAGAGATGGAGCAGTTTTTTGACATCTTTGGAGAGCTCAACAACGAGGAAAAGAAAACAGAACACATTGTGAAGAGCTTTTGATAAAGGTTATGATACGAGCAGTGTGTGCAAAGAGTAGGAAATAAATGCACAAGATGAGCTGGTCATTACACTCTAACGAGGGTCTTTTATCACTATGTCACTAATAAAGCAATGTACAGTCATTTCCTCATGAAGAATCTGAGAATTGCACAAAACGGCACCAAAGAAAGAAAAATAATCACTGATGTCCACTTTATTAGCTGAGTATGGGCAAAAGATGTTGGCCAAATGGTAATATTGTGGTCATTGCAATCACAGAGGACATCTCTGGAAATAAAAGGAGGAACAAACTGAGATGTACAGTGTATACAATGGAGTATTTTCTTTTAAAAACATAGTAAACACATGAGATAAGGACTGAGCATCACGTTGCTCAGGTTATCTGCTAAGATTTGGAGAGTTGGATGGCCACTCCTCAGGTCATTTAAGGCATGACTGAAAGAATAAGGTCATGGTTGTGTACAACATAGTGCATTAGTCCTCGGTGACTCCGTAGTGTCTTCTTTCTGCATGTCCATCACATGTGCAATCAGTTATGCATAAAAAAAGAAAAAAAGAGGGGCAGCTGCACAGTCCATTTTCAAGGTTTATCTTTGAGTTTCAGATTCTGATTCAGGACAACACAGTCTCATCCACGCTTAAACCACACCATGTCTGCTTTCTCTCTGGGAACTTTTAAAAAACCTGAACAGCTGGGTCAGATTATTCAAAAATAAGGACGAGTGCTGCACAGCATGTTCTCATAAAACATACAACACACATTTAAGGCCAAAAAAAAACAACAAAAAACAAACCCTCGAAAAACTACAACAGCTCCCCAACTCCAAAAACTTTCTGAATTAAGAACGGAAACATACTGTGAGTGAAAGAATGCACTTGAATGCAATTCTTTGTATCGCAAGAACTACAGTTTCTTACAGGTGTGAAGCCTTCATGCAGGTTAAAACGTGTCGTCTGGTTTCATGATTCATTGTGTAACTTTTCCAGCACTAATGGAATGGTTTAAAAAAAAGAAAAAAAAGAAAAAAGGGAGCAGCCCACACGTTTTTCAATGAAATGTTTTGACAAGAGGCTTAATTCCCACGGGCGTCACTGTAATTGTGTGCAACACTCTGCAAGAACACACAAAAATAAATACAAGTATCTTGTTTTGCCTCTTCCGGATGTACAGGATTACGATCTTTTGATGTACACACTGATAGTCAGTACCGTAAGTCAAATAGGGGTGATTGCAATATATATAGATATAGATATATGTAGCTCCACAGACATGTTGAATTTCTTAACCAAACAAGCACATCCTATCTATGTGTAATGAAAGGGTCTACAGCCACTATGAGTGACATCTTTACATACAGTACATTGTATCGGGAAATAAACAGTAACACTGCAATCACAGCTTCCCCTCGCTGTCAGGGGGAAAAGCTTAAAACCAACATCACTCAAGCCAATTAATTAATTATTCAATTAAAAACAAAAACACTGTGCAGAACGCGCCGCTGTGGAGATCTGCAATACTTTTGATGAAACTTTAGATCAGTGTTTGATCATCAGATGATTGATGCCATCAGTTTATGGTAAGCTTTTGTTCTTTGTGGCGTAACATGCACTAGAGCAGGTCGCAGTGTGATGCTTGCCTGCCCCGATTTGATGACGATGACCTCTGGTCTCGACTCGCTAAAAAAATAAAACTTTTAAAATACAGGCGTACAAAAACAAACAACTCCCCCACCTACTACTGGCAAATCAATATGGATGCATACACCGCATAGAGGCAGGTGATCAAGTAAAACAACGGAGAAAACAGAGGACAGGTATCTTTTACCTGCAGGCAGCAGTTCCAACGACAGAGGGGGTAACAAATTAGAAAAATAAACCTGTCCATTGAGGATAAAGAGGAAAACTAGAGACATAAAGGGACAGAACTAGTGGATGTGGAGTTAAAAAACAAAGAAAAGAAAGGATGGTGATGGCTGTTAAGCCCCTTTCAGACATGTACCCTCTCCTGACGGTGTCTGAACATGTCTGCTTCATGTATTCAAACCTGTGATGGCAAATCTCCTGGGTCAGACCTTGTAACGGTTACGTAAGACTTCCAGCATGGCACAAGACTAAGAGCATGCAGGACATTAACGGTAACGCACGCCCAAAGGTGTGCCGCGAACGCGTCTTTGCGAGTTGCTCAGCTCACAAGAGAAGGCCCTAAACAATAAAATATGCGCATATTAACATTTTAGCTCATAAACTTAGTTTGCAATAAGATTAAAACATTCTTCATTTTGATTATTCCCACTCATGAAGAGAGAGATTTGCTTTGGAGCCTGTGTGGGAAGGCTTTTCTCAGCAGCGCGCACACACACATACACAGAGTGCCCCTGTTTGAGAACAACGCGCTCAAGAGTGTGTTTACGCTTAACTAAAGGCAATGCTGACAATATTCAGGCATGTCATGTTTGTTGGGTTGAATCCATGAACAACACTGATGTAAAACTGACCAATGTCTGAAAGATTGTGCCGTCACTTTAACAGATTGCTGACTTCACCGATGTTACATATTCCATGTCTGAAAAGGGCTACTGATGTTTGGACAGCGAAAACTGGAGATGGCAGGCAGGCAGACGGACAGAGAGATGTGTGGAAAACGTCTGTGTTCAGTGATTCTCGTCCAGAGGTCCTGTCAGTGTGTCGATGCTGCTGCTGTCTGTGTCTGAGGCCAAGGTGTGCTCTGTGGACATGGACGAGATATCGTTGGCTGAAGAGGACTGGGAGGCCGAACCTGACACCACATCTGACATGTTACACACAAAAAACAACAGACAGAACCAGAAATTTAGCTGCATATGGCAACAAAAATTTACACTTCCTAGTACATTATTACTGGAACATCCACTCACAGCCGCTCTATTAGGTATACCTGTTAAACTGATAATACAAATACCTAATCAGCCAATCACATGACAGCAACTCAGTGCATGTAGACATGCTCAAGACAACCTGCTGAAGTTCAAACGGAGAATCAGAATGGGAAAGAAAAATGATTTAAGTAACTTTGAATGTGGCATGGTCGTTGGTGCCAGAGTAGTCTGAGTGTTTCAGAAACTACTGACCTACACAACCACCTCCAAGGTTTACAGAGAATGGTTTGAAAATAGGAAATATCCAGCGAGCAGCAACTGAGGCTACAATTAACATGGGCTCACCACAGGTTTGAAAAATGTCTAATATGATGCGTCTCGATTTCTGCAGTGACATTTAGATGGTAGGGTCAGAATTTGTCGTCGACAACATGAAAGCGTGACTTCACCCTGCCTTGCATCAACAGTTCAGGCTGCTACTGGTGATGTAATCGTCTGGAGCATATTTTCTTGGCACACATTGGGCATCTTAGTACCAATTAAGCATTATTTAAACATCACAGGCTACCTGAGGACTCTTGCTGACCATGTCCAGTGTATCCCTCTTCTAACAGCTTCTTCTGCTAACAATCTCAAGCTGCTTTCTTGAACATGACAGCGAGTTCACTGCATTCTAACTGTCAGCACAAACAGGCCAGATCGGGGTCCAGTAAATCATCTCTGGGATGTGGTGGAATGAGAGAATCACATCATGGACGAGCAGCCGACAAATGTGCAGCAACTGTGTGACGCTATCAAAGCAATATGGACCACAATTCCTGAGAAATGTTTCCAACATGTTGTTGAATTATCCTACTAAGAATTAAGGATAGTTCTCAAGGCAAAATGGCAAGGTATACCTAATAAAATGGCATACCTACCTAAAATGACATGTGTCCACAATGGTACATTTAAGGATAGCTGTCTTGTGGCCCATAAATGAAAGTGTACTGTAGCTAATAAGACTGCTGGCATTAAGATGATGCTGCTGTTTTAAGAGTATTGTACTGAAAGACAATATTTAGGGACAACTACTGTTTCCACTGCTGCACACTGACGTCTGTGTGTGTGAACAAACAAAACTAACAAAAAATATAAATACATGTACACACTGTTCGAGGATCCTTTTGCGCCTTATGAACGTCAAAGTGAGTGTTTGTTTTGGTGAAGCTGAAGCGTTTTTCAAACAGTGACAAGTCCAGTGGCGCTGGAGCTTTGGGCTTATGCTAACTATGTTTGGGCTGACAGTGGAAAAATAAGCCGCATCTTTGTACCTGAGCAATCTTCTTTCATTAGACCATTCTTGTTCCTCTCCTCCCAGTCAATCACCTCTTCATAAATAAGTTCTGTGGAGAAACAGAACAGGTTAAGGCCCTTCAGTGGTGACCACACTCACGCCTGGACGTTCAACACAAAAGCAGATTACAGCAACAGTAGAAAAGCAGTTGCCCGGTATGGTGCACTGCTGGTTTGCTTCTCTAGAGGTCAGTGTATCCCACCTTTCCACTGCTCAATAGTGTGCTCTCTCTCTTCCAGCTGCTTGTCAGAAATCTGGGGAGGAGGCTGTGAAACAAAAGGAAATACCCATGTCAGAGGAAGGTCACACACAGCCGCAGCGCTGATAAAGTTTACCACAAATTGAGGGGAACAGCTTGCTCACCGCGTCGGCCTCTGCCGGGTCGTACCACACGTGAATGTAGGGGTGATTAAGAGCTTCTTCTACAGATATGCGGCACTCGGGATCAATGACCAGCATTTTGGAAAGCAAATCCCGTGCTTGACTTGCTGTTATGACAACACAGGAAGGGCAGGATTACTATTGAAACAGGCTTACGACATCATTAAATTTAAGTATTCTTTTTGACAACTGAATATTGTCCCTGATGGTGTTGGCGAACATTTCTGTCAATGTCAAGATTTGTTCCATTTGACCTCTTAAGCTACACCATTACACCGCAGATTAATTACTAAAACTATGCAGTACAGCAGTATCATTGGATACTAATACTATCATTATATTAATGCTGCTATCTTGTATATATCGTACTTACTATTGTTTGAGTACTTACGATTGTTTTATTGTACTTTTTATATTTTACATTTATTATTGCATTTTGCACCAAGGGAGTGGCACTCCAATTTCGTTGTACCCTGTACAATGACAAAGGCTATTCTATTCTATTCTAAAAATAACACTCTACATAAATAGAGTATCAAAAATTCTTACTCTTCAATTTGTCATGTTCTGACTCAGAAGGGAAGGCCCAGTCTGGGAAAAGCTCGCCAAAGCTGACGCCAGGGTACTGTGGCTTGTTCATCACATAGTTCCTCACTGTCTCCATCAGTCGGTTCATAAACTCGAGACTGGGTGTGCCCAGAATCTCAATCACCTTATTCCACTGGTCGATGTCTAGAAAACACACTTGTTATGGAAATATCCAGTAAATTGATGGGCCTGTGCACATGTAAGCAAGTGAAAAGAACAGATGAAAAGGTACAGAATTGATCCGACATGTACACTAAATCATTCTGCAATGTTCAATGTTCAGTGTGGAAACTAGCAAAACAAGTCAAAATTGATGCTGATGCATGACAACAACATGCTTATGTTAAAGTGGTGTGTTTTTTCCTGCTAATTTAGCATGCTGATGTTGACTAACAGTCACAAAAGATAAAGCACAGCCAAGCCTTATGGTAATGTAACTACTGTAATGCTGTAACTATCACCAAAGCATAGGAGAGATGAAAATTTTGACCTTACATGATTACCAGTTATTACCATTCACACTCAGATTAACAGGAATTTGTGCTCTAAAGAAATGTAAATGCATCAAATAGACGCTGAGTCAATTTACTGTCAAATAACTACAAAAGCAATGATTCATCCTGAAAAGCTACAGATGTAACCACATCGTGGCAACATATAAAAAGTCCCTAATCTGGGAACAATGGGTATCTGTCCCAATCCATCAGGTGGATATTGGGCAATTTCAGTCTAGGTTAATGTGGCGACTCAGTTAAGTGAACAGAGCAGTATTACAATATGAAGAACCATGTTAGCATGGCTAAAAATACAGATATGCATGGTCTGCTGAGTTACTTCTGGACAAGGCAATTACTTCAAAGCATGGGAAGCAATCTATCATCGAATCACACTTGTGCCCAGCATCCATTCTCAGCTACTCGGGTGCAATGCAAAGGGGAAGCTGGGAGCTAAGAGGCACCTTACATATGTAACAACAGAGATTAATATTTATTGAAGAGAACCGGGAATTAGAGCCTGACCTATACTGGATATATTAGGAGTAAAAAATTCTCAGTGGGTTAGGATCTGCAAAATAAGTAAATCATATCAGTGTATAATGAGTTAGACTCTACAGAGAAAACACAAAACTTTATGTTTAAACTCAGCCTGAGTGTTTTGTAAATTGTAAATTCAACAGCTGAGAAGGTGCGAGTGTGCCGGGAGACCCACAAGACTAGAAATATTTGATAGAGAGTGAATGACGATGCAGGAGGAGGGACAACAACCGGCACAGAGACGATGAGAGCTGTGAAGGATACGATCAGTGCCCTGGAAGATGACGCTGCCCTTTACCATCTCTCCCATGATACACCCCACTGACCAGATGTCCACTGGGAACAGAAAACACACAAGCACGCACAGATGCACACAAACACACACATAACCACACAGAAGAGATATTAAATTAAAAGTGACCAGATAACATCAACTACATAATACAAATCCACACTGAATATATAGTAACATAAAGTGACACACAGAATGATGAACATCATGCTCTATGGATTCAAATTTGAATGAGAAACATTTAAAATGCGAAACATGAGCTCTCATCGGTTTTGGTGCATCTGCCAGCAGAGTCGCGGCCTGAGGCTTTCATCATAGCCATCTTCAGGCTTTTCTTTCTCTCGCTCCGGAGTCAGTCTCAGCTTTCCACGCCTTTCTCCACAGCCTGGCTTATCAGTTTGCACAGCTGTTGCTCTCTCCCTCATTTTTCATGTGTGTAATTGTACGCACTTAGCAGGACAGGCTGTATTTCGTTTCTCTCTCTCACTCTCCAAGTCGACTGCTTGCTTGTCAGTGGTTGTCTGGGGCAAATACCCATTAACTCCTCTTTTTCCCTCAAATTCACCTTCCCTAAAAATTAAAAGTTCTCTCTCTGAAAATATCTCCAGAGAATCTACTCCAAGTCCACTCAGCCATTACATAAATGTAAACTCTGGGTGGGTTTCACTGATGATTGGTCTCACAGATTAGCTACATTCTTTGGAGAGCAGTTCCAGGACTACTTCCATTTTCCAAACCTACCCCAATATGATGAGTCATATTTCATGCTCCACCCTGTAATTAACCCAGGTCAGAAAATATTGAGATAACCTGTCTGTTTAGTAGATAAATAATATCACGGGTCAGGTTTCTATCTCTGACTGCAATGGCTCTACACAGAGCATGCATTTCTCAGAATATTAACTTAACTATTGCTTTGATTCCCCCCTCCAGATGTGTTTTATGCAACTAAATAAACAATTCTTGCCTTTAACAAACAAAAATATCTCAATGTCTCCTGGCTCCAGACAGAGCAACCAACTGTTGTGTGAGACGAACAAGAAAGGATACAGTCCTTTCCAGGAAAGAGGACTTTGTGAGAAATCATTTCAGCCATTATGCAGCCAACTGACCACAGGTCCACTGCAGCAGAGTGGTGGTATAGTAAACATATTTGTTAACATCATGCTAATATACCAAGAGTCAAACTTACTATGATGAATCAAAATTAATTAATGTTACCACTTTGCACTTGAGAACCATTGCTAATACACACTCACCTTTCACTTTATTAGGCACACCCGTTCAACTGCTGACTAATGCAGATAACCAATCAGCCAGTCACATGACAGAAACTCAATTTAGTCATTTTCCCAATTCTGAAGGTAAAAGGGAGACCAACCTGGTACTAGAGCAAAGTGCATCTAATAAAGTGGTCAGTGAGTGGGTTTTTTTTTTTTTTTTGGAGCATTGGACCAGAAAGAAAAAACCCCCCCCACAATAATCAAAAACATCAATTAATCACAAAGGTTAAAAAAACCTTCAAGAACATGAAGAGCTCCAGGGAGCAGCTTGTATTCATAAATCCTGATGTGTTAAATGATTTTCATTCTGCAAACAGAGTATAGCACGGACACGCTACATAAAGTCATGTCAGACAGATTATTATAAAATAATTATTCTGAAAGAGAACAGTGTTACATGTTGACCAAGTAGTGTTTAAAAGTTATACTTTTAAGACTGGTGTTGGTTTGTACTCACCATTTTCCTTGTACTTCATGCCGAGAATGACCTCCGGGGCACGGTAATATCTGGTCACCACGTACGGGGTCATCATAAAATTAGTGCAGGCTGTCCTAGCTAGGCCAAAGTCTAAGATCTTTAGTGTGCAATCTGACTTAACCACAATGTTACTGGGCTTCAGATCCTGAGTGGGGAAAAAAAAAAATCTATAAATTTGTAGGAAAACAGGCACATTTATCTAAAACTATTTGTTTAATATAGAACAAGCAGCTGGAAATTTAATATAACCATTTTAAAGTTAACTTTGAAAGAATTGTCTAAATACAAAATATAAATATAAATACAAAATGAACAATGTTATTTCAGAGATATACTCATTGGTTAATGCTAAAATACCAAAACAAGCAAAAGTTTAAATAAATGCCAATTTTTTTCATGTTTGAATAAATATTAAAGAGTTGTCAGGTTACAGGCACAACATAGGAAACGTGAAACTTTTAAGCGCTATTTAAGTATTAAGTTACTGTGTTTTCAGACTGACTCTTTTAGCCAGCAGCACATTTACTGCTTGCACTTACCCTGTGGATTATGCCAGCAGAGTGCAGGTGCCTGATGCCACAAAGGATCTGGTATAGCAGGTAGGACATCCTCTCGTGGTCTAGGTCCATATGGATCACCTGGCATAGGCTGGCATCCATTAGCTCCATCACCAGATACCTGAGAGGAGGAAATGATTAGAAGTGAAAACTGTTTTTGTGTGCTAATGTTCAACAGCGAGAGCTACAAGTGCAAAGAAAAGAAACAAAATAACAGGGATTAAAAAAAAAGAATCAGAAAGAAGACAAAGTAAGAAAGCAGATAGAGGAAATGTGACAAAGGCAAAGCATGAAAAATAGAAACCAGAGACCGAATGAAAGCAACGCAGAGGATTAGAGAACGTTGGAAAGTAAATAAGAGGATGTTTGTTAGATGAAAGAAAGGCGCAAAATACTTCAGTTTAAATCTTTGCATCTGAGAGAAAACCAAAGCAGCCAAAAAACACTTGAGTGCCACTCACAGATCCTGAAATTCCTCCAGGGACTTCTGAGGCGTGAATACATTGATCAGACGGATGATCTGCAAGCAGAGAGACAAGCCGTTACTCTACTCTGTCGCTCTCCCACCTACTGCAGAGGCCCAACTAAAGGCACAGCAGGGCTTCTGTTACCTCAAAACAGAAATGTTATATTTAATGCAAGGAGATAACTTTAATTCAAATTTATATTAAATATGTTCTGGCTGCCTCTTCATATTAAAAATATTGTCTAACACACGAGAGATGGAAATTATAAACTTTAACATTTTTCGGCCACACCTCCGTTTAACCTTTATCAAACGTTCAACACATTTTATTGCAGGTAGAAAAAGAAGATTTACATTTTTGTGGTTGACACATTTGAGCAGCACCAGCTCCCTGTAGGCACGCTTAGCATGGGTCTGGTTCTGAAAGGGCCGACACAGCTTTTTCACTGCCACTGGTATACTGAGGACCGTATCTAGAGCAGAGCTGCAACAGATTTAATTAAAGAGGAAAAAGACAGAGACAAATGTTATCAAAGAAGAAACTAAATGCATCCCAGAGAAAAAAGTTTATTCAAAAATTCCAGGTTACACATTCAGTTTCATTCACATTTTAAAAATAGTAAAAATAAAAATATGATTTTTTACGACCCTACTTTAAACATGGGGCTGCACAGAGCAAAGAAATCAGCTCTTCAAAGATGACTTCAGTCTAAAACCCTGCTAAGAGCCCTTAGGGGTAGTGATATTCATTTAAATCAACACTACGTGCTGATTTTTGTAAAGCCTTAACAGTAGTACACTGTAATAAATGTTAATACAGTTTAGCTCTTGTATCTAATGCCTACATTATGGCCTTGGGTTAGGGTTAGCTCGCAGAGACTTCAGAGAATATTCAAGGTGGTTAGTCTTGCCAAAGAGAGATCTCAAGTTTAAGGGGCTCTGAAACATTATCAGGGCAATAAAAACCATATTATTGAGAAAAATGGAAAATATTTAGCTTCAAAAGGTCACCTAAACCACAGCAGTTTAACTCTCAGTAAAATGTATTTGTATAGCACTTTTCACAGACAGAAATCACAAAGTGCTTCATAATGAAACATAAGAAATGAAAGTATAACACAACAATGCAAATCAATAGAATACAACATAAAACAGGTGCGGGGTGCGTGTGAGGATGGATGACTCACGACTGCAGACCAAATCTACCCATGGGTCTGCACCCATAAAGCAACCTAAACCCAAACCAGATGGGGGCAGTGATTTACTGAAACATGTGCAAAAACACATGTAAATACAGTATATGAGGGAAAGGCAGACTTTATATAATTCCAACAAGCTTGAAAGTTAACATTTGATATGAACCCCTTGAAACGTCTACACAGCCTGAGCTCTCTGAGTCTGCTTTCTTCACGTAGTCTTCAGGAATAGTTCTCCAGGCTTCGTTAAGGAGATTCAAAGCTGTTCTTTGGATGTGATTTTCCATTGACTCAACTAAGGAAATTTGAATAAATTGTGTTTCTGCGTAACAAAGTGCCACATTAAAGCTGCCAATATGTCTGTTTTTTTACACCTAACTCAAGGGATCAACACTGGATCATCCCATAAGTTAATTTTTTTCTGTTTGAATGATTCAATGTAAGTGGTTTAACAAACAAAAAAAAATATAAATAAAACAAAACAAAACAAAAGAATCCCTTTGAAGACCTTCAGAAAGCCTGGACAAAAATTGCTCAAGACCACTTGGAAAACAACCAGAAAATCTGGCTCCTTGGAAACAAAACACAAAGAAATGATGGCTCAGGACTTTCGCACAGTACTCTGTAAGTCTGACATTCAGGGAAACATATCTAAAATTAAATTCAAGCTCCATTTGATATAATGATGTAGCCATTAATGAATTAAGTCAAGGGTGCCAATATTTCTAATCAATAGCTTCAACAAATGTGAGATTTTCAGCTTGGAACAATGATATTGACATTACAGTACTTTTTCCAGCAACATTTACACTCATGATGGAAGCAAAAACACAGATGACACTACTGATCACATTAACTGTGTCTCTATTTAAGAGTCGCTGCAAGCTGTGACACTTGATAATGAGCCAGCCTATCTAACACCTGACCCAAAGGCGCTCAACCGATTTTGCAACAATCACTAACACATGAATTATACTTCAGCGTCAGATCTACACCGTAACCGAAACCCCATTTTAATCCTACGCCACAATATTCTACCCGACCTGCACCTCCCGAAAAATGTAACTACGTGTCACCTTGAGTGGTATGGAAGTTTACGGTGTAGGGGAAAAAAAAAGGTTTTCAGTTACTACGCAAGTTAGAATGTAGATTTCCCAAAGCAGTCTAAAGTTTTAACCTGTGCCCATTTAATCAATCAAACTAAAAAAAACTGCAGTCTTACCAAACAATGCCTTGGGCCCCAGAGCCAATGGGCCGCAACTGCTGGTAGCGCTTGAGTACAGTGAAGGTGGAGTCCACCACCTGAACACTGTAGAACTGCCCCTCCGCCTCACTCATCCTGCTGAACAGTCAGGACCACCAGCGCTGTCTGCAGGACAAAGGAAAACAAAACAGATGAATATCACCATGTTCGAATCCCATGCACGCTCTCCTCTGCTCTCCGTTTCACAGTGTGTGAAAAGGGCTGGAGAGGGGGACACAGCACAGCTTAACAGATGAGAGACAGGCTCAGTTGAATGTAGCACTTTATTGAGGTAAAAACCTTGAACAACCCTTCCCAAAAGAGTTACTTTTTTCTAAAACTAAAGACGAGGATCGTCTGTTAGGGCCAATAAAATATCTAATCCAAGATAAACTTTGACTTGACTTGCATGGAACTTTAAATGCTTTCATTGATTAATTGATAACCTCACGCTTCTCCAATATTTTTTATGATAACAGCAGCATAAGGCTGGAGCTACAGGCTGAGCCTTTAATGTTTGGTGCGCTTGTTAAAACAGAGGAGCGAGAAGGCTAACAGCTTACAGTTCCCTCAGTAAACACGAACATACCACGCACACTCACACACGCAGCATTTAGCTTGAGCCTCTTCATTGTTTCTTGAACTGCATCCAGCTTCACTACAAGTGTGCGTTCAGCTATGAGCACTGGATGAGCACATACATGCTAATAAATTACACGATGTGCTTGAGTGTTTATAACAAAATATGAAAGTGTTAGCACAGTTTCCACAGACAGGAAGTGGAGGGGTATTACTCTTGGCAATAGTTTATGTGTGTATGTGCATACATCTGTGGGCGAGAACACATAATCGTGTAGCTACGCAACAGCAAGCAGTCACGGCTGTTTGTCATTCCTTCAGAAAACAGTCACCAGTTTGAAAGGAGACCCATTTTTTTCCCCCTTTGACGGGGAACAGCGAGACAAGCAATCACTGGATTTCGTGGTCACAGACACAAACGTGCTGACGAGAAAAATAAGACGTTTATGATCGAATGGACCAGAAAAAAAAACTGTAAAGCTAAAGCTAAAAAAGCAAAGAGCTACATAAGGAATCTGAAACAGAACTGCTGTCGGGTAACAAAGTGTGTGCGTTTAGCTTAAATGTTCAACTGGAGACAGAAACATTTATTAAAAAAATTAATCAAAAGAAAATCTAATGATTGTAGTTCATTCTCCAATAATCAAGAATTAGCATGCAAATTATTTCAATTATAAATTTACCTAAAGGTGATGCTTATTCGGAATTTTATTTAAGGAATACATTTCAAAACTAGCTGTGAAAAGGGGGCACATACCACTGTGCTGCATCACACTCAGTAAGTGCCACATTGTTGAAATGAGCTAGGCCATCCTTAAAAGATCACTGTCTGGAGATCAACCTAAGTTCCTTCAAAACCTATACATGCCTCAGCTGGACCTTTTCCATGCATGTAAAGCATAACAGCCACTGGTAATTGTTTCTTACTCTCAAACTAAAGGACACTTTTCAAACATGCCCTAAATAATCTCCAGTGTTTGTGTGTGTGTATTTTCATTGTTTGCTTCACAGTTTTAACTTCCATTTTTAGATAAAGGAAAAAAAATGATGTGTAAATAATAATGCTGGTTGGTATGCACTGGTATACAGCTATATCAGCCAAACATTGTTATCGACAAATAAGGCGACATTTACTGATGGCAAAGGTCCACGTCTCTGCTTGCCATTGTATATGATTGTTTATTTCCTACTGTGGTTTGTTATGACTTATTCGCCCGTTTGTAGGCCGGGGTTTTTTGACCATGAACAAACACTGGGAAAAAGCCTTCACGTGTAGGAGGTACAGAACTGCAACCTTGCCATTAGTCAGATGAAAAATGAATCCTTCTCAGTTACTTTCTTCCTCTGCCTGTCTCCTCTCTTTCAAACATACATCCAGCTGGCTCTCTGACTACACCCAAGGGAAGAACTGCAAAGACCTTTACTTCCTTCATTCTTTTTGTTTTTCACAACTTCTTTGGCTTTGTCCTTTTCCTATTGTGCTACTAACATACCCCCTCAATTGCATCGTTCCTACGGCCTCCTCACAGATATCTCCAATGATGGTCCTGACAGATATATATTTTCATGACTGCTGTGACTGACACGCAAGCTGAGCTTTTCTGTTTACATAATGATGTAAAATGTAGGTACAGGCAAAACAGCATGCTAATGCCAAGGCTGTACTCCACATCTCAACAGCACAGATCTCAGGCCACAGGACACAAACACCTTCTGCTAAAAAATACAGAAAAGACCATTTTAGCCTCACTGACAACAGCAGCATTTTGAGATATTTATATTTTTTCATATAAGATCTGGTGTGCTGCTTTTGCAACACACACATCGAGTTAAAGGATGCTCTGAGGAGACCATTATTCATAACCAAAACCACTGTAGCTTCATCAGTCACCTGGTGCCAGGTTAGTCACAACTACTGGGTAATTGTAAAGTTGATTCAGCACAAACACTGACAGGGAACAACTGTTTGATTAAAGCTACATACCGCTCAGAAAGCCAAACAGAAACATAGGCAGACACCTGCCACAGTTCTGGGCAGCAGGCTCTGAGGAATTTATTTAAAATCAAAAGGTAAATCGATCGTGTGGAAAAAAGTTCCCCAGAGATTCCTCAGCAACTGTGGGTACACTAAAAGGAAGAGACATCCCAGAACAAACTGCTTGTGAATGATACCATTAATCATTACTAGCCAAGGTTAAGGGCAACACTGATGCAGCTGATCCTGTGAATGCAGATAAACTGCTAAAACACTTCATCAAATACCAGAGGGAAAACAAACAAAACACTACTTTAGGTTGAAAATTATTTTAAAAAGGATGATTAAACCATGTCAACCACAAAACTGCCTATTAATCTAAAAGCTTACAGGGAACACTGTCATCAACAGTGTCTCCAGTTTTTTCCCCCTCAGACTGAATTAAAGGTAGACGTAGCTACTATGACATCATCCACTGGTTTGTGAAGTCCTGTTTTAACTCTTTTCCACATAAAGACGACATTTAACGACCTCACCCATGCCCTTAATGGGTGAGTTTCGATACCTGTATATCAGTAAACCTGATGACCTCACTAATGATGCAAACCCAGTCATTTTGTTCTATAAGCAGGCCTGAAATATGACAGAATCTCAGTTCAGAAAAGAGCTTCAAGGCTTACTCGTAGTAAGAGTGAAAGCCTCGAGTCGAGCGTTTTCGCCGTGTCATATCTGGTTGGTGTTTTGAAAAGCGATGTGACAAGCGAGGGGTGAGTCTGACAGTGACACCGCAGGCTCAACAAGCACACCGTGTGTGATCCTCCTTTCTGAAAATGAGAATACCCAAAATTTACTAAATGGAGTTTATGTTGTATCGACGATATGAGCGACTGAGCTCATCATGTCATCAGGAAAGTGTTTACAGAGGTCAAGCCTGAGGTCTGTTTTCCCATAAACTTCTGCAGAACCGGAAAACACTGGTATCAGGGCCCTTGTGGCCATTGTTCACACAATCACTTACACACAGTAATATATATTTACTCCCATAAATCAAGGCAGAATATAATCAACCAGTTGGGGAATATTACCTATTATACAAACCCTCCTGTGTACTATTGGTCAACAGCGGAAAACACCAGCCCACCAGCCCACATGGCCATTTTAAAAAAAAGTAAAAGAAAAAGAAAAAGACAGCTTAAGGTACTTCTCAGTTGGTTTCACTTTTCAGGCCTGGAAGCCTTATTAATTAATTAATTTTTATTTTTTTACACTCTGTTTTCTATGCAGCAATAGTTTATCAGAATCAGAATAGTAAAGAATATCCAGTTTGGCTGGATGTTTTCTTAGTGCAAACAGTGTTACAGTTTTATGGCTGAGAAAATGTACTCAAATAACACATTTTCCCCCCCTGCACATTATTCAAGATGATTTTAATTACAAATATTAACATGCACTGTATTTAGTGACTGGTACAGTGTATGCAGCAGTTTAGAGTTGTGTGCATTGCTCAAGAACACTTCAGTATATGATTGAGGAGCCTGAAATTGAACTGCCGACCAAAAAAAAAGGATTGATGCAGTGTGCTTCTGGCACAGTTCAAATATCAAACCGATATATGCCTAAAAATGGCTGAAATTACTGAAAATATGAATAGTTCTAGAGTTAAAGGTTATAATGCTCGGGTATGGAAACCTTTTACAATGAGCTTCCAGTTTATTGTTAAAGCCTAGTAGGACAGGGTGCTAACTCACTGGAATTCTAATTCTTTGTCACTGAGAAATTCAAATCAATTCATATTTATTTATTTATATAGCACCAAATCTCAATAACAGTCACCTCATGGTGCTATAAACTGTAAAGAATACAGTTATCTGGAATATGAATGAAAAGATGGGGGTTACGTACTCCTTTTCTCTTACGTGATGATACTTATTACACTAATCCATATTTATGCAATGGTATGATGATCAAAGAGTTGATGAGAGAAGTGACCTTCACACAAGCATCACGGACCTCAACCAAAGCTCGTGGCAGTGACTGTTCAGTTCAGTCTAATCCAGGCTTGGGGGTCTGACGTGGCCTAGACTTGGGAGTTAAGATGGGGAGTCAGTGAGCTGGCCATGAGATCAGATTAGCATGGCCTGAAGCCTCAGCATCTCATCTTGATGTAGCAGAGTTACAAAACACAGCAGGGATGGGTACAACTACACGGGAGTCTACTGCTGCTGAACTAGACACACCAAATTAGTCTTTGAGAGCAGTCTCCCGGGGAAGAAGAAGGATGCAAATTAAAACACGGCAAAGTTGGACACACTCTGAACATCCATGTGATCCCACTAAAAAGTTAAGTGCGCACAAAGTGGCTGAATCACTGACGAGCTCGCCTTGCCAATGACATGCCAGAAAAACCTAGCTTGGGCTGTGAAGAAAAAAAATCCCCCTAGTTTTCATTGCATCTGCACCTGCGCTTGTGGTGACTGTGGTTAAGGTTTGTGAGCAGGCCTACACAAATGTCATTAATTTGGATTACATGTGTGTTTTCGAGGCTCTGTGGGTAAGCTATGCGAACTGACAGCTAGACGACGTGAATTTTTAGCATTTCATAGCGCCGCACGCCTGCTCTACAACACACACACACACACACACACACACACACAGAGTGTGAGGTATGAAGTCACCCGGGTATGACACACCGTGGCCGCAGCACTGTTGGCACTCGGTGCTTTAACACAGTCAGAAACCATCGGTTTACACAGCTAAAGTTACACCAGCATACACGACAGCTGAGTTCCCCACACCTCAGTAAAGGTACGAAGTTAGCAGGGCCTACACTACCATTGTTTTTCAATTCGGTGGGCAGCAATGCGGTAGTCAGGCTGAACTGTAAGCTCCGGCGGACCAGCGAACGGGCAGCAGGCGGCAGCTGCTGCGGCGAGACCTACCTTCTCCCTTCGTCTCTCCCAGGGCACTCCCATGCATCGAAAATATAGATAAAACACTCCCCGGGCTCCTCAGACACAACCTGGGCTTGGAAAAGTTGAAAAGGACGGTCGGCCCGGCTGTCACGACTGACAGACCTTCCTTTAGTTCCTAGCTAACTCCAGCGGCAGCACGGACGGACGGGTGCGGAGGAAGGGAACGCCACAACAAGCAGAGACCCAGCACGGGCATGACGTCATCACGCAGAGTTTACGTGGGCGCAAAGTTTTTTTTCCCTTAGCCAAAACTTGGAAAACTTTTTCTTCTTCGTGTGATTGGTTAATGTAATAATGTATGTGTTTTGAAAAATTACAAAAAACAGGAAACCCTAAATAATAACAATAATCCTATGAGGGCACAAATAAAGACACACAAGACAAAATCAATAACTATGCATAAATATTAGAAAGTGAATGGGGGTGTGGTAGGGGGGAATGAACAGACAGGTAAACCTTTTGAACAGAAGGCATTTTCTATTTATTGATTGGCAGTTCCCATTTGTCTATAAAGATACAGTATAAAACACAATCATAGTTAAAGATACAAATCCAATTTTATCAGTCTTCCCCATAATAATAATAAAAAAATCAGTTAAATACAGAATATTATTATCAGAATTATTATAAACCCATGCAAATGCCTGAAACAAAAAACAACAAACAAACAAAAAAGCAAAAGAAAACAATCATTATTAAAAGTTATGATATATTATTTGTTTTTGCTGCATAAGTGCTCTTTAAATAATCGAAATGCTCAACCCAATGAGTAAGGAAGGGGTTTTTTGGGAGGGGGGTCTATGTTCTGCCATGAAATGACATTAAAAATTGGAATTCTGTGAAACAGAACAGAAAGACGACATATTTTATATTAAGATGAAATTAAAAAAAAAAAAAGTTATGGGTTACTGGCCCACCAGGCACAGTGATTTTATGACTTTACAATGAAACGTATAAAATGAGATGTATTATCGATCGCTTTCAGAATTCTCTACAAAAAAAAAGTCCCCAACAACTTTCACGATATTGGAGCCGAGAGGTATGCAGCCCCCAGTGGACATAAGAAACTCATAAAATAGAAATTCAGAATCAATCACCTCATGATTGTGTACATTCATAATGCACATTTGGTCCCCGTATTGCACAACTGTAAACACTTCAGTATACCATTTCAATGCTAAACTTCTTACACGGTTTTGGCTCATCTTGTGATTAGAATAAGGCACAGCAGCTGTGTGAATGTCGTTTTCATAGATTGTTCTGCAAGGCCTCATCAAGTGTTACCAAGGCCATTCTTCAGCAGTGTATTGGTCTGATTTCACATTTGGCTTTTTTTTTGTTTTACAAGTTCATTGTACAATAGACAATAGCCGTCTCTTCCCCCCACTTCAATACAGAAACACACACACACATACACACACACACACACACACACACACACACACATACACTCACACTTAATGTTTGATTGCACTATTGCACTGTTAATCTCCTAAAGAGCTGTCTCTCCTCTCCAGGGCTTTGTGAACTGTAATTATTCCACTGTCACAGACTTGGCCAGGTTTCTGGGAAAGTCAACCTTTAAAAAAAACAAAAGAAAGTTTGTTATAACAAATTACACATGATCAATGAATTTAGCTGCACTGTATAACTTGTTTTTTAATAACACATTTCCCAACTCATTATATTAGTGTACATGGTAAAACAATTGCATCCTGGTAAAGATGTGCCATAATAAGGATTTGGCTATAAATGTTATACATGTTGTGATCATGGACTGTAAATAAAGAGTTCACAATTCTGACAGATAAAGTCTGTCTGCACTGTGGTGAGTAGGGAACATGAGCTGCCTTCTTAGTAAACTAAAACATTCACAAGGAAAGAAAAGATGAATAGACACAAGCAGAACCAGAGACATGGACAAAGCATTGGTATTCATGGGCACCACTATCCCTAAAGCGTATATACAAGCTTAGAAGAACACATGCTGGCTGCCATTACTGTCTTTTTCAAGGAATACCTTCCCCCATTAAAGCCAGACAAGGCCAAATTCTGCACATGTTCCAGCGGCATGATTGTAGCATTAGAAGTTTTGTAATCATTTTAAATCAGTTTTAAATCAGACGAGCAGAAGAAGTATCTTAGTGTGTTAGTGTGGAATTGAAATGAATGTGTGACAACATCAAATCCACATGCAAATAGATTCCACTGCAAGCATTTGAAAACCAAACAACAGAAGCACACATTACATTCGTTGAGTTTGAACAAAATGAATATTGCTATAACATCTGATATTAATATCAATGTGTGATTACTGAGGTATTAAAAACATCGCAGTGACTGTGCGTGTGTTTTGCTAAAACAATGCCCATTATTAGTATTTATTTATATCTATTATATATCTAAATATGCGGATTTGGTCATGATGATTTCTTTATTCCTAGGACTCACGTCAATAATCAAACGAACAGTTGTGTTGAATACTTACGTCATATCCTCGGAGGACAGCCAAGTGAAATGACATAAGCTGCAAAGGGATGACGCTGAGGATACCCTGCAGGCAGTCCACTGTTTGCGGCAGTTCGATGGTCTGGTAGGCATTCTTAGTCAACTCAGTGTCATCCTGGCAACAGATGATGATGGGCCGACCCTGATGAAGACAGACATCGAGAGGGCAAGAATATTAATATCACTCTGTCTGTCCACTCATTTCTGTTGTACTTGGGACTTTCAAAATTTAGTATTTGTGTGTGTTTGTTGTACTTTGAGTGTGTGCTTTGGGTCGGATGAGTAAGATGTGTTTTGTCAAAGACCTACCGATCTGGCGGTGACTTGCTGCAGAGCATTCTGGCATTTGGTGTAGCAGGCGTCCCTCATGATGATCATGATGACTGGCATGTGTTTGTCAACGAGTGCAAGAGGACCATGCTTCAGCTCCCCAGCCAGGATGCCCTCTGAGTGCATGTAAGTGATCTCCTTAATTTTCTGCATCAGAATAAGAATAGTAAAACTTGTTTAGTATGAAGATTAATAGTAAAAATGAAGATAAATTACAGCACAGCCAACATTCCTTGCATGGTATGAAATCTGTGTGAGCAACTTTTTCTCATGTGGTTTCACTTTAATTTTAGTTTTCCTCAAACTTGTTTGGATTATATGATAGTTAGACATCTTCTGTTCTGCTTATGTGCTATTTTCAAGGACAGTACTGTTGCCCATCAGCTACACCTTTACACTCTTTGCATCAGGGACCAGCTGATCATACTGAAGCAAGCCCACACAGCTATCAGCTTGACAACAAATATCCCAGAAATCAGAATGACATGGAGATGCAACATCACCTCGGCAATGAAAGAAATCTGATAGTGGCAAATAAGATGTTAGGGTGTTCATGTCAGGTGACAGGAAGAAGATTAAAAACATCTAAAAACAACTATCAGTGAATCTTAGACAAGGAAACACCGCAGACGATGGCACAGAAACTGCAGAGCCGGAAAGGCATGTGGACTGTCCATGGTTACAAGGCTGGCAGCCGAAATGTAGATGGGGACATCAACAGAGCCAGTGCTGAATGATTTCTTCAACAGATCCAGCATGCAGTCACCTACTGACTACATTTATAAGCAGTCACTCGGCAATGACACCTTCACTAGCACAGACCACCTCACTGAACAAATGAGGAGGGTACATGCAAGTAAAGGATGCACAGTGACATCACCCTAATGGCATAACGCAGAGCTCCAGTCGTCCCAATCCTGTGGACGACATCCCGCCTGGTTTCTGAGTCAAAGGGGGCTTTTATTAGGGACCTGAGCAATTACAGTACTGGTGGGTTACTTGGACAGGAACACTAGACTGGCTCTCTACAGGAAGTGCCAGAATGGGCTCTTTTTCATGCAGAGGCTCTATTCTTTCATCATAAATGGCACAGTGTTGATGATGTTTCCCGAGCCTTTGATGATCAGACGTTTTTTCTGTGTTGTGCTAAATTAGAGCAAAAGGCTTGACGGTGCATGATATGAAAAACCTCAGTAAACTTGTTCAAACTTGGCTGAGTCTTGTGGGTGGAATTGGACTGTCTACATGTAGTAGCAGAGAGGAAGCTGTTGTCAAAACTCCTCTGCATCATAGACAATGTTCCCTTCCCTCTACACAGTGTTGTGGTTAGCCAGAGGTGCACATTCAGCCAGAGACTAATAATGACTAAATGCTCCACTGAACATCACTCCTATGGCCATCTAGTTACATAACTTCTTTTAGTGTTGCCATTTAATTGTTTATAATTTTGTTAATCATTATTTAGAATAGCTTTTATTTCAAGAACTGTTACAAAACAATTTCCCTGTATCGATTATATAACATGTCCTGATTCCTAATTCCACTGTACTCATTTTACGACTAATATTATGGCTTTTTGTGTAACTCACCAGTGCCCCCTCCAGGCAGGTGGCATAGTTGAAACCTCGGCCCATAACCAAAAGAGACCTTTGCTGATACAGTTCATTGGCAATGGCCTTGATCTTCTCATCCAGGGACAACACCTTCTTTATCAGTTCTAAGAGAGTAAAAGAAAGATGAGTGAATGATGCATTAATTTTATTTAGCTTGTATCTGCACATCTAAGTACTTCTTTTGAATCCACAAAGGCCTTTTTGTAAATTTTGTTGGGGTACTGACCAGGTAGCATCTTGAGGCTGTTGATGATCTCCTCTCTTCTCTTCTGTAGGGAGAGTCTGTCCTCACTCATCATCAAGCCAAACATAATGAGTGACACAAACTGACTGGTGTAAGCCTGGATAAGACACACACAGAGAAACACTTTATAAGCCCCCCTGTGCTGAACAATGAGAAAGAACACACCAATTTAGAATCGGACTCAGGGAGGAGCAGCCATCTGCCGCAACCGGTTGGGGGTAAAACCAGTCGAGACAAGCATAGACCATAAACCAGCCATACCTTTGTGCTAGCCACTCCTATCTCAGGCCCAGCATTTATGTGGACTCCACAGTCGGTTTCTCTGCAGATAGAGCTGCCAACAGTGTTGGTTACACCAACTGTCAGAGCGCCCCGGTCTTTGCAGTAGCGCAGTGCCATCAAAGTGTCTGCTGTCTCTCCTAAGGAGCACAGAGAATGAAAACATATGTTCATAACGTGCAATTAAACCACAACAACGTTCCTGTTTTAGGAAAAAATGAAAAGGGCATTGAACATGGACAGGTGTCACACAGGAAATTACAGTGTAAATAAAGCTTTTCTTTCTAAAGCCACTTTCAGGATATGTGTCTTAGAAAGGAGGATAAAAAAGTGCTATTGTGCATCATTGTCACCTGACTGGCTGATAAAGAAGCAAACATCATCTCTGAAGACAGGTGTGATACGGTCCAGGAAGTCACTGGCCAGCTCCACCATGACAGGCAATTCCGTCAGCTCCTCCAGGATCTGTCTGGTCTGTAGAGCAAGTGAGTAAAAACAGTAGATTAATTAACACTGCTACACTCCATCCATACAATAATTTAATTCTTTGAACCAGACTGTTACTAATGATTGCCTTCTTTGGTGCAAAATGACATCATCAAGCATATACAAGCTAAAATAGTGATGTAATTGCTGTACTCACAGCCACCGCAGCGTGGAAACTCGTGCCACAGCCGATCATGATTAGCCGTCTGCAACGCTTTATTTCTTTCAGGTGGTCCTTCAGCCCCCCGAGAACAACTGAGAGAACAGAAGGCAAAAAAGTTAGACCTACTGATCACTCACTGCATCACAACTAATGTCTGTCATACACTGTAGTGCTCAGTCATCATGCATTTACCGCCTGCAGTTATTAAATATTGCATTTTAGGAGGTAAATAGGGCTCATAAAAACAAGGTTTTTACTGTAGCAATCATAACATACATGTTTTTATATCTGAGAGTAATTTTCTTTAAAACTTCCATTTATATTAGAGAGTTGTGGGACATGCTAGAACGTAGGACTGGCTATCAGTTCACTAGTCACCTTTTTTGGTGTCAAAACAAATGCGGCCCCTCATCGTGTTGACTACTGACTCCGGCTGCTCAAAGATCTCCTTCTGCATGAAGGCATCGAAGTTTCCTGCAAAGGACAACAGGAGCATACATTACCATCACATTCTCTGACGCACTGTGACATGCTGAATGCTTTCCTAATAAGAAGTGAGACAGGAAATAAGGATGCATGGAGTTTGTCTTGTGGCCTTGTTTGCACTCATTCGGCCAGCAGAGGGCGAGCATGTGTAAGTATTGACTTAAATCTGCTGCACTGCATGCACAGTATTTGCAGTTTGAAATTCGCTACCTAAGAGCCACAAAGTAATTTCAAATAGTTTCTGACCTTTCATGATCTGCTGCAGCTCCATCTGTAGGGTCATGATAGCTCTGACTGGGTCTTCGCCGGCCTGCCGGTTCATTCTGTGGATGGAGAGTTTCCCTCCGGTCACTACTGCTATGTCATCATCCTCCATGTACAACACCTTGTTGGTGTGCTCAATGATGGCACTGTGGGTAGACAGAAAAGTTTGGGGAAAAAGAAATGAATGAGTAATATAAATTAGTAATATTATGTTTTTGCATTTTGAGTTACATAGAAGAGGCCTCACCTAGCGTCAGAGGCAAAATAGAACTCCACAGCCCTGCCATCCCCCACAGAGTTGATGTTGCTGGAGCTGTCAGCTCGGTTGCGAGTGTTCTTCTCATGGACTTCCTCCTTGTGGTGAGCTGCAGGTCAGAAGTCAAAAATCAAGATTCAGTGGCATGCTCCTGTTTTTGCCATTTAGTCTTTGTACTAATTGTAGTCAACATACCCAGCCATTTATCCTTGTCGTTATTACTTATTATGATTCAAGCAAGTTCCTCTTAAGACTAGCCCTATCTTGGATTTTGTTTGCTTCTGTGGAAAGAATGGCTTACTTAATAATATCTTGGATTTTATTTCTGTATCCTTTGATTTTCATTTCCCAAACTCTTGCATGTACTTCCCACCCAGTCTGTTTCACAGTATTTCACTTTGTTTATTCATTTGTGGTTTGCACGTTTACCTAATGCGCAAAAGTTGCCCCATTTGATTACAGCGAGGAGACACAAATCCCTCTCGGGCTGTGTCAGGAAGGGCATCTGGTGTTTAAAAAAAAATCTGCAAAAGGAAACGTGGAGCTACCTGCTGTGACGACCCCCTTGTGAATAAGGGAACAGCTGAAAGTCGCTTTTATTCAGCAAACATTAAATTCTCAGCATTAGAAACCTGCACATTGCAAAGTAGAGAAATAGAGTTGCTTTGCAGCTCAAAAAGATACTGTTATTTTTTTTATTGCAAATCAAAAGATTCAAAAGTATGTAGAGACACAAACTAACAAACAAAACCCCCACAAAATTGCTGGGGGTTGCTGAAGCCCCACACAAAGTGTTTATGCAGGGTGAAAGAGTGGTTTCCATCTGTGAAGTCTTATTGTGTACCCAAGACAGGGTTATTTGCAGAGGGAAACCATCCTCCTCCTCACATTATACACATACTCTGAGTCTACTCAGAGTATGCATTCATACCTCTACACACAAATCAGCCTATAATTTGTTAATTTCCAAGTATATCTGACTTTTTTTTACTCATATCTGTCTGTTACTTTTCTAAGATGAAGAGGGGCCTGCTAAGGCTGGGATGTTTTCTAATCTTGATATGGTTTTTTTTAAAAAGGAAAATTTTATACATTCAATGTGAAGAACAGACAAAGTGAAACACAGATTTTTGTACTCAATATGTCTGGTTAATAAATTAATCTTTGCCTTTCAGTTAATCTGGGGATATAAATTAGAGTCACTAAATTTAGAAAATATCTTATATGTAATGGTATATTTAAATAAACGACCCAAAAAGGACTTATCACTCCATTTTGAGGTTATTTAAAACACCACACTAAGCTTTTCAGTGCCCCGGAAGAACCTCTGCCTTGAACTTTGGACGCCTTCATTAACAACCATAGATAGATAAGATACTGCGGACACAGTCTACAGAAAGAAAGAAAGAACACCAGCAGGGTGGTGTGATCGTAGCAGCTGATGATTTCTTTCTAACATTCAATATCTGGACATTTAAAAAAGATACTTCAACTTTTAGATTTAGACATTCAAACTGTGATCACTTTGTAACACGTCACTACATTTTTCCTCTTTCGTTCCCTCCACTTTCTGCAGGTTCTGTGGCTGAAGGGCTGTGTGAATTTGTGCCAACCAATCACTGTAAACCAATGTAAGCACCTGAATCATCATGCCAATTTAAATTCAAACTGACACCTGGCTACACTAAAATGTAGTTTGTCATAGCCAGGCAAGTAATACCAGTCCAGCATGCTTCTCCATCTCTCATTCAGCAGCAATGACTGGGAGTGTCTAGATGAGATCAACAGTGGTTTTTAACAAATCCCTGTTGTGGTTTGACAACGCCTGACAAAAGCTCTATCAGGATCACTTTATTTAAAATGGGATTATTATTCAAACTACAGTCATTTATATTTAGCTCTGTATCCAGGATCTCCCTGCTCTTTCGTGTGCCGCTGTGGAAAGCACAAAGTGGGGAGAGCAGGAACAGCAGCAGGAACAGCAGCAGCAGCGAGACCCCCTCACAGAACAGAGGCATCAGTCACAATAATTAAGCCAGAAATAGTGAGAATACCGTGAAATTGAGGAGTTGGGGTGGAGGTGCGTCTGCAAAGCAGCTTGCAGAGGCTGCAACTGTATATAGCCCCAAACTATATTAAATAGCACAGCACGTATGAGAATTGCAAATGGGAAAGATCCACATCAGCTGAGCCATCAGCTGATGTGGATCAGCAGACCTGATATGGCCGGCTGAGCTTCACTCCACAGCCTGGCAGAACTCACGCTCAGTTTAAACATTGGAGTTATTCTTGCTCATGAAGCACAGGGACTAGTGGTCAGTCTTCCCGCTGCTCTCACTGGACTGGGGTTTTTTAACAGTGGACACTCTATCATGTGAATACGCCACTTGAATCAGTGAATGCACCGGGGTGGGTGGTTTCAAAAAGTTTGGACCCAAACTGGGGAATTTTGTTAAACTAAATGTTTCTCAGGATGTCATTAAATTTCCAAAACATCATTGCCGTTAAAACTTGACACAAAGTTCCCCTATTACACTGGAAGAAATGTTTTATTTTATTATTACTTTACAGTAAAAAGTGGAAAGCTGGTATTACTTTGACAGTAGCTGGGAAAATCATTTTGAGAGTGTGGGGTTGTTTCTGTAGGCTATACATCAACCAATCTCTATACCTTCTTTAAACATAAACATAGGCGTTATATCTTAATTTGACTCTGCCCCAAATACACCGTCCTGCTGCTATAAATACTAACTAGTGCATCTTATTAGTGGCTAAGAGCAAGGCCTAACAAATATTTGCTCCAGTATGAGTTTGCTCAGAATGACAGTGCCAAACTGTCACAGAAAGTATTAAAAATGTATGAACTTGGAATATTTATATCGAGGTTTAGCAAAATTAAGTCGGACTGACTAACCTTGGGACTGAGAAACAAACATAAGTAAGAAAATGCTGCTAATGGTTTGGGTTTTCCCCTCATCCTTAAATGAGCATTTAAACTTGGTACTAGAAACATGAAGAAAAACATTTTCAAGCTTTAAATTGATTATAATTTTACCACACAGTTCTCAAGATGATTCTTAAGCAGTGATGAAATAACGTTGCTTAAAAAAAGGGGGAGAATATTTATATTTTAAACTTCTCGGCTCTGTTATAAAAAAGCAAATTGCTTCAGGGGGACTGTCCCATTCAGTTGAAACTTCCTTGAACAATAAAACTATAACTGCTTCCTTATAAAGGTCAGATATCCAGGTGATAACCAGCAGGAGTGAGATCATGTTAGATAATTTCATAGACCATTTATCTTGACTTTCCAAATTTTTTATCATGTCCCACTTCTCTATCGTGTAGTAAATCTTCATATCTACAGTTAGACTCTAGACGGGCAGGTTTAGGGTGCAGTGTAAGTGAATATGGCACTGAAAGAGGAATAGAGCTCACCACTGTTGTACTGCACGGGGATGTGCTCAGTCAGCAGCTCATGCTCACTTCGCACACCGATGACCATAGGACTTCCTCTCCTGCCAAGATAAGAATGAAGCAGGTGAAGGAGAAGAAACAGAATGGAGGGGGAAGGGGGGGATAAGATGGGAGAAGGATTAAGTTTCACATTCACTGTCAGATCCAATCTTGTGATGCTTTGTAGGAGATGACCTGGCATTCTTTATTATAATACTTCTAAACAAAGCAAAACATTAAAGAAATCTATTAGTTAGTTCTTGCTTATACTACTGCTAATTCAGTATGTTCAACATTAGTCCTCCATAATTTATATATATTTTCCAAGAGTGCTTGACAGTTCCTGGAACAAGTCACTGGATCCGTATTGGCCGTTGATGCCATGTGGCCGTCTCCTATTGGCTCAGGAGGCAGAGAAAGTGTAAACATGTATCACAGGTGGGGGAGGAAGGTGAGAGGACACCAATCTTAAAGCAGGAGATACCTTTACACGCACTCTAGTGATCGCAGTGCAAACAGTATGTCAAAACAAAAGCGCTTCATTGTGAGTTAAGGATCTGTATTCTAAAGGCCTCTCCTTACTTCTCCTCCTTCTCTTGTCTGCATCTTTTCTCTCTGCTTCGCATGTCTCTGGGGCTGTGTTGACGTAAGCCCGATGGTTGTTTTAAGAGGCGTGGGGCTTGAAAATGGAGGATTGCAAACAGAAACATGTGGTGGCCATCCAGTACAATATTGTAGTTTCGCCAAAGGAGGGAGAGATGGGAAGAAGTGAAGTCAACGGAGAGCCTTATCACGATAACGCTAAATCACACCCAGCACACCCTAGCATGTATGGCATGCAAGCATAGCAGAATCAGAGGGGTGTGACGTTTAACACAACAGCATCTGCATGAAATGGTGCTGGATCTACTTTTGGATTTGGTCCGATTCAGTTGTGTTACAACCTCCACTGCAGGCTTAAAGGCACAACAATAAAGTGCCTGTTACAGAGACCGGTGAGGCAGAAAAATGGCGCAATGATACACCGTCAACGGGGTATGACAGGGACTTATATTAAAAAAAAGACACGAGAGGAAATGGCAGAACAAAGTCCCAGAAAGGTGGTGAGAGTAAAAGTTTTGCTGTGAAGGTCATCCATGATGGCAAAGGGTGGGTGGTGTCTAGCATCACTAGATAATTGAAAACATTCCCTTTTTTTCCCTCTGTCTTGGCAGACAATGCTGATTGTTAAACATGTAAACCACAAAAATACATCAAGTACAGCCAATGACATGCGTTATACTGATATCGGCTTTCAGAACGCAGGCGACAGCTGAGACAGCAGAGATTCCCGAGCGCCAAGAATTCATCTTAAAAACACGGCGAGATTTTACGCCTACTTCTCATTTTGCCGCCCTCCTCATTTCTCTCTTCCTTATTAACTTACTCCAGTGCGCGGCCTTTTCCCCGATCTCTGGCAGGGTCACTGAACCAGGAAAGGTATGAAATAAAATGATGAGACGCAATTAACCTGGAGTTTCATGCGACCCAGGCACATTTCCTGAAGCTGAAATGCGAACCCGTCTTTGTTAATAAGTCATAGAGAAGGTGGCCTAGGGCCAGGGGCCCAGAAGGGAGAGGGAGGCTCTCAATTCAGTCTCTGGTCCTAAGATGCAGATTGTACTGACTCATATAGCCGAACAGGAATTTCCTCAGCATATATATCCACTATTGTAAACAAACGAAGTTCCAGAGTCCTGTCATAGTAAATGTAAGCTCAGATAAGCCACGACACATAAATCTAAGGAGCCTCCTAAAATTATATTGTATTGCTTTATTGTGGTAACAACAGGAATGAGTCACTCCCATTAAGTCTGGTTCATTTATATATTCCTGGGCGGTATGTGTGGAAGACAGTGTGTGACTGCGTGTGCGTCAGAGCGTGCATACTAACCTGGTCGCCACGGCCTCTCCGGGGAAATGACGGCTTTTAAACACGAGAGCAAAGGCCCCCTCCTATAACACATAAAAAAGCAGAGGAAAAAGAGAATTCAGCTAAGCTTGATGAAAGAATTCAGTCCAATAAATGATGAAGAAACAAAGGGTGAGAAAGAAGGATAATAATAATAACAACAAAATAAAAAAAAAAACATCTTGAAAAGTTAACGTAAAGGCAATTAACGATTCCAGGAAAGTGTGGGACATTTGAGAGACACTGAGCACAAACAAATGTTTCTCCTGGCCCTGTGGGGTTTCAAACATGTGCGCATTTGTGTCTGTATGTGTGTAGGAGGGGGGATGTTAAGGTACAAGGTGTGTGCGTGTGTGTGTGTGGGTGTGCGTGTGTGTGTGTGTGGGGAAACTGGGGGGGGTTAAAAGAAATAAGACCCCTATTGTACAAGATCAGCTGTGTTTCGAAAGGACTGACTTCAAGGCTGCCTGTGGTGGTTATTGAAGCCAAACTGGCTGAGTGTGTGGCTGTGGTGGTGAAATAGGGGGTGGGGGTTGAAGGATGGGTGGGTGGATAGTGGGTAAGCAAGCACTCAGTAGAGGGCGAAGGGATGGTGTCATGATCCGGGATTTTTTTAGTGGGTATCTCAACCGTCTGGTTCCCATTACTCAGAATGGCTGCCTATACTTCCTCTGTTCTTCTACTCCGTGACGCTATTAAAGCGTTACTCACATGATTAAAAACTGACACTCTTTTTTCATTTTCTTTTTTCCCTTTTTTCTGTGACTAATGATGTCACTGATGATGCTGTTCAGGCGGTTGCCATAGCATGTGTGTTTGTAATGGAGCGTGTTTTTTAATGGGCAGGAAATTTAAGCAATTTCACACCAAGTAAAACAAGTAAATGAGTGTATGACTGTCACGGATACACTTTATGACACTCGGTGACAGTCTTTTAGCTTTCACGGTTACCAGCAAACTGGCTGTAAAACTTTTCCACTGCTTTAACTGAAGCAAAAATTGGAGAAGAAAGCAAAAGAGTGCATCTGTGAAGCCATAAAGTAGGTCAGTGTCCATTGCTGCTACAAGAGCAACTCACCAGCTGTTTAATCACCCGCTCTACTAGCTTGGAGAAAGTGATGCTGTCATTCTCTCTGTTGTCATAAATATATTTGATCAGCTTCGGGATCACCTCTGTGTCTGTCTCTGACTCAAACTCGTAACCTTTGTTGATCTGAGGAAGGCAAAAAAAAGAAGTTAATATTAATATAATAATTGAATCCACACTGTTGATATCTCATCCTCACTTGCTTTTCATCCAGTAAACTGTTTCTGTATTAAAAGCATTTAATGAATGCTCCAGCAACACCCGGGACTGTACGCATGCTCAGTAGCTTAGAAACCTCAACAGAATTAATGTGAACAGATTGTTTTGACTTAAGATTTATTTATGTAGACAAAAATTAGAGGAAAAATTCAATCCGATTTGTAACATCTAGTATCTTAATACATACATATATATTTTTTCTTTTATTTGCTTAAGCGATGTGACAAACTGACTACCAAACCCAGCAGCATCCACAATTACAGGTTATAAGAGTGTCATAACCAGTGGCACAAAAGGCAATGGCAATAAGGCCTGTAGCACAAGAGGTGCGTTTACGTCAAGAGGATTTTTTCTAATGAGATGATGACGTACCAGGTACTTCTTCAGCTCTTTGTAGTTGGTAATGATGCCATTATGGATGACGACAAATTCTGAGCAAAAACACAAGAGTGAAAAGATTATAGAAGATATGTAACTGCCGCACCTTTAGGGCTAGACGACGACAATGTTAAGTGTGCACTGAGGCAAGTTTAACAGGCTCCTGTTACTGAACGAATGCTAATTTACACAAAGCACTGGGTTTAAGAGTTGCTGAATACTACAATCAATACAAGGTGGAGAAAGACAGAAAAAAGAGTACGAACAAGTTCAAAAACATACATTATTATAATGACAACAACATAATAAGACTTCTATATTTTCCAAACTAATTTTGAGTCAGTTTTGTAATTTTCTGTCACACTCTGATGAGCACGTTCCATGCCAAGGTACATAACTGACACACCTATACACGTGGCACACTTCGGACAAACGTGTTTGTTTCACTTCATGAATGGAAGGCGTGTGTGCCAGTGCATTAAAAAAGATATTCAGCATAGCATGGTATTTAAATGCTTTCTTTTTAATGCTTTATTATTAAGCTTAGCGTGAAATGATTTAAGGCACGAGAACTATGGAGTCGAGTCCACGTTTTTTTCAGGGAATCAAAATTTAATATGTGTTTCATTTAAACCATTTATTTAGTTTGCTGGGCATGGGTGTTAAAGCAGCAGATGGAAGAATTTTGAGGGAATTTGAAAACAGACAGCCCTCTCCTCTTTGTTCTAAGCAGCTCTGACAAAATAAGCAAAGAGGTCATTTGCATGTGCTTCACGTGGAAAGGAGAAAAAAAGTTCTGACGCCACCCTGGACGTGAACCCAACTTCTTCCATTTGGAAATCTCTAGTTAACCCTCTACAACAGAGATGCCAAACTCATTTTACATATGTACACTTTGATCTGAAGCAGGCCAACCGAGTCAAAGGTATTTAATGAAACATTTAATACCCAACATGTTTTTAACGTAAAAAAGATAGTAATCTCATTACTCTTAATTATAGATGTAAAATTAGAGAAAAGGTTGTGGTAGATTATGCCCAGACTGACCTGTATTTGGAAAACACATAGTTTTAGTTAGTTCACCAGATTATTTTCTCTATAGTAGGTAGTGAAAAACAAGAACTTCTCTTATATTTAGTAGTTTATCTATTACATTATTAAATTTTTGTTGTGTGAATGGCAGTGGGGAGCTCTTTATGGTAGGAAAAGATGCAAAAGTTATGAAAATACAGTTAAAAGTTTACTCCTTCACATTTTCCAAAGCCTTCCAGGAGGCCAGATTGGAGTCTATATCTTCCTTATGTCTGATATCCTTGCTCTGCAACATTAATTATTCGTACACCTGTTTAGACTTTCTTGCTCTTTATTCTATGATCTGAAAAGATCATGTAAAAGCATAAAAACCAGCCCCAGAGAGGGGCATGATACATGGATTTGTTTTTCAGTGACTTGCTCTCTATGAGGATCCCATAAATGCTTTGTGAGTATATCTTACCATTATCCTTATCAGAGCGCTGAGGATGGCTGTTGAGGGCGCTCGGCTCTCCGTGGGTGGCCCATCGGGTGTGAGCGATGCCAAAGTGTGTGCACAGTTCTTCATCAAGGTTCAGCGAGTCTTTCTCTGTACAAGCAAAAACACAAAACCAGCCCTGTTACTGACATGACGAGAATTCAGATGATTTTTAAGCTTGACAAATGTCAAAGTTTGTTCAGAATTCCTTCAATTGTTTTGTACTTTTAAAGAGGACAATGAGGAGGTTTTAGAGCTAATGAGAACCAAGTGAACAGACACAGAAAAAAACACAAGAAACCCACTGTAAAGCTCCTCATCCAGAGCCTTGACCTTCCCTGTCTTCTTGATTAAACAGATGCTGTTATTGTTTTGGTCACTTGTTGTCTTGCTTGGGCCATCCACAGCAATACCTGTTAACAGGGAGAGAGGGTGGGGGTGAGGTGTTAACTCCATTTTTCAAACAAAAAGGCAGCAAACAGTAACCTGTCAAAATGATGTGTTTAGGTGAGAGGCGCTCACTATAACAATAATGCTCACCACAAAAAGACATTAAAGATTTTAAACATGAGTTGCAGCAAGATAAGTTTGGACAATCAAAGCGGCTTGAGATACAATACATTATTATAGGAGGTACTATTTCTGATTTTGCATGTGTGTGTGTGTTTTACAATGACCTTCTGTTGCTTCATCCTGCTCAAACAGGATGAACAAATACAAGCATGTGTTTGTATGGGTGTGTTTTTTGTGTGGGATACTACAGAAAAGCTTTAAGTTAGATGTCACTGTCAAAGGATCATAGTGTTTTCCAACCCAACTATCCCAAACATGGCATGTTTCTCTTTAATGACGGAACTGCAGCTTCGGATCATGCTTACAGACGACAATAAAATTCAATGACGAAATTCCCTGTTGACTTAGTGGTTTGATGTGTAGCAGGAGGTGGAGGAGGAGCTCAATCAAGGTGTAGAAAAACTCAGAGGTTGGAGCAGAAAGGCAGAAAGAAAAACACACCTTTGGAAACTGGTGGTATTCCTGTGAAGGCTGCTATGATATGCCAGCTGAGGGGGAAATTGTTTTGATGGAAATTACTGGAAAGAGTCCCAGAAAGTTGATTCTGTTCATCGGGATGTAGCATTTTCAGATGAACAGAATCAACTTTCTGGGATTTCCTTATCTGGGTGATTGGGCATGTTTCGAGACACCGGAAAGAGTGGATTGTTCCCGATGACAAACTTGGAAAATCTTTCTTAGGAATTTGGAAGGTTGAAATAAATTTAAATGATTAACAGGCAAAAGATTTTATTTAAGCAGTGTCTGAGTTAACGGTGATACTTTCGTTTGGGCTTTAGAAGTGTTAATCTTCATCACTGTCACTGCAGGCACAAATGCAATACTTTTTGTACTTAAAGACTTCATGCTTATGTAAATGAAAACATTTCATGATGTTATTAAGTAAACTATAAAATGCATCTGTGTGCTTATAGAAGAACATTTGACTGCGATAGGAGAGCTAGTCCACATACTCGGAGCTCGCCCTTGCACAAGCAGCTCTAAGTGTTGACTGGGCAATAAGTTGGGGCCGGTGGGCTGTAGTAATAAAGTCTGTAGGAGATTAGTGCAGTAGTAACAATGTTCATATCCTTGAGAAAGAGGATACAATACAATACGATAATATTCCTCAGCTTTAAAACGCAATAATCACTCAGTTGTTACATCTCTCGAATTTCATAGTTGAATCAGAAATTATACCAAGATTCCTCATATGCAGGCGAATGCTGTTTTCTAGGACCTTATGTAAGTGATTAAACCTGCTGTGTCATTCAAAGAGTCCAAAAAATCTGCAGTCATATCAATCTTCAAAACAACTAATAGGACCTTCAAGTAAAGCACAAGCAGGTAGGCTGGAAGATGAGGAAGAGGATCTTTCTGCTAAGTATGAGGCTTACTTAGCAGATAAGGGCTGTGTCTGAGGCCAGTTTGATCTTGGTAAATAGTAAATGGAGTGATTCTTTTACAGTGCTTTCCTGCTCTCCCAGAGCACTCAAAGGCAGTTTAAAAGAATCCAGTTGTAAACTGCACAAATACCACTTTTCCTCATCTTCGTGCAGCCTGTAAGTAGGTGAAGTCGTGTCAGATACTATTATCATGTGGAACCTGAGGCTTATGTCGTTATTGTCTAAATAGGTTTCCTCTGGGGCCATAAAGATGGTATCGATAGCAATACTGGTACTAGTTTCGGAAAGATATTAGTGTTGTAGGGTTCATACGTTGTTTCTATTTTCTAAATTCAGAATGTGGTCCAGTAAGATGTGTTAATATTTATTTATTTTTAACACAGAAGTTGACCCAGAGTCTTCAGAGATGTGTTTCTGTTGTGTTAACTCATTATTGTGGAAAGTTAAAACCACAGTGGTTATTAAAATGTGTTCAGAATTTGCAAATTGATGATGATCTATCTTTTAAACCATGACACTGCTTTCCCCTACAGCTGCCTTTAGAGGTTGAGAGGATTGGTACTTGTATCAGCAATACTGGCACTGTATTTACCTGGTTTAGGAATAATAGCAAAATGAATGACATCACTACCAGCTACAAATGCATGTAGGTCAAATATGCTTTTAGAAGGAAAGCCGTGCTGACACGTCACCTATCTCACTTTGCTAAGAGTTACAGGTATCAAATGCTACACTGGTTCTTCTATACTTGAGAGTATTTCATTTCTAAGTTAGCCTACATGTGCTGGAAGCAGTTCAGTGGATGAGACTGTGCCTTTATAGAGATCATAGTATTCACTGCGTGCCTGCAAATATTATAAACAAGGGTTCAAGAGCAAATCATGATATATGTTTATGTATTGAATGCTTGATTTCATTTGCAGGAGCATGATATACAGGTGAGGCCAGGGAGAACTAAAAGCATCTGTGGTGTGTGTGTGTATACGTGTGTGGGTGTGGGAGTGTGTGGTAACTCTGTGAAGTTGAGTGTCTTACCTGCTGAATCGTACCCTCTGTACTCCAGTCTCTGCAGTCCCTTCACCAGCGTCTCAAATATCTCCTTTCTGGTGCGAGGCACTCGGTAATTCAGGTAGGCAAAGATCCCTTTTAGAGAAACAGAAACAGAACCTCAATCCTCTGAGAGGCTCAACGCTGCATTCAGAGTTGAAGCTGCTGTCAAAGTTCATTTAGTTTAGACAATTTATTAGGAATACTTCTTGCAGACAGCACCAAGAAACACACAGTGGATAGAAAACATTATCTGGCGTGTTTCATTAATAGGTCATTAATAAAGAAGATAAAGCTGCAATAAAGATTCACTATGACCTTCACCACACTTATACTGCTCTACTTGGTATGAGCAAGTCCAGGAATAATAAACATCCGAGGATCTTTATTTTTGAATGTGCGACAACGAGTCTGTAAGTAAAATATAGTATAAGGACTTGTTGTAAGGTTTAGAGGATATGTCCTCTGAAGTGGTGGAAACACGACGGCGTGTGTGTGTTTGCAGGAATGTTCCGGGCAGCTCTGCTCCCGCAGGCACACAGCTGGCCATTGACGGACAAACATTGCACGCAGTGTTGTAGCAGCCAGGTAGAGAGGGTAAAGTAAAACTCCTCCAATATCGGCCTCTTTCTTGCAGGCTCGGGGTGAGGCCGGAGAACTGTTAAAGATTTACTTCAGGCTGTAAACGTTCTTCTTTAAGAGTAATAAAAAAAAAAAAAGTGTGAGACGCACTATCACCTCAACGTTCCCGGGACGCAAAGCGGATGGCTGTGAATGAAACAGACCGATCTTTTAACAGTTGGATGACTGGTCTAACTACCCTGCCCTGTCCCTCACACCCGTCAGTAAAAACACTGACACGTAGCAGCTGAATATGAAACTTTTCAGGAATCCACACAGAGTCGAAAACAGAGCTCAAACTAAGTTCAAAGTGACTACATAAAACTCTGACAATATGACACGTCTGCCAGTATCTTGCTTTGTAACTTGCGTTTAAATCATCGGTAGTTTTACTGGCCACTCTCCATCAAAGCAACTCCCGTGCGTAATTGCCGCAACCTTTCCAACATCTTTCTGAAAAGGGCAAATTTACGACGATAAGTCTTACCGCACATGGTTCAAGTTTCGTCCTCGCTCCCGCACACGGCTCCTCTGAAAAATGAAACAGAACGTTTGTAATTTCCCGATCGAAGTGATGCTTCTACTGCTTCGACATTAAATCCAGACGGACTGCGCTCTGCAGTTCACTCCGCCTCCGTATTTAACTACTGATTCCTGGAGAGACGCACCTCCTCTAACACCTCCCCTGTTGCCTGTTCTGTTAACGCTGTCCTGGTGTCGGACGCAGGTGCTCACTACTTCATCAGTCGAAAGATGGGTGAACTTGGTTTTATCCCAACCCACCTGCCAGCGTCAGCCGGACTCAAGAGTTTGTAGACTTTGACCACAGTGTGAATAATAATAATGGCTTTTCTCTTTAGTTATGCATTTGGGTAAGGTGGGGCCCTGCTTTCTCTATTTCAGTTTTAACAGTTTTCACAGCACTTCTGGTTCTGAATGAAGAATCAGGCCTTCACCGATCACTGAAGCATGCAGGCTTTAAAAAAAAAAAAAAATCAATTTGTTAATCGATATCTATGGAAAAACGAATTGATTTAAATCCAGACTAAGCATTTTTAAACAGGGATCCGTTTACAACCACGCATTACTCTAAAATGACGTTTGAATTTGCTGTACTTATCCCCGAATTAGCAGAAACTCAGGACTCAATCGGCACAGTTCGTGATAACCAAGTGTTTGAAAAACTTGCATTAAGCACCTTTGTGTAAGGGTGTCTACTTAAAAGAAGCAAAAATAGAACATTTTTAGAAATGGTGATTCATTCATTCATTCATTCATTCATTCATTAATATGGCATGTCAGGAATGTATTGTATACATGCTTCAGAGATCACTGCTAGCGTCCATTGTTCTTTGTAAAAAAACAAAAAAAAAACAACTTTTACTTCCTCAAGCTAGTTAGTTCACCAGATTATTTTCTCTATAGTAGGTAGCGAAAAACAAGAACTTCTCTTATATTTAGTAGTTTATCTATTACATTATTAAATTTTTGTTGTGTGAATGGCAGTGGGGAGCTCTTTATGGTAGGAAAAGATGCAAAAGTTATGAAAATACAGTTAAAAGTTTACTCCTTCACATTTTCCAAAGCCTTCCAGGAGGCCAGATTGGAGTCTATATCTTCCTTATGTCTGATATCCTTGCTCTGCAACATTAATTATTCGTACACCTGTTTAGACTTTCTTGCTCTTTATTCTATGATCTGAAAAGATCATGTAAAAGCATAAAAACCAGCCCCAGAGAGGGGCATGATACATGGATTTGTTTTTCAGTGACTTGCTCTCTATGAGGATCCCATAAATGCTTTGTGAGTATATCTTACCATTATCCTTATCAGAGCGCTGAGGATGGCTGTTGAGGGCGCTCGGCTCTCCGTGGGTGGCCCATCGGGTGTGAGCGATGCCAAAGTGTGTGCACAGTTCTTCATCAAGGTTCAGCGAGTCTTTCTCTGTACAAGCAAAAACACAAAACCAGCCCTGTTACTGACATGACGAGAATTTTTACTTCCTCAAGCTCCAAAGCTGCAGGTTTCCTTACATTTCTTCCCTTGTAGGTGTAAACCCTACTTACTTGGATTCCTTAGAGACCTTGTGGTCATGACCACAAGGTCTCTAAGGAATCCAAGTAAGTATTAAGTGTAAGTAAGTGTATTCGGACTGGACCTGCAGTCCTAATCCCGCCTGATTGCACTCCGGAACTCCAGTATTTCTCAAGTGACTCAAGCAAGTTCCTGATGAACCTGCGTTTATAGTGAAAGGTGACAAGTTCAGTTCTTCAGAAATGACCAGGAGTGGCTGTCTTTTGAAATGTCAATAAAGCTTTACATATTTCTGCACTTCTCTCCACGTTACGAATAATGTAAGGAATAATCAAGATTAACAAAACAAAACAAAACAAAAAACAGATGCTATCCCTGGGCATATTTACATCAGTTATCCATAATTATGTAATTTCTTGCAGAAACTGAGATTTTAGCACATGGCCAGGCTGAGACAATGTCATATAGAAGTATCAGCATCTTGCCCAAAGATACTTCGGCATGCAGACTGGAGCAGCCAGGGATTAAACCACCAGCCTTTCAATTAGTACATGACCTGCTCTATCTGTTGAGCCACAGGCGCCCCAGCAGCTCAGTTTGTTAAAAAAGTTAATTGTTGATAAAACTCTTTTTAGATTAAAGTTTGTATTGGTAACAAGAAGCATTCAGTTTTCAACCAATAAATCATCAAGTTGAGCAAGAAGAACTTGGTGGATGAATGACAACGCTATCAAAACACAGCCTCCATGATGTGGGTAATTATGCAGTTAAATTGTATTCATATGGAAAAAATGACAGTTTATTTGGTGGGAAAATAGTTCTTTGTGCATAGATCCTCACTTCCATGAGTATGTGAGTAATTCCTGTTGTGTTATGTGGCCAGAAAAGTAGTTTTACTAGTCCCTGTCATATAAATATACTTGGATGAGTTCTTGCAACTGTGTGGTGACCACCTGGTGTAATGGAAACGCTCTAATTTCTAAAATCTTTAAAAAAAAAAAGAAAGAAAAAAATCAACTTTAAATTATTTACTCATTTCACAACTGCCCAATAATTCAGTTTTATTCATTATCCATCCAAACCATCTAAGTACTCACATGGCTGTTTCAGTGCTTAGGTTATGTTACCATGGTAATAAGGACAAAGTTACACTGAAACACCCTTCATGAATAAAAGTCATGCATTTACTGTAACTTTTAAACTCCTATCAGTTTTATTGCTCCCACTGCTTCTAGTTTTCTGTGGTGCAAAGGTCCTCCAAGTGCTCCTAACTGACTCCAAGGCAACATTAATTGTTAATGAACATAATAAATGAAACGACTGACAGGTTTATGTCGATTTATGTACAATGTTATTTAGACGGAGAGGCAGATATGAACGCTGCTTATCTGTGCCCCGGCATGTAACTCGGTTGCATATGTATCAAAAGACACGCAGTAGGTAGTGTGCATGTGTCCATGGAAGAAACCCAGTTAAATTAAAATCCCAGACTCAGAGAAGTATGAAAATGGGTGTTCCTGTGTTCCTTCTGACCACATCATATCCACAGTCCATGGCTACTTTTAAGGAATGTGTGACGGTCTGGCCAAGTCACACGCCTCACCTCGCTTTTTCCAAACCCCATCAGCCCACACTGAGGGAGAACTATTTTGAAAATGATGTTTAATTGAAGCCTATTGCGTACAATCCTCTTCTCTTTTTTTTGTACTGTCTGCCAACTCATGTCAAGGTGTGCTGCTGTAGAAGTTCGTGAGTGAGAATCAGTGACATGAGCCAAAGAACCACATTCCTCCCCTGGCTTAAGGGATTAATAAGTATAATTATGTGTGCAATTTGACACGGTTATCCAATGAGATTCACCCCAAAGATCAAAGGTTCTTTAATGACTACAACAATGTAAAATGATGGGCACAAGGTGAGGTTTGGCCCCAGCTTCAGTCAAGCTTCAATTCATTTTCACATTAAGGGTTTGAACCAATAACCCTTTAACTTATATTTGTCTAGTTAGTCAGTCTGTGATTTATTGATATTTCACTGGTGATTAATACCATCTAATTGTCTAAGTGTCAGAAATATTCATCAGGCCACACCCACATAAACCTAATAGCCATAAAAAATACCATAACCTTAAAACCGTATAAAAACAATAGTAAAACAACAATCATAAATCATTAACTGAACCTATCTGGTAGAAAATGCATGATATGCAATGTTGGCAACAGTTCTTGTAATTTATAGTGTAATATTAATAAAGTTTGTGTAAACATTAGTAATGATAATACCTATATCACGATAACGATAAGACCTGGTCAGTAGCCAACTCTTAGAGATAAATGAAAACGAAGACACATCAAGCTTTGGGGTAGATTACATAAGGAAACACTGCAGCATGGGTAATGTGATTGAGATTATAAAATATGATGTACTTTGGTCAATTGCACAATACGTGTCTTGGGTATTAAATTCTTCATTTATATCAGGAGATCCAATAAATGATTCATCTCTACTCTTATATGTTTTGCTTTGACACGCGAACACACACAGCCGGGGCTTCGTGGAAATGCTTAAAGTGTGCCAGACATCGACACACTCTCTGGGCATGTACAGGCTCTGAATGAATGTTCGAGGTCTGAGTACATCAACCGGATGTGGTTCTTGTGTATTGACCAGCTAAGTCTGACTGTTTCAGACACAGTTTGTAGGGGATTCTCCCCTCACATCTGTTTCGAGTTAGATCCCGGAGGCCAGTACAGGAGGGCCTAACAATCTTTGTGGGGGATGGCAGGAAAATAACTATTGAACTGCACAGAAGAGACCAACAGCATGAGGGCCTGAGGCTGGAAGCTGGCTTATAGGAAACAGGTAGCTACTGTAGATCCCTCTTTCTTTGATTTGTTTTCCCTGAAAGCACAAAGAACACAAAGAAAGAAAAAAAAGCCATATATATATATCTGTATATAAAACCCAGAAGAACTGCATGTCTGACATTTGTGTCCTGTGTTTTACTCAGTGTACAAACAGGAACACTATTATCTTTTATACTGCCTTAGAAAAGGAGTGTAGAGCAGTAAACGGAGAGCCTTTTGGCAATACAGAGGTGATTCAGCTCTCTGCTGGAACCAATATTCAATCTTGATAGTTTAGCAGGGAAGTGATCCAAGATCAAAGGCTATCATGAAGAGGCAGAGCTACTAAAATCAGATACAATACTTTATTCCTAACAATGAATTTTGCACATTTAGCTTTGAATACATTTTAAAAAATCACAGCTGTAAAGCATTTCTTACTCAGACACTTGCAATCCGTCTTCTGTGGGGGCTCTTGGGAACACAGAGACGCAGCAAGGGGTCACGTCTTCACGATTTCTGAGGAATAGAAAACTGTTATTGCATAACATAAGCACAGTGATCTGATTTGGATGCAACCCACATCTATGGTAATAGCCATAAAAGTTTAACCCTATCCAAGAGTTGTGGACATGATGATATTTATTTTCACAGGACACCTGAGGACAACCATGAAGGTCTTATCAAGTCCCAGTGGTCAACACCCAACCTCACCAGCCCCTATCTCTATCTCTCACTCACTCAGCTTGGTGGGTTCACCTCTGGGCCAGCTCACTGTAAATCAATCCCAGATGTGATTCTGGAGGCAGATGGCGTAGCGTACGACGCAGACAACACCCAACAAACGTCAAACAGACCCCCCCCCACCCCACCCGCTTTGTCTCAAAAAATCCCTCCTTACATTTCGTCACCAGCTCTGTGAACAGCTACATTACCCCTGCAAAATGACACATTACTTATCACCATTATTAATAGTTAGATGGGTAAGTGGCACTATATATACAGTGGAAGCTATAAATGAAATGTAACACCAGTAATAAAAACTTCTATGAGTTGGTATTATCTTATCACTTTTAGTAATGCACTATAAGATTTTTTTTTCTCAAAAACTTCAGTGAAGAACATTTTAAGTACAGCTGAAATAGAAAACACATGCTTTAGGCCTTAATTCCTCTGTCTAGGTCACGTATCAACAGCCCAACAGTGTTTCATTATAAAATCCTTCCATTTGAGAGCATGTGCTTAAGAGGATTTCGCAGAATCTCACCGGAGTCAACCTGACATAAAGTGCATCTCTACCACTCCTACACGTATTAGATAAAAGTTCACCTAATCTTTCTCCAGGCTGACCTTTATGCACATTTAAACGTTAACAATGTTGTCCGGGTATACATAAACTTGGATTACTGGAGCTTTTCCAAAAAGGAAAAAAAAAACCTGACGTGGTTTCTTGTAAACTGGTGCTGGCGTCCCAATTATCTGTCCATGTGGAGATAGCATAGAGGCCGGGGTGGTGAATCTTAAGTTGCGGAGTGTGTGGAGGCAGTTTTGCCAGACTAATTTTTCAAAAATAGATGAGTAAGCGAGGAAGTCATGTCATGATTGTTTTTGTTTTGCTGCGTGGTTACTTTGCCAGGGTGGTGCTCACCATTGCACATCTCTGAGTAAATGAAACGATTTCCGCGTGATCAGGCAGAAGTCAAGCAGCAGCGTCAGGGTGAGGGGGCTGCTCGACTGACTAACGTCATGTCAGACCCAGTGAGAAAGCCATCTGTGTTATGTCATGATTGCTGAGGCACTCCACCCTCTTCTCTGTTTCCCCATTTCCCCGTGTCTTTCTTTTTCCCTTCCAGACTCCCCCCACCCACGGCTTGTCTTGCCTTTGCTGTATTGCTGTGTGTTTTTGGTTTAGTGTTACAGACACGGTTATTGTGTCAGCTGTTTATGTATTGCATTGCACATCTCTAAACAAATGTGGCTTAAGACTGAAAAGGCTGACTAGCTCCACCTTGGTTTGCAGTTTTTCCAAACTCCTGCACCTAACCCTGTGTTCTTGTGTCCCCTATGCCACCACCCCCACATTTTGTTTTGCTTTTAGTGCTTGACCACCTTTAGGTTTTTCACTATCAGCTCTCTGTCTTCACTTGACTTTCTTATTTAATTTACAAGCCTCTTGAGCACCACCTGGAAACCACATGTGAATGGTTAACAGCCTTTCATTAAGCTGAGGAGTGCTTCAGTTACAAGCTCCAGCTAAAGTGTGAATTACCTCAAACAGACCATTGTTAACACCTAAATTACAGCACTAAAGCCAAAGTAAGACACTGTATTTCTGTTGGTAGGCAAAAAAAATATTGAAATGTTGTGAATTTCAATCCTGCATTCTTATTAAAAATAGAAGGTCCATCCTATAATAAATCTTCAACATTAACATACAGGACATTTTTCTGCTGTCTTTCACTCTCTCACACACACACAAACACACACAACATACAGGACATTAACCACCAACTACTGAGAACTTTAACAAGGTAAAGTCTTCCGCACGGTTGAGCTTTCAGGGGAAAAACTCTGTTTGCTCTGATTGCTTGCTGTAATATGACATGTTTGCGTTGATGTGGTAATAATAGCTTTGGAAATTGAAATTTGACAATTGTGTGGAACTGTCAACAGTATCATTAGTGCAATAAAACCAGTCTCTGTGACTACGGGACAAGACTAAATCAGTGTGTGCACAGTAGATGACCGGATAGAGGAGTAGTTGACCGGAGACAACAATAACCTCCCTCTGGGTCCTCACAGGCTTTTATGCCTGTGTGCTCAAATTCATTATCTCATTATTTCCCACACTTCTTCTTTTATTGATTATGCTAATATAACTGATTACTACTACAGTGTACATGCAGAATTTGTGCATCTCTTCTTAACTTTTAATGCAAAGTAGTCTGAGTAACATCATAGTGAAATTTGAGAGTCAAACTGAGGAGGAAACTTACAACTCATGTTGAAGTTGTTGCTCCACCTTGTGGTGAAAAGTTGTAGGTAAAATATTTGTGCCAAGTTGTTGCACCACAGTTTATATCTTTATATCACTACAGTAATGACTGTAAATGGTGCAATAGCAAAGGAAATGATGAACAGGTTATAGTGGGTTTATGCATTTCACAATAGATAAATGGGTCATTCCAGAACTGGAGGACAATTTACGCTTCACAAATGCTAAAAAAAAATCAAGTTTTTTTCAATGTAAATTTCAGTTTTATTTAAATAAACCACCAACAATGAGATGCTTGGCCCATTTAAACTATTTTAATTTTATATTCTTACATTTTTTTTAATGTAAATGTCTGTTCTTATGTATCAGGGTTGACTGGATGCATTACTTTTTTTGTAGATTGACAAAAATACTTTTAAATATATATTTGTAATGTTTAATAGGGTAACATGGCTGAAAATCAGCTCCAACATTAGCATTTTGTAGAAAAACAAACTTATTGTGGAACATAATGGACTGTGAAAGCCAAGGATGAATGCAGTTATACAGCACAACTAAATGTAGGAAACTTTAAATGCATCTTCTTTCAGTAGCATAGTAACAGGTTTGCACTGGTTAGATATACTCTGTCTGAAAAGATTATAGAAAATATAAAGACAAGGACTCATCTTTGGTCTATCCATGAATTAGCACAAGGTTTAACAATTATAAGAGACTTGTAGCAACAACACAAACAAATAAAAAAAACCCAAACATATTTTAAGTGTTATATTTGAAATGGTTAATGAAGAAACTGGGACAACTACTAGATAAAACTACTACTCTAACTCTGCAAAATTGGTGAGACAACCATACATACACTCATGCCTGTATTATTTTCAAATTCTTGAGTGGAATTCTGGCACGGAATGAGATGCATCTGGCTTGGAACCTCTGAATCACTTCCTGCTTGATCAGAACAGAGCACTGAATATGAAATACCGGGAATAGACCCCCCCCCCCTTTTTCTTTTTTAAAGAAACAACCAAAAAGGAATTTAGTTTCATAATGACATTTATTTACAGATGAAAGTGGGAGAGCTCCCTTGTGCATTTTATTAGCCGAATTCATCGGTTTTTCCCAAACAAAACAGCAGGAAATTTCAGGCACACACACACACACACACACACACACACACACACACACACACACACACACACACACACACACACACACACACACACACACACACACACACACACACACACACACACACACACACACACACACACACACACACACACACACACACACACACACACACACACAAAAAAAGTTGAAAAGTTGACAATGGCCACTTCAGTCCTACATTTAAAAAAAAAAAAAATAAAGTGGCAAACCCAACAAACTGCACTACCTACAATTTAGAAACCTTGATTTAAAGCAGAACATAAAAAAGAAATAACTTCAGGTCAGCAGGCACATGGTCACAGATGAAAGAAAGAAAGAAAAAAAAAAAAGAAGCTGAAATTTGATGCCAAAAGCAAACCCATTGCAGACTTAGGCACAATATCAGTCATATACCATGATACTCTGCATGCTGATGGAGAAAAGCACTACATAACTTTAAACCAATAATCTTATTTAAAGACAGGAACCTGAGATATAAACTGAAATACCTTGCCACTTTAGCATGATCAGCAGTCTTAAAAATGAACAACTTCTGCAAAAAATCTGGCAAGATATTTCAACGTTTATCTCAAGCCATTGCTGACAATGGAACGAGGACATCTAGGCGATGCATACCAACGCACCCATTACGTGACAAAGCAATAGGAAGCAGTACCAATGTTAGGGTTACAAATGAAGTTAATCCATTTGTTTTATTTTTTGGACTAACAAGATAGAACGAGAGGAGGGGGCATAGACAGCAGACAGCGACTGATCTGAATGTGTGAGCTAGGGAGGAGTAGCAGTGCAGTCTGCTGCTAGTTAGCTAATACTGTAGGTACTATGGGTCCTCATTCCCCCCCAGCTTGAGTGAAATTGCATGGAGGCAGAGGGAACAGAGGTAGACAGGGAGGCAAATGTGGAACCAGAGGACAGACAAAAAAAAACAAAACACAAACAAACATTGAGAATGTGGAATCGGAGGAGCAGCTACATAGCTGGTCTTCAGAAGCCCGATGGTGTCAAAACATTCATGTCCCGAGGTTTAAGTTTATGCGGCCGTGAGTTTTGCCGCTTGGCTTCAATGTCTGAGATTTCAATCTTGGGTGGCATAAATTTTGTAGGGTCATCCACCTTGAGGTTGACCTGGGTGTTGGTGCCATCCATGGTTGAGGATTTCTGCAGACCAAAATAGGATTGCAGAGACAAACCTGCAGGAGAGAGGTGTGGTAGATGATGTCATTAATTACTTCAGTGCTGCACAGAGCAACACACAGCATCACTGGCATACTGTGTGAAATTTCCCTGAAATATTCCACCTACATGCCGTTACAGCTTCTAAAAGAAAACTTTTAAATCGCACCTTATTCTGCACTGTAAAGCCTGAACCATGACATAATTGGCAGAGAATTCTTCTTTAAAAACAAAACACACAAAAAATTGAATGTTTATTGAACTGTTTGACAAATTCAAGGTCTCAAAAAGGTCTCATCTTTTACAGGGTTAAAATATGCATGTTACAGTGAAAACAAGCTATGTTCTCACACGTGATTAGCATCACATTTTCTGTTTTTGTTTCTGTGATGTGAGGCCTGTCGTTGTAAACAGTTCTGCTCCAGGCTGTGGTTTCAACATGGCTCTGGTATGACTAGAAGGGTGACTGGAAATTCATCAAGTAGTTTCAAAAGCTATCAATTTACAAACTTTTTTTCCCCCCAAAATAAATGGGAGGGTCAATGCAGTTTGTTTTGGTGTGAGGTTGAGTGATATGACAATTCATCCTATTCACAGAGTATCAGCATAAAAATGCTAAAAGACGGTGAAGATACAGAAACAGGTGTGGGCACAAATCTTTTACCTGTGCTGGTTTCAGAGCCAGGATCAGTGGGGGACTTCTGTACCACAGATCGGATTCCGAAGAAACTCCACCTATCTCCTCCTCCTCCTTCATTTCCTCCCATGTCTGTGCTTGGGTTGGGACTGTGGGTCTCAGGTGCAGCAAGGAAAGGTGCAGGATTCAGATGAAACCAGTTCCTGTATTCCCATTACCCAAGAACAACATGAACATACAGTCATTTTGGAAACTGTACAAATGTATAAATATAAGGGGGTTTCTTTGCTGAATCACAACTGGCTTTACAACAGCACAGTTCCTACCTGCGATGAACACCCGGTGAAGAGTAGGGACTAACACAGGGGGTGACGTTGGGGGTAACAGAAGGGGTGCCACTTGGGGTGGATGTTGCTGATGTTATAAGCCTGTCCTCCTTAAAGTTTCCACTTGGCATTCTCAACTTCTGCACAGCACGAAAAACAAAAACAGTTAAAAAAAAAAAATAGTCACAAGCTCCCATCTGCTCCACTGTCAGTGTAAATTTAATAGACAGTTTTAATCTTCCCACGTGTGTCTGGCCAGCACAAAAGCACAACAGTGGTGTTTTGTTTCCCCCGTGACCCTGTTTGTAAGTTTGTTGTTTTATGATCTTTTGTTGATGTGTCAGTGAAACAACTAATTTTATTTACAGAGCAAACATCCCTGAATATGCCATGCAAAAGGTCAACACTGTTTTACTTGGCTTGCAGATCGAAAAATAGTACGTCACAGGTCCTCAGAGCCTATTGCCATTGACTACGTTATGCAGGTGGGAACGCAGATAGGTTAGAAACAAAGTGTGCAAAAATTACTCATCTTAAATTATTATTAAACAGCAGTAAACACATTAAGAACCACAGAACTGTTATGCACCAAATTATGTTTTCATTACATAACTTAGACTTTTTCACAAAATTGATTAAAATCCCTGAAACACGTACGAAAAAACAACAAATCCATGTTAATGTAATCGTCTATCATCAGTCCTCTTCAATCTTAGCACAGAGTAAGCAAAAGCTAGTTTTTGACTAAAGGAAAAAAAACCCAAAACAAATCCAAGTTCCAATATACTTGCCATCAGACTGAAATTGAGTTCATGACTAATCTCTTGAAAAACATTTTCAGTGCCCAGTTTCCAATCGGTATGGGCATAATCCCAATCATATGGCAAATACCCTTCCAAGCTCATATCTCCATTGTGCATGAGGTCCTGCTTTCTGCTCTGGGTAGTGTCCATTTTGCAAGTGAAGAGCGCAAAGCAACGTTGTGGCCTTTTATCCACATTACTTGGGTCAGTAACCTAGTTCGTCACTACATGAACCCGGCTGGCCCTCAGCCAGAACAATCAACATGAGGCTATAACAACAGCCTGGCACATGCAACCAATTCTGTATAGCTTATAAAGTGTCAGAAAGCTGGGAAAAAAAAAAAAAAAAAGGGAGAAAAAAAAAAAGAAGAGTAAAGACATACAAAAACCACAAATACACTAACACAGCAATAAATAAATATACATATATCGCATGGAAAACCTCTGGTAGTCGATTTGTTCCTCGTGCGTATATATAAAACAAAAGACAAACACATTTATTACATTTACGTTCTTAAAACATTTTTCAAATAACACCACCTAAAGTGGAATCTGTGTGAAATCTGGTTTCAATATAGATACAAGTGTTTTAAAAAATTAATGCCAGCACCAGTTTGTGCCTCATTTCTTAGCGTTAGGCCTCATGATAGTGAGTAAAGATAGTGAAATGATGATAGTGAGGGGCAGACAGAGTAATTATCTAAGTTATATATTTACATCACGCTCACTAAGCAAGTGCGAAAGGGCTTCCCAGCCCCTAAAGTCACCCTTTCTGGTTATTTTATTTACCTGAAGCTTCCACTCACTGTAAGCAACACGGCCTTTAAATGTCTGCTGGTTGCTAGTTAGCCAGTGCTAACCAAGGCCAACAACCACACAATGGTTAACCACTTTAACCCATCAAACCACGCAATACACAAACCACCATCTCCTCCTCTGTACTGCGAGATTCACGGTAGTTGATATATGCCGATAATTTCTTTTTTATTGTTCCGAATAAATACGTTTGTCTGAATGCTAGCTTCGCTAACGGCCTACAACACCTTCGACCTGACTGTCGTCAACTAAAGCAGCGCCTTCTTGACTAACCTTTTTATGATAACTTTTCGTTGACGCCTCGGTCCGACAGTTTCTTTCACTTTGTCCATAATTTCCAGTTTAACTGACGATTATTTTTCACGAAAACGACGACGATACAGTCTGTGCAGCAAAGTAGGCCTTTTCTGGTTTTAGTAGGAGCTCTGTGATTGGTCCTCTCAGGGAACAGGAAAAAGGAGGGGGTTTGGTTTGTGCAAGGGCGTTGCTTGGCAACAATACTGCAAGAACTACAGCCTATGGGGCCAGGGCACAGCTCATTACGTAATTTGTTTACCAAGATGTTTTTCCATGTTAACAATATGTTGTTATGTAATTAGAAGTGCACATATCAATTTTCTTTAAGTAAAAGTTTACTTAGCTTACCTTACTAAGTGATCTTTAAACTTAAGTGATCTTCAGTAACTTTGTGAGTTCAATAAGAATTAGGTCAGTAGATAGCAGTAAATTTGAGGACCTGTAGGTGTGTTGCTAGTTGTGGTGGGGGATATATATTGTCCTCTTCTGTGACTTTCTAAAAACTTATTGCTCATGCATGTATGAAAACTAAAAGAAAACCCAGGATTAACGCTGTAGTTACCCAAATAAGATGAAATCCTGCCTTGTAGCACAGGCCTCAAATATCTATATATCTGACCCAGTCCATCAACTTGATTAGATAAGTGTCAGATTTATTATGGTTTTTTTTTAATGTTTGCTTTGTAATAATAATAATAACCTTCTGACAAATGACATTTAGGTGTGCATTTTCTTTTGAGTTCATCGTTACTTGCGGTCAGTTATTAAAACTGTTAATACTCACCAGCAGTGTGACATCACCTCGTCGGTGAAAGTGGGTCTCTTCAGCAGAAAGGCCCTTGTGAGGATAATAACCAGACTCTGTTAGTCCAGCCTGGTGCTCAAACTCCTCAAGGCTCTCGTGGGATTCCTCTGAGAGATTATGGGAACATTGCAGACAACTAGTCAGTGTGTTTAAGGTGCTGTACTCCACTATAGCTCCACTAACACTCTTAAGATTGTTTAAGTGGGAGCCAAGTCGTTCTGGACATCATAATTCATGTAGTGGACAGTGTTCTTATTAAGTATCTCTATATTTTTAAATAAAGTTGTTTAGTGAAGTTGCTTTCGTGGACTTACTGATCATTAGCGAGCTCATTAAAGTGGTGGCTTTGGCTTTCACCACAGGCCCAGGAGACTTGGCTGATGCTGCTCCCTCAACGCTCAGTAACTTCCCACCACTCTTCCCTTCCTAGTCACACAAATCCTAAGTGTTAGGCTGTGCTTACAAGCTAGTTACATAATAGAAAAGGGAGTAAATCAAAAGTGCATGCACCTAACATTCAAGAAGCATTTACACGCAACTAATACAAGGATCATTTTGTTCTGGTAACCAATTCAAAACGATGTGGGTTAGAAAATAAGGGTAAATGGGGGAGCACCTCAGTTTTCCTGAACCTGTGCTGTGGGATGACAGGTTCTTTCCACATGATGTTGACAGTCAAGTCAGAAGGTGGGGAATGCATTGGGGCATCCATGTTCTCATCATAGCTGATATTGTGTCGCTGTATTCCAATTGGAGATGATAATGCACCCATGAGGCAGGACGGCATGCCGGACTCAAGTACTGAAATGAAGGAAAAGGACACGTTACTGTGTAAATAAACAAACAAATAAACAAGAGAAACAACTTCTCTTATCAGTAAAAGATAATCACTTGTCTCTCAGTTCAACTGTACCATATCTCAAATCTTGTTTACCTGGAATGTCTCCCCGTCCTGAGGCCATTGTGTTCTGAGCAGCTGACCGCAGGAGACGGTGGGGTCTGACAGCGTGGCCGCTCACCTGACACTAAGCTTGATGCTGGACTCAGATCTGACCACTTCATCACATGACACCAGACACGGAAGGTTATTAGGCTCACAGAAACGAATGTAAAACACTGCTCACTACTGTCATTTCTTTTACCTGGGGAAGAAGTTAGGCCTACACATGTACTCTATGCATATGTTTAACAACATGATTATGGGTAAGTGAAAAAAATAAACACAACAGACATTAATTATTGTGCACAGTGCAAGGAGTCCTGACCTGCCTTAAATAGAAATACAGAGTCTAGTTACAGCAGCGCCATTAATATCAGTCGCACATAAATTCCTGCTGATAGCAGAGGAGCACAGCAGAGGTGGCCAAATTTACCCAAATATCGATAGTATTAGTACTGGTATCAGATTAATACTAGCATAACAAGAGTGACACTTTTTTTCTATCATTTAAGTTCAGTATTCAGCCCTATGAATAATTTAAAAAGATTTTTAATACATTTCTAACACATCTAAGCATCAGAAGCTGACCCAAAAAGTGTTTAGAGACAGGAATATTTACATTTCAGGTCTAAAAAATTTTTTTGGAAAATATATGAAAAGGTGAAAGGTATGCTTTTATTTTGCTAAATCATTATTTTGGAAAGTAAAAAAGCACAGTGAGTATTTAGTGAATGTTAAAATGTGTTTGGAATTCGCAGAATAATGATGATCCCTTTCATAAATCATGACACAGCTACAACATATTCGGCATCGGTATATTGACACTTTATTTAGTGTATTTTCTTGGTATCAGATTGATATCACAATCTGTAGTATCGCACAACACTACAACACAACCGAGCTCTGGATTAAACAAGGAAATGACACTTTTGCATTTCCGTCTGACAGCGGATCCACAGTTAGTTAGTTCCCTATTCAGTCGAATAAAATCACACTCAGTCTTGTTTAGCTCCCAATCGCCGTGATCTGAGCTCACTTTCCAGCTGAATGCGCTCTTAAATGAACTCAGAATGTGACATGTTTCTCATACATATTGCAGCAGAATCCAGATTTTATAGACATGGGTCGGTGGTGTTTAGTAGTCCGGTCTACTTTCCAGACAGCTGACATCGTGCTGTTCACGTCGGCACTCATGGAAGCCAGATACAGTGACTTGCAAAAAAAAAAAAAGAAAAAGAAAAAAAGAACCCCCCTCAAAGAAAATAAGTCACACGTGGAGATGTTTGACTCGTGTCGGTGTGGGATTTTTTTTTAACGCAAACTACTTGTGATAAATGAGGAATAACACATTACTCACGCTGCAGTGTTTTCCGAGAAAAATACATGCATGCAAAAAACAGAGAAGCTCATTTAAACCACTTTAAAACGATGTCTTTTAGAATAGGCTATACATTTAGTCTGTATATACACACAGATCTACATTTTAGGCTGTCCAGAATTTGCACGATCTCTTCATCGTATATTTTAAACTTAAAACTCACCCGTGAAGATTTCTGCCACTGTCCCTCTGAAATTACTCCACAGCTGCAGTGATTTCTTTGCCACTGTCGCGCAGATTTGGGATAACGAACAAAAGGATATTGTTTGTTTGTTCGCCGGCTAGTTTATCCATGACTTTTGGACATGCAAACAGAGTCCATATGCCCACGTCACGGTGAACGTACCTCCTTGGCAGCAGCCTAAGCCGCGGAGGGATCCGCTGAAACTTGACTCAGTATGTTTTGGTGTGGTGCAATAGATCAAGATCGTTACTGTGTATATTTTATCACCTCATAACAATCCTGAATGTTATACTTCAAAGCTGAGGCGGGATGGCGACAAGGCAGGTTTGCTGGTAGACGTGAATCTGCAGTGAATGCCTAATTCTCATTCATTCTTATCATTTAAAACTTTAGATCTTTTTTAATTTTTAAACTTTAGTGTATTACATAAGAGGAGTTGCAGTAATGGTGAAGTTTCAAGGGTCATCTGCAAAGATTAGACTTGATCAGCGTGATCAGCACTGTGGGCCTGGGAAGAGCCTGGCCTTTTATTTAAAAGGAACTGCACTTAAGGCTTGGTTTCAAAGCTAAGGGTAGACTGAGGTCTAGTCGTGGTAAAAGGATTGGGTAACATATAGATGGCTAAGGTCACCCTTGGGTTCAGGGAATGCACATGCAAATTAGGTGGGTGAGGGTGTGGTGGATAGCAGCCTATAGGACTCTGCAAAGCTCAGCCACCCCTGTCAGTGAGGACACTGCTGACTGCTTACTGGACCCTGTAATCCTGGTCTGTTTGCAGCTTCAGTGTCATGTGTACTATTTGATGCCAGACTTTATCTTCTTAATTTGTGCTTGGCAGTCTGCTTGAAAGTGTGCAACCACTTCATGTGCACAAACCCACAAATATCCCAGAGGTGAAGCTGTTCTGAATGGAGGGTTGGGTTACAAGTCTTCTGAGTCAGCATCGTGGACTGTTCAGCATTTACAAGAAACATTTCGTAACAGTTATTGCAACAGAAATGGATCATCACAGCTGACACTGAAAGCATGCACACACACACAAATGCACACACACACACACACACACACACAAAAGCTCTCACGGTTTTGAAAAGTCAGCGTGAAAGTTGATGTACTGTCTACTTGTGGTTTCTTGAGGAGAGAAATTGATACTATATTTTACATTTTTCATATGTAATATTCTAATTGGACAAGCTGTTGTGATTGCAGGAAAGGGAATCAAGTGCAGGAATCTGAAAGAGGAAGAAATAAGTTCTCAAAGACAGTAAGACAGGACTATTTATTTATTTATTTATTTATTTTTAATTTTTTTTGTCTGTCCCATTTGGTTCTTAAGCCGTCAGAATTGTTGTCTGAAGACCAACAAGGATACCAAATGGATTTATTTTGCCAAATGGATCATAGACAGGACTATTTATACACACATGTCAGGAGATTGAAAACAGGAGGATAAACAGACACAAGGTAATCACACAGTTGAAGACAATGGCAATGAGCTAGGACGTGAAGTAAAATTAAACATGAAACACAGAAGACAAATTATTACAAAACTAAAGTGGGACATGAATAACAACAACTGCAGCAGGGAAATGCTTACACATGAATAAACTTAACATGGGAGGAGGACAAAGTGGAATACAGAGAGTAAAATCCTGAAGGGACTAATTAAATATATAAGTAAAAAGTATAAATAAAGTATAACTAGAGCAGGACTAAAGAATAAATGAAAATCATCTCAGGGGTCAAATTAATGAAATTCAGAATTAGAGGGAACATTCATGCTCCAAGAGGGAAACCATCCTTTGGTGTCATACCTTCATATTTCTAGAATATCATTTTTTTCAGCAACTGAAACCTGCTTAAAATCAACTGTCTTGTTTGTTTGTTTGATTTTGTCTTCTTTAGCCTCTACCTCTTGTTATGTATAGCAGGACTGTGTGTGACTGGCTGTGCTGTGCTGTTTGCATGTGCTAAATGTTGCTGCTGTGTTTCATTATGTTAAAGGACTAATTCAAGTGGAAAATTCTTGAATATTTTCCATTTCCCTGAGACATATTTTAGTAATGCTGATTATTTTGCACTGATGTGCAATTTCAAGCAATATTCTTTAAAAATACTACAAATGATATGAAGGTCTGATGAGTTTGTCGTCAAAATTATATTGGCAGCTGTGGAGGGTTCCACTGGGGAGGAAGTGGTCTTCTGCTTTTTATCCCTAAATTGACAAAAAAACAAACAAACAGTGCACTCATTAGAAAAAAAATGTCATTTATTACTTTATTTTTATAAACTGAAGCGATTCACTAAAAATCTAACATTATTATTTAGATAATCAGTGTACTGGATGTAAAACTTGGATAAGTGTGGTGAAGTCTACTCACATGATGTTAGTCACGAGTCTTTTCACGGCCTTCAGCTCGGGGTTCAAGCAATAGCGGAGACCACTGTTCAAGGTAACGCTGTTGAAATGGAAAATAGAGGTAAGTTCAATAGAAATGGAAAAGCTAAGAATACACTGACACATATAAACAAGCTCTTTAAATACACTGATCCTACAAGTATTTTTCAAAGATCATTATCTACCTTAAAAAGGCATTTTTAGTTAGGATGCATCTAATTTGCACTGTCATGCAATTTCTTGTGTAATCGTTTATTTGAGCTTAGTGAATCTTCATGTTGAATTTATCAAAAGTAATAATGAAAAATAATCAATAAAAAAAACTTACACAATCTCCACTTTGTTGCAGAATTTGGTTGCTGGGTAGATCTGTACGTCCTTTATTTCAGACTTCATGCCGAGACGATTCCTGACACGGTGACACAGACACTGTTGTCCTGCTTGTTTGACTAGAAAAGAAGGCAATGAAAAAGAAATTAATATCCAACGTGCAGAAATTCAAGTTTGGGTAATTTCAATCAAAAATCTAAATCATGTAAAAGGATAAAGAAATAAAGAAACTTACGTTGGGCCTGGGAGATGCAGACCATGACAGCCAGGAGCAGAAACACTTTGATGAGGGTGGACATTGTTGTTTTCAAGATGACACCGGTGCTGAAAACGTGCAGCAAAGATAATAATGCAGCCAGAGAAAGACTAGCAACAATTAAAGACTGATTGTTGACAGGAGTGCTGTGAGGATTCGACTCAGAGTGGGCTCTTAAATACTTTTACTTTGGCTGCATACGTAATCTTTCCTGTGACAAAGGGAAATTTGTGGAAAGTGAAACTCAAAAATGTCACAAAATAGAAAAAAAACAACCCCCCACCCCACCCCCACCCCCACTCCTTCTCAGCTCTGTGGCTGTTGGTACAACATTTTGACATTTTGTGGTAATATGATACATTACAAGAGAACATTAAACCTTTTTGCATAACAGTTAAAAGACGAACTTCTATTCTGAATGTTTGTGTGAACAGGCAAAGACACATGGACCTTTATTTCTTAAACATTTTGCATTATGAATTAATTTTGATAAAAACAAAACAAAAAAACAAAACCAAACAAATATTTGGGTCATGTTAAATATTCATATGGCACCAAATAAGTGCATTTAGGATTGTAGACATGTTTCAAACAGAGCATCAGAATGAGGAAGCAAGATAATTTAGGAGTTATAATGTCACATGTTTGCTGGTGCCTGTTGTGCTGATTTGAGCATTTCAGAAACTGCTAATCTACCGGGATTTTCCTGAGCAACAATCTTTCAGCAGAATGTCCTGAAAAACAGAAAATATCTAGTGAGCAGCAGTTCTCTGTGGGAAAATTCCTTGTTGACGTCAGAAGTCAGAGGAGAATGATTTAGCCGCGTCGAGGTGATACAAGGCAACAGCAACTCATTTAACCACTTGTTACAATCAAGGTATGAAGAAGAGCATTTGTTGTGAATGCACAACGCATTGAACCTGAAAGCAGATGGGCTACAGCAGCAGAAGACCACAAGAAGTGACACTGCCGTCAGCTAACAACAGGAACCTGAAGCTTAAAATTTACATGGGCTCACCAAAATTACAATAACATAAGATGGAAAAACATTGCCTGGTCTGATGAGTCAACATGTGGATGATAGGGTCAGAAAGAACATGGGCACATGGATCTATCCAGCTCTGCATCAACAGTTCAGGCTGGTGGTGGTTTAATGATGTAGGGAATCTTTTCCTGGCACTCTTTGGGCCCCTCGATTAGACTTGTAGTCAAGACCGCCTAATCCGAGACCAAGACAAGACCAAGACCAGAGGGTTTCGAGACCAAGACAAGACGAGGACCAGAGGGTTTCGAGACCAAGACAAGATCAAGACCAAGTTGAGACGAGACCAAGACCAGGACCGAGACAAAAAAAGTCTTTAAACAGCAGCCAGATGCTGCTTCGTTTACGGGTGTCAGGCATATTTATGTGTTTTTGCTTTCGCACAGCCCTCCTCACCGCTGTCTACTGTCTCACTCACTTACTGAGAGGACAGACGCATGCTCCACTTGACTGTTGCGTCTCTCACCCTCTCCGTTTTTCACATAATGATATTATCCTATATCCTCGCATCTGATTGGCCACAATATGGAGGGATTGGAGCATAGCTGAGCCACTGTGTGAGAGCTGAGCAGCAAAAGAAAATTAAGTGAGGGTAGAAATGACTGTAAGATTAATAGGCTCTGTTTTGAGTTTTGTTCAATAAAGACTGACTTCATATAGGAAAATAAATATCACATATGCAGGACACCTTAAACTAGTTTTTAATTAAGCAGCAAGGCAGAACAAAGTCGGGGCTGTATCAAGACACAGGGACTAAACCCCAATGCAACCAGACCCAGAACTAATCCAGAATTAAAACAGGACAACAACAGTTCAAAATCCGGACTAATTAGGACTTAACCAAGACAGAACCAGAATCAAAACTACATGATACTAGCACTAAAAATCATCATAGACCTGCACTACACTTATTTTTTTAATTCTACCAAAGTACACTATTTAGATTCAGAAAAGTTTATATAACTATTTAGCCTTCATAAGCCTGCATAACTTAATAAATATAGAATTTGAAAAGTAACAAATGGTATCTAAAAAGTTACACTAGGCACTAGATACATGTTCTGATGAGTTTTGGTAAACAACCATTTGACTAACATGTGTGTCTCACCTGGGGTCCGTTCTTCGTACCTCGCTAAGTAAGTTAGCCGGATTTGAATGTTGACGATTTCGCGTGATCTTGGATCGTTCGGTTCTCAGAAGCTCATCCGGGACTTGCTGTCATAGCAACAGATCTGTAAGCGTAAACCTGCTTGGGAGCAGGCTTACTTTATGTAAACAGGATTAGATCGCGGCCACTCAGGTATGTCCGCTTCATTTATACGAAAGCAACAGCGATATTTCTCCACTGTTTTTCCATAAATAAATATTATCAATGTAACTAAAGATAATGCAGTATTTGATTCTTTTATTGATTTCATACAGATACATACAGGTCATTTCCTAAAAAAAGGGAAATGTACTATTAATCATTCTATTTCATGTATTTGATTATTTCAGATGTAATTCATATTTTAGAGTAGTAATAGTAAATTACTTCGTGTAATCAAGATGAGAGACCACGGCTATAAAAGCGAAGGTGGATTTGGTGTCACGGCTGGGGAGCAGTCGTGTGGAGTATTGAAAAAGAATCCAAAATGCAGGTACTGGCTGGGGTGCGAGTGAGTGTTTATTTACAGCGGTGATAAGGTGACAAAAACAGGAAGAGCAGAGCGGGGAGTAAACAAACCTAAACTGGGAAAACTAAAGAACAAAACTTAAACCAGACACTCACGGGAGGAGGAGCAAAATGCACAAAGAGAGATGGCAGAGAGACACAGAATGAATACCGGGTAATAGGGCTGGGCGATATGGCCTAAAATCAATATCACGATAAATTGAGCAGTTAACCTCGATAACGATAAATGGACGATAACCACCCCAAGTGCCAAAAAAACAAACGTTGAAACAAACGAATCACATGGTTGTGCTGCAGGTGGTGGAAGAGGTTGGTTGTGTTACCTTGACTTGACGCAACAGTCTTTTTGCAGAGTTTACATTTAACAATTTTTTGATCAATATCATCCTTGTTGAATCCAAAATGTTGCCAAACGATTGATGATGCATTTTTTTTGTTAACAAGCGTCTCCTCTTCCTCCTCCACCAGCTCTACCTCCGTCGCTGCTGCTTCAACATTTAAATCGTCCTCCATTTGTTCACCCGTGTCTCGTCTTGTTACAGGTAGCAGTGTTGCCAACTCCTCAGTAAGGAAAATCGCTATTGGCTGTCCTAAAAGTCGCCAGAAGTCGCTAAATGACATCATCGCCTAATTTGCATAATTGGTCATGCTAATATAATTGTAACCTACGTTGTTGGAGAGAGAAATAACATTGTGTTAGAGACATAAAGTGAGTAAAAAACGTCCTAAATGCATTTAGAATTTATTTAGAACTACAAATTAAATTTATTTTAGCAATTATTGTTTTTTTTAAAGTCAGAATTCCAACCCTGCTCCTTTATCCGGGCTTGGACCGGCAAAAAAGACCCGAAATAGGCACTCTGGTGGAGTTACTTTGTGTGTGTGTGTGTGTGTGTGTGTGTGTGTGTTTATAAGTAGTTTTAAACCTCGTGATCCACAAAACAGCATAACAGTAAAAGAAGAACTGACTGCGTTACAGTCAGTGCGGGAGCAGCGGCTTCGCTCATGCGCGATTCATTTGCAGTTCGGACGCATAGGTGTGAACATCGTCTGCCCTGATAGCAGCTGGGGGAGGACTATCCTCCGCCTGTGAGCGCTTTGGTACGGGCGAGGTGCCCACGGCAGCACCCGCTGCTTGTTGAGAGTAAAAGCGATACCCACTTTCACGTCAAAAAGTCGTCATAAATAAATCTCCAATAACACCAGAAAAAGTCGCCAGATTTGTCGCTAGTCGCTTTTTAGAAAAAAAGTCGCAAAGGGGGTCTGAAAACTCGCTAAATATAGCGACAAAGTCGCTAAGTTGGCAACACTGACAGGTAGTAGAGTCATGTGACTCCACCCCGTCAAGTCTGTAACGTAGCACAGCGTCTTAAAGGGACATGAACATCGCCAACCTGCACATGCCTTTTCTTTTTTTTTTTAAATACCGAATTTACCGACATGGGCAAAATGACGTCGATGAGAGTCACAAATTTCGGTAACGATAAATTTTTGATATATCGCCCAGCCCTACCGGGTAACATAGACTAATGCAGACTGACATGGAATTAAACAGACGACGCGACAGAGAGCACAGGAAAACACAGGGCTTAAATACACAGGGGAGTAATCAGGGAATGGGCAACAGGAGGGAGACACAGCTGGGAGAAATGAGGCTAACGAGACAGGGGAGAGGTAAAACTGAACACACTGACATGAGACATGAACTTTCAGAATAAAACAGGAAACACACAGACACAGAGAACCAGACAGGACACTGAACTAGACAGGCAGACTCACGAGCGGACATAGTGACACCATAAACAGACGGAGGGAACACAGAAGTGGGAGCAGGCAGGCACAGAACAAAACCTTAACAAATGGCAAACCTCAACCAAAGATATAACAGGATAAACAAGCACAGGAAATAATATAAAGAAACACAAAACACTGAGTAGACAGACTCAGGACCATGACATTTGGGAAGTCTGTCGCAGCCATGTCCTGTCCGTTTGTACGCAAGCAACCCATTGCGGAAGGTGCAAGATTGATAAGGAGAGTTTTCAGAATTCAGCGTATATTGCGGGATAGACAGGATCCTTTAGCTCAGCACGACAGTGTGCTCATAGAGAAATATCGATTTTCCCGTCAGGGTATTATTTACTTAACCAACTTGTTGGATCCCTATGTTAAAAGTGCCACTCACCGTAGTCGGGCATTAACAACTGCACAAACTGTGTGCATTGCCTTGTGTTTCTTTGCAAGTGGCACGTTTCTGTACGCTGTTGGAGACGCAGAGAACATTGGCAAAAGTGCTGTCTGCCGTTCCATTCGCAAAGTATACCTGGCACTCAAGCATTTCCTGGGTGTGTTTGTGGTTTTTCCAAGCCACTTAAGACCACAGGTTGTCAAACAGGGCTTTTCTTCTATTGCAGGTACATTAAATTCGATAATGAATGTGATGCAATCATGACCTATGTCTGTAACTATAGCTCGATTGTCCGCAGGCTTCCCTAATGTGATTGGTACCATACCATAGACTGCACACACATTGCGATCAAGGCCCCCCCAGGCCCCAATGAAGGGGATTTTGTCAATCGAAAGGGGGTTCACAGTATAAATGTGCAGGTGAGTAATACTAATATTTTAGATGGTAATATATAATGAAAAGGAGTGTGTTCACATATAATGAAATCTCTTAGATGGTGTGTGACTCTATGTGCCATATCACAAATGTGGAAGCTAAATGGCCCGGATCAGTGCATGACTCAAGAATTTTCAGAGAGTCAGGGTTATGCACATTATTTGAGCGTGGTAAGAAAAAGAGACTTATTTTGATATTTCATACTTATTTTGGGCCTAACATAACAGCATTTCTCCATTACACAGGGGCCTACGATGGGATTCTCCTTGGAGACAGGGGTTATGCATGCAGGCAGTACTTCATGACACCGTTCCCTGACCCCAACCCTGGGCCACGAACCCGCTACAGTGCAGCTCTAGCCAGGACAAGGGCACGCATTGAAATGACCTTTGGGCAAATAAAGGGAAGATTTCAGTGTCTGAAAAGTCTGAGGGTTGCACCTGACAGGGCATGTGACATTATTGTTGGATGTGCCGTACTGCACAACATTGCTACCATCAGAAAGGAGAGGACTCCTGTGGTGGAGGTGCAGCCTGATGATGACCTCCAGCCAGTGCACTTGGACCAACCTAGTGGCAGAGCTGCACGGGACAGAATTGTGCAACACAATTTCGAATATAAAAACATGACAAAACATATTTTTCATTGAAATTTATTTGAGCATCTTTTTCTGTCTCATCAAAAAAAAGCCAGTCATCATTTGCCAGGAAAAAAATCATATATACTGGATCACGCAAGGTCATCAATAGTGCTCTGTATGAAAGTGTATTTTTACTTACTCTGAAGTTCCTTTTGAAGCAACTCGATTTCGAGTTGAACTTTTTGCCTCATTAGAGCTTAAAGTTCGATTTCACCTAGAAGCTTTTGTTTCTTTAGCTCAGTATACTCCATTTTTTGCTGGAGACTTCTCTTATAGAGCAAACAAATGTCACCCTGTTTCAATTGTAGAGACAACATTTAACGGTCAATACATGTCATATAGGAAGTAAAATTAATTACAAGACTGCCCACCTCTGTATCAGGCCTCTCTGCCGGCCTCTTTGCCTGCAAATCATACTGCAGTCAGAAACACATAGAAGTACACAAGTAGATACAAATTCAGGCCAAATTATGCATGCACTTACTGGGACTTCCTCCAAACCACAGTCATCTGACAGGGTTGATTCACTGTCCTGTCCAATGGAAACAAAATGGTGTTACAAAGGGATGTGGTACAGCCTATTGGTCTAAATAATTAAAAAAAAGATCATATATATATATATATATATATATATATATATATATATATAACCAAACTTACTGTGCATGCTTCAGTCACCCCTTGCATGGGAACAGGTAGGTCCCGGGGCCCGTTCTTCGTACCTCGCTAAGTAAGTTAGCCGGATTTGAATGTTGACGATTTCGCGTGATCTTGGATCGTTCGGTTCTCCGAAGCTCATCTGGGACTTGCTGTCATAGCAACAGATCCGTAAGCGTAAACCTGCTCGGGAGCAGGTTTACTTTATGTAAACAGGATTAGATCGCGGCCACTCAGGTATGTCCGCTGCAGTTATATGAAAGCAAGAGCGATATTTCACCACTGTTTTACCATAAATAAATATTATCAATGTAACTAAAGATAATGCAGCATTTGATTCTTTTATTGATTTCATACAGATACATACAGGTCATTTCCGAAAAAAAGGGAAATGTACTATTAATCATTCTATTACATGTAGTAGATCATGTCAGATGTAATTCATATTTTAGAGTAGTAATAGTAAATTACTACGTGCAATCAAGATGAGAGACCACGACTATAAACGCGAAGGTGGATTTGGGAAGTCTGTCGCAGCCATGTCCTGTCCGTTTGTACGCGAGCAAGGAAGGTGCAAGATTGATAAGGAGAGTTTACAGAATTTAGCGTATATTGCGGAATAGACAGGATCCTTTAGCTCAGCGCGACGGTGTGCTCAGAGATATCGATTCTCCCGTGAGGGTATTATTTACACTCTCTCTCTCTCTCTCTCACTCTCTCTCTCTCTCATATATATATATATATATATATATATATATATATATATTGTGGCGAGCTCAGGAAACGGAGGAGACAGAGGTTCCGTTCGGTCTTGCTACCCGCCGTGTTAGCCCGGGAGCACAGCCGTTTATTAAGAGTCTTTTGGAGAACACTGCCGCGAGCAACTGCTCAGCGCGGCAACCAAAACAACAACAACACAAAAAGGCGCTCTCTCACCGGAAAACACACACAGAGGGAGCGACGCCCGTCACCATGACAACATGACAACAAACAGAACTGTAAAACATAACATAAATGTCCATAACATCCCCGAACAGCCCTGACCCGCTACATAGCCCCCACCTAAGGGGTCAGTCGTCCCCGACAACCCCATTACCCCACACAAAGTCCTGCAAACGCCCCGGTGCCTTCTTCTGGCGCACCGGCCGGTCCCGACAGGCGGGGGAAAAGTCACTCGGGTCAGAACATGGGGCGCTGCCAGCATCCCCTGCCCTGGCATCTGCCGGAGCGAGCGGTCGATACGGCGAGTCTGTCCTGGTGCAACACCACCAGGCGCCCCGGGCCCGGCATGCGAACACGGTACACCACTTCTGTTAGCCGCTCCACGACCTCCGCCAGCCAGGCCAGTAGAACCGTCCTCTGAGACGGCGGAGAGTTTTGGCATTCCCATAGTGGCCGGCCCCCACCGAGCAGTGGGCGAGCTTGAGCACCTGCGACCGCAGCGACCGAGGCACCAACAACTGCAGGAGATCTCTGCCCTGCCCGGGGGCCCGCCATCTCCGGTACAGGAGGCCGTCGTGGGTCTCCAGGTTGTTGTACTGGGAGTAGTAGGCCTTCACCTCGGGCTCCTGTCCCGACACCCCCGTCCAGTCGGGGTGTTGCGCCGCCTCCAGCCAGGCCCCTACCTGAACCAACGTCGCATCGGCCTCCTGCTCCCGGGGATGGGAGCCATCCCCCTCCGCTGGCCGTGGCCTGAGCAGCAGCCACCCCCAGCGCCTCCTGGGCCCGCTCCTCCTGTCGCAGACAGTAGCGGCACTCGACGGCCATGCAGGGCCTTCTGGAGAGGGCATCAGCGTTGCCATGCTGTTGACCTGCCCGATGCTGGATCTCAAAGTCGTAACCCTGAAGGACCTCCAGCCAGCGGGCCACCTGACCCTCCGGGTGTTTGAAGTTCAGGAGCCAAGTCAGAGATGCATGGTCGGTGCGCAGGAGGAACCGGCAGCCGTGCAGATATGGCCGGAAGTGCCGCACCGCTAGCACCACAGCCAGCAGCTCCCGCCGGGTCACACAGTAGTTCCTCTCGGCTCGCCCCAGAGTTCGGCTGAAGTATGCCACCACTCGTTCTCCAGCATCGTCCTGCTGAGAGAGGACCGCCCCAACTCCTACGTTGCTAGCATCAGTGTCCACAATGAAGGGTTGCCGGGCGTCGGGGTAGGCCAGGACTGGGGCTCTGGTGAGGGCCTCCTTCAGCTGTGCGAAGGCCGCAGCGCAGGCATCACTCCAGCCAAACGGCTGGCCCTTGTCGGTTAAGCGGTGGAGGGGGCTGGCTGTCGTCGCGAACCCCTTAATGAACCGACGGTAGTAGGAGGCTAGGCCCAGGAAGCTCCGCAGTTCTTTGACGTTCGAGGGAGTCGGCCAATCCCGGACCGCAGCCACCTTTGCGGGATCGGTGGCGATGCCCTGAGCGCTGATCACATGGCCTAAGAACGTAGTCTCTCTCGTCAACAGCCGGCACTTCGCAGGGTTGAGCCGCAGCCCAGCTTGACGGATGGCACCGAAGACCTCGCTCAGGTGGGACAGCGCACTGTCGAAGTCGCCCCCGTGTACCAACAGGTCATCCAGGTACACAACACAGCGGCTACGGGGGATGTTCACGAGCACCCTCTCCATCAACCTCTCAAACGTCGCTGGCGCATTGCAGAGCCCAAAGGGCATGACCCTGAACTCCCACAGCCCCTGTCCAATGGTGAACGCAGTCTTAGGCCTTGCTTCGGGGGCTAGCTCCACCTGCCAGTAACCGCTGCGTAGGTCGAGGGAGCTGAACCAGCTAGAGCCGCTGATGTAGTCTAGGGCCTCGTCGATCCGCGGAAGCGGGTACGAGTCCTTCTTCGTGACTGCGTTGAGACGGCGAAAGTCCACGCAGAACCTCGGGCTGCCATCCTTCTTCCCCACCAGGACCACGGGTGCCGCCCATGGGCTGTTGGACGGCTCGATCACCCCAGCCGCAGCCATCTCACGGATCTTTCCCTCCACCACCTGCCGTTTTGAGAGGGGCAGCCGGTGGGGGCGCAGACGGATGGGTTGGGCGGAGCCGGTGTCGATGGTGTGCTGGACCAGCCCTGTCTGCCTGCAGTCTTTGTCACTGGTGGCGAAGAGGTCCACATTCTCGTCCAGGAGGCACCATAACCGCTGGCGCTGATCACCGTTGAGACCCACGCTGCTGCGCTGCCACAGGTCACAAACAGCCTCGGTTGTCTCGGTCAAAGGAGATTTGTTGGGCTGAGGGGCCGGGGCTGAGGTGAGTAGAGATGACCCGGGGCCACCGGCACCTGAAGTCCGCTGAGTGGCAGCTGCCCGACGCCTGTCTCGTCTGGCTCTGGCCCCCGTCGCTCCCTGCTTTTGACCGCACTGGAGGCCGAGGGTCTCTGTGCCAAGAGTGATAGCCCGCTTTGCGGTGTCGACGCAGGCCCCCCAGCGGGTCAGCAGATCGAGGCCGATGATGCACTGGTCTTGAATGTCAGCAAGCCAGAAGTCGTGAATCAGCTCCAGATCCTTCACTCGGATCTGCAACGGTTTCTTCCCCCGCATATCAGCTCTCTCCCCCGTCACTGTCATCAGCTGGGTGTCGGTGGGCGACCAACCCTTGTCCAGCGACCCGGACGTTCCAGGAAGCACGCCAGGTCGTATCAGGGAGATGGTGGACCCCGTGTCCACCAGGGCCCGGCATGGCTGGCCCTCAACGCAGCAGCTCAGGTAGAGTCCCTTGAGGTGCCCAACCTGGCCCACCACCGTGCATCGTCCTTGGAGGGGGGCAGGAACCTGGGGCGGTGGTCCCCTCACTACACCGCTCCCACCCCATTTCCCTGTGGCTTCGTAGTTCTGGCCGTCGGGGAAAGTGCTGGGCAGTCACGCGCCACGTGGCCAGGCTCATCGCACCGGTAACAGCGGTCGGTGGGACGACGAGGACGCCTCCGAGGCACCGAGGGCTGCAGCTGGCATATCTTCGCAACCGCCCCCTCCCCGTCGCAGTCTGCGGCTCTGATTTGAGGGTGGTTTGGGGGCCGCACCTGCTGGTTAGGCGGCGAGGTGAGCACTGGCTCGGCCCTTTCAGCCTGAAGGAGCGCCTCACTGAGAGTCTGAGGCATGGCCAGGCGGACGTGTCGGCGCAGTCGCTCTGGAAAAAGCCCTCGCAGGAAAGCATGCAGGCTAAGCTCCTCACGGGCTGCTGCTGGGAACTCTGGGTAGCCACGACGAGCATACAGCAACACATCCGCTGCAAAAGTGCCCAGGCTCTCCCCCGGCCTACGGCTCCGGTTAATCAGCTGCTCCCTGCTCTGCTCAGTGGAGTGCCGCTGCCCAAATCGCCTCTCGAGTGCTATGGTGAGGGCCTGGAGCTCATGCTGCTCTGACGGGGCTAAGTCATGGAGTACCTGCAGTGCATCTCCTTCCAATGCTAACGCTAGGTGGGTAGCAGCCTCGCCGTCGCTCCAGCCATTATGTCTCGCGGCTATCCGTACTTGTGAGAGGTAGGGCTCTAGCGGAGTTAGCCCGTTATATTTCGGTACCTTAGCTGGCGTTGCAGTCATCACTGCTCGCTGTCGGGGGCCCGGTGTGTCGGCCGACGGAGGCAGCCCATCAAACATTGCCCTAGCATCGGTCGCAGCGGGCCGCCGCCACGGTGCGCTCGCGCCATCGGGACCCGTCGGAGGACTTACATGGCCGCTAGCTTCCTCTCTCTTCAATCGCCAGCTTCCCAGGCGGGTAATGTTCTCCTCGATAGCTTGCTCTAGCCTCCGAATGTCTCTCTCCATTCCGGCGAGGGTGAGCTATCCCACTTCTGACACCAATGTGGCGAGCTCAGGAAACGGAGGAGACAGAGGTTCCGTTCGGTCTTGCTACCCGCCGTGTTAGCCCGGGAGCACAGCCGTTTATTAAGAGTCTTTTGGAGAACACTGCCGCGAGCAACTGCTCAGCGCGGCAACCAAAACAACAACAACACAAAAAGGCGCTCTCTCACCGGAAAACACACACAGAGGGAGCGACGCCCGTCACCATGACAACATGACAACAAACAGAACTGTAAAACATAACATAAATGTCCATAACATCCCCGAACAGCCCTGACCCGCTACAATATATATATATATATATATATGTACTTACTGTACTGTATATACTTACTCCCGACTTACTGTGCATGCTTCAGTCACCCCTTGCATGGGAACAGGTAAAAGTGATGGAGTGTTATGTCAAACTACACACAAAAAAACCCACAATGTCAATAAATGTCACAGTACAAAAAGGGGTGTGACAAGGGGGTGCAGGACCACCACCTGTCTTTATTTGCTCTGCCCTTTTCTTGGTTGCTGTTATAAACAAACAAACAGATTATTCCAGGGTCTCTTGTCATAGACTAAAAGCAATATAAGTGATAAATATTACCATTCTGTGGAATATTCTTATATTTCACTTTTACTTTTTCCCATGTTCTAGTGGGTCCTGTTGTGGCTCTAATGTGAAAGAGGATATGATGTAATATAATATAATGTGGTATAATATAATATCACATGATATAATGTAATATCATGGATCACTTACGAGTTTGATTTGTCAGCAACTTTCTGCCAGCCCTCTCTCCTTGCTTTTGCAGCCTTTGCAGTGTTCCCCTGCGTTTTAATTAAACTCTGAAACTCCTGATATCCCTCAATCAAGAGTTCTTGCTCTGCTGCCGTGAAATACTGAGCGCGCTCCTTCGACATCTTCGCCGACCAATCACAGGGTTGCCGATCAATGTTTCTACTATCGATGCGTAGCCCCTTTTAAGCCACCCAGTGATCTCAGATTACTTCATCCAGCTATACTAATCGTCAACAACAGGTGTGTTCGAATAACCGGATTAGCGAGCTCAAAGTTAGCGCGATGATTTGATCTTGGATGTGTCATTTGATCTTGGATGTAGTAAGCGAGGTACGAAGAAAGGGCCCCTGGATGAGCTTCTGAGAACCGAACGATCCAAGATCACACGAAATCGTCAACAATCAAATCCAGCTAACTTACTTAGCGAGGTACGAAGAACGGACCCAAGGTCATCACACAGTTGAAGACAATGGCAATGAGCTAGGAGGTGAAGTAAAATTAAACATGAAACACAGAAGACAAATTATTAAAAAACTAAAGTGGGACATGAATAACAATAACTGCAGCAGGGAAATGCTTACACATGAATAAACTTAACATGGGAGGAGGACAAAGTGGAATACAGAGAGTAAAATCCTGAAGGGACTAATTAAATATATAAGTAAAAAGTATAAATAAAGTATAACTAGAGCAGGACTAAAGAATAAATGAAAATCATCTCAGGGGTCAAATTAATGAAATTCAGAATTAGAGGGAACATTCATGCTCCAAGAGAGAAACCATCCTTTGGTGTCATACCTTCATATTTCTAGAATATCATTTTTTTCAGCAACTGAAACCTGCTTAAAATCAACTGTCTTGTTTGTTTGTTTGATTTTGTCTTCTTTAGCCTCTACCTCTTGTTATGTATAGCAGGACTGTGTGTGACTGGCTGTGCTGTGCTGTTTGCATGTGCTAAATGTTGCTGCTGTGTTTCATTATGTTAAAGGACTAATTCAAGTGGAAAATTCTTGAATATTTTCCATTTCCCTGAGACATATTTTAGTAATGCTGATTATTTTGTACTGATGTGCAATATCAAGCAATTTTCTTTAAAAATACTACAAATGATATGAAAGTCTGATGAGTTTGTAGTCAAAATTATATTCAAATTCAATCACTACTGCAATAATTCAAAAGAGAATCTCATAGATTGTAAGTAAAGATGGAAACAACTGATTGTATGGATGATTTTTATTTTTTATATTTTGCATTACCAGCACTGGTCCACAAGATAGCACTATTGGTGTAGCATATGAACGGTTACAGCCCTTAAACAGAAAGCACACACTTGATTTTTAATCCTTTCCTGCTGTTTGGGTCAAATTTGACCCATTTTCAATTTTAACAGATGTAAAACAACTGAAAATCTTTTCTTTTAGTCACAGGAATTTGATGACTGAAGTGACTGAAAATCCACAAAACCAAAACATGAAAAAATAAATATATACATATATATACTGCTGTAAAGATGCTTCAAATTTTTATATACCGTGGCTGTTCAGAATCTAATTTGACCCATACATACTTCATACTGAATATTAAATCCACCAGCGTGGGTCAAAACAAGGTAAATGTTGGTTTTCGGGAATACTGAAATTGTGAAACTGCACATATCACGTCTGCATGTTTTTTTTATGGGACAGGCCTGTCAGAACTCTGTTGCAATGCAAGTGCTCTAACTGCAAGTCACATTTTTTTAACCATATATTAATACACTCCAAAAATAATTCTGCCCAGAAATACAGACTTTAACTCATTTATTTACATATAGGTTTCCCCGTTTAATGTTACTACATAAATAAAATGTAATATGTTACATTTAATGTAATATGAAATTTACTTGATTACTATGCACTCAGTTTATACCAAGCACATATTTCTTAATGGTTAATTATTTGAGTAAACAAATCTTTAACTTTATATATTTTGGTTACGTTTTGCTTAATTGTTACTTTTAAGGATGAAGACTCTTTTATTTTTGAGTGTACAGTGTTTTCTTCTGTACAAATCAAACACTTTATCCACTTCATGTAATTTAGAACCATGAGTTTACCTAATACGCATGTCTTTGGACGATGGGAGGACGCTGGAGTACCCAGAGAAAACCCACCCAGGCACTGGGAGGAGCTGCCAACTCCACACAGAAAGACCCCAGCTGAGGTTCAAACTGTGAAACCTCTTACTGTAAGAGGAAAGTCTTAATCATTAGTCTTAATCATTCTACCACTGTGCCATGTGTGTGTGGCACAGTGTGGAAAACACATGTGCACGTCCCACACATGCAAGACTGTTTTGAATGCGCAGACTGTTTTTGCAATAATGCAGTACTTTGTAATGTTTTGTGTTCGAGGTGTTTATTAATGTTGAATTAATAATTATAGAGGATAGCTGCACATATACTACTCTCCTCTTGCTCGCTGACCTCTGATACAGTAATTAATGATTAATCATCAGTTTATTAACGTCAACTAGGCTATTTATACATTCTAAGGAGATCAGTAGTTCAAATGTCTGTATAGACACAAAAGCCCACTTGCATGAAATATGAGGAAACAATTTGTAAGAGTTAGAAATTTTATTAAAAAAATATCAAAAGATAGAAAGAGGCATTCGTCTATTTACAAAAACACAGTAGAATAAAAACAGGATACAAAAGAGTGGAGATAAAATAAAAGCATGTATAAAAAAATTAAATAAAAAAAACTACAATCATTTCATGTCCATGTTTGTTTTTTTTGTTTTTGTCAAAGTGACTTTGTTGAGGGTTCAGAGGTCGTATGAGGTGCTTTTTCTTTCAGGCAGCTTAAAAGACAATCACATGGCAGCTGTGGAGGGTTCCACTGGGGAGGAAGTGGTCTTCTGCTTTTTATCCCTAAATTGACAAAAAAACAAACAAACAGTGCACTCATTAGAAAAAAAATGTCATTTATTACTTTATTTTTATAAACTGAAGCGATTCACTAAAAATCTAACATTATTATTTAGATAATCAGTGTACTGGATGTAAAACTTGGATAAGTGTGGTGAAGTCTACTCACATGATGTTAGTCACGAGTCTTTTCACGTTTTTCAGCTCGGGGTTCAAGCAATAGCGGAGACCACTGTTGAAGGTAACGCTGTTGAAATGGAAAATAGAGGTAAGTTCAATAGAAATGGAAAAGCTAAGAATGCACTGACACATATAAACAAGCTCTTTAAATACACTGATCCTACAAGTATTTTTCAAAGATCATTATCTACCTTAAAAAGGCATTTTTAGTTAGGATGCATCTAATTTGCACTGTCATGCAATTTCTTGTGTAATCGTTTATTTGAGCTTAGCGAATCTTCATGTTGAATTTATCAAAAGTAATAATGAAAAATAATCAATAAAAAAAACTTACAGAATCTCCACTTTGTTGCAGAATATGGTTGCTGGGTAGATCTGTACGTCCTTTATTTCAGACTTCACGCCGATACGATTCCTGACACGGTGACACAGACACTGTTGTCCTGCTTGTTTGACTAGAAAAGAAGGCAATGAAAAAGAAATTAATATCCAACATGCAGAAATTCAAGTTTGGGTAATTTCAACCAAAAATCTAAATCATGTAAAAGGATAAAGAAATAAAGAAACTTACGTTGGGCCTGGGAGATGCAGACCATGACAGCCAGGAGCAGAAACACTTTGATGAGGGTGGACATTGTTGTTTTCAAGATGACACCGGTGCTGAAAACGTGCAGCAAAGATAATAATGCAGCCAGAGAAAGACTAGCAACAATTAAAGACTGATTGTTGACAGGAGTGCTGTGAGGATTCGACTCAGAGTGGGCTCTTAAATACTTTTACTTTGGCTGCATACGTAATCTTTCCTGTGACAAAGGGAAATTTTTCAAAGTGGAAAGTGAAACTCAAAAATGCCACAAAATAGAAAAAAAAACAACCCTCCCCCCCACCCCACTCCTTCTCAGCTCTGTGGCTGGTGGTACAACATTTTGACATTTTGTGGTAATATGATACATTACAAGAGAACATTAAACCTTTTTGCATAACAATTAAAAGACGAACTTCTATTCTGAATGTTTGTGTGAACAGGCAAAGACACATGGACCTTTATTTCTTAAACATTTTGCATTATGAATTAATTTTGATAAAAACAAAACAAAAAAACAAAACAAAACAAATATTTGGGTCATGTTAAATATTCATATGGCACCAAATAAGTGCATTTAGGATTGTAGACATGTTTCAAACAGAGCATCAGAATGAGGAAGCAAGATAATTTAGGAGTTATAATGTCACATGTTTGCTGGTGCCTGTTGTGCTGATTTGAGTATTTCAGAAACTGCTAATCTACCAGGATTTTCCTGAGCAACAATCTCAAGTGTTTACAGAGAATGTCCTGAAAAACAGAAAATATCCAGTGAGCAGTAGTTCTCTGTGGGAAAATTCCTTGTTGACGCCAGAAGTCAGAGGAGAATGATTTAGCCGCGTCGAGGTGATACAAGGCAACAGCAACTCATTTAACCACTTGTTACAATCAAGGTATGAAGAAGAGCATTTGTTGTGAATGCACAACACATTGAACCTGAAAGCAGATTGGCTACAGCAGCAGAAGACCACAAGAAGTGACACTGCTGTCAGCTAACAACAGGAACCTGAAGCTTAAAATTTACATGGGTTCACCAAAATTGCATAACATAAGATGGAAAAACATTGCCTGGTCTGATGAGTCAACATGTGGATGATAGGGTCAGAAAGAACATGGGCACATGGATCTATCCAGCTCTGCATCAACAGTTCAGGCTGGTGGTGGTTTAATGATGTAGGGAATCTTTTCCTGGCACTCTTTGGGCCCCTCGATATCAACTGAGCAGTGTAACAAAACTCAAATCATCTCACAACAGTTTCTTGAACAGTGCAGTGAGTGCACCGTACTCAAATGGCCTCCTCAACTGTCAGATGTCAGTAGATCATCATGGATGTGCAGCCGGCAAATCTACAGCACCTATAGGACTCTGCAAAGCTCAGCCACCCCTGTCAGTGAGGACATTGCTGACTGCTTACTGGACCCTGTAATCCTGGTCTGTTTGCAGCTTCAGTGTCATGTGTACTATTTGATGCCAGACTTTATCTTCTTAATTTCAGTGCTTGGCAGTCTGCTTGAAAGTGTGCAACCACTTCATGTGCACAAACCCACAAATATCCCAGAGGTGAAGCTGTTCTGAATGGAGGGTTGGGTTACAAGTCTTCTGAGTCAGCATCGTGGACTGTTCAGCATTTACAAGAAACATTTCGTAACAGTTATTGCAACAGAAATGGATCATCACAGCTGACACTGAAAGCATGCACACACACACACACACACACACACACACACACACACACACACACACACACACACAAAAGCTCTCACGGTTTTGAAAAGTCAACGTGAAAGTTGATGTACTGTCTACTTGTGGTTTCTTGAGGAGAGAAATTATATTTTACATTTTTCATATGTAATATTCTAATTGGACTAGCTGTTGTGATTGCAGGAAAGGGAATCAAGTGCAGGAATCTGAAAGAGGAAGAAATAAGTTCTCAAAGACAGTAAGACAGGACTATTTATACACACATGTCAGGAGATTGAAAACAGGAGGATAAACAGACACAAGGTCATCACACAGTTGAAGACAATGTCAATGAGCTAGGAGGTGAAGTAAAATTAAACATGAAACACAGAAGACAAATTATTACAAAACTAAAGTGGGACATGAATAACAATAACTGCAGCAGGGAAATGCTTACACATGAATAAACTTAACATGGGAGGAGGACAAAGTGGAATACAGAGAGTAAAATCCTGAAGGGACTAATTAAATATATAAGTAAAAAGTATAAATAAAGTATAACTAGAGCAGGACTAAAGAATAAATGAAAATCATCTCAGGGGTCAAATTAATGAAATTCAGAATTAGAGGGAACATTCATGCTCCAAGAGGGAAACCATCCTTTGGTGTCATACCTTCATATTTCTAGAATATCATTTTTTTCAGCAACTGAAACCTGCTTAAAATCAACTGTCTTGTTTGTTTGTTTGATTTTGTCTTCTTTAGCCTCTACCTCTTGTTATGTATAGCAGGACTGTGTGTGACTGGCTGTGCTGTGCTGTTTGCATGTGCTAAATGTTGCTGCTGTGTTTCATTATGTTAAAGGACTAATTCAAGTGGGAAATTCTTGAATATTTTCCATTTTCCTGAGACATATTTTAGTAATGCTGATTATTTTGCACTGATGTGCAATTTCAAGCAATATTCTTTAAAAATACTACAAATGATATGAAAGTCTGATGAGTTTGTCGTCAAAATTATATTCAAATTCAATCACTACTGCAATAATTCAAAAGAGAATCTCATAGATTGTAAGTAAAGATGGAAGCAACTGATTGTATGGATGATTTTTATTTTTTATATTTTGCATTACCAGCACTGGTCCACAAGATAGCACTATTGGTGTTGCATATGAACAGTTACAGCCCTTAAACAGAAAGCACACACTTGATTTTTAATCCTTTCCTGCTGTTTGGGTCAAATTTGACCCATTTTCAATTTTAACAGATGTAAAACAACTGAAAATCTTTTCTTTTAGTCACAGGAATTTGATGACTGAAGTGACTGAAAATCCACAAAACCAAAACATGAAAAAAATAAATATATACATATATATACTGCTGTAAAGATGCTTCAAATTTTTATATACCGTGGCTGTTCAGAATCTAATTTGACCCATACATACTTCATACTGAATATTAAATCCACCAGCGTGGGTCAAAACAAGGTAAATGTTGGTTTTCGGGAATACTGAAATTGTGAAACTGCACATATCACGTCTGCATGTTTTTTTTATGGGACAGGCCTGTCAGAACTCTGTTGCAATGCAAGTGCTCTAACTGCAAGTCACATTTTTTTAACCATACATTAATACACTCCAAAAATAATTCTGCCCAGAAATACAGACTTTAACTCATTTATTTACATATAGGTTTCCCCGTTTAATGTTACTACATAAATAAAATGTAATATGTTACATTTAATGTAATATGAAATTTACTTGATTACTATGCACTCAGTTTATACCAAGCACATATTTCTTAATGGTTAATTATTTGAGTAAACAAATCTTTAACTTTATATATTTTGGTTACGATTTGCTTAATTGTTACTTTTAAGGATGAAGACTCTTTTATTTTTGAGTGTACAGTGTTTTCTTCTGTACAAATCAAACACTTTATCCACTTCATGTAATTTAGAACCATGAGTTTACCTAATACGCATGTCTTTGGACGATGGGAGGACGCTGGAGTACCCAGAGAAAACCCACCCAGGCACTGGGAGGAGCTGCCAACTCCACACAGAAAGACCCCAGCTGAGGTTCAAACTGTGAAACCTCTTACTGTAAGAGGAAAGTCTTAATCATTAGTCTTAATCATTCTACCACTGTGCCATGTGTGTGTGGCACAGTGTGGAAAACACATGTGCACGTCCCACACATGCAAGACTGTTTTGAATGCACAGACTGTTTTTGCAATAATGCAGTACTTTGTAATGTTTTGTGTTTGAGGTGTTTATTAATGTTGAATTAATATTATTAATTATAGAGGATAGCTGCACATATACTACTCTCCTCTTGCTCGCTGACCTCTGATACAGTAATTAATGATTAATCATCAGTTTATTAACGTCAACTAGGCTATTTATACATTTTAAGGAGATCAGTAGTTCAAATGTCTGTATAGACACAAAAGCCCACTTGCATGAAATATGAGGAAACAATTTGTAAGAGTTAGAAATTTTATTAAAAAAATATCAAAAGATAGAAAGAGACATTCATCTATTTACAAAAACACAGTAGAATAAAAACAGGATACAAAAGAGTGGAGATAAAATAAAAGCATGTATAAAAAAATTAAATAAAAAAAACTACAATCATTTCATGTCCATGTTTTTTTTCTTTTTTTGTTGTCAAAGTGACTTTGTTGAGGGTTCAGAGGTCGTATGAGGTGCTTTTTCTTTCAGGCAGCTTAAAAGACAATCACATGGCAGCTGTGGAGGGTTCCACTGGGGACAAAGTGGTCTTCTGCTTTTTATCCCTAAATTGACAAAAAAACAAACAAACAGTGCACTCATTAGAAAAAAAATGTCATTTATTACTTTATTTTTATAAACTGAAGCGATTCACTAAAAATCTAACATTATTATTTAGATAATCAGTGTACTGGATGTAAAACTTGGATAAGTGTGGTGAAGTCTACTCACATGATGTTAGTCACGAGTCTTTTCACGGCCTTCAGCTCGGGGTTCAAGCAATAGCGGAGACCAGTGTTCAAGGTAACGCTGTTGAAATGGAAAATAGAGGTAAGTTCAATAGAAATGGAAAAGCTAAGAATGCACTGACACATATAAACAAGCTCTTTAAATACACTGATCCTACAAGTATTTTTCAAAGATCATTATCTACCTTAAAAAGGCATTTTTAGTTAGGATGCATCTAATTTGCACTGTCATGCAATTTCTTGTGTAATCGTTTATTTGAGCTTAGCGAATCTTCATGTTGAATTTATCAAAAGTAATAATGACAAATAATCAATAAAAAAAAACTTACACAATCTCCACTTTGTTGCAGAATATGGTTGCTGGGTAGATCTGTACGTCCTTTATTTCGGACTTCATGCCGAGACGATTCCTGACACGGTGACACAGACACTGTTGTCCTGTTTGTTTGACTAGAAAAGAAGGCAATGAAAAAGAAATTAATATCCAACGTGCAGAAATTCAAGTTTGGGTAATTTCAATCAAAAATCTAAATCATGTAAAAGGATAAAGAAATAAAGAAACTTACGTTGGGCCTGGGAGATGCAGACCATGACAGCCAGGAGCAGAAACACTTTGATGAGGGTGGACATTGTTGTTTTCAAGATGACACCGGTGCTGAAAACGTGCAGCAAAGATAATAATGCAGCCAGAGAAAGACTAGCAACAATTAAAGACTGATTGTTGACAGGAGTGCTGTGAGGATTCGACTCAGAGTGGGCTCTTAAATACTTTTACTTTGGCTGCATACGTAATCTTTCCTGTGACAAAGGGAAATTTTTGAAGGTGGAAAGTGAAACTCAAAAATGCCACAAAATAGAAAAAAAAACAACCCTCCCACCCCCCCACTCCTTCTCAGCTCTGTGGCTGGTGGTACAACATTTTGACATTATGTGGTAATATGATACATTACAAGAGAACATTAAACCTTTTTGCATAACAATTAAAACTTCTCACACAGACGAACTTCTATTCTGAATGTTTGTGTGAACAGGCAAAGACACATGGACCTTTATTTCTTAAACATTTTGCATTATGAATTAATTTTGATAAAAACAAAACAAAAAAACAAAACAAAACAAATATTTGGGTCATGTTAAATATTCATATGGCACCAAATAAGTGCATTTAGGATTGTAGACATGTTTCAAACAGAGCATCAGAATGAGGAAGCAAGGTAATTTAGGAGTTATAATGTCACATGTTTGCTGGTGCCTGTTGTGCTGATTTGAGCATTTCAGAAACTGCTAATCTACCAGGATTTTCCTGAGCAACAATCTCAAGTGTTTACAGAGAATGTCCTGAAAAACAGAAAATATCCAGTGAGCAGTAGTTCTCTGTGGGAAAATTCCTTGTTGACGCCAGAAGTCAGAGGAGAATGATTTAGCCGCGTCGAGGTGATACAAGGCAACAGCAACTCATTTAACCACTTGTTACAATCAAGGTATGAAGAAGAGCATTTGTTGTGAATGCACAACACATTGAACCTCAAAGCAGATGGGCTACAGCAGCAGAAGACCACAAGAAGTGACACTGCTGTCAGCTAACAACAGGAACCTGAAGCTTAAAATTTACATGGGTTCACCAAAATTGCATAACATAAGATGGAAAAACATTGCCTGGTCTGATGAGTCAACATGATGAGTCAGAAAGAACATGGGCACATGGATCTATCCAGCTCTGCATCAACAGTTCAGGCTGGTGGTGGTTTAATGATGTAGGGAATCTTTTCCTGGCACTCTTTGGGCCCCTCGATATCAACTGAGCAGTGTAACAAAACTCAAATCATCTCACATCAGTTTCTTGAACAGTGCAGTGAGTACACCGTACTCAAATGGCCTCCTCAACTGTCAGATGTCAGTAGATCATCATGGATGTGCAGCCAGCAAATCTACAGCACCTGTGTGATGCTGTCGTGTTAATTTATGGACCAAAATCTGTGGGGAATTTTTTGGCACCTTGTTGAATCAATGCCACAAACAATTACGACTGTTCTGAGGGCAAAATGAGGTCCTAGTAAGGTATATCTATTTAAGTGAGCTGTGAGTTTAAACCTAATGCAGAAAAGATATATAAAACATTATAGAGCCCATTGCTGGAAAATAAGAGTTCTCAGGTTGTCTCTAGAAGACTTAATGTGAGCAAACTGTCAAATATCCCAGAGCTGTAGCTGTTCTAAATGGAGGGTTAAAGTCTTCTAAGTTAGTGTGTTGGACTAAGCAGCTTGTACAGGAAACATTTAGTTGCAGTTATTGCAACACAGTGGCATTGCGGCGGATATTGAAAGCTAACACACATGCTGCACATAAAATAAGCTCTCGAGGCCTTGGTTAACAAACTACAACGCTACCACTATTTAGATGTACTGGCTATGGTTTTGTGAGACCTGAAAATTATGTTGAATTTCATGTTCTTTATATCAAATTCATTATAGACTGAAAAAATCTAAAACAATGGGGGCAGATTAAAGTGTTTCAGAGCGCGAGTTAAAAAATGACAACTTCTGCTTCCATTAATCATACGTGTATTTTCCACCACGCACCATTTCATATACTCCTAACATTCGCTTAAAAAAACATTAATAACTAGTTGCTTAGCTTACCTGCTTTATTCCTATAACTTTTTTAAAGTTATGTTTTATTTTATGTTTTAACTTTCTGCCCCCAAATAATAATGGATAATGGATTTAACATTTCTCCTTCATATCTAGCTCTGTGGAAATTTTTTTCATGAAATTATTTCATCTGAATAAACCAGAAAAATATATAACTGAGCTAAATATGGAGCAAATGCACAAATAAAGGGAAAAAAACTTTTTCTTTAATTATATCATTTTATTAATGTTCAAACATCAGAAAAATGTAATATTCCAACTATTACATGATAATACAACAAAAACCCGTCTCTTTTTATTGCTATCATAACAAAGGCAGATATTTGAACAACTTACACAACATGTGGGCTTTTTTCTTTCTTTCTTTTTTCTTTTTTTGCAGCGCGAGGGGCTGATGTTTCATGCATCAGTGGTTTGACACCTTTAGCATTCTCATCTCCAAATGAGAAAGGTGTTAGTGCTCGGAAAAACACGCAGCTTTGTTTTATTTCTTTCCATTTGTAGTAAGCGGTAGTTGTGCATTTGTGACATTTCTGGTGTGAATAAATCGGTAATCTCTGTCTTATCTGACAATCTGCCTTCTTTCTTTGGTTTGATGTTGACACCACTAGATAAAATAGATCTGATAAGAAAAGCCACCAAGATCAAAGCCTTGAGTGAACATGGTTTCAAATGAAAGCTTCAGAGTTTCAGTTTTATTTCCCTTTTCATTTGACACTTGGCAAACTGAAATTCAATCAACTTTTATTTTCTTCTTTTTTTTTAAATAACCTATTTTCAGCTGCAAGAAGGTCAGAAAGCTAGAATGAAACAGAAAGTGATGTAATAAGAAGAATTCACATGAGTTTCCTGTAAAAGCTTTGTGATGTGGAGAACCAGCAGCTTAAAAAATGAGGAAAGGAGGATGAAATTAGTGTTTATAGTATTAATCAAAGTGAAAGCCTTATGTCTCTAAAATGTCAACTCTGAGGACTTCAGAAACATGCTTGGCATTCACCCAAACTACAAAGCATCTCATTTGCAGCCATGCAGAAGGTTTTGATTTGACTTACTGCAACTTCTGACATATCTGTCTACCTCTGGGATGATGTGGGTGATGTCCCGTGATGGTGGGCTGCTGCAATCCAAATCATTCACATCGATTTCAATACTTAAGTGTGAAAATCTGTTTTTGGGGGCAGAAATGATGGTTCAAGCATTGTAACGTTTAATTAAAAATTTAAGACAATTTTAAAAGGGTTGTTTTTGAGAGATTGCGTGTAAAAAGATCTTAAAAAAACAAAAATCATTGGATTCTGAGATTAAATGTAAAATGTTAAACCAAAGATTCAAACAAATGTCAAAGTGGAGGCATGCTATTTTAAGACAGGGATCTTCCCTTCCAATAAAAAGTGAGAATGGGGACTTTCTTTCTTGCGGTGCCAGACTGAACACCAGTAGTTGCTTGGTCAGCAAGTGTGACCTCTCTAAAACGACACAGAAGTGCTTATAACGTGTAGAAGACTATGAATCAAATCAAAACCTGCTCTCACTGAGAGATTTAGAAATCACACTTTTTTATTCAGTCCTTCCAACGCAGATTAACTGTATATTCCGTGCACTTAGCACGCTTGAATATTTTATATGTACTTTTTGTTAATATTTAATGGCTTCTCTCTTTTGTGGGTACAGCTTGTTTTTTCAGATATTCTGGCACAGGGACAAAAACGTGGTGCAGCTGCAGTCCAACTAAGAGTGGAACAGATATGGCCAGTAACATAAATGGAAAGTGGCTTTTGTTTTTCCCTATTAGCCCTAATGGTAGTGGGGTCAAAGTGGGTTCGTGTATATAAGGGGATTGCCAACCTTACAGATTAAGAATATATTTCCTTTTTGTGAGGCTGTGTGCCGCTTTACTTGTGGTGAATACCACAACGTGTGACCCCGTGTAGGAATAAACCAACAGGAACTAGCAGCATCAGCAGAGTCTCTTCCTGTACAAACTTCCTAGACAAGCCCAGCGTGGTTGCACTTCTCATTTCATTTAAAAAGTGATATTTCTTATTAGGAATAGAGGTATGATGAAATACGAAGAGACTAAACAATATTTCTTGTTGTGGAAAAGGAAAGAGGAAACAATTTAAAGGGATTTTCTAACCTTTTTATGCACATAAGTCATGCAGACTCTAACTCAAAGGCTTTGAATTAAAAAAATAAAACTTTGTAAAAAGCCGTTGCTTCAGGCTTTGTTGTTTAGATCGTGATCTAAACTCATAAGGTTAGGAATATGTAAACAAAAGTTTTCACATGTAGTCAGGTGAAAGTACACAATGGTATGCACTTACGCTTCCATAGGAAATAAGATGCACTCAAGCCATTCATCATAAGCAAGTGCAGGCAAACCTATAAAAGCGGACATTTTGACAGTTTGCTGCTCTGAAGCATTCAGGTTTGGATTCAAAAAACAAAGAAAGTAAGAAATAAAAGTTAATGACAGCATAATTTAAGAAAAAGTGAACGAGTACGGCTTGTTTGGAAAGACTGGCTGAAAAAGACTGTTCTCTCTAAAAAGCACACGGCGGCGTGGCCAAGGTTTGCTAATCAGCATCTGAACAAACAACAAGAGTTCTGGAACAATAGATAGATGATCTGGATAGATGAAACCGATAAAACCAAAGTGCAGATCTTGGGTGATAATGCGCAGCACCACGTCTGCTACAAAACAAATGCATAACAGCACAAACACCTCATACCAGCTGTCAGGCACGGTGGTGGAGGGGTGATGATTTGGGCTTGTTTTGCAGCCACAAAGATCTTGCAGTGATTGAATTGACCATGAAATCCTTGTCTGCCAAAGTTTTATACAGTCAAATATGAGGTCATCCGTCTGACAGGCAAAGCTTGGGTGAAACTGGGTCACACATCAAGCCTATGATCCCCAAAACAGCACTGAATACCAACCCTCCCACCTCCCACCCCCACTCCTTCTCAGCTCTGTGGCTGGTGGTATAACATTTTGACATTTTGTGGTAATATGATACATTACAAGAGAACATTAAACCTTTTTGCATAACAATTAAAAATTCTCACACAGATGAACTTCTATTCTGAATGTTTGTGTGAACAGGCAAAGACACCCATCCATCCATCCATCCATCCATCCATTCACTTCCGCTTGTCCTTTTCAGGGTCGCGGGGGGCGCTGGAGCCTATCCCAGCTCTCATAGGGCGAGAGGCGGGGTACACCCTGGACAGGTCGCCAGTCTGTCGCAGGGCTAACACACAGGGACAGACAACCATTCGCACTCACATTCACTCCCTCGTTCACATCTATGGGCAATTTAGATTAATCAATTAACCTATCCCTACCAAGTGCATGTCTTTGGACTGTGGGAGGAAGCCGGAGTACCCGGAGAGAACCCACGCAAACACGGGGAGAACATGCAAACTCCACACAGAAAGACCCCGGCCTGGTGGTGGAATTGAACTCAGGATCTTCCTGCTGGCAAGGCAAAGACACATGGACATTTATTTCTTAAACATCTTGCATAATGAATTAATTTTAATAAAAACAAAACAAAACAAAAAGCTGACTGAAAAAGAAAAGAATCAGGGTGCTCCAATGGCCCAGGCAAAAGCTCGACCTCAGCCTGACTGAAATACTTTGGAGAGGCCTCAAAAGAGCTGTGCATGAACAAATGCTGACAAACCTCAATGAACTTAAGAAACACTGTAAAGAGAGGGCGTTGAAATTCCTCAGCAATGTGACAGACGGATCTTTCAAAAGTCATACCGAAAACCCGTGTCAACTTGATGCTGTTAAATGTGTTCGACGAGCTGTTGAATCATGGGGAGTTTTTCACGAGTCTCGCAAAGAATCCTGTGAAAAGTTTCACATATGTATGTGTGGTTCCCAAGTGTGGTGAACTTTTTCCACAACATGGTTAAGATGCTTCCTTATTTTTTAATTGTATAGGGATCAGTGTTACTATATAGTTGAAATATGCAGTAGAAAACAGTTTAGATAAGGAAGAGTTACCTTAGTCCATCCATTCATCCATTCGCTTCGGCTTATCCTTATCAGGGTCGCGGCGGTTGGGTGGGTGGGGGAGCTATCCCAGTTATCATAGTGTGAAAGGCGGGGTACATCCTGGACAAATCACCAGTCTGTTGCAGGGCTAACAGGCTGCTGATCTGTTACCATAGTGCGCCTAAAAAACAAAACAAAACCTTAGTAAATTACTAAGGTATATTTATACTGCTAAAAAACAAGGGAAATTAAGGGAACACTAAAATCACACACTGGGTTTTGACAGTTGAAAATCTTTACTGACACACTTGCTACGAAGAAAACTATTTAATATGATTTTGAAAACTAAAATCAGCAACCCTTTGAGGGACGGTCTAAAATATACACCAACAATCTAAATAATAATAACAATTATTATTATTGTTATTATAATGTATAGTTTTACTAGTAGTCATCTGTCAGTTTGATGCAAATAGATCTCATCTTCCTGTTGAGGTAAGTGTGAAACGCAGCGTGTCAAAAACCACTAAGAATATTTTCCTGCAACCACCAAATCTTTCTCCCTCTTAACGCTGACACATCTTTTCTTTTCTTTATGGTTTTTATGGTCTTTTTCTTTTTTCTTTTTATGGCTGAAAAATGTCTTCAGTTATAATAACATTATAATAACGTTGTATCAACACCAGCGAAAGTGCATGACACTGCATGTGTAACACTGAACATAGAAATCTAACACACAACAAACTGAGATCACACTTTGAATTTCACTAACAGAACACATACACTAAGTATACAGTGAATATATATTTGATTAAAATATATCTCATCCTCAGGCTACTTGTGCTTCTCCCCCCAACAAATCTCTTCTTCTTTTACAGCAATAATAAGAAGCGACAACAGTAATAATAATGTGTATGATAATCTGGCTGCAGGTAAGAAGGTTTCCCATACTACCAGTAAGTCCCAAACTCTATAAAAACTGACATTTGGTTTAAAAGCCATTGCTTTCAGAGAAATAAATAACTTAACTACACACAATCAGCAACTTTTTTGGCATTATTCTGCTCATATAATTATTGTGTAAAGAAGAACTAAAATGCTTTCCTTCCTCCAGTCACAATAATTGGATTCAGTACTCATAGTCACTGCTACTACTTTCTAGTAACCCTGATTGATCAACACAAGAAAAAACGCTCCACAGAGAATGCTTCATTATGTGTAAAAACACGGAAATTGTTCAGTTAACTTGCTAAAAAAATAAAGTACTTTCTTCAGTACTGTGCAAAAGTCTTGAGCCAACTATAAAAATAAAATATAATATATAAGGCAAAAGCTGAGTTTTTACAATTCCAGTGAGCTTGATAATTAATATTTGGTATGATCGACTTCAACAGAGACTGAACTGTCAGAAAAGCTTTCTTCTAATTTCTTTAATTACTAGGACCTTCAAAACTCTTCTGCCTTTTGTTCTCTTCTATGTCTATGAACACATCACATTACCACACTGCTCCAAAAGTCTAAAACTTCTAAGACACCCACAGGAAGCCTGAGAAATATGACTCGAAACCACTTTAAAGATGGAAAGAAAGTCTGCCCGCTTGGAAGGAAAATATAAGGAGACAAGACGCCCGCTGACATCTGCCAGCTCACTCTCCTTATTTCCTTTATTATTGTACTTTCTATACATTCATTTTGTTTTTTTGTTATTTTTAAAGATGCTTTAAGCAGATTGTAGTTCAGCAAAAACAAGTGCAAAGTGCAGGCCTTTACATAGTTTTGAGTACAATTATTTTTTTGTATTTTTTTATCTATGTGGATATAGTACAGGTACAGAACTCATTAAATGTTTAGTAAAATTTATTTAGAAGATTAATGATAAACATCAAGTGAAAAAAATATTTTTTGATCAGAAATTTAATTTGTTTTTTTAAGCATGTATAAGTAGTACACATACAATGTAGTATATCTACATACTTATGCAGGAACATTGTATTGTATTGTGTTTAAAATGTAACCTGTTATTGTAATGTACATATTAAAGTCATAATAAAGTAACATGATATTTAGAATCCACATATATGATTCCCTATATGCTGATATGTTGTCAGACAGTGACATAAGAAACATAGTTTTAAGTAGCTCTATATAGAATTATTACTACTTTTACACTTAGATCAGTCTATTGACCCTCAAGGAGAGGTCAGAGGTCAGATAAGACATGCTATTATAGATCTTTATACAGCACACCACTCTTGTAGGAATCAAAATTTTTAAGTTATAAGGCATTTTGTCAATTTTGGATCAATAAATGATTAAGCTGACCTTGAAGATCTCGGTGGCTGTAAGTCGGGTTTGAATGGATTGTTAATATGACTCCTTTCTACACCCCTATAAAGTCTTTCATTCAAAACTTTTTGAGTTTAGTTAAGTTTAGTTACAGGCAGAATGATGACATGAGCGCACACAACCAAAAACATAACCTTCTTGAGTTAATAATGCCCCTGCCCCTGACCTCAAACAATGTAGTATTTTTCTAAAATTATTCTACTTTATAGTCGCCTTTTAACTTCACCTATCACTATTCAATTCATTCAACTATCACCCTGGCCTTGAAAGCATACAGCCTTCTTTGGAGCCAACCTTGGACTCAAGGCCAAAACATTGTCAGTACAGTTATGACCTGGCCTTTGACCCTTAAATCCCTAAACTGATAGTCTTTGAAAATAATTATGTACCATAAAGAGAGTAAGAACGGCTTATGGGAGATTTACTGTTATAAAATGTCCAATGAATCAGTTATGTAAAGTGTTTTCTTGAGTAGTAATGATAGAAGCCTGCCCTCTAGTGTCTCTTATTTAGTAGAACAGCCATGACCTGTTTAGTTTTTTCTGCACACGCCTCATTGAACCTTTTTATTCTACATGCAGATCATTTGTGCTTTGGATCACTTTACAATCAATTCCAAAATGATCTTTTCTTTGTAATATGAAAATCGTGAAATGTAGTGTAGCATTGCATTGCTTCCTTCAACATCCAGTTTTTCAGTTACACCTTAGAGCATGCATCGTTGTTGCTGTCGTACCAGTGCAGCAATAAATAACCAGCATCTTGCATGTTGAGGTTCACCGGTGCCATCTTTGCTCTGCCCGTGTCTCTCCACACTTGTGTTTACCAGTGCAGGATCCCACGACAGTTACCATAGAAACTTCGGCGCCTGGCACCAGCAGAGCCAAGAGTGGAGTTCATTTCTGAAGGGTCTCCGTGTGCAGGAAAATAAAGCCTGCAGCTGAGGGGAAAAGCACGTTTCACACGATCTGAGAGAGAGTATCAAAAGACTGCTTTATTTCTTCATGTCATTTACAAACACTGGAAGATATTAAAAAGGACATTACAGAATTGCTCATTTTCATGGTTTGTTATGATCACTGGCATACATTAAGAGCAGAAAGGTTGTAACAGTAAATATTAACACTGATATAATGTTAGAATGGACAATTGTAGTAGTCTTTACTTGTCTCTGTATCTTTTCAAATGTGTATTTCTATGTGTCTCCTATTGTCAATGTCTCATGCACTGACAAAAGATTAGGATATTTTACTGGAGAATGTCACATTGACTGTCCATTTACACGCTACACCTCAGCAATGGCAGGAAGCATGCAGGCTCGAGTGCGTGCCTCCCTCCATGCCAGCCTGCAGTCAGAGATCCACTGAGAGATGAGGGACTGTTTGATGGCTGGATTCAACCTCTCCCCTTCTGCCTTTCTGCAAGCTGTGCTGGCCTCTGACCTGACCAAGGTGTGTTTTGGGGAGATGTTTGGAATTGAAGTGTCAGTTTTGCTGTTTAATTCAGAGCAACTGCCCTCACGTTGTTGTGGGAAATCTGGATTTGAACCAAGGGTAATGCCGTGGGCTCGCACGCACACTTTGCTCTCCCATACGCTGCCGTGTTGCCTCATAAACCTCCCCTCGACAAATGCTCTCCTCCTACCTCCTGAGATGGCAGAGAAGCTGTTCTGGTGTCCATAAATATACTCAAGAGGGTCAGAGTTGCCAAACTTCAGCTCTCTGTTTAGTTCTTTCCCCTCTGCCTGCTGCGCATCAGCAGCACGTGCCTTCTCTTTCGGGTTGTATTCAACCCACGATGGCCTAAGCTTCTGCTGCGCTTTGTCCTGCTGCTGTGCGTGGAAACTGTCCGGGGAAACATCCCGGCTGGGAAAAGTGGGGTGGGCCAGGTGGCAGATGGAGAGGAGGTAGTCCTCCGATGACACAGCCTGGCAGTGACCGGCATTATAGAGCGTGTTGGCTTCATTCAAATCTCTAACCGTCTCCTCGCTGCCCTCTCTGATTGTGGGCAGCGTCAGTCTCCTCTTGGACAGCAGTCTGGACCGTGGCCGCATAGCTGAGAGAAAGACAAGACGGGAGAGGTCTCATTTAGATGGGGAAAAAAACTGCGTAATGTGAAATACTGCATCCAAGTCTCGAAAAAGCAGAATCCTTTAGGAAAATATAATCACCGTTTGGAAAACTGGATATTTTGATAGATGTGACACATTCCTGATAGGGTCAGATGCAGCGTATGCAATCTTACTTCCTAGTTTACAAAGTGAGTGTGTTGTGTGTGTCCTTTATGTCGAAACTTGCAATATGTGCCTCCACACAATACAAATAAAAATATAAATCTGTGCACTGTTATCTCATGAACTGACTTATAACTTCTGGAGTTAATTTCACATTCGTACACACATTGTATTTGCAACAATTTTTGCTCAGTTTCTTTTCAAAAGCCTCTTGTTTAATCACCTCATCAGTCTAATGTGTTTTTCTAATGACATAATGTACATCTGGACATTGCTCACATCCCCCGAAGCGTTTTCAAAACACAACTGACTACAACTGCTGGCTGTATCGATAAAACCAAGTAAACACAGAAGCCTCTCCTCTCCCTTCCCTTCATTTCAGGCACCGTGCGCTGCTTACTCTGGAGTTGTGTGTGTTGACCGTTCAATATACAAACAATCCCAGCGAGAGGCTGCACACACAGATGACTGTTTTGTGGGATCTCAGACACGTAAAGCCTCAAACTGTTTCAGAGTGTGGAGCGCCGAGTTGTTATAACCCTGAGTGTAGCCCACAATATATGCTTGTATTGACCTCGTGACAAAAATAGCACAAGCCAAACCAAAATGCCAGCCTCTCCCAGTTTCTTCCAAGGTGTAACCACTGCTAAATATAGACCACACCTTCTGTATACAACAGCTAAAAATGGTTCCACGGCGGCAGCTCGAGGCTGAAGCACAAAACAGGCACCCTGTGTGTGTGTTCGTCATGCATTCTCAGGAATAATGTAAAGGTTTTCTGCTCAATTTGCCTTCACACTCACCTTTACGGATGATCTTTGTTGAGTCCACGGAATCTTTTCTTGTCTTTTCTCCTGGTGCAGTTTTAAATTTCAGCCTGCATCCGTCGCTCTCTTTCTCTCTTTTTTTGTCTCCTCAATTTTATTTACGATCGTCTGTTTTCATCTGCTGCTGCTTCTCCTTAATTGTGCTGTGAAGCTTCAACTGTCTCTGACCAGAGGCAGAGGCAGAATGCAGATTTATCTTCTCCTCACATCCCCCCTCCCTCTCCTCCACCTCATCCTCCTCCTCCCTCTCTCTCTTGCTCCCTCTCTCCCTCGCTTACTTTTGGTTTGCCCTCCTTCCCTGCTTCTAAAAATAGACACACCATCCATTTCCTCAGCCCCAGCACTGTCTCTGGCTGACTGTATTGATGGAACGAGAAAAACAGAGGCAGAAGAAAGAGGGAAGAGGAAGGAGACTCAGACACAGATGTAACAGAGGGGTGATGAGAGAGAGAGAGAGAGAGAGAGAGAGAGGAGAAAACAACAAAACAAACAAAGTGGAGACAGGTTTATTTTTTCCACATTTTTTTTCATCTTATAAGACGCCATTTCTAAAAATGTCTCACTGTAAATGAACACAGTCAGCCACTGTAATTTTGGTGAATGTGCCAAAATGAACGATTCCTTCTAAAAACAAAAATGGAAAAAGGACTGCAGAGCTGTAAACATGTTGTGTAAAGCTTGTCACATACATCATGCAGACAATCTGATCAGATGGGCTTTGGCATGTTTGCTCTGTGTATATGGATGTGTGTGTGTTTATGCGTGCGCACGTGTGTGCACGTAATGCAAACAACACATTGCAGTGATCACGGGAGCACTGACTTATGGAAACCTGTCTCATGAGTCACATGAGTCAACAGTTCTCATCTACAGATACATTTCTGACTCATTAGACCTTTAAAAATTGAAATGCTCTTTACACCTGATTGAGTTTTCATAGACTGTGTTTTATTGTGTTATTATGTTTTATTATGTTTCATTAATACTCAGTGGCAAGCACTAGCAGACTGCAGTTTACAGAAACAAAGACTCAGAGCCCACCAGTAAACAATCTGAATTTCTGGTTAAAAACACATTTAGACACTCCTCCAAAAACACTTTAGCTTGTCTTAAACTGGAATATTTGAAAAAAAAAAAAAAGAGCATTTCGAGGATTTGGAGCAGACATAAAGAGAGTTATGTAAACAAAAACAGTGTCTCCTCTGCAGTTTGTGGTAAACGGGGCTGCTATTTGTCACTTGGGTAAAGACTTCAAAACTGGGTCGCAGGTGGTGGGATGCACACAATACTTTTCATTTCTCCTAATCAGACTTTCATTGCTGTTAAAATTGAATTGATTTCCTTTTAATCTAGAAGCCTCTTTTACAGTTTATTTGGGTCGTTCATCTTAAACGATAATATTCAGCTGGGCAAACTGCTTGCTTTTAAAGAGGATTCCGTTTTTGTCGGTCAGTTGTGGCCATCTTCCTGATGTACTTGAGGATGTTTATTGTCTCATCCTGGACTGTGGTTCTGACACACCAGTCCCCGGCCTTCCTCCTTAGTGTACAGTCTCAGGGTCCTGGATTTGAGGTGAACCCTTCTGTGCATGGTCAGAAGCTTCCTTATCTTGATGTCTTTGGCTTCTATCTCCTCCTTTGGCCAGCTTATTATCCCAGCTGGGTGTCTGATCCCCGCCAGGGCGTGGGAGTTGATTGGCAGGATTTTGCACTTCCCATTCAGTTTACTCCTCAGGACTTGCCTTACCCTCTGCAGGTACTTGGCGGTTGCAGCTTTCCTAGCGGCCTCTTCCTGATTGCCATTTGCCTGTGGGATTGTAGCTGTCCTCAGTGTCTGCGATGTTGCCTTCTGGTAGTGCAGTCCCCTCCCTTCCCTCTCTTTGTTATCATCCAACTACACTTCTCCATTCCGAATGACATTCCAATGTCATTGCTGTATATCCTGGTGGTGTGGATCAGTGATTCGATGTCACGTTCACTTCTGGCATACAGCTTGATGTCATCCATGTAGAGGAGGTGGCTGATGGTTGCTCCATTACGTAGTCGGTATCCGTAGCCAGTCTTGTCAATGATCTCACTGCGGGGACAGAGCATCTCCTTAATAGATCCCATACTTGATGGTGACTTGTTCTATTGGCTTGAAGTTGGCATCTAGTGTTGTTTGCCACATCCCCATTAAGTTCCTGATTTTGGCTATTAGAGTCCTGTTGTACTTGCATATTTCAAGGAATTCCAGGGTCCATCTGGGGGGCGTTGTGTCATTCTCGTAGTCAGTCCAGGTGGTGCACAGGTTGGTGAGTCTGGTCTTGTAGTCTCTGGGGATGGATCTATCTACCAGGAGCTGGTGTTTCACCCCTCTGGTATTCCTGCGAATTCCTTGCTGTGCCCTGCTCATGTATCAAACCATGTGCCTGTTCATCTTATCTGCTATGATATCTGTCTTTCTGGTATGTCTCTTCAATCAACTGGCCAAGGCTGTAAATGTTTGTATGGCAGTTTCCAAGGCCTCAGGTACAAGCAGCTTGTACTTCTTAGGCACCCCTTTCTTCATTGCTTGTTTCTGCAGCTCTGATAGTTGTCCCTCTCTGCCACCTTGATCTTGGCCTCTAGTATCCTTCTCCATGAAGGGCACTGCTTCTTCTGGCTGTTCATCTTTTTGCCAAGCATCTCTGTGATCACTGCTGCCATGGTGTAGATCAGCTGGTTGGTTTTGATGATGGTCCCATTATGTATTGTCCATAATGCTGAATTCACATCTTCTAGTAGACCTTCAGAAGGTACTTCACTTAGTCTTGGTAAGTGGCTATGGGGAGTCCAGGTTTCCAGCTTCGTCATGATCCTGTATTTCAGGTTAGCTCATCTTGCACTCAGTGCTCCTTTTGTCGTACTTGGGGGCTTGGTACCCAGTCTCCCCCCTGACCTGATATCCTGGCTCCCCCTTGCCATAGCATTTGTGTTGTATCTCATCGATCTCCAGTTGTGATAGCAGTTCTTTCTTCCTAATGTTGGAACACTAAGCCACTAGCTGTTTCACCATCAGTCTGGATGTTGGGTATCAAAAACAGCCCTGTTCTCATCTCTTGCCACCTTGTGCCTTCTTCTTCCAGTAGCCCAGTTATCATCAGTGTGTCCTGGTTCTTCAACACCTAATGTGGACTGTGTTATTCCAGGTGACGTCAGAGCGGTATGACTTCAATTATCTCTCTCACTCATATTGGAGATATATGTATATATAAACAACATACAAAACAACATGTATATAAACAACAATATACCCCTGTGTTTGGGGAAAAATACTTCCCCCCTTACAGTATTGATGAGTGCACGTGTGTGTATGTGCTGGAGGCAGCGTGACTTATAATATATAAGATGAGTCACACATTTTCCTTTTTTTTTTTATCAGCCTATAAAAAGATTTCTGTCTTTTTATAGACCTCTAATGAACTAGTCAAAAGAAACTAAATTTGCTTCACACCCATACACACGTGCACACGATGGTGCCTGGCTTGTCTCAGTTACATCACACAGGCTGTTTAATACAAACAGGCACCACACTGACTGCACGTGTTGATGCTTATTTTGCTAATGACAAACACTAGGCACATAAATGACCGAGCCAGTTCTTATAAAAACAGCACCAAGCAAATTTATGAAAGAAACAACAAACAAAAGATTATTTTAAGCAACAGCTGTGATGATATCTGTAGCTCTATGTGTGTTTACAGGGAAATAGCTGGCTTATCAAGAGCATACCAGAGGCTATTATTCTCAAGCATCCACTTTCTGATAGCTTTCAACTGTATATGAGCATAATATGATATGATTTGTGTAGTGTGGGGTCGCTGTAGCTCAGGAGGTCGAGCAGGTCACCTATTAATCCAGAGGTTGGTGGTTCAATCCAAACCTCAATGCCAAATATCTTTGGGCAAGATGCTAACCCCGAGTTGCTCTCTGATGCCTCTATTGGGGTGTGAATGTTAGATAGTAAGCACTTACGTAGAACGAGCATAGAAAAAAGTACTTGGATGAATGAGGCAAGTTGTATAAAGCACTTGGAGTGCTCAGTTCGAGTAGAAGAGCGCTATGTAGGGACCAGTCCATTCAACATTCAGAACAACTTCCAATTAGCAGCTATATCATGATATTTTTGGACAACAAAATTCACAGTGAAGACAGCTACCCTGTTAGTTAGTCCAAAAATCCAAAATGTAAAATCAACTGCCCATTTCTTTCCACAAGATTTACAAAAATCTTGAATTACTTTTGTGTTATTTAACCAACATTTGTTGAATGTTGTAGTTATGATTGCTACAACCCATGGCCTTTTTTCTTACTCTAAAATATATCTAATAAATGCCATTAAAAAAAAAGAGAGAGATCTGTATCTACCACAGTATTAAAGTGTAATACTTACTCATTCAAAAAAGGGAATTGTTTACCCATCTAACAGTTTATATGCAGCTTACAACACCGTGTGACTGGTTCCAGATAATGTCAGCACTGTCACAAAGTGTCAAATCTGGACTTTTAATGCTAATGTAAAACACTTCTATTCAGTCCTGTTTTATGCATATCTTCTCACCATCATTAGCCCCGTTTTTACAGCCACTTGTGTATTCACTAAGAATTCGCAAGTCACAGGGGGATGCCTGTGCTTTGTGGCTGATGGAAGCTTGAATGTACTGCCCGAGGGATTCTTGGAAATGGTCGGATACAGCAGTTGTCCTCTGAAAGGCAGAGAGTGCAATTTTCCTCAGAAAGATGATTATTTCCAAGAAAAAGTTGTTTGGAAATGTTTGAGAAAAAGAAATCAAATTATAGGGAGTGGACAAAATAACAGGAGGAGAGAAATAACACGTGTGCCATGCATAAATCATTCTGCATACACGCTGTCCGGTTTGAAAATGCATATTTATGTGGATGACCGTAATCCAATCAAATTCATGGTTCACAATTAACTGAAGGCTTACTTAATTTAATTTTCTTGTGTGGTGTTTCCTGTGATTTACATGTTTTATTCACCACTTGTGATCTGTGGAGTACATTACTGAGTACAGCACTGTAATGAGCCAGGATTGCTGTCATTTACTAGCTAGTCCCAAAGCCATGAGTCTGTTTTATAAAAACAAACCCACAAAAAATATAACAAACAAACAATAACCAGGCTCAGTGCACCGTGAGACATATTTTCTCATGTCACTAAATAATATAGATTTGGACCTTGAGAGGCTTTTTTGCTTGAGGCAAGACTTTTGCTTTGGCTTTAGTTCTTTTTTCTTTATCACAAAATCTAAACTGCTCTGCTGTTTTACAGAGGCCTTGTCAAGCTAAGGTCAGTCATATTTTTACTAGTGCTGGTTCAGATCCTGCTTAAACATTTGCTCAAACTCAAAAAACCAAACACATCCTTCAGGAAACCCGTTTGGAAATAAAGGCCTTTGCATTTCCAAACAGGAAATGATGCCTACAGATACCCTTAAGGTGTCTTCTTAAAAATCCCAGGTGGTTTACACATGTTTATGTTGTTTCTCTTCATAAACAGGTAATTGTGGGCTTCATTTTGCTCAGTTAGTTTGTTCTTTATCTGGTTAACTGAAGTGTTCCCGGAACTCGCCCATCTGCTTTTTCCCATCTCATTATGAACTCCTCTTCTGCACCTGTAAAGCTGCTAGTTTCTGGGAAAGATTCACATCTGTTTGTTATGCGAGTGGACCACAGCTGATTTGATTCCCCCTGAATGAAAGATTCAACGACCTGCTTTATCGATCGTACCAACGTGGGTCAAATGGGGTCAGTTAGACAGTCTTAATGTTCTTTTGTTCAATAAATTTCCAAGTCTTACAGAAAACATTGAACGTAGGAACCATTTTGGTCTTACAGGGGCTATCCAGGATTACTCTCTGAAGAAACAGAAAGCTATAAGTTATAAGACCAAACTTGTCAAATTGACGTAAGAGCAACAACAGAAAAAAGTCATATGTTTGGTTCACAATTAATAGGCTGCGTGAACATGTTACACCATGCTAGGAGAAAAATGCTGACTTTTAAATGTCATATACTTGGAATAGAGCCCATATGTTTTACTCTATTGAAGTGGTTTTGATTTCTGGAGGACTATTGATTTGTTCAGGAACCCCTTTCATCATAGACTTTCATTTGTGAATCATTTTGATCCAAGAATTTACTGGCGTGAGCAAATGAATAAAATTCATCATGCCATTAAATGTGGAAAATATTGATATCCGACTGTAAATTAATATTTCTCCTCTTTTCAGACCTGAGGAGGGCAACAACTGAGCCTACGAGGATACAAATATTACACTTAACAGCATTGCAAGCACACACTGTGCTTTTTGTTTCTCTCCGAGTGGCACAAAATGAAATCTGACAGCCAGCGTTATTGACCACGCAGCCTTAATTTGATGCACATGCTCATGTGAAGCATTTATGAGTAAATCTAATATTCTGATGACAGATACAATGGAACCTATAATGACTGTAGCAAGAGTCGCGTGGGAACTTTATGATGACTGTACAAGCCAGGTTTGAAAAACTCAGAAACAGCACAGAGGGAGCACATAAATGAACGTTTGTAGTGAAGTTTGAACTTTGTTTTCCAAATCTGAGTATGTCCTCGATGGTGTTAGGGTAGCAGAATTTGCAAATGTTTCCCCCGACAATTGTGTAAGTGTGTCTCGGTCCAGGTGTGTGTAATGTGATTTGAAACTCTGGATGCACACTGAGATTTGTGAATGTGTTGATTATTCTGCAAAATGTTTTCTCAGAATCTTGTTGCGTAATCATATTTTGACGTGTGTAGAAAAAGAAAAATCTCCCAATCCGTACTCAGATTTCCAAGTATGTAGAGATTTTTTGGTGCGTAGTACTTTATATTTCTTCATTCTGAGGCACAGTGCAGGCTAAGTCAGGTGGGGTCACAAATATACACAAACATTTGCAGCTCTTCCACAATAGAAGTGCACAACAAATGCATTTTGTCAGTGTATATTTTCAAATTTGTTCACATATTAGATTTTTTTCATGGGTGGACATTTCTGCACCGACATATTCTGAAAATTTCCAAATTATTTCACAAAGATTATTAAGGACACAGTGGTTGAGACAGTTTCACAGCTGAACAGATACATTTGCAAATATCAGTAGAGTAATACTTCAGTAGAGTAATACTTCCTTATATGACACACATTAAGAGTGTAATAAAATAAGCTATTTATTTAATAATTTTTTTACTGTCAATAAGACAGAGCAAATAAGTAAAAATGTGAATAAATAAATGCAAAGTCTAAAAAGTTCACTTTAATTGCTTATCTCTGTTACAAAAATCTCATGCATAACAGCTGTTTTATTAGCCACAGCTTGGCCTGTGCACCCAGTACAGTATAGAGGATATGAAATTTATAGTGATCAAAGTAAAACCCATATTACATAAGAGATTCATTAATCTTAATTACAAAAAAAAAGAAAAGGTAATTCATGTCCTGGGCTATATGTTGTATACAAGGTTGCTAGAGGTTGCCAAAGTCAGATATCTTGTAAAGGTCAGGTCAGTTTATTTCCTGGTCATGCTACACCAACACTTTTACCATGATAACTTAGATTTTGTCCATATAAACTTTGTCTAGCACCAAGTGTTCGTCAATGTCCCTCATCAAACTGTCATACTGTAGCTTTACTTACGCAGGTAACACCCTGATTGTAATAACATGTGTAATAACATTTGTCTTGATGCATGCTCAGTTATCCAGGTAAGAATATACCAAAAGGTTGATTCTGTTCATCTGGACGTAGCGTTTTTGATGGGAGAAACGTTTCGTAACTCATCCAAGTGACTACTTCAGTCTCAGCTGACTGTAGGTTTCCCCAACCTTATAAACATTACATTTTCATAATAACTGAAGCCAGCCCACTGAATGAACAATGAGCTGTGATGTCAGTTCTTTGATCTTTAATATGAAATTGCCATTATCACTGATCAAAGACCACTGATCAATGATCAGTACACCTACAGGCCAGTGGACACCCTTTCAATGATGAGGATGCACACATTCTGGACAGGGAGGAACGCTGGTTTGAGCGCGGAGTCAAGGAGATCACTTACGTGAAAAGGGAAAGACCATCTCTGAATCGAGGAGGGGCCTAAGGGAACATCTTTCATCATCTTACAATGCTGTGATTGCAGCCATTCCCCAACTTGCTGTGAATGGTACTCATGGCCATTTATCAATGGTATTTGATCAGTGGCCATGACAATTTGCATATTAATGATCAAGGAACTGACCTCAAATGTACTGTTTATAAGAGACTGAAGAAGTAACGTGGATGAGTGACGAAATGTTTCTCCCACTGAAAACGCTACATCCAGATGAACAGAATCAACCTTTTGAGATGTAATAACATTATATCAAAAATCATGGCCCTAACATTATCAGATTTTGTTGTCATAAAGAAAAGCAAGAGAAATGTTAGTGCAATGTTGAGAGGAATTAGCTTCTATGTTTTATATGTGTACCTGGTGCCAGGTATTGCAATTTCAAAAAGGATTATTAATAGATTAAAGGACAGCTTGTAATAATTCTGATGGCTACTCACATGAGTCCATGATTGGTTTGTGTGTCCGTATTGTCATGTGCCACAATAACAAAAATCACGCTTGTGATTGCAAAATACCACAGGCACTTAGTCTTTAATAAATAGTAAAAATTAACTTCTGTTTCATATATACATGTATTGTACAAGAAGACTTGTAGATGCAGTTGCCGCACATTAGATGCACAAACAAAAAAACTTTTATACAAAAAAACATAAAGATAACAAACTGGCCTTCAAAGTATTTCTTTGGATAGAGATATAAAAAGCCTTGCATAGTTTACTTTTACTTTTTCCTATAGAAATGAATGCATGAGGGACATTGCTTTTAGCAGTAGTGACAAACAAAGCACCCTTGAATGTAAAAATGTTTTAATAAAAATGTATATTTTTTCTTTTTCTCTGGTTATTTTTTGGTACTGCTTACCTTAATGATATATTATAATTTACTATTTAAGCACCAAGTATTCGGCAATGTCCCTCATCAAACTGTCATACTGTAGCTTTACTTCCTGAGAGATAAGTAACTGCTCTGGAAATGACAACAGAATCCAACCAGTGTAAACTTTTGCAATTTAGTTTGCAATTAAGTGAAATAGAAGCTAAATGTCTGGTTTTATCATATTGCTTTGAGTATTGGCCACTTGACTGAAATGTATTCATATACTGTGCAAACTGCAGTCCTGGGCTATAATATGAAATGGGATAGAAATTTGGATTCTAGGTGGTAGATTTTGTTGCCGTGCGAGTGTCAGTACCATTGTACTTTTTAAAAAAAATCTACATTATCACTGAATTCTTAAACAACACAAAGGGTGGTTTAAGGAGACAAAAGCTGGGCTTTGTAAAGGGCTGGTAATATTGGATGTACATTTTTTTTTTTATCCCTTCTGCTTTTCTTTATTGTGTGTACACAGGCAAGGCGATTTGCAGCAATCTGTACCCTAAAGGGCTTTACTCAAAGCAACGGTGCAAACATTTGACTGATATGACAGCTTTTTTTCCCCCTTTCTTTTTGTGGTGGAACTACCCATTAGAAAGCATTGCGGCAGATAAGCGGTGTTTTCAGACAAAGTGTTCATCTCTATAAGAGAAATGATAAGGGTTGGTTTATTGTACTGCATGGGCTCTCTTCATCCTCAGGAGAAAGTTTCGCTTCTCCTCTAGGAGCTCCTGAATGCGTTTGTTCCTGGTTCTTTCTCTAAGGTTGATCCGATGCTTTGGGATCAAGTTGTTCTGAGAGATGTCGCTCTCCGAGTTGATGACCCTGCTGTAAAAAACATCAATCGAGTTGTCCTCACTGTTTTTCTCAGCACTTCGTGGAGGCCTTAGAGTGGAGATGGTGGTGGTGAGGGTTGTTGGGTTTGTCTTTGTACCTGTGGTGGGAGGTGAGGCAGTACCTGTGTTTGAAGATGTTGTGTCAACAGGTATGTTCGCAGGGATGTACTCCGCCTGATCCAGCCAGGGTGAAGAGCTTAGCTCTGTCATGTCGTCTCCATTTATGATTGGGAATGCCATGGTGAGGCTGTCCTCTATCACCATGGTGTTACTGACCACTCCCACATTTCTGTAGGACACCGTGATGTCATCACCGCTGGGATTGCTACCATTGTCTTCTGAAGAGGGAGGGAGAGTAGTTGTGTAATAACGTGTTTTCTTTTTTGGATAAGTCTTTACCACCTTAAATCTACTCTTATCAACTTTGGCTTTTGAGTTTACGCCACTTTTGCTATAGGACACTGTGATGTCATCACTACTGGGATTGTTATCACTGGTGACTGAAACATCAACGCTTTTAGTCACTGGCACATCGATGTGAGGGATGGCTTCATTGGGCATTGTGACATCCTCGACAAAACTGTTTTCAGTTGGTATTACGAGATCATCAAAAGTACTTAGTGTTGTTGTTCCAGCATTTGCACTGTCATAGTACCACGATGGAGTTTCATCTGTAGCTTCCATGCTATTACTGACATATGGGGCATTGATTCTTGATTTAGGGAAAAGGGAGATCATTGCTGTACCAGTAATGCTTGAAGAAATAGTAGAAGAAAGATCTTCTATTGGGTGCTGTTGACTTGAATAGGGAGGGAAAGTAGTTGTGTAATAATGTGTTTTCTTTTTTGGATAAGTCTTTACCACCTTAAATCTACTCTTGTTAACCTTGGCCTTTTTTAATACGTTTGTGCCGCTTTTAGTGTAAGACACTGTGATGTCACCACCATCGTGATTGTTGCTACTGGTAACTGAAACATCAACGCTTTTAGTCACTGGGACATCTATGTAAGGCACGGCTTCACTGGGCATGGTGACATCCTCGACCAAACTGTTTTCAGTGGGTATTACGAGATCATCGAAGGTACTGAGTGTTGTTGGTCCAGTATTCGTGCTGTCATGGTACCACAATGGAGTTTCATTTGTAACTTCTATGTTATTATTGTTGTATGGGACATTGTTTCTTGACTCAGGGAAAAGGGAGCTTATCGCTGTATCAGTAATTCTGGAAGAAATAGTAGAAAAAAAGTCCTCTGTTGGTGGTTGCTTGGTTGAAGGAGTAGTTGTGTAATGACGTGTTTTCTTTTTTGGAAAAGTCTTTACCACCTTAAATATATTCTGATTAACTTTTGTCTGTGAGTTTAAGCCACTTTTGGGTGCTGGTTTTGGGTTCTTTGGTGGCTCGTGCTTTGTAACTTTTATCTTTGGTTCAGTTTTCTTTTGAGTATTGGACTTCGGTGGAGCATCCTTTTTAGGGGAAGGTTTAATTTTTTCCCCTGGAGTCTTTTTTGGGGGTTTATTTGCTGAAGTTGCCTTTTTGGGAGCAGTGCTTGATGAAGTAGTCTTTTTTTCGGGAGTAGTGTTTGGTGGAGTAGTCTTTTTTGGAGACGTGATAGCAGGAATAATCTTTTTGAGGGTAGCGTTTGATGGAGTAGTCTTTTTGGGAGCATTGTTTGATGGAGTAATCTTTTTGGGAGCATTGTTTGATGGAGTAATCTTTTTGGGCGTAGATTTGGATGGAGTAGTCTTTTTTGGAGAAGTGTTCAATGGAGTATTCTTTTTAAGAGTGGTTTTTACTGGAGTAGTCTTTTTGGGAGCATTGTTTGATGGAGTAGTCTTTTTCGGAGTAGTGCTCGATGGAGTAGTCTTTTTTGGAGAAGTGTGTCCCGAGGTGACCTTTTTTGGAGTACTGTTTGATTTCTTCTTGGGATTGAGCTTTGGTAAAGAGGGTTTTCCTGGAATGCTCTTTGGGTTTGTATTCTTTTTTGGATTCTGCTCTGTTGGACTCGTCTTTTTCAAGGTTTTCTTTGGCGGAATAGTCTTCTTAGGCTTGGAGTTTTGTAGGATGTCTGTGTTTTTACTGTTTTCTGCTGGCTGTGTCATTGGCAGAGTGGTTGTTGTTGTGTCCATTTTCAAACCAAATGTTACTGGTGTATTTGTAGACGTGTGCACCAGACTTTCAGTGCTGTTGTTTATGTCTGGAGGAGGCAAAGGCAGAGGATATGTAGTAACACTGGGAATGGTTGTGGACTCCCTGGTGATTACTATGGAAGAAGTTGTAGGGGAAACAGGGGCCCTGGTGGTAGCCGGTGAATGAATGGTAATCATTTCTGCGGTACTCAGTGGGGTGGAATGAGGAGCTGTAGGGGTAGATGTAGGAGGATGAGCAGTAGACGCTGGACTGATGGTAGAAACTGATGTGATGACAGCTTTGGAGGGTTGTAAGGTGGTGAAGCCAGAGCTTGGGATGCTTGTGGTTGGAGGAGATGTAACTGTGATGGATGTGGCTCTGGGGGTGGAGCTGGGGACAGGAACTATGTTAGGGACATTGCTGCAGGATTTGCAGCATATGCGCTGGTAGTCCGGTAGAGAGCAGTAGCGCTTCAGCATCTCCATGCGACATAAGACAGACCGGTCTCCATGACAACGGCCTGTAAACAAAAAAAACAGAAAGCTGAACAGAGAGGTAGAAGCTACAATAATATGTGTGTGTGTGAGATTGCTCTATGCCAAAGAATGTGAACAAAACTATATTGTTACAAATTGGCATTACTCTCAAGTTACGCATACATAAATCCATGCACATGTGAGTGAAAGTGCGTGTTGGTTTCACGCTGTTAGAAGTATAATAATAGAATAAAGCCAGACCACTAGCAGAGGATGCAGGAAGGAGAAAAAAGGAGAAAAATCCACACATCAAGAGCATTGATGAGACTCATCCAGAGCAACTGAAATGGGAAAATAAGGGTCGCCAGTCTTGTGTTGCACCTATAAGAGATTAGGATTTTTCATCTAATTCTGGCTTCCGCTCATGTGTTTCTTCATGTTTTTTCAGACGTGCAACATTTTTAGTTCAATATTAAGTCTACTGCTTGACTTGTACCCTTTTTGTACCATGCCAGTCAAAAAATAACCACTTTCTTATTGCAGTATATACCAATCTGACAAAAAATCTAACCAGTGAACATTCCCATTAGGAGAAAGATCACACTTTTTAAAACGATTTTTATTGATACAACTTTGCTTTTGAGAATGACAGGAACTGAAACAATGAGATGTACGCCCCGCCCTCCCCTCTCAATATATAGATATATTTTTTTTCTTAAGAAAAATAATTCAACTGTATCGAAAGTTACAAGTTCACAGTCACTTTGGTAAAACACTTGATTACTTGGAAATCAACCAGTCAATCTGTTTATCGATTGAAGAAGAAAAAAAACAAAAGAAAACAAACAAAGATGAAATACATAAATGATATTTGCTGCTTAAATAAAATACATAATTTTCATGATGATGTAAAAACTGGAATGGCACATTAAGTGTCATATGAAACATTTACAAAACATTAATAAAATTTCCCTGATAAATCAAAGTGCATATAGACGCAGTGCACGTAGTCCATCTGAATGTTTCTTCAACGTTAGCCAAACGTTAGCCAGCCCCACGCAGCAGGCCAGTGAAGCCACGAAACAGTTACCCATAGTATAGAATATTATAGAAGAAGATAACAGTCATGAACATTATTAAATACAGTCAACACCAATGTTATATACAGTATCGCACTGCTAGGTCTGGCTTGGTCTCATACAGTCCAACTCCAGCAGAAGGAAACCTTGGATAGCTCGCTACATAGTCACAACAGAAATATGTGTTCACAATACAATGACAAGTCTGAAGTGTTTTTTTTTTCTTTCTTTTTTCTTATTCTTTTTTCTTTTTTCTAGATGCCACATGTGTCAATACCCTAGGCCCTTGGAAACCCTTCCCAGCAGTCGGACATTGGTCCAACATCATCTTGGTAGGTTTGATGGTTGGCGGGTGTGAGTTTGTTACGTTGGTTTGAAGCTGCCTCTATTCCGAGTGAAACTTTGAATGAGTAAAGCCATCTCTTTCACAGATAAATGCCATTACATTCAATCCAAGATAAGGCATTGTTCATGTTTTCAATGTTCACCAAAAAAAAAATGAGATCATCGGACGCTCTAAAATCAAAGTTTATGAGGTATTTCTGTATCTGATCGCAATGTGTAAAAGCCCAAATGATGAAGCACCCTCTCACACACACACACATGCACGCGCGCACACACACAGACATACACAATCACACAAACACGCAACGATTAAGGACGCTCATTCATCTAACGCATACATCTTCCCAAGCACACATGCACAAAGACGCGCACCCACACCCACACACACACACACACACACACCAGTGCACTCATGCACGGATCGATACAAACACACAGGTGATGGACGCAAATGTGCATGACAAAACGTGATCCTGGCCGTAAAGAAAACGAGAAGCAACAGTAAACCACTGATCCATCTGAGAAAATGGAGAGGCAAATAACTGACCAAGTCCTGCATAATATAGGTCTAACCCTTTCCCCCAAAACACTTTACCTTTATTAAATATTCATCTGTATTCATGTAAAATCAATAAAAAAATACACATAACAGTCAAGGATCTAAGCGATCAATAGCAGTCCAAAGATTTTAGGCAAATAAGCTACAGCTTATTCATGGTAAAACATTATTAATATTATTGTTACTCATATAGATTTATATTTATAGTTATATATATAAATACAAATATATTTATAGATGTATTTGTTTAAAGTCTGCAAGCACAAATAAGCTGCATTTATTGAACTTTTGTATAACAGTCAAAGAGAGGATGGCTGATGATGAGGTGAAATGGGAAGCAACCTCAATTGGTCAAACTACCCTGTTTTTTTTTTTCTTTCTTCCTCTTCTTCTTTTTTTTTTTTTTTGAGTCGTCACCTCAGAAGACCCTCCCACAAAAATCAAAAGGTTTGCTGACTTCACTTCCTGTCCCTGTGCTGAGTTCCTGTCAATCTGAGAATGGAACGTGGGATGAGACACCATTCTCATCCCCAAATGGAACCAATATGTCAGATGAGCACTTTAGCAAAGATGTCCTCAGATCACATTCACAGTAAAGCTTTCATATTATATATATATGTATATATATATATTTTTTCTATATAGATATTTATACCTTTTCTGTTTATTTTGACACCTGTTTCTCCCCCACATTGACAATGCGCTACAAAAAGAAAAAAGCGCAGCTGCATGATAGCACGCAGCTAGCTCGCGCAAATCACGGCCGCCGAATGCAGAGGGGGGGGGTCCCCTCGCACGTGAACGGCTCTTCGACACATCTCAGGAGATGCCAATGAAAACCTCGCCTTGCCACTACGAAATCCTTTTCACATCAAATTTTTTGTTGATCTTTTGAATTTTCGACTGGCCAGCGGTTACAACACAATGCTCCACAAAGGAGACAGAGAGAGAGAGAGAGCTAGAGAGACAGAGAAAGAGAGAGAGAGAGAGACAGAGCAAGAGAGAACCAACTAGCACACGCAGGAGCCAGAAACCTCCCCCAGTCAGAGCCGTCTCAGACACAGAGAGAGAGAGAGAGAGAGACAACATCCCCCCCCACCCAAAAGAGAAGCGAAAGCTTTTGCCGCTCGCTCACGGGCGTGGCACAGGCACAAGGCTTGGGGCAGGGGCGGGTCAGGGGGCCAGCCGGGGCCGGCCCTGCAGGGACAGGAGGACAGAAATGGGCAGGGCCCAGCAGAGGACAGACATGCAGCTGCAGCTGCTGCTGTGGAGGCCAGGCTGGGAACTATAGAGGGAGGTTTTACGTGAGGAGATCTTCGGGAAGTTGGGGTTGGGGCGTGACAGCCACTGGATCAAAATGTTGCCGTTCTTGTTGAGGTCTGGTGGGCCCTCTGCAGAGAAACATGGAGAGAGGCATAGAAACATTAAGAACGACTATAAGGGAACATTTGCAATATGTAACTTCTACACTTATGCCAGGGGCTAAGTCTAGTTTGGTTTTATCTGTTTATTAAATATATTACACCTCCAGAATGTGTCTCTGACATTTCAGCTGAAAATACGACAGAAATCGGTTCAGTTTGAACTGACATATTTACGTGCAATGACAGCGACTATGTGACAATTTATTACATGGTCGCGGCACATCATGTGTTGAAATTATATGTGTATTATCATGCCAACAATACCAGCTGAAGGCCATTTTCAAGCTTTGCCAAATTACCTATTGGTGACATGAGCACAATCTCCATACTCAGATTGCATGGTGATTGTGTAATGGTGGCTCAAAGCAAGAACAGGACTCTCACTTGTTAGACTACTTTAATTAATCTTGATTAGGTTAGTCAAGCAGTTTTACTTCATCTGTAGTTACATGTTTAGGCAAGTAGCTGGTTAGGAGTAGGACTTGTCACAGAAATAACTGCATGTAAAACATAAAAAAAGAAAAGTGGTGCTGTTGTAAGCATAGGCACTACACAAAAGACCGACACAGCCCCTCAATGATTTGTGGAATCGGTGCTCATTCATGCAAATATCAGCCAATGACATGGCAATTAAATGCATTTATGCATGTACACATGGTCAAAACCAGTGAGCAGTAGTTCTCTGGGAGAAAATGCTTTGTTGATGCCTGTTGTCTGCTTTAAAGTGATAGGAAGGTAACTCAAATGAGCACCTGTTACAACCAAGGTATACAATGAATACCTCTCAGTGCACAACACATTCAATCTTGAAGCAAATGGGCTACAGCAGCAGAAGACCACACTGGGTGCCTCCACAAGTCACACAGTCTCACCAACACTGGACAATAGAAGATTGTCCAGTTTTGTTCAGAAAACAAGTTTCAATTTTTGTTGAAGGATTCAGATGATAGGGTCAAATGTTGGTGTAAACAACACAAAAGCATGGATCCGTCCATCTTATATCACTTTTTAGGTGTGGGGACACCACAGCCAGATTGAGTATTATTACTGACCGCGACCATCCCTTTATGACAGCAGTGTACCCATTCTCTGATGGTTGCTTCCAGCAAAATAACGTGCCATATTACAAAGCTAAAACAATCTCAAACTGGTTTCTTGGATCTAATAGTGAGTTCACTGTACTCAAATGGTCTCCACAGTTACCAGATATCAATCAAATACAGCACCTGTGGGATGTGGCGGAACAAGGAAATCACATCATGGAACTGTGTGATGCTGTCATGTCATTATGGCCCAAAATCTCTGAGAAATGTTTCCAACAACTTGTTGAATCTATGCCATGGAGAACTAAGACAGCTCTGAAAGCAAAAGGGGCTCTAACCGGGGTTCTAGCAAGGTGTACCTAATGAAGTGGCAGGTGAGTACCCTGGACATTTTAAACCTATAAAAAATACTCACATTTAATGAAAAACGTCAAGTCAAAGGCATCATTTTGTGCCTCATTTTAGGGGCATGCATTTGTGAGCGTGGACTCGCACGACACTTACTGGAACATGGTGTCAGGCGACAAACTCTTATGGTGTCTGGCTTACTGTCGAGACACAGGCCGATGGTGTTGTCCGTGGTGTGACACAAAGCCTGTCTCTGCTGAGTCCCATTACCGCATGTCACTGAGCACTAGGGACACAAGAAATAAACACACACAATGCAAAAAATCACCACAAACTACCAGTGTTGGGCACGTTACTTTGAAAACGTAATTAATTATAGTTACTAGTTACTTCTTCAAAAAAGTAACTGAGTTAGTATTCTAAAAGTAATTAATTACTTGAAAAGTAACTATTTCGTTACTTTAAAAAAAAAAATGTTTAACCCTCTAGGGTCCAGGGTACAATTGGCCATTTTTAACTACTTTTGATTTTCCCTCCACATTTTACCTTTAAAAACTATTTACTTTGCCTTGTTTGGTATCATTCTTTTCAGCACAACCTCGCGTGCCTGAATTTACAGTTATGTTTTCATTTTGACATACTGTATTAACACAATTGATCTAAAATCAGACAAAAAACATAAAATCTGAGTAGAAAAAGTTATATTTTTACTGTAACAACCACAAACATGTTTATTGAATCATATTTCATAACTTTAGATGCAAATATAAATTGTCAATTTTAAAATCCTATGCACAAGTTTTGCAAACAACAAAGTTATTTGCAGCAATTTACCTTTTACCCTTTTTTTAAAACAACCATTTCAAACTATTTACAGAACAATCAGCTGTTCTTCAATAAGATGCCACACAAATTATTTGTGCCACTCCAAAAAAAATAATTTCTGTCCACTACAAAGGAGAACATCACAGCCTGATACCTGCAGGTCTGACAGCAGCAGGTGTATCACTCCTGTTTTTTACCTGGAGACAGCAGTCACCTCATTGTTCTGACACACAACACAAAACTATCCACAACACTACACACTAACTACACAAGACAACACATTAACTACACAAGACAACACATTAACTACACACTCCAAACACGCTAAACTTCACAAATCTCTCACATCTCGAAAGTCGCTCTCTCTTTTTCTGCTGTCTTTCTCTCTCTCTCTCTCTCCGTCACTCCTAAAACTTCCCCCTCTTCCTAAACAACGAAATGTCATGTTGCCATATCATTTTTTGATTGGTCGCCGAGATTACTTACAGCTACTTCCGTGCAACTGATATAAGATACGGTAAGCTGAAGACAGCTTCAACAGTCTGTTGAAAAATAGTAACGCCACCGCACCGCATTTTCTTATTAGTAACGGTAACGGCATTGTAACGATAGAAATAGTAATTAGTTAGATTAAAGTACCGCTGTTAGCAACGCCGTTAATCCCATCACTGCTAACTACTTACAAAATGTGAACAAAGTGCGAGCATCTTGAAGGTTCTAGTTTAGCCTACATACCTGTGACCACTGTCCAACTCTCCACTGGGTGGGGCAGGAAAATCGGTTGCAGGATCTGCGCGACTCTGGACGGTTGTCGTTGCAGTGTTTGTTGTGAATAGCACGCGTTTTGTTGTCATGCGAAGGTTGGACGCAGCTCACCGATCGGACTTGCATGCCCGTCTTTCCACATGGCTTGCTGCAGTTCTGCCACTCCCCCGTCACCCAGCTGGAGAATAAATAACAGCAAAGACAGGAAAGAGCGCCGAGGGCCATCAAAACATATCAACCACAAAGGAGAACAAAGGGCGACCTGAACGCAGAAAAAGTTGGTTTAATCCGAGTGTGGATTCCTACTGTAAGTCATATTTTCACAGATGTTGTGCTTCTCATGTGAACACATACATGGGAGGAGGGCAGGCCTTCTGGTTGCAGTCCCTCATGCCACCTCTCGGTTTCATGTTGGACTTGTTACAGAACCTTTTATGAACCATCTTGCTGTCGACTTTTCTTCTGCAGCCGTATCGCAGGTGCTGTTTTCCTAAAAAAGGGTGGAAAAATCAGACAAGTCATAGAAACAACGGTTTCACCATAAGAATTTTCTTTGTTCTACTGTACCTCCACCACAAGGCTTAGAGCATTCAGACCAGTTCTTTGGGGCCCATTCATAAGCGCTGTCCTCCACTAGCATGTTGTTCTGAATTCCAGAGTCAGAGTCTGTTCTCAACAAGTACTTGTACGACAAATTTACATCCTCATCCCCGTGTAGTTTCATCTAAAATCCGACAGATCATCATAAAATTAATGAAGGAATCTAGATAATGCATAATTTCAACTACAAAAGGTGATATTATGAGATTATTATGAAATTTAGGTCATTATAGATTCATTTTTAAAGCCATGTTGTTGCGTACCATGATCAGAACTCCATGTCTGAGAGGCCCGGTTGACTGAAGGGTCTCCTTGTCATTGTCATTCTCATATTCCCACTCCACGCCCTTCTCTATGACTGAGTAGAATTCTGGCTTCTCCATGTCCCCGTTTATGAAGAACTGTCCTGATGCCACATTTTTCACCACTGCAGATGGGAGAAAAATTGACAACACTGCAATGAGCAAATCTACATTCCAGAATTTGGCACAGAAGCAAAAGCTAGATTTTAAAATACCTAGAGTGTGCGAGGTGGCTTTCAGCTCTTGGATCAGTAAGTGACGCGTTCCCCGGGGGATTTCGAGAACTTTGAGGAACCCTGAAATAAAACAGATATCTGGTTTGTGCTAAAAAGTCAGTTTTACTGTTTCATACCAAAGAATTGCACCAAAGCCAGTAAAGCTCCCTTTCTAATTTCAATTAAATATCCTTGCACACTACTGAAAATCCCTTTAGTCTTGATTATTTTCATCCAGGGAAAACATCTGATTCTGAGAATTTCGCTGTTATAACATGGAATTCTCCCAACACCAAGGGTTAGATAATACTGTCATAAATGTTAGGTTATGAAGTGAGTGTTGACGTAACTTCTTGGCAATGCTCGAATGGAAACATGTGAGGTTGGATTTTTACTGAGGTTTGCGGCAATTTTAAAACATTCCTCTAGAGGGCGATGTTTAACCAAAAGATAAAATTAAATAAAAACAGAGAGTCCAGTATGACAGACACCAGCCAAATGTTTATACTGTGCTTACCAGAATGACAGCTGGCTGCTAGACTGGTAGGACTGAGTCAAGTCTCCTCTATGAAACGAATTAAGGGTTATTCAGTGTGTTAGTGGGTTACCTTGTTTCTTGGCGTTACGTGTGATGGTGTCTTTGAAGATTTTGCAGCTGGAGTTGTCACCTCCACACACTCCACAGTTGTCCTCCTGCTCCGAGGAGCCGACCACTCCGTCACATCCCACTTTCTGTTAATAAAGGAATGCAGAATTTGACACATGCTGATCTGAGCACCTGTGCGGCTGTCTTTCCACGCGCATTCCCTCACCTTACACTCCGCACCCACGCAGACACTGTGTGGGTCCTTGTATGAGCACCGCGTACCATCCAGGACCACTGTCTCCGTGAAGACTGCGGTTCTGGTCTCCTTGGACTGACAATGCAGGTAGCAGCGTTTGCTAGCTGGAAAGCAGACACAAATGATCACAGAGAATGAAAACCACTATCCAAGCGATTGTCACAGTGTCACCCCTGTGATCTGACTTGAAGATTTCATGTTTACAACCGACATGCGATTATTTTTATGCTCTGAATAAGCTCTCTGTGAGTCAGCGCGACACTTTGTCTCATTGTGTCTGTCTGAGTGAGTCATACTACAACTGCATGAGCCCCCAGAGATGAAGCCTGGCAGATAGTCCGAGTGTGAACGAACACTCCTACTTCATCACATTTATTACAGATGGCTACAATCCAGAGACCTTGTCTTTTGGAGCGTTGACACTAATAAACAGGTGGGAGACATGCAACAAAACTGCTCAGTTCGATCACATGGAGAAAACACAATCTTGTCAGGTTGGACTGAGAATGCACAAATAATGTACAAAATCCCTTCTCAGTGTTATAAGTCTTTTGCTGCTCTGTGGCAGTTGACACATGCACACACATTACAGCGGAGAAGAAGAACTACGGAGGCTAAACAACAAAATATATAACCTCGACTTTCTGATTCTTATCTGAGGAATCACCAGTCTAAGCAGACATGCCTAGACCTAGGTCTCCCCAGCTATCTCCTTCACTTCTTCTGGGGGACACTGAGCCAGCTGAGAGACATAATATGTCCAACATGTGCTTGTTCTTTCCTGGGGCCTGCTCCCAATTAGATATGCCCACAAAACCTCACCTAGGAGGCATCTCAGTCAGATGCTTGAACTACTTCAACTGCCTCCTTTGAATGTGGATGAGCAGTGGTGACTTTACACTGAGTCCCTATTTATGTACCAAACTCTTTACCCTATATGTAAGAGTGAGCACAGACACCCTACACAGGAAGCTCATTTCCACTGCTTGTATCTGCGATCTCGCACTTATGTTCACTTCTAACATGTCATGGCCATAGATCAGGAGTAGGCAACTCCAGGCCTCGAGTGCCAGTGTCCTGCAGGTTTTAGATATCACCCTGAGTCAACACACCTGAATCAAATGATTAGATCAATCAACAACCAGCCCTCTGAAGAACTTCAAGACATGTTGAGGAGGTAATTTAGCAATTTGAATGAGCTGTGTTTGATCAAGGACACATCTAAAACCTGCAGGACACCGGCACTCGAGGCCCACACCTCTTAATCTTTGAAATCAGGCGTTTGCCATTTCAGCAGTATAAAATCAAGCCCATAACTGTGCAGTCTACCTTTACAAACATTTGAGAAAGAATCGGTCATTCTAATGAACTCAATGGTATCGAGGATGGTACTGTAATAGGATGCCACCGTTGCAACAATTTAGTTCTTGAAATTTCTTCCCTTAAAGATTTTCCGCAATCAACTTTAAGTGGTTCTATTACAAAGTAAAAGTATTCAGGAAAGACAGCAACTGAGCCACAAAGTGGCAGACCACAAAAAAATCACCGACTGGGGTCGCCAAGTGCTGAAGCGCCCAGTGTGTACAAGTCTCCAGCGCTCTGCTGACTCAATAAGTTTAGAGCTCCAAATGTTCTCAGGCAATAACATCAGCACAAAAACTGGAACTTTTTGGGAGCTTCCTGTAGCTCAGACCTCAGGTTTTTGTTCATTCACTTAAAATGTCTTTTTTGAAGAAAAAAAACAACAACAACAAACAAACATCTGTCATTTAATTGTTTATTTATTATTTAATGTTTTTGGTGCAGTAAATGTCCAAAATCTATGCCCTTCTTCACATTTTTAAATGCCATCCAGTGACCAGTATAGAGCTTTTGCCTAGCTGATTCTTATGTTGGAAAACTCTGGCATAGATGGACCAATAAATCAGCAGTTTCCCTTTCACACTGAGCTCTTTTTTTAAAGCCTTGCAGAAGCAGCAAGACGCGGCCTTGCTAAATCTCCATTTTAGCTTGTGTCAAAAGTGCAAACTTCAAACTAAACATCAGTTTTTAATCCTAACTTTAGACATACTCTTCAACTATGTACAATAATACATGCAAAATCAAAAACACTCTGAATTATATTTAGTGTTATATTTTAGATCATTTCAAAAGATATTTTGGATTCAGGTACTTTTTTCAGTTTGACATTGCAAGGATTAGAGTTATGGTTAGCACATATGATGACTTAAACCTCAGAGAGTTAACACAAGAGATAAATATAGGTGAGGTTCTCTACATATAGATTAATAAACTATAGAAGAGAAACTACAAGTTCACATTCAGAGCAGACACTGTACTTTGTCAGAGTCACAGTCAACACACATCTGGAGATGTCAAGCTATAAATTGAATTCAGTTAAACCTCAGTTTTTTTCCTCCCTCATAGAAGCATGTGTACATTAACACACATGCAAGCACGAGCGCACACATCGAAAGGTAATTTGAGATGGTAAAAGCTTTGCTGAAAAATCTGCCATTTGGAAATAATAAAAATGAAGAAAAACAATTTAGCAAGACCTTCTTAGCTGACTTTGAGTAGCGTGACCTCTGTGTAGATAAGGAGACAGCTCAGCACTTTTCTCGAGGGCTGCCCTTTAGTTGGACGATAATTTAATATGTATCAGGAAGGCAGTGACATCTCAACTCAGAGGCAAGGGTGGAGCTTCACACTCACACAGTGTAATGTCAAAGGTTTGGAATATTAAGCAGAGAAATTTAGGTTTGGGTGAATATGAGAGTTTGTCCACATGTGCCAAATGTTTGGATACAGAAAAAGTTGGAGGAGGAGTTCAAATGACATCAGCAAAAGGGTGGAGAAAAAGAAGACACTGAGTTCATAGAAAATGAGTTTGAAAGTTGTGGCTTTTTACATTTTTTTTGTGGGAGGGCGTAGCCATACTTCAAAGCTGCACTCACTGCCAGATGTCAGTGACCATAGAAAAACACAACCTATATATATAAACGCTCCACAACCCAGCCACATTCAAGACTGTGCTTCCTCCTCTTGTTGGCTTTCATTTATATTTATGACTTCCACAGTATATCATCACTTAAAGTTTGTCTTTCCCAGGCTGGCTCATATCTCCACCCCAATACATCGTTTGCACGTGCATACTCACGGTCTGGGTGTTCATAAGGCAGCCAGTGGTGCTTGTTGGTGTAGATTTCAGAGTGAAGGGCCCAAGCGTGGCACTGCTCTTCTCTTGGATCGCTGTAAATATCCTCACACTCGTTGGTGTTGCACATCTGGAATTGGGAATCCTCCCCCACGCATTTCCGGCCTCCGTTGTGCGGTCTGGGGGAGTGGCAGGTCAGAGAGGACGGGAATATTTTGCTCTGGATTATTTTTTATCTCTGAAACCTTAATCATTCACATTTTTCAATCATTTTTATTAATGGCTCCTCTATCAGGAGTGACACAATACCTAAAACTGATATTTGTTTTTATACATGCAGTGGTAAAGAGTTTCCTACGTTGGATTGTTACAGCTGCGTGTGCGAAACTGTACTCCTCCACCACAGGTGCGCGAACACTGGCCAAACTCGCTCCATGCACCCCAGTTTCCATCTGGCCTCATGAGTCGGGTCAGCCAGATGCACATCTGTCAACAGGCCAAGCACATAAGTTACCAGTTGGAAATATTGTACAATAAAATACATTTTCTTTGCCTTCCAGAAGCATTGCGCTACACTTTATTGTAATAAAACAGTGTATAAATACCTTCCCTTCCCCACACATGGTTCCATCGATGGGTGGCCCTTTCTTAGTCTTGCAGAAGAACGGATTGTCTGGGTGGCTACACCACAGCTGCTTGCATGGTTCAAATGTGCGATACTGTGGGACACAGAGAGAAACCCATTCTCATAGCTGAAAGCTCCAACTTCCAACACACGCTAGTAGGATGAGATTAAACACTGAATAACGGAAGCACAAGTAGAGATGGGAGGAGAGATATCACAACAACAATAGCCACAACAATAGTATTATATCCAACACTAACAACACCAAACCTGTGCTGAGTCACTGCACTGTACATTATGCTCCACTGAGAGATACACAGCCATTCATGCAAACTAAACCAATGGATGTGTGTTTGCGTGAGAGAGACAAGACTCTCATAATGAGACAGCCTACAGCTAAGAATGTCACCACGGAGGGCAGAGGGCAAAAGGTTTCAAAAGCCATAGAGTGAGGTCACAGTGACCTCTAAAAATGCCCCTGGACACAGATCAAGTCCAAATTCTCCTTCTTGTCTGATATGAGCCACAGATGAGGATATCAACCAACCAAACCGAAGTGAAGTCCAGTGTCTGAGGGGCGGTGCCCTCCTCCCTCCAAAGGCTTTTCTACCCACCATGACCCCAGTGGACCTTTACAGGTCTTAGTGTGAGTCACAGTCAGTGGGTAGACTGTGGTAGGTAATCAGCAGTAAGATCAGACTGGAGGATCCTAAAAGCTGAGGAGAAAACATGGAAAAACAGCCTCTGTTCTGGCTAGGCCCTTTCCCCTTGGATGGGAAAGGCATCTTTCCAACCTTTTCCGCTCGTTTAAGTCGCGAGAGTGCCAATATAATGAGGCTCTTCCTGCCAGGGCTGCAGTGATTTAACACAGATTTTGCAGAAGAGGACTCGGGATATGGTACTGTTCAACTGCTGGATTGCACCACAGCCAACCAATGAACCAGTAGCTTCACAGTTGTTTTGAAAGATTTTAGCGCCACTTTGAAGCATTTTAGAATCCTGCAGACTAACATCCAACGTTAACATCCAAACTATGACAATGGGTAGGACAGATAAACAAAGTACAGTAAAAAGAAAAGAAATTGAAAATAAGGAGCAACATTACAAACAGTTACAACTTCAGAGGACAAATAGAAAAAGAAAGTCTGAGAAAATAAAAGACGAGGCCACATGTCTTCCAGGAGATGGGGTAACCTTACCTGCATTCCTGCCTGCCCCGCCTTTTGTAGCTGAGGGGAATGAGTTTGACAAGAGAATAGAGGGTAATCTAGCAAGGTGTGCAAAGCCCCTGAACAAGCTGTCAGTCAATTAAGCAACAGCCTCCCAACAGCGTGCCACAGTGGCTTCACAGTCATAGAGCGGGTGAGGGTGACTGGGGTAAAAAGGCCGGGCAAGATGCTGCAGCTGGGTGAAGCTTTTCGTGTTTACAAAGAGCTGCTTGTGACAGTTTCATGTAAAGGCACTGTGGTATCAAGGCATATGTAGTGTTATTATAAACAAATAAATAGTTTATTTCTATTTAACATTAACAACAGAAAAGAAGTATCTATCAAAACCAATTACCTGCTTTTAAGTAAGATGTCAATCCCACCAGAGGCCGGGAGAGGAAACAGAGGACATCAGAAGAACGTGAATAGCTGTGTATGAGTGACTCTCATTTCATTACAGTGTGGCTCTTGGTTAGTAAGGAAAACCTTCAGAGCTTAAGGGGTCACATAAAAAGTACATATGCCACAGTGAAATTCAGCAAACTGAACTGAATTAACCGATACAAGCAATTCAAAGCGAGCGAGAGGATAAAGTGATGCAAAGGTTGCAGAGGTTGACATCGTTGTGTTAGCTGAGTTTTCAGGTGTCAGTAAGCTAGCGACTGTATGCTAGTAAAGAGACTGTTTAGGACTACGCTGGTCTCTTACCGCGGTGCACGTCGTGTAGCCCACGCCGAAGTCAAAGCGGCACTGCTCGTTCATGGAGTAATGCAAACCAGGAAGTTGAGGCAGCGATGGCCAGTTGTGGTCAAAAGGGTCATCACGAAGACAGTCATAGGAACTGAAAGAAGAGTTTAAACATGTGTTCATCTTAATTTTCTTTTTTCTTTTCTATGTACACTATCGTCTGGCATTCTTTAGCCATAAAATGAGGACTGGGACTAATATCATATTCTTGTATTGATAAATTAACAATTAAATGGTGTTGTCACAATTTGGCAGACTTTAGTTTTCTCCCATTCTAATGACTTGAGCATGTGCATCTGCTCACTGGATCACTTTCGCTCCACCAACCGGTCACAGCAGATTGCATCCCTCCCTGAGTCTGGTGGAGGTTTCTTCCTGTTAAAAGGGAGTTTTTCCTTCCCACTGTCGCCAAGCGCTTACTCAAAGGGGGTCATTTGATTGTTTTGTCAATCAAAACAATCAAATGACCCTATAGCCATGGGGGTTTTCTCTCCACGATTGTAGTGTCTTTACAATATAAAGCACCTTGAGGTGACTGTTGTAGTGATTTGTTGCTATATAAATAAAATAAAATTGAATTGAATAGATTAAGTGGGATAAAACAGCAACTATTCAACTTCAGTTTAATTTTGGGGAAGTAGAAAAATCTGGTGAGCAAAGACTGGTGTTGGCATGGCCCAACAATGTCTGCGGGTTCAAAAGTGCTGTTGGGTGGCATGATGGCATGCGCCACACCGTATTCAAGCGATGTCTGAGGTCCTCTGTGCGTGACTGCTTCTTCCAATCCTCACCCGATGTGCTGCCTTCTCACTTGAACACTGGATTTTTCTACTAAAAGCTACTGTTTGATTTCTGAGGTGTGGCCAGAGCTCCAGCTCTCATCACCAGCAATGATCCCAAACATTAGAAGTGGATCAGTTTCACCCAGATGTTTCCTCCCTGTGTAATTTGAGATCTACCATAAAAATCACAGAGCGCACATGCAAGTAATCAAAAAGGGACACTGAGGGAGTGAACTGGAAGAAGCAGCCACAGTGGAAGCAGTGAAACTTTGCCCGAGAGAGTGGCATATAAAGGGAGATCAGTGATGAAACATTAGCAGAAACAAACACTTTAATTGGTTCAGTGTGATTTTAGCACGACTTGTAGATTTCCATGTTGTCAAATAGCCTAAAAAGTGATGCAAAGAAGTAATCAAATGCCTTTAGACGTTTAGGATATCGCTAGTCTTTATATATGTGAACATCATGGGCGACATAATTTTATAGGATTTTTGTACTTTGTAAAGTACAGAGTGTATCAAAAAGAATCATCTGATTCCAAAAGGCTATATCATTTAAAGCAGGGGTGGAGGAACTTGAGGTCTCAAGGGACGGTGTCCTACAGGTTTTAGATGTGTCCTTGATCCAACACAGCTGATTTAAATGGCTTCAAGTTCTCCAGAGGCCTGAAATGAACCAATCATTTGATTCAGGGTAATATTTAAAACCTGCAGGACACTGGCCCTCGAGGCCTGGAGTTCGAAACCTGTGACATAGAAGGCTGTGGTGAATTTTAAAACCCATGGATGAAAGCAAAGTTTTACATAGAAAAAACTTACAGTGTTCACAAGTGCTCAAAGTGCCCCCCTCCACACTCATAACAGTCAAACCTGTCCCATACATTTGCGAGCATGCAGCCGCTGATGTTGTTAGGGTACCTATCAGCAACTACAGGCAACAGGAAACTCACAAATCTGCTCTTTCTAACAGTACATGTTTCTATTGTTAACATTGAACGGTTGCAGAGTTAGAGCACTTTGAAATCGGCTGATTCGGTTTGATACGCCCTGTATATTTTTTATTCAAACCTAATCTTAAAGACAGCACAGACTGGCAATATCCATGCATCAGCTGGATCCAAATCATACCGATGCCAGCCCTGACCTTTAAAAGCCCATAAATCAAATACTTCTGTACGTGAGGTTGCATGTGTATGTGTCTGTGTCTCACTGAAGGTATCGTCCCAGCTCCTGCATGCTACATTTGGACCATTGAAAGCGGTGGAAAGCAGCTTGCACCAGAGGAGCCATGATGCTACCCAAGTGCACCTCGTCTCCGCAGCGGTTTCCCTGGCCATCATGCTCCATCCCCAGCCTATACAAGAGCGAGAGAAAGAAAAAAAAAAAGAAGAGACATCAAGAGAGAAGTAAAGGGAAAAAAGATGAACCAGTGGAGACAGATTGGGAACGTGTGGGAGTTAAAGAACATGAAACAAAGGCGGGAGGCAGTGTTAATTCACTCAACAGATATTGACTGAAGTGGACCAGCGATCTAAAGCTGTAATGCATCAATCCAATTCTTCAAGTGACTGCTTTGTTTTCTTTTGTTGTGCCAAGTTAGCAGGCTCGAACCATCATCACGGCAACGCACTTACACATGTCCGGTCTCGTGTGCCACCACAAAGGCGGAGGAGAAACCGTCCTCGTGGTTCAGGGTGCAGCTCCTAACCGGGTGGCACATGCCTGTCACCGGAGCATAACCTTAGCGACAAGGAAGAGAGAGAAAAACTTGAAAGATTTATAGACACACTAAAAGATTTATAGACGCTCAAACAATGATAGAGACAAAGTGTTCCAAATAAGCATTACAATTTTGGACAGTCAAAAGAAAATCTGCAGCACCGCTCAGTCAGTCAAAAGTAGTGTTTAATCTCACACTAATCTATTACATTACATGAATTTTCACAAGAATTTTACTTATCAAGCTCATAATCACACTGAAACATTTCTGGTCAGTCACCAAAGTCATACTGAAATACATTGATTGGTGAGAGGAACCCAAAGACACACTTATATTTACCTCTCACCCCAATGTCAGACTGCTATATAAAGATATATATGATGTATGATCCACACACCCACAAAGAAAACTGTGTCACCCACATAAGAACAAATGTGTTTGGATTTGCGTATCTGATCCTAACCCTAAACCGTCCCCTCCCACCTCTGCGTATGCTAATCTCTTGCTCCCTGTGAGCTTTTCTGTCCTGAAATGCCTTTAATTGTGACTCTGTGGCTGGCCCTTCTCTGTTTATTGATTTTCTGCTGCTGAAGGATGAGCCCAAGGGCAGCTGAAGGGCTTCTGGATAGCTAGGCCACTGCCTTTAGAGGCCTCTCCCCTGGGCCTGACTGTTAGCCTGTACTCTGCTGCACAGAAAAACCACCAACCACCAAAGCCACAGCAGCACTACGCAGCTACATGAGAGAAAGGCAGAAAGAAGAGAGATTTCTCTGAATGATGGATTTTATTTTGTCAGGGGAGCAAATGCATTTGATTTAGATGCATGTACCATTATGCTAAACACATTATGAAAGCTGATTGTGTACATGTCTTTAAGTACCCTGCATTCCCGTGGGGCCAAATTCCTGCCGTGTGAGGAAGATGGCGTGGTCGTGATACTCGGCGTCCCCTGTGTCTTGCTTCTGTTGCAGAAAGGCCCAGCGACACACATTCTCCAGACTCTGGGATGGGTTTCCAAGTTCAATCAGGCTCATGGACTGGAAAGACATTCACACGCAAAGGTAAAATAAGAAGAGGGATAAAAAAAAAATCATACAAGAAACATTGTTTCTTGTTCTAGTTCTGAAACATTATCCTCCTCAGCCCTGTAGGGGGCAGTGTCACAATGTTATATATTGTCAGCACATCTTGTAAATTGCTGATGTGTACAACAAAAATACACACACACACATACACTCAGGGGGAAGGACAGTACTTACAAAATAATAAATGAACTCTGAATTGATAATTTCAGTCATGAACATGAACTAGAACAAAAGCAGCCTGTTAACGAGCTATGCACTAGTAGTCAAAAACATGCCCAATTACAAAATATTTACTTACAGTTACTTGCATAATGCCAACACCCACACAAACACCCAGATGCTTGCAGTTGCTTCCACTCACCTTCACCTCGCATGCTCTTTCTTATTAGGATCTCTGCTTATCTACACCCCGCCCCCTTCGAAGCTTTCCATGTCTGCCTTTGCCTCTTTTCTACATTCGCTCTCTGTTTTCACACATGCACAATGCACAGCTGAGAGAGTGCGCGCGGTGTGAGTGAGTTGCACTGAAGACATATGGCCTGCCTCTGTACACATGATGAAGTGTGAAGCCTGCACACCGCGTAAACACCCCGTTAGACAACGCACGGTACACCTATGTGGTTCCTCATGTTCATCAGTTGCTCGTGAGTGTGTTTCGGGGGTATTTTTAATGATCTTTCAAAATGTGTTTGCAATGGTGTGTCGTGTGTGTAAATGTTGTGTTGGAGTGTATGAAGTGTGGGAGTGTGAGTGCGCCCGCATTCAGGGTCACACAGCCAATCTGCAGGCTGTCTGGGTGCAGCTCTGTTGCCACGGTAATTGGGAATGATGGACAGCCGGAGCTTTGGCTGAAGCTGCATAGGGGCTGGCCCAGAATGACCAATGTAGTGCGGTGTGTGTGTGTGTTCGCACGCGTGTGTGGCGCTCGTGCATGTGCGAGTGTGTGTTTCCAGAGTTCTACTGGGACTGTGGACATGTAGCGAGAGGAGAGGAAGAGATAAGGCTACAGCAGCGTAAGTATATCACAGAGCACCTATCCAGCAATAAAATCACTTGTATCATCTGTTGTGGTAATCCCTGCCCTCCTCCATTTCTGCCGTGTCTTGCTTTATCGCTCTTTTTCCTCTCTTCCACTTTTTCTCGCTTCCTCTATCTGCACAGATGTGCAGATAGTGTTACAGTAAAGAAGAGAAGGATGCCCCCACCCCACCTCACCCTGCCAACCCATTGTCCAGTCTCTCTCTTTATGAATGAGGGAGGGCTATCATTGATTGTTTATCTTTGCCTGGACTTCCCATGATTCTGTGCTGCAACCCACTGGGAAGAAGGCTGATTGCATAACGGGAAGAGCTTCTGTGTGTGCTTTGGTGCTGAACTGTGAAGGCGTGCAACTTGAAAACACTCCCCTGGGACGCTGCATGCTTTTAGTTCCTCTTTTGCTCAGTCCACTGGAATAACAGGCTCTGGGCATCAGCGTGTGCTGATGAGTATGCGGGTGTGTCTGTGTGTTTGTTTATGACACTGTATGCATGACTTTGCCATGCTTTCTATAGGTACTTAAAGCGACGGTAGCAAAATAGAGAGACGAGGCGTCCACTTTCCAGGAACTGCATCTCAGTTGGCTTTTCAGCAGAACTCGTGTAGTTTCAGGTCTTACCTTGCCGTAGCCCAGCATGATAATCCGCACCAGAACCACATTGATTTTTGCTCCTAAAGAACTGTCATGGTAGATGTCATTCACCTGGAATCATACACCAAAACACAAGGGAAAAAACAGCGTCAGTAGAAGAAATAAACCCTTTATAGAACACTTTAATATAACCTAAACAAACTCTGAGGTGTAACAAAAAACAAAATAATTTGTCTGCGGTTGAAAATTTTAACAATTTTTCAAAGTTTCAAACACGTTGACATTTTCATCAAAACGCTTATTTGCTGTCTTGGTAAGAACTGTCAGGGTGTCGCTGAACAGTCACAACAGTTTTAAAGGTGTTGATGCATTGGGATACACTCATTCGGTTCAGTGAATACATCCATGCATGCATCTATGGCTGTGCTGGATTCACAACTGTGAGCTTATATTTGTGTGACTTTGGTACTAACACAGAAGGTCGAGTGGGATGTCCACCAATTAGAAGGTCGGTAGTTCAATTCTTTAATGTGCATGTCGAGTTATCCTGGGGCAACAGTATCCATAGTATCCTCGGACACTGTACCGCAAGCGTCCCCTAGGACATCCATCAGATTTGTCACTATGTGAATGGGTGAATGAGGCTTGTAATAAGAAAAAAACTTCGAATGACTGCATTCACAAAATATAAAACATCTTCATTCAGTGAGCGTCTCCTCACAGATGATTCCCCTCTTTTCAAAACAGTAATGCATATTTATGTACACATGACCTGAAGCCCAATACTTGTCTTTACAAAACAAAGCTATATGTGAAAACACAAATCAGACATTAAACAGTAGATAACTTCCTAACTCCTTTGTACAACATCCATACTGTATGTTGCACATCTGAGAATAGCACAGGTGGTGAAATAACAGCAAATGAGATGGCATCATGTGCCCTGCCTTGTGCTCGCTCTATACGGCTTCCTCTCCTATCCCAGGGTATTTCCAGTAATGCGAATGTAGACTAAATGTGGACTGTGAGCTCCCACTGTGTGTTCCATGTGAAAAAAGAACAACTTCAGAGAATTTTCCAACCTGATTCTTCCACCGTTTTCTGGAGGCCGTGTGTAAAAACAGCTACGCACACCTGCAATCCACGATTGGTCCATTCAGAACACGCATGCTTTAATCGAGGATTGCACTAGTCTAACTAATAAAGGAAGTAAGAGTGAGCAATAATCGTATTTCAGATAAAATTTATTTCCTGTTACACTTTCAATACACTTCAGGCTGCTTGCGAACGGCCAAGATGCGCAGCTGCCCTGGCCACCTGGCTGTCGATTGGCTCCCCAAAGGCAGAAAACTTTATTCTATAGCGACACCTCGAAATATGGCATCTTCACAGGAAGTGTCCCTCAAGGTGCTCTCTTCCAGCTACAGCCATGTTCACTGGAACTCATGTGAAGCTGTTTTGGATGCTATTATTAGTAATGATCTGTCCCACTGCTGCTTTTTTACCCTTCATCTGTAAAAGGCTGATGGGGCATTGTTGATACCCTGCTGGGCAGGCAGGTGGCGCTTACGCCTACATTTGTGAACGTGATACCTCGAGAACGAGATGACGTAGGAGCTTTAAATTGATACCATAGATGCATCTACTAAAAATCTCTGAGAAGTTCCAATCTCAGTGACCTTGACTTGAAGGTAAAGTTGAGAGTTCAACTTCACAAGATTTCTGAAAATCGTCTGCATGGGATAACTCAAAAACGCCGCAATGTAGGATTTTCAAATTGGTACCACAGGTGTGTGCACCAGGACACTAAGGGGTAGCACTGGTGGTCGCCAGTATTTTTCACACTGCAGTGGTTATGTCAAACCAAGAAACTGATAAAAGTTGAGAGTCTTCTTTTGATGCATTTTACCACAAGGCAGATTGCTGTACATATTTTGCAAGACTCTCCCTCTCTGGGATGGGAAGACTCTGCCTTTCTATCTCTCTTTTAACCCATCAAGTTGCTAAATAGTTGTGAGATGTTCCACCAGGTGTTTTGCTGCCCATGCCCCAATTTCTCTAAACATGCAAAGGCATCAGTTCTGTGTTATTTACATTTTACTCATCCAAACATTTGGAAAGTGGTTTGTGCCTCCAAAGAGCATATTTTTACCTTCTGCTTTATAACAGGGTTTTGATCTAGATGACCTGTAGATATTTTGGAAAAGTAGAAGTAAGTGAAAGAGAATTAACGCCTAAAATCTGTTTTTTTAACCGCTATACATGTTTATGTTCTTATGCAGTCCTAATTAATTTAGGAAGTCTCCTATGACTTACAAGTCGTAAGCTACAAGTGACAATTATGTGACAGCACAGTGTTATAGTGGTCCTCAATGAAGAGGGTTTTTGGTTTAAGCCTACTCTGGGGTTTGCAAAGTCTCCCTCTTTCTCTGTGGTTTCTTTCCAGACACTCCAGCTTTCACCCACAAAGACATGCATGTTAGGTTATGGTGTGAATGTGACCATGAATGGGTCTATGTCTTTTTATGTTGGGCCTACAATAGACCTGCGACTTTGGGTGTATCCCGCCTCTCACCCTGTGACAGCTGGGATAGGCTCCAGCTTGCACTCAGATGGATGGATGGGTAATTATAGATTACAAAGCTGATATAAGAAGCGCTTCATGAGAAAGTTGTAAAAAGAATATATTTATTAACTAAAGAGTGAAACAAACAAAATAAATAAATAACTAATAAAGATATGACTTCTTCTAACAGGAGCTCAAGACAAAGAGAGAGGAAAGTGAGTCAAAAATTAGAAGGGATGGGTAAAGCATGTAGAGGATGGTTAGGGAACTCAGTATCCCATGACCATGGATGGACAACAGATGAGGAAGATGCAAAGGATGGGAAGAGCCATAATACAAGAAAACAAGGTAATCTGTGACAAAGTAGATGCAGAAAGCTCTCTTCTGTCTCTCTCTCTCACACACACACATGCACAAAGCCACCGAGAGAGAGGTAAATTGGCACTGGAGTTGAGACCTGCTGTCCTCAGTGGCTGTGCGTGGTGCCTAATGAGGCAAAGGGATGTAAAAACAGACAGCCATAATGAGATGGCTGATGGACATGCTGTGGAGAAGGAGAAACACACATTCTGTACACGCAAATACACACACACCCATATAGACACACAGAGAGACGGAAAGAGAGAAAGACAAGGAACAAAACTGTAGACACATCCAGCGATCGAAAGCCATGTGAAAGAGTTAAGGAATGCTATGAATAGAGACAGTGAGGCAGACGGAAAGAAGACCAGAAGCTGAGCGTAGAGGGGAGAAGCAGCAAAGGTTTAAGGGAAGAAAAGAGGAAAAGCTTGGAAAGCATTTTTACGTAGAGTTGTGTGAGAAGATTTTTTATCTTTTTAAGGGAAAAAAAAGAAAGAGCATCCACGAGTGAGCTAATGCTTTTCCTTTTTTTTTTTTTTTTTTACATATGCAGAGTAAAGTTGGAAATTCCAGCATCTTGTTCGGAAAAATCCAGTGGCCTCATTCTTGAAGTCTGACTAGCAATTTGTTATCCACAAACTGTCTGGAATTTATTTACTTCATCACGTCAAAGCACAAGCATGTCTGCTACCTAGAGCAGTAAGAGCTTTACAACATGTTCTGAAACCTCAAAATAAAGTCATGTTTGGCTTTCACTGTTGCATTTATGTCATTCGGGACATCTGCTAGCTGCCAGCAGTCTGAAGTAACTTTCTAATGGAGGAAATGTTATTACGGTAACATCAGCAGCTTTCAGTGCAAGAAGTATTTTGCATGAAGAAAATCACATGTTGAAAGCATCTGTGGTGAAAATAATGCAGGCTGTAATTAATCTGAGAAACTGACTGCAATTTTTTGACCTGTAAGTGGGAATGGAGACAGAGTGTTGCTTATAGGCAAGAAGGTAATACTTGGTGATTTGATCATAGGGGACTGAGCACTACTAAAAGTGCTGGATGTGTATTTTGTGAATTCATTCACCAGCAAAAATTGGCTTTCACTAGTAAAGCAGCAAGACCCCCAACAGAGTGTAGCCCGGCTAGAAAAATAGTAAAAACTAATGTTTGATGTTTTAATAATGCAAATAAACTTTTTTGGTTAACTGAGAGATAGATGAATTAGATGACCTGAGTTGTTTTTCCATGAGTCCCTACTGCTGCCCTGCTGCAGTCACCACTGTGTTCATGTTACAGCATCAAAAATACACAGGTAACTAAGGTTTATATAGAGAGAGAGCTTTCCAAGAACAAAAGTCACAAAGTGCTTTACAATACTGAACAAGATACAACAATTAAAAAGGTATAAAATGATAGAACTAAATAAAGGCAAGTCTGCACAAGTGGATCTTAAGTTTCTTTTTAAAGGTATCAAAAGTGTCCACAGATCTTAGGTCCAATGGAAGCAGCTTGATGGCCAGAATCTTACAGTCGCCTTTTGTTTTAAACCTAGATCTAGGTACAGCCAACAAGGACTGATCAGAAAACCTCAGAGATCTAGACGTTACGTATGGATGTATTACCTTATCGATGTATCAAAGCACCTGACCGTGGAAGGATGTGAAATTGATCGCCAAAAGTTTAAATTGAACCCTAAGCTTTATGGCAGTAAGGAAGAAAGAATCAGTATTATATGGAACTTTTAGGGGACCTGGTGATAAGCCTCATGGCAGCATTAGGGTTCAGTTGTAAGCGAGCCAGGGATGATTTGCTCAAGAAAAGATATAATGAATAATAAAATAAAGTCTTGATGACATAAATGCATGTATAACTATTACCATTTCGCTTTAAATTACAATATATTTAAAATGGGCATTGCTCTGCAGATCATTAAAAACAAGCAAGCATAGGAGAGGCAACATGCTTTTCAAAGCTGAACATCATTCTTAGATATCGGCGCCATTTGTGTGAGTCGAGCACATGTGTTGAGGCTAAAAGCGATTGTGCTGTTATGTTGTCCAGAACGTGCTCAGTGGTGAGTGAGACAGTATACTTTTAGGAGTTGTGGAGCAGAAAAGTCAGCTAGCCATTAAGCTAACAGCCACATTATAAAATGCCATAGACTTATGCTAGCATGTCGCGTGTGTGGGAAACGTGGCTAGCAAGCAGCAGTTCTTGTACTTTGAAACTATGTAACTATGTATTCTGTTACTGTTAAAAGTTACTTTGGTTATGTAAGATTATCTTGATGCATTTCCAAGTATTTCCATATGCATTTCCACAATTATTCCCTTCAGTTTCCGGCTTTAAAATAAAGTGATACATCTCAGGATTTTTATTGATATGATATAATTACATTTATCCTTAAGCTAAACCAGTCAGCATGATTTACTCTGTGTTAGAATTAGTACGCAGATTATTCAGTCAAGGAAATCGTAGAATCAGAGTGACAATATGGGAAAATACTGAATTACAACTAAAGGTAAGTAACAGAAGGAACAGAACATGCTTCAATGTGAAAAACAGCACAGCAAGTTGAGCTAAATCTCACACCTTTATAAGATGATGAGTTGTTTAATCCAAAACAAGGCATCGTATGCTGTAAATGTGTTCTACCAGACAAATGTAATGATGGTATAAGGTCTAATTTAAGTACAAAATAGGATCCGATTTCAATAATACTAACACGTAAGTAAATTCTCTCTCTATTTATTGCTGAATTCAGAAAAGGTGGAAAAGATGCAATGTGGGACACAGTGGGAAGACGAGGAAAAGTTCTCTTCAGGCGACCTTGTGTACGGTTACACTACACAGGTTTGTTGTTGTCTCTGCTTAACCCAGTCTCAGATGGTGTGTGAGTGTGTGTGTGTTTGTGAGAGAGAGAGGGTGACACAGAGAGACTAAATGTGTGCCATTGCAGTTTTCATCTTTCCTCCTTTCTGTTTTCCTGTGTGTGTTTACTTACTGGTAATTCTGCTCATTTGGGAATATATGTGTCAGTCCCTTGTTATCTTTGCAGGTTGAAGCATATGCCTGGGGGTGACATACGTACTCTGCAGGTTGTCCGCTGTGTTTGTTTAAGATGGACATAAACACTTTGGTCACTTTTCCCTGGGCCTGATCTCCAGCCTGTTTCCTTGACAACTGTTATGCCAATTAGGGGAGGTTGACTTCCAGGCGACCCTGACACTCTAATGAGACATGCATGCACACATGCACAGGGGCAGTGTAGTGTCCTTTCAGTGCCAACTTTGGCTTTATGTGTCTTCTTACACACTTATCTCACAGATGGTAAAGGCTGGAGGACAGATATGGCACAGCAAACCGTAATCCAAAACACTCCCACATATTTGCCGAGATACGCTTATCCACTCACACGCACGGTCCTTGTGCCGCTCGCTGTCTTCTGACATTCTGAAAGGGCCACACTAGGTGTCATTCCTTATAACCAAGCCTATACATGCAAATCCAAGACAGCTTGTGTATTAATTACTACAGGCTCAGAGGTCAACAACGCACAAAGTCATCACTATCACATATTTACTGCAGCGAGAGACTGTCACTAAAATGAAAGAAGGAACACAAGAATAAGTGTGGAGGCATGACCAAACTTAATCACCGACAATTACAGCAGTACATATTTCAAATTCAAATTAATTGTGTTCATTTGTTTGTTTGTGCTCATCATAATTGGGAATATAGGCCGGTTTTATTTATGTGTACAAACAACTCATGTAAAAAAAAAAAAAAACTTTGGTGACTTCAGGTGTGTCACAGTGAAGTGAAGGGTTGCTATTTTAGTGTGCATGTTTGTTCAACTGCTGTCACCTCATTCACAGGTTCACACCTGCATTTAGTGTTACAATGACAGACTACGAATGCCTTCATAAGGACTTTACTACATTTAAGCCAGTATTTTTGCAGTGCTTCGTACTCGAATTTCATGTGTTTAAAGAAGCTCATCTTGGAAAATGGATTTCATTTATTAGGCGGTACGATTTTACAGAGATACATTTTGGAAATATGCCTTAAAAACATTCTCAGCTGCTGATGAGACAGAACTGAGTCATCAAATAAAATTTGGCTGAAGTGCTACATAAATTAGATAAGGCTTTAGACAGCTTCGCTACATCTTTTTTCATCGACACACATGGGAATATTTAAAAACTGAAACCCAGGATTTGAGTTCTCAGTCTCACAATGCTCCTTACACATTTGTGACACTTCTCGCTAACAAGGTGTCTATTATTACCTGGACTACATCTCCTTTCCCAGCTCTTCCTGCCACCTATTAATATGAGTTTTCACTGCCTCTAGGAGCTTTGGTAAAGACAAAAGTGAAAGATCTGCAGCACTTTCCAGACAGCTCTTATAGACAGGATCTTTATCATAGTGGAGGCATAAAACTGTAGACGAAACGCGCATCAGCGTACCTCATCAAAATTAAATATGCACATGCATGTTTGCACACACACACACACACACACACATACGCGCCTCCATTAGCAGACTATTTTGGAGAGTGTAATTAAGACTTTGTAGCACCTCTGCAAAGGTCTCCCTTAATGGGTGAGAGAAAAAGGCATATAGACAAATCACCGTTGGCAACAAAGTGTATCACCACTGCCGCAAGAAGATTACCGTACCAGTGCCACAGCACAACACATTCATTGTGATATTAAGTAATTGCTTAATATTGCAATAAGCTCATTGATTCACCGCTCTGACTCTCATTATTTATGATTAGCGGATGTACTGCCTTGAAGACTTGAAGTGCTGCATGGTTGATGATATGCACTGTCGAACAAAGCACTGGAGTGAAAGCTACACCACAGTCTGTGCTAAAGAAGCTAGCCATGTGTACCCTCATAGTTCTGCAGTCAGTGTTGGGAATGTTTAACGTCCAATGCCCTATTTAAGTCTTGTCTGTGCACCGTCCTCACTGTTACGACTGTTACCCTCAGTGTCCTTATCTGAACCCTCTACACCCTCTGCCTACTTTTACACTCACTTGTTCCCTGGACCTATTCTGGAACTGAAGATTCCTCACTACACTCACTGTTTGTCCCACAAAAAGCAATGTATGGGTGGGTTGATACAAAAAATAGTCCCCAGCTATAGTTTTGACACAAATACAGACAAATAACAGACTCTTGATACTTTTACTAAATAAAAAAGGCAAAGCAGTTCCCGGCTTTCAACATTTGGCCATAACCCATCCATCCATCTATTTATTAATCCATTATCTTTATTTTTTTAACGTATACAGGATGTAAAGGATGCTAGTCTATCACAGCTAACACAGGGAGACTAGACTCCACATGTAACACCAATTTAGAATTACCAGTTAACCCGCAGGCATGTCTGTGGACACCTAGAACCTTTCTTGTGTTAAATGTGTGAAACCTGTGTGAAACGATAGTGCTAACCACTGCACCACCATACCACCCTTTTAATCCATTTCCAAATTAACACATCGCAAACACCTATTTTTATAACAGATAAAAAAGAGGATTTACACCTCTGTCTGATTTTGTTTCTTTTTCTCTTTTTGTCCTATTTTCTTTTATCTTACCTTATACTTATTCCGATGACACAATAAAAAAAATGGCAGGAAAACACATGGGAAATGAGTGGGAAGCAGAACTGAATTAGCAAGACACACATTTAACTCAGCAGACACACTCACAGACAAACACATTCTGACACTCCTGTTGAACTTTTAAACAGGACTTAGTAGTTTTCTGTGGGAATGCTGTGAAGTCCTCTGGGCTTGCAGTATAGTCCAATGTCCATCATACATGTATTCATGCACGTATACATGCATGCAAAAGTCTATATAAACGTTTGAAGGCTTTAATGAGCATATCACTTCAGATTCTCATATTTTTATACTATCCAAAATGAACAAAAAAAGTCAGTATCAGCCGTACTGGCAACAAATGTGAAGCATTATATTGCATCCGAGTATCTAGCAAGTTTTAGATATCTGCGAGTGATTGATACAGTAATAACAAGAAATCATTTCCAAAGTGTAAGCCAGCAGCTGCAAGTTCTTACAGAGTTGTATTGCATCTGTAAAACCATCCAAATATCCTGGTAAAACATATACTTGTGTTACACTTTTAAAGTAATCTGTGTGTTTTTCTAGGTGGCAATGACTGGGTCAATTTCATAGATGTTTCAAAATTTTTGTTGCTTAACCTTCACCTAACTGAGGAATGTGTAAGATTTAGGAGGATCTTTCAGTAGAAATTGATATTGCAGTATAATAGTCTATACATAATTTTGTTTTAATTAGTGTCCTGTATAATCACTGCAAGTTAATGTTTATTCTTTTAGCTTTAAATGACACATTTAAACAGACAAACCAAGCACCGGGTCAAAGAAGATCTCAGAAAGGTTTGGGGGAGTAAGGGGTATTTGCTAAGCTGCTGCTAGATGCCACAGAATCCCACACATGGGCTTTGAGATCATGCTCACACTAGGCGTGGTTGCCTTCCACTGTGCTTGTGTGTGACTGTCCTCTTGCTGGCAAACACTTACATTAGTGTTCTAGGCTTGAGTTTTTCAGTTTTGATCTGTTTTTACCCCGTGCTCTTGTGAAAGGAGCAACTCAACTGCTCTCCCCCTCTCGCTCACAAAACTGGACATCTGCGTTGAGGTTTCTCATGATGATTTCTCATGATTGCTAAGGGTAAAACACGTATTCCCTGACTGGTTGGCAGTGGTTTTTGGACATTGCTGGCTGTGGTTGATTGAAACTGGTTGCAAAGAAAGTGCTGCTCCCATTGACTGCTTTGGTTGCTAACAGACTGCTGCAGTTCCCTGTAGGTTTTTGTGCTTGTCTGCAAATACTTGCTAACCCACAAATATAACTACTTGCCACTGGTAGCAAATGAAAATGGAGAAGGTTTGCCTGACATGTAGCAAAAGTCCCAACTTTTATTTTGAAGGCAAACCTTCCATTTCTGGTTTGCATTGCACTTTTCAGGGTTTCTTTACAACTTGGAGAGCAGCTGCACCAATGTTTGTCCATCACTTCCATTTAAACTGCAAATGCAGCAATATACTAGCAACTTGTTGGGGAATACCACCTGGTGACAGGTGGTTGCCACTGGGTCACTAACTGGTCTGTAGGCCTGCGTAACTGGGACTTTAGCAAGCATTTTACCAGTGACCATCAACCTCCAGCAATCACAACCGGTCATAGAATACTCATTTTTCTCTCTCGACTGGTGGTTTTCAGATGGTTGCAGACTCTCTAGGCCTATGTGACTGAGGCTTTAGCCACATGACCCCACACTGTTGCCAAACCTTCAAAATGGCAGACAAGTTAACATCACATGGTTAGGTCACATGTTTGGAAAACCTCAACTGAAGAAAAGCACTCCTGCATAGCATTCTCGATTATTTAATACCGAGATGTCCTGCACGTAGATGGCTGAAATCGAGAAAGCACTCGAGTTTAATGCTTGGGCACAGCGACGCCAGCATTTTAGATTGTGCATCTGCGAGAATGAGAGGGTCCGCTTGACTCTAATTGATGTTTGTTTTGTTGTTAAGACACCTGTTCTTGTGACCAGGGGATTGTCTGCTGAATTGTGCAGTGTAATGTAGTGTAGTGCATCTTCACACTAAAAACTAACAATTCAGATTTTATGAACTTGAAGTCCATCGCCTAAAATTTAAATTCCTACAAAAGAAAGAAAGAAAGAATTAAGAGAAAATAAAGACAGAAAACGCTCTTATTTTAAACAATAGCCTCTTGCACTAAAACACAAGCGAGCTGCTTATCGTTTAAAGGTGGCTGTACAACAGATGTTGTGAATAAATGTCTTTTGTTGGGTGAACTGAATGTTTTAAAGTGAACATGTGTTTAAGGAAAGTAGAGGTTTGCATAGTTTCAAAGCAGCTCTTAGTTTCTGCCTCTGTTTTAGCTCGAATATAAAGACAATATGGAGCTAATATTAATTTATGAAAACTCTCATAAAGTTTTTTTTACTAACTGCTCAGTTTTAAGCACTACACTAATGCAATAACTCCAGCCCTACTTATAATTACCGTTAGTTAGCATTTCTGGCAAGAAGTATCCTCTACATATCTCTGCTTATCATAAATTTACGACCAGTATGTCTTCTAATAAACCCGTGCTCTCACTCCTATTATACTGAGACTTTTTTCCCCCACACCATTGAGGATTTTTTGCCATAAACTACCCAAGTCAGGGAGGAGTAAAAATCCAAGGAGCAACACTGCTGAGAACCTGGGAGAGTGCGAGGAAGGAAAAATAGAGAAAGCAAGACAGAGCGAGAGAGAGGGAGAATCAGACAGAGCACACCCATCCTGAAGTGAGCAAAGCAAACTTTCAAGAAGAAAGTCGCCCAGATGCCACGCGTGGGAGGGAAAACCTTATTTATTTATTTCTGTTTATCTGGCTGTCAGTAATTTATTCTGAATGCGCTGTTTAAAATACTCCTTCTCCCTCTGTTTCTCTCTCTCTACCCCACAGATGAGAGGGGGGCTGTGACAGGGCTGCGCATTCCCTTCTCCTATATTGTCTAACAAATATCTAAAAGGGGAGGCAGAGAGCACAGCGGCACTTGTTCTTTCTCAAGCGCTGAACTTAGACAAAGAGGTGTGGAAGGATTTGTTGCACCTGCTTAACAGTCGGCGATTGGTTCCTTGTGCGGTGGCTCGCGGTAAAACAAAAAGCAAACAGGAGCGCGCGCAGAAAACAGATGCGCACGCACGCACGCACACCTACGAATGCATGCAAACGGCACGCTCACCGCAGGTTTCATTTGCAAAGATTAAAGTCTGCAGTGTGTTCAGTGTCGGACCAACACAATCAAACATGTGCACACAAACACACACATGTAACAACACCTGGGTGTGTAAATGCTAAGTGTTGTTGTGGCCTGGAGCATGCTACCTGCTGTTTTTGCATCTCTCTTTCTCCTTTTCTCTCTCTCTCTATTTCTTTTTCTCTCTTATGCACACACACACTCACAATGAGTGATGACATGACACAAAGCCTGATGAAACGATATGTAGGAGCTCCTTCAGCAGAGAGGGCTCACCTTACACACACACACTCATGCACAAATGAAATCTCATCATATTCAGATAGAGAAGACAGGATTACCCGCGGCTGATTGCTGGATGAGAACATGTAGGAAGGGAATTGAATCCCATTCAGTCGGTGGGTGTGTGCTACCCGTTTTCTTTGACCTCTGTGTGACTTACTTTCTATTCAGCTCAAATGAGACAATTTCCCCATTTGATGATTTCATCTTTGGGCATCTGGAAATCTCTGTATGACCTGTGTACATTAATGTGACACTTGATGTCCGATTTCAGTTCTTTAATTAAACCCAGATGATGTTCGTTTATGTGGGAAATGCCTAATTCATTTTACCTGACATATATTCATTTACTCCTCTGTCTGTCTGATTTTGTTAGTGTGCTTACCCCTGTGTCAGCTATCGACTTACGATGTTCATAAGTGTGAGAAGGTACTTTTGAACATGCTCCTTCCCGTGAAACTGGACCACTGAGTCGTCTACGCCCAGCAGCACCTCGATGTTGTAGGCTCTGTCCGAGGTCTGTCTGCGCGTTCGCCCTGCTCGCGTGTGGTTGATGCTCTGCTCCACACCACGGTACAGAGACTCCAGATCCATCAGGCCACCAAGATCTGCACCTAGAAACAGAAAGCACATCAATGCTGTGTTGTGAAAAACTTATCTAACATCCATCATGGTTTGCTGTTTGGCTGATTTTGCTTACACCCTTTTAGAGGAGCCTCTACTTCAGTCCTACAATAGCACTATAGTACTATTGTAGGACTGGGACTTAATTGTTGTTTCAGTGTTTCAACATAAGCGACAATATAGCATATAGGGCAAAATCAGAGTTTGCACAATTCTAGTGAGCTTGAAAGTCAATATTTGCTAAGACCACTTTATTCTCCAACATAGTCTGAACTCACTCTTTCTTGAAAATTTTTAAGTAGTCTTCAAGTCTTCAATCTTCAGGCTCTGTGGAGGCTAATTCATGACTGATAGTGGTCCATTTTATGCTTTTACTGTGTTTGCAGTGTATTTGGGATTATTGTCATGCTGAAAAATGATGCAGTTGACAATCACATCCTTTTTTGTATTTTATAATTCCATCAATTTTGACAAGATGTTCCCTTCCCAAGACTGTGACCATTTCTGATGAGTCTTCAGTGAACAGCTGGATAAGGTGAAGAGCCAGATGGATCTCTCAGGTCTTGGGTAATGTCTTTGCTAAAAGATTTTTAGACACTTTTCATCTGCTGTAGATAGATTTTTACGCCTGCCACCTCTTCTTCACTTAGCCCAGTTTCCTTAACATTTTGCATGGCACACTGCACACCATCCTTAGTTGAGTCAGGTTAACTTATTTGCTTTTTTTTGCTCCAAAAATCCAATTTTATGCCCGTCAAACTGTTATCTTCAGCATTTTTTTGAGGTTGAACTAAGAAACTGAATTAAATTCTTTTGCAGCAGGCAGCTAGTAACAAAGTGCCTAAAAATACAATTTAAAACAGTTTCTTGGCTCAGATGTCAGTTATGTGTAGACACTGGTTCATCCTTTGAGTTAGGCGCCTTTTTTGTGCTAGTGTTAGGCGACTAGAAAGCAAACAAAGAAAAAAAACATCCCCTGAAAAAGTCTTGATTCACACTCAATCATCCAGATAAGCAAACCGCATAAAGTTGATTCTGTTTATCTGGACGTCATGTTTTCAGTGGGAGAAACGTTTCATGACTCATCCAAGTGACTTCTTCAGTCTCAGCTGACTGCAGGTTTCCCTAACATGAAAATGGTCAAGTACAAGGACCGGACTGAAAATGAGTGGAGTGAAAATGAGTGAAAAAGCAGCATTTGTCCTTCTTAAAGCCTGGAGAATTATTGCTCAAGACCTCTTTTAAAAAATACAAGAAAGTCTGGCTCCTTGGAAGCAAAATATAAAGAAATGAGGGGGTGGTTCAAGACTTTTGCACAGTACTGTATGTACACTCCTTAAAATCTGCTCAGCTCAGCTGGTGTGTGCCTGCTTCTGCCTGTTACACTGTTGTAAACACAATATGCTTACTGTCTGTGTGCGGTTCGTGTTCACACCCATATGCACATGTGTACTTATCTGCGCACTCGCATGTTGATGTCTGTATGTCTGTCTCTCGTTTCCTTTCCAAGACACCAGTTGATAGACTCAAGCATGTGCCTCCCTTGTAGCTGGTGGTAACGGTGCAGCTATCCTTCACAGATCCTTTCCTAATCAACCAAATATTTCTACTCCCATCTGAATAAAAGGAACAGATGGTGCTTGCTAAACACATGGATTAAGACAGCTCCCTTACACAAGGGGTTGCCCACCCTGCTCTCTTCTTGGCTTGCTATATGCTTGAAAAAAATGCAAATCGCACCAGAAACTGAATTTAAGGTTATGCTGTCAAAGAAGATGCAACATAAAGCAGCCCTGATTTGTTCAGATCGCTAATTACACCCAGGTATGTCGGGCTAAGCGCTGTGTTTTGAGTCTTTTTGGATAAACTCCAATCCTGCCTCAAAAAAAAGAAGAAAAAAGCTTTTATTAAGTTTGAAATGTCAGATCTGATCATCTTTCTTCCTCCATTTTAAGTGAGGCAGACTCAGCGAGGCTACACAAGATAAACTGTCCTGTCTCCAGAGCCAAGGCCATCCTTCCCTAACGCGCTGTCCTTCTTCACACAACCCAACCCCGGTCTCCTTTTCTCTTTCATCCTCCTCGTATATGTGAGCATCGCGCGGCCTTGCTCGTAAGGAAGCCACGGAAGGCCAAGCCATGCAGTCTGGAACATGTGGTCTCAGTGGATTCAACAAAGCGCTATTCTCACTGACTCCAGCCAAGGCCTCCCACAGCCGAGGATGACACATAGCACAACTCAAAGAGTGGCGTGTGTGCGTAAGAGAGTGTGTTTACAGGTGTTTGTTTGTGTGTGTGAGCGCTCTGTGGACAAACATTTCCAATTGGGCAATAAATCATTGTGCCAACAGGCACTTTAATTTAGTTGAAACTGGGCTGCATGGTTGAGAAACTGTAATAGCTGTACAGTTTGTGACTGTAGACACAGGCATAGATATAAGGGGGGAGTTTACATCTCTATTCATATTCAGAACATGCACATTTGCACTCATATAGTTACTTTGACACAAGTGTAAGCACCCCCGCCATACATGGTAAAGCTCTGGTTTTGTGTGCACGCCAGCAGGTTGATGAAACCAGAAGGGAAAAAGATGAACACATTTTTCTTGTGTCAAAGCTAATTTCTAAACCACCAGGTTACATTTTTCAGGTTCTTAAAGAAGCATACTTTGCTAACTTCTCCTTCTTTGGACAGCTAACTTCAGCGGTCGCCATCTGCCTCCATCTCCAGCATCCTCCTCTGTCACGCCATCTCTCTCTATGCCCTCCTTAACTACATCCATGAATCTCCTCTGTGGTCTTTTCTCTGCTGCCTGCCAGCTCCATATTCAGCATCCTTTGTCCAGTATACCCACTATTCCTCCTCTGCAAACGTCCAAACCATCTCATCCTCTTTAAGTTTGTCTCCAAACCCCTCAACCTGAGCTGTCCCTCTTATATTCTCATTCCTAATCTTGTCCAATCTTGCTAACCAGTCTTAAGATTGCTTTCTGTCAGCTTCGGTAGCATACTTAAGATGTTTGCTACATGAGTCCCAAAATATGTACCCCAAAACATACAAGTGGCATGTTTTGAATTTTCATTTTCGAGCAGAAATTAACAGAAGTCTTCATGACGCGAGCATAAGCTATTAAAGCTTAGGGATTGTCTAAATTAATCAAAATGCCTACATGATTAGATGCCATGTGCACACTTAGAGTAAAAAAAACAAACAAAAACAAAACAAATAAACCGAAAAAACACCCACAAAAGAGAACAGAAAAGAAAAGCCTGCTTGTGTGCATCAGGAACGATAACATTAAACTGGAAAAGATCTACAGCGGTGCAGAACGCCTGAGAGCCTGCCTGCTTTATATTCCAATTATTGTCACCTGGTGCCTGATTTTGTTTTTTTGTGTGTGTGTGTTGTCTTGTACATCACAATGCAGAAATGATGCTGATGCAGAAATAGCAAAAACGTGTGCATAAAAATCCCTCCGACTTGCAGGAAATGAAGTATTTGATGCTAAAAACATCCTGTGGGAGGACCCCTAGATTGCATTCAGCTTCATTGGGAGGTGCTGCATACGAATCTCGATTCAACATGTGTCACAAGGGCTGCAGCTGGACTGCCGCTGCTTGGACACACATGGTGCTGAGGGGGGGAAAAGAAAAAGGCAACAAAACAAGACGGAGATAAAGGGAAGACGAGGCGAGAGAAAGAGAGATCTGCCACCTTGTCTCCCAATCAGCAAGGGGCATTCTGATTTCCCACTCCCTCTTATGCAACGTTTCCAAGACAACGGGCTCATGGGTAAAACAATAACCACGTGGTTAACATTGGCTCCTGAGTTGCTAACAGAATTAATCTGAAAGTCTGACTATTATCCCATATCTGCCCACATTCCAGTGAGTGACAGAATACAAGCAGAGCAACAGAAAAACAGGAGGTGGGGGGCAAAGACAGGCAGCATTATCCGGAAAGAATTTAAAGATTTTTTTTTTGTCTTTCCACACATACTTTTGTTCTGTTTCATAGCACATTTCACACAGACACTGAGCATTTCTTCTCCTTGTTAGCAGTGGAAGCTGAACTTAAGGCGGTGTACTTCACAACAACCCTTGGCTCTTCCTAGTTATAGCTGCCTTTAACGAGGCTGATGTCACAACCACACCATCTGCTTCTAAAGACAGGTCCAGATATTTTTACCTTTTGCTTATGTAATGTTAAGAAAAAAAAAAGTACAGGAACAAAAAAAAAAAAAAGTATTGTGTTCTCACTTTTAGTTCTGTGTCGCCACAAAATTGCAGTACCTTGAAAACAGTGAATACAACAGTGCAGGGACATTGCATAACGCCGGACCACAACTGTACGGAGAGTGGATGGGAGAAATAACTCAAAGTGACAAAAGCAGAGTGGCGAACAATAAATGACTAAACCAAACAAGGTTGACTTTTTAAACCTGTTGTTTCATCCCACTTCTGTCCTTGCTTACTCTTGCTGCAACACTATATTTCTCTCTCTCTTGCTTCAGCTGTTTAGGAGCAAGATTTTCAGAGAAAAGCGCGGAGGAATAAACTGCGGGAGAGATCAAGGGAGGTGGTAAGAGAGGTGAGACGTAGAGCTGAGGGGGTGTGATGGATGGATGAGAGGCAGAGCGAGAGAGAGATGAGACCAGAAGGACCTTGGCTGTTGCGAGTTCCGCTTCAAGTTCCTGCAGTGATGGAGAATTTCGCTCTCTTCAAGAGCAACAACCTGTCTGAGTCTGTCTGTGTGACTGCAGGCGAAGCGTCGGGGTGCACTGCTGCGTTTCTCACAGCTTACAGCAGGCATTAGCCTCTGAAGCCAAACGGTTAACACTATCAACCTGTGTATAGGGATCTGATCGTAACAATGCTTTTACTGTCCTTTCTTTACACAGCGTCAGGCTGAACCCTAACTATCCTCCTACACACACACACACACTCCTTCATCTGTTTTCTACCTGCGGCTTTCCTCTCTCTGATCTGCCTACCCATTATTAGTGCTCATTTACATTCTCACACTACCGTCAGTGTTCCTGTACGCCATACCTCCATGCCCCCACCCGTCACATGCACACCTCTCAACCTAAACACAAGCCTCCCCACACACACACACACCCACACACACACCCACACAGAGCTCTTGCTCTCCCAGTGTTTTTATTCAGGTGGGGTATAGACCGTGGCCTTATTAGGAGACAAAGGTTCTTTGTCTTTCAACCTTTGCAAAATGTCAAGAATGTCTAGGTGCCCACTGCCCGGGGCTGGGGTGTGGAGTGGAGGGGGAGGGAGTGTTGGTGAGGGGAGGTGAGAGATCCAGCGGCGACTACAAGCCACAACAAGAGAGGGCGTGAATGATGATGATAATTCAGGTCAAGCCACATTTTACTACAGAGCAGCGGCCTTTGGTTTAAAAGCAGCTGGGTGTGACGCATCACTCTGATGGAACTGACCTATAATGGTCACTCTGGCCAGGTTAGAGATAGATGTGCATGACAGAGGGAGAGAAAGGGTGCATTTGGATTATATTGCATGTTATAGATGTTTTAGAGCTACAGCATGGTGGGGCTTTCTGAAATCAACACTTTCTCAGACCTGAGCTTGAGCGCATTTCTCTGCCTCTTTGTTCCATCTGAAGTTCCCAGGTGGAACACCTGGAGTGCCCCCAACCCTGACTTATAATCTAAGATGGTGCCAGTGCATCTAAACATTAATAAGCCTGTAGTTCCTAACTCTTTTTCTCTTCCCATTGTCCCATTTTACACGTGCTGTTTAAACAACAGTAACTTTGTTATTGTTTGCACTAGAGACAAAATTCAAAAGGTTTCAGAAAGAAGAGAAGATGAACTTTACTGGGGATATTATTATCGATGTATCATGGTAACGCAAAGCATTCGCAAGGTACTGCTGTCTGAACACAGGCAGAAAAATCATGGCTAAGGGTAAAAGTAAAATGGGAGGCAGCACCTTCAGATTTCAGGAACCAGCTCCCAGTTAGGAGGTGGGAGACATTCACCCTCTCTACTTTTAACCCACTCACGTCTAAGTCATCATCAGATGTGTTAACCCTAACCCTAATCTGTGTGATTCAGAGCATTTTTGCTTTTGTATGTATTTTTTACATTGCTTAGCAGTATCATTATCACGCCTTCTGTGCCATATACAGTAAGATGTGTCCACAGTATAGAGAACATAAGCTTGGTTATTTTGTTAGTATAGTTATTATGTATTTGTGACTTGCTAAATAAGCCGTACGCAGTGCACCGACCATGAGCATGCTGCTGACTTTACTACTGGAACACATCCAAATTGGGAATCATGTCACTCCCAGCTCGGAACGCATCATCTGGGTCTCTTCTTTTTCATTTGGTTTGGCAAACAATCTTTAATCACAAAAACGTGAAACAGCATCAATACGTTTATGGAGAGAGCGCTCAGTGTTTAAACAGCTATCACGTGTGTCCACTGAGAACAGCCACAAGCACTTTTCTCCTTCCCAGTTCTTCTAAATTTCCCTCTAAGTCTAGTCTTACAGTCTTACTTTAAAGTCTTTCATGACTTTAAAGAAAAGCCTTAGAAAATAAGGTTGGTGTTAAGTGTCTATGGCTGCTAAATTACAAAGATTATGTGACTTAAATCCACTCCCATTTTTTCTTTATTAGGTATGGGGAGTCCTGGAGGATAGAAGCCGTAGCTTTTCGGGAAACTGATTGTTTTATTGTTTTGAGGAGAACTCTTTTGATAATTTTGCTGCTTTGTTTCAGTTCTTAAAGTGAAAAAGTGCTCATATTAAATACGGAAGCGAGCATTATACCAACAACATGTGGCTCTGTCTACACAAACAATTTGTCCCTCAGGAGTGGTTCAAATCTTTATGTGTGCTTTATTTTTCAAACACAGTGCTTATTTACGAGTAGCAAACAGCAGGAGGGGAGATGCTAAACTCATTAGTCCTTACCTGAGTTCAAGGCTGCTTGTCCAGAGGGAGGCACAGACATCCACACACACGTCAACTAATTTGCTTACAGACACGTCTTGGTCGCATAGCTCAGGGCACAAATATTTTGTCTCCTCAGTGACAGCTTTATGGGTTGTCAAGGTGATGAATCGCTCGGACAGTGGACTGTTAATACTGCTGCTAGCATCTGGGCAGGTAGCAACATGTCATGCTGTCCCAAACAATGTCCCTATACTGAATGCTCATTATACCTAAGCTGCCATATGACAGCTGCAAATGCTAGAGAGGGAGGAACACATAGTGAACCACAGTCCCCCGTAATTACACTGCTGTTAATTATTTAGGTTGGCAATCAGCAATCTAATTTTACATGGACAGTTCCCTGAAGATCATAATAATTATTCATACATCAAGTACTGAACTTGGCCTAATAATTAATAACTGCTTTAGGTTAGGGCTGTTTATTTTCAACCGGGAATTTCTATCATGCTGATTAGATGTTTTGAGTGGTCGAGCCTTGGCTGTGATTCCCACATCCAAACATCCATAATATTCAGTCTGTTGAATTTCATCTATCCGTGTTCCATGAAGTGGACTGAAGGCCTTTTTTTTAATTTAATTTTTTTATTATTAATGCACGAAGAAGCTTTTATTATCAGCAGGTGAGTGGGCCACCTATACTCGCTGCTGCTGTGTGGATTTCTGGTGGTTCAGGAGACAAAGCAACCTTTAGCTCTGCCTTCTTACATAACCGTCTGTCTGTCAGAAGCACACAGGGCCGCTGGCTGCCTGGGAGGCGCTGCAGTGCACGCCGATCCCCCCCCCCCCCGTGTCCTCCTGTACCCTTCAGGTGGTTTCATTAGTGGAGCTGAGCCTTTCCTTCATAAACTCTATAATGTATGCAGCACCTACACATTCATAAATCAGAGCCTCCAAATGAAATAAGCCCCACTGATGTTTGAACCTGACATAATTCATAGTCAGAACGGTTCGGTCGCAAATGTGCCAAAAACTTCAATGGCGGCATTTCAAGCCGTGAGGACGTCCATAATTGCGGGAAAGACGAGCAGCCCACGTGAACATTGCAAACAGATCTCAAAACACATTAATGCAATCACTGTCATCCACTGAAGAAATATTGCTGGCAAAGATAAATCATGTCCCCCAAACTCTTTCTCTTCGCTCTGTGATTGGATCCATGGAGCTCAATGTAAACGGGAGAGCTTTAGTGTTCAATAAGACAGTAAAGCCAAGCTTATATAGGGCTTACCGCAGGTCTCTTCCAGTCTGAAACTGACCTGTTTGAGTGCCTGTTTGCCTGTCCTTCTCTGTGTCTGCCTATATCAGTCTCAGGACATTTATAAAGGTCTGTTATGAAATCACAAAAAAAAGGGAGGAAAACAACCACAACCACCACAGGCCAGCAATGACACACAACGGCGCCAGCATGTAGATGACAGCATTTGCAGACCAGTTGTTTAGCTTCATCTCTTATTACTGTTTTATCACGCGTCACTGCCTGAAAAGGTGTACAGCTATAGATCAGTCTTACTGGGAATCATGGTGCACAGCAAGAAGACAAAGAGAGAGAGAGACTGACAGTAAAGTGCCAGGTCCATCTAACAGAGTAGCAATAAATCTCAGCATCCCTTCAAGCCAGCAGGAGGGTGTCTCCCGCTGGATGGCTGCAACTCTTCTTTGCCTATCTCACTATCTGCTAATCCCCATCATATATCCTCTTTATCAACCCTGTAATTACCAAATGTAACTGCTAAATTATTTCAATGTGTTTAAATGCAACGAGTGGTAAATGCAGCTTATATAACAAAAGGTTTAATGCAATTTAAAATGGCATGAATTGAAGTGAAATGAGTTTTGAAAAATGTACTTTTCCCGGTTATAATAATTGGTATATTTGGTCACTTGTGGGCAGTTTAACAAGCTGTAAACAGAGAGTGACATTTTAACACCTTAAAATATGTAAATTTAGGGAACAGTGGCCCCATTTACACATCGCAGCACAGGCATTCATTTGAAGAATCCGCTCAGATATAAACACCAGCGAGCTGCTAACTTTGCCCTTCTGCTGTTTGGGCAGCTAGTGTAAAGCAGCTTTATCAAAGCTTTTGTTTTTTTGTGTTTTTTTATTTTGCAGCTAAAAACAGCTGCCTGCTGTGGCTGAAAACAATGTGGTGGAAAGTGACGAAGGGGAACAAAACAGTGAAATTGTGGGCTTAAAAAACAAAACAGTGAGTTAGGAACTGAGAGCATATGCAGAGTTGGGTCATAATTATCATTGAGAGCAAGTGTATATAAGCAAAGTTACCCAAGGCTAAGTTTAAGCTCTGCATTTGCAGTCTATGATGCTGTGCCTTTCACTTGTGCTGTTGATTTTCCTTTACTGTCCTTTCACCTCTGCCTACTTTCATATTCTAAATTGCATTCATCAAGGCTTTCAGTGGGTTGTTTGCTGCCTCCCTGATCCACGCAGTGTCTTGCCTTGTCCTGTCCTCAAATAACAGCCAACACCAGCCACCTGAGACACACAGCACCACTTACGAAAGGACAGCCAGGCAAAATCTGTCAGCCTGAGCACTGAAGGGATGGATGGAGTGGGGGAGGTGTCGGAGAGGGGGAGTGGAGACAAGGAGGAGGAAAAATTACTGAAGGAAAGGCAAGAGAGACAAGAAGAAAAAGTAATATGATATCAGTGAACTGGGCTACCAGTAGTAGGAGTAGATACTAAATTCTCAAGATGAGAAATCAAACATGAAAGCTTGGCTTGCAGTTGAAACGTGCCTCCAAAGTCTGGAAACATTCTCTCAGTATTGCATCTGTAATGCTATCTCAACTCAGTAGCCACTTCATTAGGTACAGCTGTTCAATTGTTTGTCAATACAAATCACTAATCGGCAAATCACATAGCAACAACTCAGTCTATTTAGGTATTTACACACGGTCAAGATGACCTGCAGAAAACAGCATCTCCACACACACACACACACACACACACACACAAGAAAAAGGAAAAATTAAAAAGACTCAAATGTGCGCATCTAACCTTACTCCACGACAAGATTACTTCTGATTGGATCGCTTCCGAACTTAATTAGTTCTGATTGGATCTTGTCTCTCCAGAATATTTTCATCTCGCTTTTATTTGCTGACGAAAATGTCAGTACATTTCATCATAGTTTTTGACCTCGTGCATTAGTTTTTACTTAGTGATGTTTTTGGTAGAAAAAGAAGATCATTAACGAAAAATATGATGAAAACTACTGGTCACCACCATTCGAGGTGATGTGGATGTGGAGATTATCTTCTGCAAATCTGCAGCAGCTGTGTGACGCTATTATGTCAACATGGACACAATCTCTGAGGAATGTTTCCAGCACTTTGTTGAATCTAAACGACACAAGTAAGGTGTTTCTAATAAAGTGTCCAGTGAGTGTAAGCACTGTACGATATTACTGTATTGTCATTTTAAACTTCAGTTAGATATTCAGGCTTCATTCATGCTTTAAGAGGCAAAAGTAGAGGGCAGCATGACTGGTACACATATTCCCCAGAGCCACAGATTAAGAGGAAAAAAAAGTTTCTTTTTTCATATTTTCCTTAAACAGACCAGATTTATTTAAGAGACTTTACATCATTTGCTTTGTTTTAGCAGTTCTATGTTAGAATGTAGCATTTTCATTTAGTTAATTAGCACCATTTAGCACCTTTGGCAGCTTGTAAAGTCAGCTGGTTTGTAAAGGTTTTCTAAAACAGGCTGCTGTAAAGCAAACAGAGTACCTTCTGTACACTGCAAATGCAGAGCTCACGACATGCTACGACACAAATGGACAAAGCATGCATGGCAAAGCGTCAAACAAGATGCATGTAATGTGCAACGTATTTGTTCCCTTAATCTAAAGTTAATACGTCTCTGAGATTATCTCGGCATCTCTATAGCCCTCTGTCCTTTTTGGTTTTTATCCGATTTATTGTCAGTTTTTACTTCTAGCGTCATGTTTACACCTGGATGAACTGACGAGGCGATCACGGGTTGGAGCAGCGAACACCCGCAGGGAAAGTACGTGGAAACAGTAAACAAATACTAATGCAGCAGCTCACATGTGTGATTGGCCTCCATAAAAACCAAATGAGCAGACAGGTTACAGGTGTCATTAAGCCTGCTGACTGACGACCGCCCCTGAGTGTTTCCTCTAGCTTTCTCTTCCCCTTTGCATTCTTTCTCTCTCCTGTTTCCTTAATTCCCTCATTTATTCATTAAATGTACCTTTGGAAGTGCTTTCGAAAGGTTAGATGTAGAGCGAGAATGGGTGAGAGAAAGGGAAAGTCTATCTAAAGGTGTGAGACAATATGTATGCAAATGTTCTCTCCGAGCAGCTCACCAGCAGAGCCGAATCCGCATGCCTGCCACGGGGCAGCTGAATGAGGATTTATCATCCAATATATCCTCATCATAAATGATAAAAAAAACCCACATTTGCCAGGGTGTAAGATGGCTATAGACCATCTCTACGCCAGCTCCCTAAACAGAGTAGCAAATCAGCACAAATTACATTGTAATGTTTTGAAGAATTAAGGCATGGAGCCCTTGAATGCACCAAAGACTTGGACATAAGGAGGTGAACACACACAAATAAAAAAAAAAAACAGAAAGAAAAAAAAGTCTTTTGGCATTTAAAAACGGACACTAAGAAATATTACTGCCTAGTGGGCCTACAAACACACAGACGGAGTTCTTTTCAATTGCACAAGACTCGAGCCAGACGGGGGAGAATTAATAAGGCTCTACAGAGTATCGGTGTTACTAAATTGGCGGTGTTTCATAACAAAGTCTTTCAGAGCAGATATCAATTAGAAACAATTAAAAGAACCATTCATCATTTTAACAAAGCGGGCTCCATACAGGGAGCAGCGCTACAAGAGAAGCTGATCAAACATAATAAAGAATCCTGTTTCAACAGAGCTCCATAACGGAGATTTATGCTGATAGAACTGATGTGGCTTTTTTTATTTATTTTTGGTTTTTTTGCAAAGATCCCACCTCCGACTGGCTCCACTGGACAGAACTGTGCTTGTCTATCAAACAAACACATGGCCACTGAAGCAGATTCTGTGCAGAAATGTTGACAACACACACGCACGCAAAAACAAATTTAAAATTCAAGCGGGGAAGGAACTTCAAAAAAATTCCCGGTCAAACACACAAACACATCCATCCTTAGGGCATGCCAGTGCAGCCCGCGTGTGGGTATGAAGCTTTTTACCAGTCTATCTGTGTGCGCTCGGTTGATTGACAAACAGTTTCCTTCTTTCCTGGAAAACCCTCACAAAGGCTTCCCATATCAATATCCAGATTATCTTTGCTTTGTTGGAAACCAAAGTAGATATGATCTTAATGCAAAGATGCACTGGGGGAAAGCAGGCCATACACAGTGGCACACGGTGAGACTACAACCCTCCAAGCCTCCAGGCTCACTAATCAGTGCAGCTTCTTCCGTGCAAATGTAACTCTATACCCAAGCAGGGAGGATAGAGGAGCTACCAGCATGGCCTCCCCTGCCTCTCTGTCCTAATGAAGCTCCAGGTAATCAAATCACTGCACACACAGGCTGATGGCCAATAAGCGAACATTTGGGTGCTCCTAATGGGAGCATGACAAAGTTTTTACATTTTCAAATGACTTCTTTCTTTTTTCTGAGTCTACTTATCTACTTATGACCATGATATTGCACATTAGCAAATGTGTTTAATATGCCCAATGTGTCATTTATCTCTACATGCCCCTTAAAGCACTAAAATATTGCAATAAGCCTCGTCTGCTGGGGGCTTCCCATGATGCACTGTTTCTTCTTCACCCACCTCTTTTCACTCATTATATGTTTAATCATTAGTTACTATCTCTCTCTTTCACAGTGTGTCTTTAGCCCTGTCTCTGTCCCCTTAAACCCAACCTGTCACGACAGATGGCTGCTCCTCCCTAAGCCTTGTTATGCTGCAGGTTTCTTCCTGTTAAAAGGGGGTTTTTCCTTCCCACTATCACCTAGCCGGGGGAGTCGTCTGATTCTTGGGGTTTTCTCTCTGTTATTGTAGTGTGCTGAGGTGACTGTTGTTGTGGAACTATACATAAAAATTGAACTGAGTTGAATTAATTGAGTTGTTCTGACTGGTTTCCAACTGGGTGGCCAGTATTCCATAACCCTAGATGCCCCTTTTCACTGTCTAAGTGATATGAACAGCTGCATGGCACAAACTGTTCTCCAGTTAAATACATGAATACAATGAAATACGAAATCTTATAATTACACCATCCAAACTTGGATCCCTTACATGCAAACAAGATGCAAGCTGCCAGAAACTTTGGGGTATGGTTCAACTCATCCATAATCTTTTAACAATCACAAAAGTTAACAGTAAAAATAGCAAAAATGAAACCAATATTTGCAGCCAGGCTTTTGTTTTCCTTCAGCTAGAATACTGCAACTCTCTTCTTTCTGGTCACTCTCTCCTCTCCAGCTGGTTCAAAATGCAGCAGCTCGGCTTCTTACTGGTATTAGCAGACGGCATCATATTACCCCGATCCTGGCTCATCTCCATTGGCTCTCTGTACGCTTTAGAATTGATTTTTAAACTTTACTCGTCACTTTTAAAGCATGTTGTGGTCTGGCTCCAAGCTACATGGCAGATACGATGGCTCCACATGAGCCTTAGATCCTCAGATGCCTCCCTCCAAAATCAAGGCTCAAGTCTTGAGGTGACCATCGGGGCCTCTTGGCATTGGAAGAATCTGCCTGAGGAGGTAAACATCTATCACGTCTTTCAAATCACTTGTAAAAGGACATTTTTATAAACTTTCTTTAGAGCAATGCCAGTTCTCTCTTTTTTCTCTTTCTTAATTGTTTGTGCCTCTCTTTTTTTTATTGTCTCATGTATTTTTATGCAGTGTTTTCTTAACCTCTCTTTAACTTTAATCAGTTTTATTTATGGCCATAAGCTCTGGCTCGTTATCTCATTATCAAGTGAAAAAATGTAAAGTCAAACTTAAGCTCAGTGAATCTTTTCAAATTGTCAAACACTAGTCAAACTGTTAAATTTATAGCATTGGTTGCTGCGAAATATCCATCATTCTGCTCTTGTTCTTTCCTGCTGTGACAAGTCTAGGTTTAAATGTTAAAAAAAAGTTTCATGGGGAAGGAAAGAATGAAAAAAATGTGCTTTGGATACCACCGTCATAAAAATGGTAAACATGGGCATTAACCTCTCCAAGATAAGCTCTGCACTGGAAAAAAAAAACCATGGAATCGGAATAGAACAACAAAGAAAATCTGTGTGCAGGTAAATATAGCTCTAAACCCACATGATATTTTAAATCATGGGTGTCAAACATAAGGCCCAGGTGCCAGAATCGGCCCAGTGCACACTTCAGTGCAGCCCACTGGATTTGGAAAATGTAGAGTAGGGCATAAATATTGAGTTTAAAAGCTGATAAAAGCCTTCCCCGTGGCCATTCATACTACACCAAAGTAATTACTATATTTTTCGGACTATAAGACTGAAAAATCCAAAAAATAGTCAGAATCCTTTAATTTTCTTAAAAATCGATAGTGCGCCGTATAATCCGGTGCGCCTTATGTATTAATTCTGGTTCTGCTTACTGACCTCGAACTGATTTTATGTGGTGCACGGCGCTCAAAAATCTGTACAACTTTGGTAAGCTACAAAGCTACAACGCTTGATGGATTGTTGGAGCAGTACGTCTACTGTAGTCAGGAGCCTCGCGGAGGAAAACGTAGTGAGCAACTAAGTAACAGCAATGAGACTGACTCGGACAATGACGAGAGGGATCCGGGCATGCTTGATGCCGAAATCGCCCAACTGTTAAACTCTGAAGATGAAGAATTTGATGGATTTGTGGAAGAGGAATGAACTGAAAAAGTGAGTGTATTGTTCTGTGTTTTTGTGTTACAACTGAACAGTGTTGAGAGTTACTGTGAATGAGTTGAATAAAGTTTGACTTATCTGACTGTTTTGTTTCGCTTAATGCGCCTTATAATCCAGTGCGTCTTATGTATGAAAATAGACCCGTTCATTGATATTGTTCCTTATAATCGGAAAGTTATGGTAAGTATTAGACAGTTTTTTATCACCATCTAATATAGAAATTTGTCTTTTTTTATGGGTGCAAAATTTAAAAAATAAAAATAAAAAGTACCTTTTCTGTGAATTAACAAACATCTTTCTGCTTTATAATGAATATATTACAAGAAAGCCTTGGCAATGAGCTACTTTAATTTTTTAATGCAATTTTACACATTTATATCTTACAATTTAAAGAGTCGTGCCGACAGATCTTTCTTTAATACAGCAACATTTCTATGTCATGTAATGCTGATATGTTATGAGGATATAAATATTTTTTAAAAATGTAAACAGTTAAACTTTACTTTGATAGAATGGGGAGTTTCACTGGTCCGGGCCATTTAAGATGAAATTGGGATATATGTGGCCCACAGTGTAAAATGAGTTTGATATCACTTTTTTAAATGATGAAGGAGACATCAATGCAGTTATAATTCAGAGTTTACAGCAATATAGAAAAAGCCTGTTTGTAGCGGCTGAAGCGGATGTGTATCTCAGTTGTCGAGCAGCACTCTGACATGCACATTTACATAGCTCGCTCTCGTGTCATCAAACACACCCTCTCAATTTGGGGATCTATTTAAGCTGGGAGATTTCCTCTCTCCTTCTGACATGTCAGTACTGCAGACCTGAATCATTATTTCAAACTCTCCGACACTCGAGCATTCACCTTTACGCTCCAAGAGGATGTTTTCTCATCACTCCAGTGATGGTGCCTATAGATGCCAAACTTTAACTATATTTTGATCCTATAATAAAAAGGAGCTGTGTGACTAAAAGTACAAGGTAATGTGGCAGATTGCTATTATGATGATGATTTGAAATGTTTTTGCAGAGAAATGACTGCGTTTGATTAACAGGCTGTGAAGAATCACTAGAACCACATCAGCAGCTGGGATGATACCGTGCATGAGGTTTCCATAAAGTTTTGTCAAACTCCTTCTGACAAACAGATTGTGTGATAGCTGAGTGTAAATTTTAAAACATACTCTCGATTCTGTAAATATTTTGTATGGTTAGGGTTCCAGAATGATGTTTCCTCAGGGCAGGGCAGTTGATTGAATTTTATTTTCAATAAAATATAAGCTATCCAAGCTAAAACACTTAGTGTGCCACAGCCCATTTCACAATGATCATCTAGCTTTGCTATTGTTATAAATCCAGCACAGCCCTTCAGGGCACCGTGCTTTCGCCTGTCCCTAAATGGCCCGACTCTCTCCCTGCCTGGCCCTCGCCTGGTAAGATTAGCTCAAGCCAAGAGAGCAAAAAGAGAGCATTTGATCAGGAATTTTAACTTTAATTTTCACATTTATTAATTTGCGGAAAATCACATCTGAATCATGCACACACACATCATATCATAAAGAATTCAAGATTAACTAATTACCTTTCAATCCGCGCGTTAACAGTGATTAAATCAAAAAAAAGCTCAGCGTTATCCGAGCACACGTGCTGGCAGGTGTACAGAAGCTGCTCAGCTGCTGTGTGTTCTCCAGCTTGATTAAATAATGAGAGATTATAATACACGCGCACACAAAAACAACGTTCCCTGTCCTCCCAATCTAGGAACTGGCAGTAAGACCTGTCTCATTCTCCTCGCTCAGCAGAGCAAGTAATACCAACTAATCCTAGACACAGAAAGACACTGTGGGGCTGAGAGCAGGACAGAGAATAAATGATAAAGCTAATGTCATTATTTACAGTTTTTGTACTGAAGCTCTTTCTTCAGCCATTCAAACTTTTAGCCTCAGACCCCAGGATTGTGCAAGCCTGTGGGTTTAAGGAAATGTGTGATTTTTCTGTGTGTGTGTGAGTGCTTTGTTACCAGCGCATACCCGGTGTGACACCATGCAAAGAGTCGCAATCCCCAACAGTGTTCATTTAGAAGGGTTCACATTGGCAGCACAGACACACGCACGTGCACACACGCACACACACGCACAGAGGAAGCTCCCAGGCCTATCCTATCCACTGTGATGTAATGAGATATCTGCTGTTTCCCATTTGAGCCTCTTTATCCTCCACAGAACAGAAACAACTGATGGAGATGGGATGGGGATGGGAGAGGATAGAAACTAAAGGACACGAAGCAAAAGCAGATTCCTCTGCTTCTCTCTTTTCTCTCTCTCTCTGTTTAAGGCAGTAATATGTCTCCATCTGTGTCTATAGTATTGTAATGGGTGGGTCTCACTACCCTGCCTGAGGAAATTGCTTTATAGTCCCTCTGCCCTCCTCTATACGTGGACACACACATGCACAAACAGACCCCACACACTCTCATGGCAGTAGCCCCAGTGACACTGCTTAAATATTAATGACCTGATTCTCTCTCATTAATAATAGCTGCAGTGCTGATTACTCTGTGAATACCACTGAGTGTGTGTGTGTGTGTGTGTGTGCGTGTGTGTGTATACACATGGAAGTATGCCTACTCACAGTGCGTGAGCCAAGTATTTGTTCTGCCTGTCACTGGCATATTATACTGTGAATGACTCCAAAATGATCACTGACATTGCATTACTGAGGTAAATTAAATATTATTGAATTACATAACACCAGGGATGTTAAAGGTTAATGTACGATGATAAATCCATTGTAATTTATGTCAGCGTTGGTGTTTGTGTTTTGCAAAGGACAAAAGAGCAGAAGTGTGGCCGGTGGATGCAGGGATAATATGAAGAGACGTGCACAGACACAAGGGAAAGAATTTAACGTGGCGAAGCAACGTGCACACACACGCACACACAAATAAATACAATTGCAAATGCAAAGACATACAGAAGCACTCACACAGACTAGCATTCGCTCAGTTAAGCCATGCATGAGTCGTGTGCGATGCAGCTGGCTTAAGCTAGCTTAGTACCAGACACAACACACTGAGTCACACACACACACACACACACACACACACACACACACACACACTAAGGGAAAGGGAAAGCAAGAGTAGACATCAGTATCCAGTGGGTTGTAATGGAGAGCTATCCTATCCTCTGCTAAGAATAGCAAGGGCTAGCCATGAAAAGGAAGAGAAAGTAAGGCTGCAGATAGAAAGGGGAGTGTGACACCAGGAGCTGTGTGTCCTTTAGGAATGATGAGTCAGGGGAATTACAGTGGCACACGTGTCAAATAAAAAGAAACTCAAAAATGACGTATTAACTAATAAATGATTTTTTGCTTGTGATATGCCGGCTTAAGATAAAATACAACTACAGGCATCACTTTTGCAAGAAAAGGGCACCGTACTAATGCCTCAGCTAGTGATGTGTGTTAAAGTGCGCGCACATACTCACACACATATATGTGTGTGTGTGTGTGAGTGTGTGTGTGTGTGTGTTCGTACTTAAGAGTCTCAAACACCTGAAAAATTCACATTTCTCATTTCCCTGATGAATTACACTGAGCTGTATTTAGACAGGAGGAAAGAAAGTGCTAAACAACAAGAAGAAGGAAGGTACTGTGTGTTTGTTAGGGTTGTAACACAGTAACAGGTCAGCTGAATGTGGGCCTAGATTTAAAGGATCCACATGCAGTGTTGTCTCAACAACCCATGTAACAATTGTTTTAGTATCCTGCTCTTCTTCTTCTTTTTTCTCCTCTCCTCCCACTTGACTGACATCTTCCTCACTACCCAGTGCAACCCTAAACCTCACCCCCCCCAGGCACAAGTCAGACTTTTACACCCAACCTGCTGCCCACCCACCCCAGGACACTCTGGCCCTGGCTGTCGTTACCTGCACTGTCTGTCTCTGGCTGATGGAAATCATCTTATTAGAGCTGTGCTAATGTCTGCTCTGGATTCCTGGGACACTCCGGCTGCCCCTATTTTAATTGGCTGCCTCTATTAATATTTCATTCGTTTAAATACAGCACGCCACCTTTCACTCTGCTGCCTGTGACCCCACTGGTGGCTCCTCGCTATGTCAGACTGGGAATATTGATAGGGGAAAATTGTTTTAACAGTGACACACCACATTATTGCTTTGGATATTTTGTGTGCTGCATAGTTTAAGTGTGCTTTGTGAACACCTGAGTGAAATTAATTTGTTGTGGAATTGATTTGGAACTGGAATCGATCAGTTATGGCAAAAAGACACAGTAATTGAAGGCGGATGAGAAAGGTTTGTGTAGCTTTCTACTTGATATGTCACAGAACTTCATACACTCGTTAAGCCTTGATTCCCTCGTTAGGGTTTGTAAGAGAGTCGACGTGTCATTTGGACTCAGCTAATGAAACAAGCAAAGGAATACTATAAAGAAGGTATCAAAGTTCTTCCAGCTGCCGTTTTCTATCATCCATAATGTCACTATTAAAAAGCACTAAGAGGAGCCGTGGAAATCAAGGCAAAACCTGGAAGACCAAGAAAAGTTTAAAATGAAACTGTGCTTCTGGCAGAATGAAAGGTTAAACCCCAACATGACTGCAAAAGATCTGCAGGACCAGATGAAGTGGAAATTTCGTCTTTTGAATGAAAAATATTTTATAGGGACACTTTAACAAATGTGGCAATGATCCAAACTGTACTTCAAAATGTATTTATAGGGACATGTTAGACACACATGCTTTGAGACTGGTCTGCAACCACCTGGCAACAACTGGTCAACAGGAAAAAAGTCTATCCTCTGACTGGTGGTGAGTGGTTCCTGGTAGTCGCTGTGAAACTAATTGCTAAAGTCACAGTGACACTGGCCTAGAGATCAGCTAGTGAGTGACCCCCTGGTAACAAGCGGTCGCTAGGGAAAAGCGTGTTTTCTGTAAATGTTGGCGGAAGTTTGCATAGAGGATGCCGACTGGTCCCCAAACACTTGCAAACTACTCACCAAGTGTGAAAAACTGTTCAAAGTAAAAGTTGCACATTTTGAAATGTGTTGGTTGCAGCAATAAGGCACAGCTTTTATTTTGAAGCTGAACATTTTCTGTTTCCAGTTTGTGTCACACTTTTCAAGTTTCACCAGCCTCCAGCAATCGCTCGCAAGCTGGTTGGGGAATATACATTTTTTCATAGCAACTGTTTGTTTCCAGGGGGTCAGCGACTGGTGTCTAGACACTTCACTGGTGTGACTGAGGTCTTATTTATTTTCCAGTCTTCAGTTTCAGAAGCTACTCAATAAGTATGGTGAGAAGGAGTAACTGGGAAATGACATTTTAATTTTATGTGGGCTACAGAACGCAATCCTGCTTAAATTTCGACCTTTGCAGAATAAGCCCAACAAACATCTAAGTGAGACGCGTGCTCACTCTGTACTTGCTGAAAAAATGCAGGTGAGCACATTGCTCGCTCAGGAATGCACAGATGCAAACACATATGTGCGAGCACAAATGCACAAAGAGCCTGGGGCTACCACCGGGACAGAAGTGCAGCTGGAAGAAGGAAAGGAGGAAACACAACAAGAGGAACAAGTTAGGGTTTGTGACATGAAAAGTGAAGAGAAAGAAGAGAAGAGGTAAAACAAATGAATGTAACTGTTGTTCTAGTTCACAATCCTTCACCGACTCATTACATTTCATAATTATTTTCTCAGCTCTGTTGTTTTTCTGGTATTGTGGTTGATATTTTTTGACAACAGCAACTCTGGGCTTCCCTGGCTCTGAATCAGGAATCCTCCACACACCTTCTATAAGGATTAAGTACTCTATCTGTAGAGTGCCAGAGAGTCTGATGTGCATTCCCTGTGTAATTTTGTGGTTTATAGTTAAGCAGGTATTTTCTGCTCGAGGTGAAATTCAGTCAGCAGGGTGTTTACTGTAAATTGTGGTGGTTGCATTATTCACCATATATTTGGTGGTTTGTTTGTTTATAGAAAGAGTTCTAATACATTTATTATATAAAACCATTCATGGCCCAGAAAATGTCTCATAAATTGTGTCAAATGATGTCACCTGAGTCAGGTTCAAGATGAAAAAACAGTCACCCTGTGGTGATAGTTAAGAAAGGAACAGACCTATGTAGAGATGCACCAGACTGACTCCTTTGGCCCCAAATATTACAGTTTTCAGCTGATTCAGTCTGTGCCAGTTAAAAAAAAACACCACATTTCAACAGTGCAATGCAAAGTTAGCGTCATATCCTGTTATTATCAGTGCAAAAAGTCTGAAAAACTGCTGCTAATAACTTGTTTAAAGATTCTGCTGTATTGATTTTGCTTTGTTCCAGTGCCATGATGATAAATGATAGTGTTTTTAGTATTTAGTATTATTAGTATTAGTATCCAGTATTCTTCTCAGAGAGAAGCGTGAGAAATCAACACTTAAATCACATAAATCCCACATGTTCATTCATTATTTTAGTGTAAAATCAGTGTTTTAATTTTATTTGATGCTATTGTAATGTTAGGTGTGTAATATTAGTTCAAGGCTATACTTAGCAGGCTCTAAGCAATTAGCAGCTAATTGTGTTTTCTTTTTTCTTTGCATTCGATTAAAAGCAAAACACTTACATTTGTTATAGTCAGCCACGCAGGACCGGGTAAGCAAAAACAGCTGTTATGAATTTCAACTCTTCAACAAAGTACTAAACCAAGTAAAGTTATCAATCCCAAACTACTGTCTGCTGTTCTTAGTTCATAAAAGTTCAGTATTTGGAAAAAGCTGAGGATTTGCCACATTATTTGGACCCTATAAGAGATAGCGTTCAAACTTGCCATTGCATTAGATTTTATTTGACAGTCCTAAAAGTGAAAATGCAAGCACAGGTAGGATTATAATGTGACAGCCATGGCAGCTAGGAGTCAGTCCGCACATGTGTGTATGTGAATGATGGCAGCTCCTGCGGCCTTCAACACCCATCTGTCATACGTCAACTAAGCTCTGCACTGCTGCCATCTCAATCAGCTGACATAATGTTCCACACACACACTTTCTCTGTCTCTCCCCTTTCTCTAATAAACACACACATATACACGTATTATTTTGACAGCGTGCCACCGTGAGTGTGAGTGGCGAGAGAAACACACACTGTGTCCCCATAGCGTTCCCTGATTAACGAGATGGTTTGTTCTCTTCCTCAGACATCGGCCAATCAGGCACGAGGACACAAATCTCTCCCCACTGGTGATACTGAAGGCCACCGGCCACTATTTATTGGCAATCTCAGCCCTAACTGCCCAGACAGAGAGAGCAACACGCTTGCACAGGCAGACACCACCAACGTGTCTGCCTGTGTGTGTTTTTCATGTGCTCCAAGTCAAATTTGCTACAGGAAATATGATGGCAGGCATATAATAAATATAAGTATTACAACGATGAAATAACAGCTTGAAAAACCCCCCACAAAAAATACACAACAATATACATGGAGGAATCTCCTCATTTTTGTCTGTGTTGGTGTTTAAATAGAGTGCAGGTATTAAAGCTGCAACCCACCACATCGAGGCTGTGATTAAAGCAGATTAGGCCTTATAATGGTGTTTAATTAGTCCCAAAACTCATGCACATCAAAATCAGGGGCATGCACATGATATGAGCACACACAACAGTATATGTAAGCATTTGTGTTTTTTTGTGGATGTGATGTTGCAAGAATGAATGAGGCCAGAATAAGGACAAATGGACCTTCTACACTATGCATCTGCAATTCATTGAAAAAACACTGGTTTATTTGAACTTAACAGTTGCCACTGTGATTGTTAGATACGGAAGCGTAGAGCTGCCACCCAGGCAAAAGAAAAATAGAAGTATATCACGTTATAACGTGAAAAGTTTATTGTTCTAACAAGATACTTTTCATGTTTGTACAATATACTATCATGTTTGTACAATATACTTTTGACGTTTGAACAATATAATATCACGTTATTACAATATGCATAAATATCACGTTCGTACAATATAAATATCACGTTCGTACAATATAAATATTATATTGTACGAACGTGATAATTATGTATATTGTAAAAACGTGATTTTATGTTGTTCAAACGTGAAAAGTATATTGTACAAACATGAAAAGTATCTTGTTAGAACAATAAACCTTTCACGTTATAACGTGATATACTTCTATTTTTCTTTTGCCTGGGTGGCAGCTCTACGCTTCCGTAGTTAGAGGCTGGCTAACATATTGGCTAATATTAGTTGTTTGCTGTTAGTGGTTTCATAGTGCAGTGGCTAACACATTAGCCTAAAATGCAAAAGATCATTGGTTTGAGACCATGGAAAGATACAAATCCCTCAAAGGGTGCATCAGGAAACAGTGGTGTGGTGACTCCTCCCCCTCACTCATGGCAGATGGCTGCCCCTCCCTGAGCTTGGTTCTGCTGGAGGTTTCATCCTGTTAAAAGGGAGTTTTTCCTCCCTACTGTCACAAAGTACTTGCTCATAAGTTGTAAAAGTTTTCTTCAGAATACTTAAGCTTACCTTGAGATGACTATGGTTGTGATCTGATCGTATAATGAATAAACATGAATTGAAATTAAATAACTGAGCAACTGAAACACACTATATGCTGACCAATGTTATCGACTTCTATAAAGACCAATAAAGGATACGTGAAAATTAAAAAATTAAGAAGCAATGAGAGAAAACAATGTTTGCAAGTGTTATGAGTTTTTACGTTATACAGTTTGTCCACCAGAGGACAAACTTTGTTGTTTTAAAACCGCATTCCACAATAAAGTTCAATTCAATTTTATTTATATAGCGCCAAATCACAACAACAGTTGCCTCAAGGCGCTTTATGTTGTAAGGTAGACCCTACAATAAAACATAGAGAAAAACCCAACAATCATATGACCCCCTATGAGCAAGCACTTTGGCAACAGTGGGAAGGAAAAACTCTCTTTTAACAGGAAGAAACCTCCGGCAGAACCAGGCTCAGGGAGGGGCGGCCATCTGCTGCGACCGGTTGGGGTGAGAGAAGGAAAACAGGATAAAGACATGCTGTGGAAGAGAGACAGAGATTAATAACAGATATGATTCGATGCAGAGAGGTCTATTAACACATAGGGAGTGAGAAAGGTGACTGAAAAGGAAATACTCAATGCATCATGGGAATCCCCCAGCAGTCTACACCTATTGCAGCATAACTAAGGAAGGATTCAGGGTCACCTGATCCAGCCATAACTATATGCTTTAGCAAAAAGCAAAGATAGTGTCTGTCTCCCGAATCCAAACTGGAAGCTGGTTGATGTAACATCACTGAAAAGTCTTTTAATGACAGGCGAACAGCTAGCTAGCTAGCTAACAACAAAGTAAGAGTAAATACATGCCATTGAAGTAAAATTAATCAAATAAATAAATAAAAATTAAAAATCAGCTTAATGCAAGATGATTGTATGAATTATTCAATGAAATACTGCCTCTTTTAACCTCTGGGCTTAATTGGAAGGATTTAGCAGGGTTGGTTCTGTAGAACTTCAGCTAAACATTAGTAATTGCCTTGTTTATCTGTTTTCACAGTAAAAATAACCCATGTAGAGAGGTTGTGACAGTGTCACAGCTTTCACCAAAGACATATTCCTGTTTTGTTCGCTGAAATCTGAAAACAGCTCCTCATGGCAGTCTTTTTCTTTTTTCTTTTCCTGAAAGCACTTGATGACAGCTTTGTTTGTGAAACATTTAATTGTGTTCCCATCAGTTATTTTAAGAAGACGTTAATTGTTTACAGCCTTTCTTTGTTTAATGGCCCCTAACATCATATCTCAGTGGCTAAATTACAGATAATCCTGCCATGAACTTCAGCCTTAGAACCGCGGCAATGTAGCATCTTTGCATCTCTCCTGCACTTCACTTATCTACTCATGATCCTGTTTCTATCTTAAAACCTTTGCATTCTAGTTCAAGTCAAAAAACAATAAACAGCATACGTAAGACAGATCCTAAATATACATAAGTGATAAACTACCAGAGGACTTATGAGAAAGGAAGTCTGCAAGCTACTGCACTCTTGTGATATTGACGCCATCTCACATGCAGAGCGACACAGTGGGAAGAAATGTGTAAGAAGAGCGAGAAGTGAACTTGGCCCAAATTCTGAACTGTCGTGCATGTGAGTCATGCTGAATATTGCATAGTCAGAACTGCTGTGATGGCAAACATGGCTCAAAGTTATCTCGGCACGCAAGCCAGAGAAAAATTATTATAAAGGAGGGGGGAGAAGCGGGGAAGGAGTGAGAACATTAATGAATGGATAAACTGCAAGATTATCAGATTTAAGGAAAATCTGTAAGAGTTAAATCCCCTTTTAAAAATCTTTCTTTTGCTTGAAAATTTTAATAGCCATCAAATATATTTATCTCAACTCTGAGTGGCATGCTGACTGTATAAAACTAAGACTTCAGTAGCTGATTTCCAGTCAAAATTAAGTAAATAGGTTTTTTGAAAAATGCACTGTCCAATTATATACTCGGCCCCTGAAAGTCACATTCAGCCGGCCATCTGCTACCCCAGCTCCATCTCCCCAAAAAACTTAAATCTTGAAGCCTCCCCCCCAAAAATAAATTCAAATCCATACACTGTTTTCTATTGTCCAGGATGGACACTGCCTTTTGCTCTGTGTCATCTGGGATAGACTGTCCTGCAACCCTGAATATAATACAGTAAGTGGTCAGAAAAATGGATGGATATTTGCTTTTTGGATTTGGATCAGAAACCCAAACAAAATAATTCATTTTAACCACTTGATTTTCTTCATTATTAGTTTATTAGTTATTCAAATACCATTTTTCTTTTGATATAGCCTTGCATCCCTTTTGGGGGTCTTTAGAGGTGCGACGGCGCACAAGCTGGAAGGCTAAGAAACAGAAGTCAGAGCAAAAGACAGAGACAGATGGTTGAAAGTCAAGAAGAACATGCTGAGAAACAGAGGTCAAAAGGAAAATGCATGGGTACAGAAAAGTTTGCCATGCTGAATGAGCAGAATAAGCACAGAAAATACACAGAAGCCTAAATAGTGCCAAAAAACTGGGGTTTATCAGACTGCCTGGGAATACTTTCAGAAATCTCCCAGAGTTCTGAGCAATGGTGAAGTCTGGAGAAAGTGAGGGATCACAGGGGGAATGTGGGTAATATGCCAAGGAAGCGAACTAACTTTTCTCTGGTGTCAGCACATCTACTGTGGAGACTGATCTATCTCCCTCTCATTGCTACAGGATGACACACATGGCAGGAGAGGTAGAGTCTACACGTAAGCTGCTTTTCGACAACACACAGCCATACACACAAGCAAAGAGCGCCGCACTCATGACATGCCAGCTCGCTCTGTAATTCTCTCAGTGTGATTGTGACCACAGCTGCAGAGGACTATTACATAAAAGCAGAGACCTTCAGTAGTTCAACTGACTACACAAACCACTGGTTTGGTTATGGCTATTAAACACTTCTCAGTTGGAACAAACTGAAATGTTTTAACACATCAAACTGACCCTGATATGATTTTTAAAGGTTTTACTTATTGGTTATTATGCGGTTATCATCATTGCTCCTACACAGAAAAGTCTGGATTGTCTGCACAATGAAGTACATTTGATTTAATGCAATGCCCAATGACAAATGATCTCATTAGTTTTCTTCACCACGACAAGGAGACATTTTCCTTGAACATGTCTAAAACTGGAAAACAATATGCAGATTCAGTGTTATGTATTTCATGTCCAACTACATAAAAGTTTCTTATGACCTCTCCTTTTTGAATTGCCCGAAGAACATTTTTCCTTCTCTTCCTGACGTATAATTTTTCATTCATGTGTTTAAAGTCTTCCAGACTTCAAATTAAAGTGGACATCGCAAAATCAATTATGATTTTTTCAAAATCATAAAACATGAGAAAACTTTCCAAAGAAAGTAAAAGCATGGCTGAATGTGCTTTTTTTAAACTTTTTTTTCAGCTCACAATGACATCAGGAGAGCATCATAGTACCACCTCCAGCTAGAACAGAACCTTTGCCAAAGTCTAAGACCTCACCAACACACTTTGCATGATATTGGACTGAGAGAAGACCATTTGAGACCATTCAAGTAAAAGTTGCACCTTTTAAAATGAGTTACTTTTGAACAATAAGGCATTTCAGAAAGCACAAGTTTCCCTTTGAAAGTAAATGTTTTCCATTTCTGGTTTGCACTGGACTTTTACAAGTTTATTACTACCCAATGTCTTCCATGCAAACTATAGGCAACTGCAGCACTCTGCATGCAATCAAAAACAATTTTTTGATGTGGCACCCTGTTTGCAAGCAGTTTCACCTAGTGACAACTAGAAACCTCCAGGAACCCTTTTTCGGGATCGCTGTCCAATCTATGGGCCTAATCTTAGATGATATTTGGTAACCTGATGCTAGCTAGAAAGGTGCAGCCTCGTTCTGGAATGGGTGTGGCAAGCAGCAACTCATTCACATTTAAAGCAACAGATGCTTGAGCAGACTTAAAAGCTAGGGATGTACAGATATCCTGGAATAAAGTATTTGTATTATGAGCTGAGATTTCAATGATTCTGGGGACATGTGAGTCTGAAATGAACCTGTTGTAAAATAACTGAAAAAGCCAGTCTTCATTGCAGAATGAGGTAATGCTGGTGTTTGAACACACGAACCGCTAATGAAGGTAGTGCATTATTTATATTTTTGCAGTATTATGAAAAAAGTGTTTATAGCAACATTTTACCAATGTAAACAGAACATTTTATACTGCTGCATCTTCTCATTAACAGACTAATTAACAAAGATACGTGTTTTTCTTGTCTGTGTCTAATCTGCTGTTTTTGTCACTTCCTGTTTCCCACGCTGTCAAACCGAGTGCTGTTCTCATTATTCTGATAATCATCTTGCCAGACTAATGTAAGTCAATCAGTATCTTTAAAATGCAGCTCAGTTCTGTCATTCATGCACCTTATCCCAGACACTCAGAAAGCCTCATCCAAGTTATCATCGTCCATTTGCTCCAGTATCAGCGTCAAAACTCTGGAGGTCCTGCTGGTTCATCGGAGTCTCGGCATCAAACAGTGATCTCTCGTTATTGAAATAAAGTAGTCACAGGAAATGCAGTGTCCTAGTAAGTGAGCAGTCAGAAACTCTTTCTCAAAAAGTTATTTCTTAAGGACAACAATGTTAATAAGAGGAAAAACTGTAAAACTCAATCTTAAATTCATAAATTAAAGCAGAAATTATGTTTTATCCAAATAGCAGATTAGTTCATTATCAATTTTTAACTTTTTTATTTCACTTTTCTACTTAATTGTGACCAGTCGCATTATAGATAAATAACAATGCATTAGTTGGCCTTTCATCCACCCTCATAGTGACTAAATTTAATGCTGCAGTCCTATTACAAAAAGGGTTTGCAGAGCCTTAGAGAAAATTCACTAAAGTAAAAACAACCTTTAGACTACTGCAGCTTTATTAAATGGTAACTAATAATGATCATATTAATAAGCAGGAGTTTGTCTCCTACAGTACCACTACTGTATTACTGTAATTGCTTCACACAAGCACATATGATTAAAAGTCAGGGATCAACGGTATATCAACCACAAAATGACCCATCTGGATTTGACGGTCACTCCGGGTCAGTGGGTGCAGTAAACAGAATGACAAAACGGGTATTTTCATCTCCTTCTAAGCTCTAATCGGGCCTTGTTTTCTCCTCCTTCTCTTCATCCTCTCATCTCTACGCACTCGCCGCTTTTGTTCGAGCTAAATCTGAACACATCAGACTAATGCTACGAGACGTATCAGCCGGCTCGGTGGAAGAAAAGACACAGGAAGAAAGGGATGATTGATGATTCCCCTTCCCCTCCCTCATCTTTCTTCATGACATTGAAAAAAAAAGGCACTGATTAAAAAAAAAGAAAAAAACCCAAACTTAAATACTATGTTAACCATAAGAGAGTTTTCCCAGTGTCATAACTGCAAGCGTCTATCTTCGATACTTGCATTACAGCCTTTGTGGAATGAACAGGCACAGAGCTGCGCTTTATTCAATTAAAGTCCCTAGGGGGCGCAGCGGCAAATGAACTGCAGCCTAACAAACTCCCACCACTACACATCACCCTGCTAATCAGGCAAAGGCAACAAGGCGCACACACTCTGACATTTTCAATCTCGCTGCATTGATATCTGAGCTTTACGGCTATCGTGCAAACAGAAACACACAAACTCAAAAAAATAAAATGCTCAATTTACACAAGCTGCAAACAGAAACAAAATATGTGGTTTGACTTTATTACCAGTAAAATTAAGAAACTTAGTTGAAGGTACCTACATCAATAACACTAACCTTCAGCTTTATCATATATCACCATGTGAGTCGGCTGTAATATCAGATGAAGTACACACACACACACACACACACACACACACACACAATAAACTCTAAAGAACTGTGTATTTTAAATATCACATGCTGCACATCTAAAAAAAAGCTAAACAAAAGCACAAACCCCTTCTCTACACACTCACTAATAATTTTGCTTTTGAGGAACATGTTTACTCGTGCTTGTAAGCGCTGCACACAGGATGAGGAATCTGCTGTAATAGCGCTGAATGCATCTCTGTCTCCACAGGGATGAAAGCCTCATTCACATGAGAGGCTCCATTAACCTCCGAATCAGCTGCTTCGGTATTACATCCTCTTCACACAAACATTCCTGCATTAACCTACACAGTTTTTCAATGAATGGTTTCTCATCCTGTGCACCATTATATTGCAATTTGAAGTCCCCGTACACCCACACAGGCACTTTAAGTTATTTTGGCTGATTATAGTTAATCTCACACTTATGCTGGGTTGAACTGCAATGGAAGTCAGTAATAAACTTGGTGTACTTATCCAGGTTATTTGGTTCCAAGCTGCCTTGCCATAACAGATGCAAGTGAGTAGAAATTATCCTGGGAGGAACCATAATCAGGAAAAATAACTTTTTATTTATTTTATTTATTTATTTATTTGTACCGGAGCCGTGTAGAAGGTTTAACCCTTGGAAACAATGTCAAAATCCTGCCAAGGCGCACACATCATGGCAGATTTTTTTTTTTTTTAACATTTTTTTTAGGAATGGCAGCGGATCCGGCGCTTCTCTGAGGAGTGCCAGATTTAACACAGAGTGTGTGTGAGTGTGTGTGCATGTGCATGTTTGCAGCACTGTGACAGTAGTGGGAGGAAGGAAGTCACACACCATCTCATCTTCCTTGAGCGTCTGTCCCTTAGGTTGGCTGGTTATATAACTGATGTTAAGACAGAACGCTGGCCACCTCCAGGGAGGTATGTGGCACGAAATTGTAGTTACACAGTACCTGCTGCCTTTTGCCAGTCCTGTGATGAAGCCTGTGCAGGTAAAAATAATGCATCTTATTGTATTAACCTTGCACATTTACAGTCCAATTTATTACTTTTGTCCATTAGATCAATAATATAACACATTTAAATCTGACGCAATAAACCTATCTTTGTTTTTATTTATTTATTTTGTCTTTAAGTATATTCTATAACTGACCAAGGCTTAACAGCTGTATGATGTAATTGCAATGCCTGAATAAGTTCTAATGTCATCATATGTAAACATGCTATATAAATACACCAGATGTGGGTCTGCGTCTCCAGTAGGGCTTTGCTCTGTCCTTCACACAGTTTCCCACCACAGTGGGAGAGTTTCTGTACGGGCTGTGTTTTTAATATTCAGCGCTGTCTGACTTCCAGCCCTCCTCGTCTGCTCTGTGCTCTTGACGCAACTTCTGTATTTTTAGCATAATAGAGAGGAGAGCCCTTTCTTGGACACTCGTTGGATACTTCGGAAACAGGATGGCGCACGTCTTCTAGAATCACAGCTAGAATGTCTATCTATCTATCTAAATCTAAGCTAAGCATTAATCTCTGTGATCTTTTCAATACTGCACTTCATTTACAATTTAACTAACGGTGCTGAAAAAAACAAAAACCCAAAGAGAACCCTTTTGAAGAAAATCCAGTTAAAAGGCCGCACATTTAACTATGTAGTCGAATTTCACCATCAAGGGCAAGGCTCTGAATATTTGAACACCACACCAGAGGCAGTACAGAGGCTCAGAAAGGTGCTAATCTTGTCAGAGCACTATGATCACCATGATTATAGTGACACTCTCTCAATCACTAGGCCTGTAATAACGCTCTACCCCTTCATCCCTGTAAGGCTTCCCTTCTCTTCCACCCTCATCTTCACCTCACTCACTCTCTCTTTGTCTTGCAGGCAGACAGACACCCACGCACAGACACATGCGCACACATGCACACAAACACACAGACAGACTGTGTGTGCGTGGGTCAGTGCGGCACCGGTGGCTGCAGACTGGAACAGAGGTCGGCCGCACCCTGCTATTATCCCCAGAGACCTGTTCGGTTTAAAGGCAGCGCTGTGGCGCACTGAGTGACAGCTCAATGGAAGGCCTGCTGGGAGCTTACAAGCAGGTGAGGAGTCAGACAAACCAGAGGGAGAACACACACAGAGGGACATAGTGCAGGCACACCGGCAACTACACACCTACACACCGGCAGACACATAAACATCAATGCTCTTAGTTGGCTGTGAGTTAAACAGGCAAGGAATAAAACTGTCAAATGCAATGGGAAGCACACATACATGCAGGGACACATGACTACACAAACACACACATGCTGAGTATGGTAATAAGGCAGTCATGTTCTTCAGGGATGGAGCCAGTGGCCACAGAGAGAGAGAGAGGAAGCAGCTGGCTGTTAAAATACTTCCCCTCCTAGCACTGTAATTTCCTCCCAGAGGCACACCTGGCCAACACTCATTCACACATATGTACTGTATCCGCGTGTGTGCTTTGTGTATGTTTGCGCACAGTGCATGCATGCACGTGTGTTTTCGCACCTGTGTATGTGTTTCTTCTTTAGTTCTGCTTGACTGCACGCGCCTGTGAGTGTGTGTGTGTGTGTGTTTATGCTGTCACTAATGTTCACGGCTGATTCAAAGTGGATCCCTGCTGCCCAATATAACACCCATATTATTATACAGCATTACAAGTTATTACAAACATGAGGCACATGTTACAGAGGCAGCTATTGGCACAAAATCTGAGACTAGTATCTTGTTGAAGCCATTTTTGAAAAAAAAAAAGCCTGCAAAATTATTGTTAGAAAATTTGTGTATAAATAAAAAAAAAAAACCTCTTAATTCAATGGTTTTCCATTTACAGCTCTCTGTATTTATTTTGGAAAGCTAGCTTTAGTTTTGCCCCGCTTTTAAAAACAGTGAGGTTTGTAAATTAATAATTTTTGCTGCCAACTTTGGGGTTTTCCCTGCTTTAGATGCCCAGCCTTGGAAAATGACTTTGTTTACATAGGTTACATATGGTAAAGGTTCTCCTCCAGAACCGCTTCTTCTAGAGCTAAAAACACCACCCTTAAGACAAAGGTCAGACAGCTCAGTTTCATTCAGCTAAAGCTTAGAGAGCCATTTTATTCAAGGGTGAATGGAAAGACAGTGCTGGAATGGGATTATGTTGCTACAGGGAACTGGGCCAGATAATGCAAATTGACAGAAGCATTAATCTGCCAGTTAAAAGTGAGATGGGCGATGTTTCGAGGGACCCGATTGTGCAAGTGCAATGTACTGTGTCTGTTAAGCTGTGATTGCAGGAAATTTGTTGTCTGTTAACATGCTGTGATTAGGCAATCAGAACAGTTGGAAATTAATCACTATAAACAGATACATGCATATGAATATGTAGAATCTGTAGGCAAGGGACACATGTTTGGTACTAGATGTTCTGGTTTATTTTGGTAGTTTGAGCAATTTTGGTTGTGAGCTGGTAGAGAGAGACTAAGGAAGAAAACAGTGGCTGTGGCTCAGGTGGTTGAGTGGGTCGACTATCAGTTGGTGGATCGATCCCTGATTCCTCCGTGTGCTAAAGTATCCTTGGCCAGTTGCCCCAGTTGTGAGAGCGCAGGTACTTCAACTTCCTCCAACAGGTCAAAGACAACAATTAAGTTAGGCTGACTTAGGTTGATCCTAAACTGGCCTAAGGTGAGAATGTAAGCGTGAATGGTCTGACATCATTTTCCAAATTCTTACAGCTCCAATAAAATGATCAGTGTGGCTGTTCTCCCAGATGTTGCAATAAAATTTAGCATCCAGGCACCCATAAAAGAGGCTTTACAAGGGTTTAGCAGAGTTAGAAATTAGCAGGAACTTAACTCATTAGTTTCCATCTAAAGGTACTGACTTGTTCTAAAATAAATAAATAAATAAAATGTACAGCTGTCCTATCATTTTGAACATAAATAAAGACACAAAACTTAACAACAGGAATGCATGGAGAGTTTTTGAACTTGGGCTAGCTAACGTATAATAATGTGCTATCTGCTATGCTAGCTACAATGGTGCTACCTGGTGTGCTAGCTACAATGCTATGCTTAGGCTAATATAAACACATTAAGCCTCACCAGATAACACCGAACATCATCCCACAACATGAGATTAGTCATAAATTTCTGCATGGCTTGGATTACTCACTGTGAGAAAGTTGTGATCTTAGCAAATTATCAACAGTGTTAAGCGTTCAAGTATTTGGTGTTCCAGACACAGTCAGCCCTGTGGTTACACGATGAGTTTAAAGGATTTAGCTTTAGCTTTTTTGGTTGTGTGGAAGTCGTTTTTTTTCTCTTCATGCATTTAAAGCTTGTGGTCTGAAACAAAGGGGTTAAAAATGACTCAAGCAAGAGAGAATGTGACCTTCCCAGCATTTCAGGTGGCTATTTGGGATTTCCATCAAGAGGCACGCCATAATGCAAAGTGTCTGCTGGGGCCCCGGTTACACGCTGAAGATGAGTTCAGGCCATTTATGAGTTGCGTGTGCTCACATCTCTAAGTGCTTAGTCATGAGTCGCCTCTTAAAACCCTTGCACCATATGACTATCCATGTGTCACACCCGCAGACGGGGAGGTGGGGGCAACAGTGGTGGAGGGGATGCAGTTTAAGGAAACAAAAAAGGAGTAAAGTGAGAGAGTTAGGCAAAGAAAGATATACAGAGAGAGAGCGGGACCCGAGGGAGCCTCCTTCATTTTCTGGATGTGGGAGGCAGACATTAAGCTACAGTGACTAGCACTACTGGCCTCTGTCTGACCCTCTCCAACTTCCTCTTAGCTCAGGCCAAGACTGACATGTCATCGTATCGGCGCTGTGCAACGTGGCGCACACTAACAACACAACAGCACCAATCTAACAACAGCTCACATCAGCCCTGAACGCTAAAGCGGATTAGGGTACAGCACAAAACATACGAGAACACAGAGAATATCACCGCCTGCGGGGTAAAACAAATGCAGGCTTTGTATGCATATATAAAGCCCCGTGTAGCTGCCGCAGCCCTTCGCCCGGTGTCAGCCCACCAGCTAATTGCAGGCATTTCCCCCCAAGGTTGCAGGGAGCCTTTCTGCCTTGAGAACAAAATATCAAGCTTGGGAACGAAATGTCAGGGAAAACACAAGAGCTGCAATGAATTACATTTATATTATGTATATAAGTACAAAATAAAGCCAAATGATACCACGCAAACAGAATGCTAGAGCAATGCATCATCTAAAGCAATAGATCCGATGTAATTAAGTAATAATTCAGGATACAGTAACATTAATAAAGAATATTTATGTGAGATTCAGGCACACGTAAAAGAGTTCGTGAAGAGCGTTATGGGGAAAAAGCCCTCCAGTAGTCCATCTGTTTGGGCATGTCTCAGCGCCCTGGACAAAACACTGCAGTAGCACTAAAACACATGCTTTCATGCATGCAGCTGGAGGAACACACACACACATGCACAGACAGTCCTGCCTCCTAAGACTAAACATTCAACTACAGCCTTATAGGCTGGTCTCTGGAATTTGTCTGGGGCATAAAGTAAGCAAAGCAAAGTCAAACTCTGTATAAGAGAGCGGACGATTAAGGAAAATTAGCTGAACAGAAGGGCACTGACCAAAAACCAGATAAAATGAGATAAAATGAAATTACTGGGGAGGAAGAAATGCCTTATTAAAAGATGGGGCTCTGCCCGCCCAGCAGTAAAAAAAAAAAAAAAGAAGACAAATACGGCAATCCTTTGCTTTTTTATTGCCCCAGCAATTAATTGACAAATGTGTCACATTAATAATAAAGCTCGCTCTCTCCACTTTGGACATTGATTTACACCTTCCTCAGCTTATGGTGTAAGAAAGTGATCAATCTCACTCCTTCTTCATCTCCCTCTCTCTTTCTTGAGCTCCACTATTACCTTGCTAAATATAACTTCCTTCCCTCTGTCTTTAGCCAGGAAATGAGTCCAGCATTCAATATCTGGCTGTGAATTACACAAGTCTGGCATAGGAGATCTTCAGAAATGATTGATCTATTATTAATTAATTTGCTAATGTCCCCGATTGATCTACAGGTGGGGAGTGATTGTCTGGGAAAGAGAATATGAGGGGGATACAAGAGGAAAGTAAAAAAAAAAAGAAGAAGAAAGAATTGATTTCTTTTCAACCTGAGGAAGGTGGAGAGAAGAAGAATCTGTGTGTAAGATCTATACTGCACTTCTTGTATAGCGCTGAGCGATATGATGCAACAACTGGAAGGTAAACCTTGTGTTTACATAATGTTGTGGTCTAGAATAGCTAGGACAAAAATGATAAAAAGGAAAAAACAGAGAAACAAAGAGAGCGATCCACATCAAATGCTACTGGGAGCAGCACACGCCTGCTCGTCTGTCTGTCTGTCTGTCAGTCTGTCTGTCTGCTTAGCCTTGAAAATCCCAGCACTCAAAGCCAGACGACCACAGAACTCATGCCCACGCCATACACGCACACGCGCACAGACACAAACGCACGCACACACGCGCGCTCGCACAGTAGCCTGTTCTATCCTACGCTATTGATCTGCACCCCACTCTTCATTAGAAAGAAAGATTCAAAGGCAAGAAGGAGCAGTGAGACGTGTTGTGTGTGCCTATGTGTCTGTGCGCACGGAGCGTGTGCGTGCGTGTGTGTGTTCGCAAGTGCAAACGTGTGATCAAGGGAGTTGTGTAAGCTGTGTGTGGTTGTATATGTGCGTGTTTCCATAAAGTTTTTCTTTCTTTCTTTCTTTCGTTTTTGTAAACCCATATGCATGTGTGTATGTATGTATGTGGATGTACTGCCAGGTATCAGTAACAGTGGGAGCAGATCTGTGTTACTCTAATGCAGTCTGTCCTCACTGGGTGTTCCTATGGAAACTCTCTCTCTCTCTCTGTATATTATTAGACATTCTTGAGTCAACTGCTCAGAATAGGAAGACACAGATCTCATCTATTGCAATGCACTCAGTATAAAGTCCTTCGGCTCACACCTGAACTGCGCGGCAGCTTAATTTCCTTGAAATTATTTTCACTTTTGCGATCGTGGGAGATACTGACTCTTGAACTGGTCAGTTTATTAACTTGTAGACATCAGATCAATGAGAGCAACTGGAGGGTCACGTCTACTGACGCGGGCCTGAGGCGTGCAGAGCAATAGCGGCGCTCTATTTTCTGGTAATTTTTCCATTTTTGTTTGATTAATTCTTTTAGTAATAACACAAAACAAGAAGGCCTTGTGAAAAAATACTCACATACCTCCAAACAAAACAAAAACAAACAAATTTAATACTAGTAGTTATTGTAACATGTAACAGACTAATTAGTCCAGTTCTTTTTTGCAGACTTTTTGCAGTTCCTTTGATTTAGATCTGCTAAATAACAAACAGTATTTCTCACACGAAATTAAAGAAAGAAGTTTTCCCAGCAGATTCTGACAATAATGCGTGCTTTACATTTGCTTTAGTCAGTATATGAATGACTAAATATAAACAGGTGTGTTTATTGAACCTTTTTACAATTAAAATAAAGAAATAAATAATCTGAATCAATTTGTATATGAGTTTCGGTTTGTTTAGTTTATGTTAGCATATAAGGAGGTTAGGATTATGGCTTGATGATGTAGACCTTTCAAAAAGTCATGTATCTAAAACCTTCAGCTCTTTTGAATAGTATTGTATCTGTGGTTGAGAGCAAACTCAGTAAGACTGGAAAAATGTCATGCCAGATTCAAGGTCAACAACAACAGAGCAGGACACGGCAGTGGAAAGAGTGAAGTTTCTACCATGATCTATGTAAATATGAGTTAACGCAAGCTACTTTACTCCAACTGCAGGTACCAAGCTAGGATCAGTTGGAAGGTTGCATCAGTAAAGGTTTCCCTGTATGATAAAGACACCATTGCCAACCCAACCCCCACATAAACCATCATCTATTTGCATTATTTTATTGCTAAATAAGGTTGACCACTCATCAGCATTTAAAAAGAAACCCTTTTGCGGTCATTGTCTTCTGGCTGTGTTCCCTCTGTTTTTAAACATGCTATAGTGCAACCTGTTCTTAAAAAAAGGTGTCTTGATCATTGTGATTTTGTTAATTATAGGCCGATATCCAAACTTCCATTTCTCTCCAAAATCCTAGAGAAGATAGTTCTCTCGCAACTCCGGGCTTACCTGGATGCGCATGACATCTGTGATAAATTTCAATCTGGTTTTAAACCACGCCACAGCACTGAAACAGCTTTGCTGAGAGTCCTTAATGATCTTCTCTTAATTACTGATTCAGGGCATTCTGCTGTATTAGTCTTATTGGATTTGTCCTCAGCCTTTGATATGGTTGACCATAATATTTTATTAACGAGGTTAGAATGCACTGTGGGCATTCGGGGTGAAGCCCTTAACTGGTTCAAATCATACCTTTTGAACAGGTCCTTCTCCGTTACCTTGGGTACTTATTCTTCCTCAACTGCATCCTTATGCTGTGGTGTGCCCCAAGGCTCTGTGCTTGGCCCAATGTTATTCTCTTTATATATGCTCCCCCTAGGCTTAATCTTTGAAAAATATAACATTTCTTATCACCTCTATGCCGATGACATACAAATATATTTTCAATTACATGATGATGACATTGCTCCTTCGTTGCACTGCTTCCTTGAGTGCATGAGAGAAGTCAGAGAATGGCTTTCAGACAATTCCCTTATCCTGAATGAAAAGAAAACGGAGATTGTGGTGTTTGGCAACCATATCCCTAGGGGCCTATTAGCTGATACCTTTGGTTCCTTTGCCACTTCTTTCTCTGACTCAGTTAGTGACCTAGGTGTCCTGCTGGATAGCTCTTTCAAATTTAACAAACAAGTATCTTCAGTAATCAAATCTAGTTTTTATCAACTGCGCCTTATTGCTAAGGCTAAGCACTATGTCCCTCATAAAGATCTTGTAAAGCTCATTCATGCTTTTGTGACTTTTGGATTGGATTACTGTAATTCTCTCTACTTTGGTCTTCACTCCACTCTCCTTCACAGACTTCAGCTTGTCCAGAATGCTGCAGCTCGCCTCCTGACTGGCACTAGAAAGCATGCCTCTATCACCCCTCTTCTTATTGATTTGCATTGGTTACCCATAAAATATCGCATTGAATTTAAAATATTGTTGCTCACCTTTAAAATTTTAAATAATTTAGCCCCTCGTTATCTTGTCGATCTTCTTAGTCTATATGTCCCTGGGCGAGCCCTCAGGTCTTCAACCCAATTACTCTTGGCTCAGCCTAGATCTAGACTTAAATCTAGGGGTGACCGTGCTTTTGCCCTGGTTGCACCGAATCTGTGGAATAACCTTCCTATCGCTATCCGTGCGTCAGACTCCGTTTTATCTTTTAAATCCCGTTTAAAAACTCATTTATTCAACATAGCTTTTCCATCTAGTTAGTGTCCCTGTTTTATATTTGGTTCTATTTCTTATTTATGTATTTTATCTTTTAGCTATATCTGTTCTTAGTAACTTTGTTCTTATATTCCCTTCCATTGCTGTATAATTAGTGCCCTTAACCTGATGACATATGTGGTACTTTGTTAATAGTCTTTTATTTATTGTCTTAATTTTTCTGTTTTTATTGTAAAGCACTTTGGTGTACCGTTGGTCTTTTAAACGTGCTATACAAATAAAGTTGTATTGTATTGTATTTGCATCTAAATGTGTTTGAAAATGTAATATGGTTGAAAGTCATTGTCAAACAACATATTAATAGCATTCTTCTGAGTGGTCAAATGACCAAGATCAAAGAGCAACACATTGCCAAGGTACACAGACTAATATTACCAGAACAAACATGTTTATAGCATTTATGTACAGCTATGTGTAAATTATGTTTCTCATGTAATCACAGGGTTATTGTGTTGCACGTTGAGCCTCCGGACAGCCAAAGCACCACAGCTGTGCAGTGTTCAACTCCACCGATTAATGAAGTTCAATCAATTTCAGACTAACTTCCTTCTTCTTTTAGTTGCTGCATTGGCTCGCAATAAATTTAAGATGAGATAAGATAAGATGACCTTTATTAGTCCCACAGGTGGGAAATTTGTTTCGTTACAGCAAAAGTGCAAAGTTATGTGGCAGAAATTACAAAACACTGGAATGCAATAAAATAAAATAAAATACTATATACAATAGAATAAAATAGAATACAAATGCTATATACAACTGAGTAAGAAGATACAAAAGTACAACTTTGCCAGAAAAAGAATTGCACATATAGCAGTCTTATTGCACAGGTGTGGGTTTGATCAGCAGCAAAAGTCTTTGTTGTGGAGTCTGACAGCAGTGGGGAGGAAAGACCTGCGAAATCTCTCCGTCCCGCACCGTGGGTGCCGCAGCCTGCCACTGAAGGAGCTGCTCAGTGCTGTCAGAGTGTCCTGCATGGGGTGGGAGATGTTGTCCAACAGGGATGACAGCTTAGCCACCATTCTCCTGTCACTCACCACCTCCACTGGGTCCAGAGTGCATCCTAGAACAGAGCTGGCCCTTCGGATCAGCCTGTTCAGTCTTTTCCTGTCCCCGGCAGAGATGTTGCCACCCCAGCAGACCACACCATAAAAGATGGCTGAGGCCACCACAGAGTCATAGAAGGTCTTCAGGAGTGGGCCCTCCACTCCAAACGACCTGAGTCTCCGCAGCAGGTACAGCCTGCACTGCCCTTTCCTGTAGAGGGCGTCTGAATTATGAGTCCAGTCCAGTTTGCTGTTCAGATGAACACCAAGGTACCTGTAGCTGTCCACAGCCTCAATGTCCATACCTTGGATGTTCAGTGGTTGCAGTGGAGGATGTTTGTGCCTGTGGAAGTCTACCACCAGCTCCTTGGTTTTACTGGCATTGATCTGGAGGTAGTTCTGCTGGCACCAGTCCACAAAGTCCTGAGTCAGTCCTCTGTACTCCTTGTCGTCCCCATCAGTGATGAGGCCAACTATTGCAGAGTCATCAGAGAACTTCTGCAGGAAGCACTGGGTGGAGTTGTGGGAGAAGTCTGCAGTGTAGATGGTGAAGAGGAACGGAGCCAGAACCGTTCCCTGTGGGGCCCCCGTACTGCAGACGACCCTGTCCGACACACAGCCCTGAGTCCTCACATACTGTGGTCGGTCGGTGAGGTAGTCCAAAATCCAGGTAGTGAGGTGATGGTCCACTCCTGAGTTCTCCAGCTTGTCCTTCAGGACCGAGGGCAGAACAGTGTTGAAGGCACTGGAGAAATCAAAGAACATGATTCTCACAGTGCTCCCAGCGGTCTCCAGGTGAGCAAGGGAACGATGTAGGAGACCACCTCACATCCCTCCCAGGCAGAGAGTTCTGATGTTTGTGGCCTGAGATGGTTCTGAGGCCTCTCCAGACTTCGCCAACGTTGTTTTGCTGAAGCTGGTTCTCCATCTTCTGCCTGTAGCTATCCTTCCCATTCCTTATCAGTCCCCTCAACTCTCTCTGCACCCTTTTCAACTCCTCTTTGTCTTTGGATTTGAAGGCCCTCCTCTTCTGCTTGAGGACAGCTTTAATTTCTGGGGTAATCCAAGGTTTGTTGTTGGAGAAACACCGTACAGTCCTGGTAGGTACGGTGTTATCCACACAGAAATTAACATAGTCAGTAAGGCTGTCGATGTCCTCTCCGTGGTCGTCACAGATCACCTCCCACACAGTCGACTCAAAACAATCCTTAAGAGCCTCCTCGCTCTCCTCCGACCATCTCTGTACTGTGCGGGTGGCTGGTGGCTCCCTGCGCACTAAGGGCTCATACACAGGGACAAGGTGCATCAGGTTGTGATCAGATCTGCCCAGGGGAGGGAGAGGTGATGAACTGTTTGCCTCTTCTGCATTGGCATACAGTAAATCCAGTGTTCTATTGTCTCTGGTTGGGCAGGTCACATACTGGGTGAAGGTGGGCAGTGTGGAGTCCAGTGAGACATGATTAAAGTCCCCTGATATTATGAGAAGGGCTCTCGGAGATTGTGTTTGCAGTCTGCTGACCACAGAGTGGAGAGAGTCACAGGCTGCATCCACGTTGGCCGAGGGGGGGACATAAGCTGTTATCGCGATAACATGCGAGAATTCCCTGGGCAGGTAGTACGGACGCATGCTAACGGCTAACAGCTCAATGTCTCTGCAAAATGCAGAGTTGTTCTTTCACAGCGATGTGCCCAGGGTTATATTTATATCATAATATAGAATATTGAGTATTTGACTATATACTCATTTTCCCTTCCTCTAATTCGTGAGCTGACACAACATGGGAAACTTTTATATTTTGCTCGCCAAAATGACATCCATACCTGTTGTTTCAGTTTATTGATTTCATCTGTAGAGTGGAAAATGGAGGCAATCGCGACGAGAAACTGAAGACTTAAGACGCAGCTGTCAATTATTAAGGGAGCCAAGGCAGCGCATAATTCTGTACAGGAACACAGAGGGTGGTACCTCACCAGTCACACATGTGTGTCTCCATATGTTACTCCTTCCTCACTGGAAAATTAGTGCAGTGACAAGAAGATGTGTTTGAGGGTGTGTAGGTGTAATCTTTTTGACAGTGAGGCACGCTCGCACTGTGACTCACTGTCTTTGCACACAATAGGTTGATATGATTATATAACAAGGTGAGCGTTAGGGAAGAGTTTATTTAATGGGAGAACAGCTTGGATTGTGCTTCAGCATGTATTGTTGAGAACATAACCATGGCAAAACTAACACTTGCAAGACTTACCCAGGTTTAAAATTTAGTGTGAATGACCTGCACTTAAGTTGGAATTCAGTGTTACAGAATAACTTCCACGTGTGGCTAGCTCCGATATAAAAAGAGAGGAGAGTGTAGAGCTGAATCGTGCCTGAAGAGCTTCAAAAGTAGAGGACGGTGCGATGGGAACTAGAGACTAACCTCTGGAGTGGTAGTCGGCTGCTGCGCTGCTGATGGGCACTTTCTTAACGGCTGAAGAGCGATAGACGATGTGTGTCCTTCCTCCTCCCCCCTCCTCCTCCTCTTCTATCACTCCATCGCCCCTCTCGACTGGCTCGATAAAAAACTCCTCTCTCTCTGTCTTGATCATACCGGCCTGAAAAAGAAACATGACTCATTATATCATAGTAATACTTATCAGTCGCTAACATGACACCCAGCTTCTCCTCATCCGATATGTGCCTCCATCCCTCACCTCCCTGATAGTTTAAAGAAAGAATCGAAGGAGAAGAGAAGGGGAGAGCGGTGATCCCTCCTGGGGCCCCCGCAGAGGTCCAGAGTGACACCTGGCATCTCAAATGGCCAACACAAGAGCAGGAGATGAGACTGTCCCACTCCCATCCTCCGCTAACACATCCTGTCAGGTAATTCCCCACGTCCCTTGTGCACACACTCACACAATACACATCAGCCATGCTCACTGGGAATGTGCATGAGAACAGGGGTGAGGAAGAAGAGGTGGCGGCAAGTAAAGAAGAATACCCACAAAACACACACACACACACACACACACACACACACAAACACACAAAAAGGGGGTTGCGTACACATACATGGGGAAAACAGGCACTGGGAAAATTGCCCGTCACTCTCTGTTATTCCATCTGTCTGTTTAAGACAACTGGTAATTACCAAGGCAACGCACTGCTGTAGAGGAAAGAGAACACACAGAGAGGATTGCGAGGCTTTTGAGAGGAAGAGAGCAAAAGAAAGAGGGTGATAAATGAAGGGAAAACATTGATACGATCAGCATGTGCCTGTCGGCTTTTCTCTTCGCTCTGACAGGAGAAGGAAAATATGACGAACAAGCTGAAGACAGGAAAGTGAGCTGATGATAGAAAAAAAAACATGCGTTACAGATGAATGAGGAATAAATAGCTGCGTGTGTACTGTACTGCATAGAGATTAGCTGAAGCAGGTGGAGTCAGAAGCCTTACATTGATACCAACACCTCAAATAAAAACAGGCAGTCTATTAAGCTCTAATGTCTGGGGGCGTGGTCAACACGATCTCTTAAAAAGCAGACCCCAAATGCATGTCCCCCTGCAACACATTGCCAAATTTAAATGCAACGTATGCTAACAACTGTTACACAAAAAAGGCTTATTGAGAAAAGAAGGCTTTTAATCCAGTACAAGGGTTTTTAATATGAACAGTTTATATGAAGTGTATTTTAGCAATCTGAGTTCCAAGGTTTTTAGTGGAACTCCTGGACAAGCATGTTATCTTATAATAACCTGTGTGTTTGTTCCATTGCAAAACGCAAGACTCAAGACACATTACAGCCCAGCTGATATAGGATTTGATGATTTTAAAATCTGATATATACCCGAGTACCTAATATGGTAAATATGAAAGGTTACAAAGGTGGATCAAGATGTCATTAGATCAATGGAATGAGTACATGACTTAAATAATTAGGCTGGCTCTTCAATTAATGCGCCATGCTACCTTTAAAAAATGGTGCTAGTTTGGATTTATATCTAATATAAGATACTGGACCTTGTAGAGGGACCTCAGTCATAACCTAAAATTAAAATAAGCTTTGTCTGTTTATTTGCTTGGTGTGTTTATTTATGTATTTGGAGAAATTCAAAGCATTTCTGTTTTTGCTTGAGTTTTTCTAGGACGTTAGATCATTTTCTTGTGATTTAGTGGACAAATACACATGCATGATGAATTTAGATGATGCGATGTACAGTGTGTTTTTTGCCACTGCGCTGTATGAATACAACTGATTAGACTTCATGCTGTGTGAGAAAAAAGTAAAATAACACATGCACTACATTTGTCATTATTTCTTCTTCTTATTCAGTGCAGGCTTTAAAAAATCCATTTTATTGGCTACATCTGTATCAGTAATGTCTCTATAGTAGAGTACAGGGAGTCTAAATGCATCAAATCTAAAGAAATATGCTTAGTGGAAACAAGTATGCGTAGTAGTTATTGACTTCTCCATCAGAAATGGAGAATGTGAATTTGTATGCTCCTACTATTCCTCAGAGAGGCTGATTTGAAAGGATATTAGCAAAAGTTGCCCCTTAGAAATTAAAAGGTGCTCTTATTCTTGCTCTCTTCGGTTTCTTCCTCTGTCTGCCTCTCTCCTTCACCCTGCCAGTCTGATGCTTTAGTCCCAGAAGGATGTTGACAAGTCACTGACCTGCCTCCCCTTTTCTTTTTTTCTCTTTCTCTTTCCTCGGCTCTCTCTTCTCATCCCTCTATTTTTTCGAGCTGTGGTGCGGCATTCTGATTGGATCTGATGGATCTGCGATGGTGCATGCCTTCCCACTCTAGAATACCAAGCAGTTGGGAGAGGAGAGCCGTGTCAAAGAAAAAAAGATGACATGTAGGACTGGGAGACATGCTTAGATCAATCAGAGCCCGGGTAGTGGGGGTGGAGGGTCAGAGAGAGGAAAATGAGTGTGAACATATAAGAACTGGAGAAAAGCTTTGAGAGAGTGATGTAAATAGACACTATAATAGAATGAACAGTGAAAAGCACCGTCTTTATCTCCTCTAAATCATGGACACCCAAGTCCAAGCCAAGGGGATTAAAGGGAGGCTTGTCCAAATGCTTTGTCCGGATGAAGCAAAAGTTCAGATTCAGAGTCATTCAAAGACACAACTGAAAACCATGTTTGTATGTAGGCAACCTCAACTCTGCTCCTTTAGCCACCTTTGATGAAAGTTCTCCTCATAGCAATAATCCTGATGAGCTTCTTGCATGTTTTAATTGTGCTTGTACCAACATAATGGACTCAATTGCTCCTTTAAAACGTAGACGGCAAAAATTTAAAACTCAGCCTTGGCTAAATAAGGTCACTTGTGCCGTCAGGCAGGAATGCAGAACGAAAATGGAAGAAAGATAAGCTCCACGTTTCTTATCAAGTGTTTAGAGATTGCTTAAATAACTATCAGCGCACCATCAAGGTAGAAAGAGCAAATTATTTCTCCATGATTATTAACAAGAAGTCTGGTAATCCTAAAGTTCTATTCAATACAATCAACTCTGTCCTGCATCCCACCACATCAATCACATCTGAGACTGCCCCACACACGTCTGAGGATTTTCAAAAATTCTTTACTGAAAAAATTAATGATATCCGAGCACATATCCCGCTCCTATCCCAAGACCCCTCTGAACCACCTACATGTTCATTCCTTTTTTCAGAGTTTAAACCGGTTTCATTATCCCATCTCACTGATATAATAATGCACATGAAACCAACTACGTGCCCCTTGGATATGTTACCTACACCATTTCTCAGAGATGTGCTGAAGACAGTCCGCCCCAACATCCTTGCTATTGTAAATGGCAGTATCTCATATGGAACTGTTCCTGACTTGTTTAAACAAGCTGTTGTCCAGCCGCTTCTAAAAAAACCTGGTTTAGATCCGTCAGTTCTTGGCAATTTTAGACCAATCTCTAAGCTGCCTTTTTTGTCTAAGGTTCTTGAGAAGATTGTCCTCCACCAATTATCCTCATTCTTAGACACGCATAATATTCTGGACAAATATCAGTCTGGTTTCAGGGCCTTCCACAGCACAGAGTCTGCTCTACTGAAGGTGTTCAATGATGTGCTTCTAGCTGCTGATTCTGGAAAAAGTACAGTTTTAATCCTTTTAGACCTGAGCGCAGCATTTGACACTGTCGACCACACAATCCTATTAAACCGTCTAAAGACATGTGTCGGCATTCAAGGCTCTGCTCTAAAATGGTTTGCCTCTTACCTAGAGAGCAGAACTTATTCTGTGATGCTGGGTAACAAATACTCTTCCCCAGCTACACTCACTTGTGGAATACCTCAGGGCTCTATTCTGGGCCCGGTCTTATTCTCCTTATACATGCTCCCATTAGGCTCCATTTTTCAGAAACACCAGATCTCTTACCACTCTTATGCAGACGATACACAGTTCTACCTCTCTCTAAAACCAGGTGCTGATAGTACACTGCAGAAAGTCTCAGAGTGTCTTAGCGACATACATTGCTGGATGTCTCTGAACCTTCTCAAACTAAATCATGACAAAACCGATATTATAATCTTCGGTAAGCAGGACTCTATTAGTCTCATAAGAAACAATTTGGGCCCATTATCAGCTAATGTACATCCCCATCCCCATGTAAAAAATCTTGGTTTCATTTTTGATTCCACTCTCAAGCTGGACAAGCAAATAAATTCAGTTGTTCGTGGCAGTTTTTTCCAACTCAGGAGCATTTCTAAACTCAAAAATATCCTGTCATCTAAAGACCTGGAAACTGTTATCCATGCTTTCATATCGTCACATCTTGACTATTGTAACTCTCTCTATTTAGGCATTTGTCACTCAAGCCTGTCACGCCTGCAACTGGTTCAAAATGCAGCTGCAAGGCTCCTGACGGGTACTAGAAAGAGAGAGAATATTACTCCAGTACTCGCATCTCTACATTGGCTACCAGTTAAACATAGAATCGATTTTAAGGTTTTACTATTTGTTTTTAAAGCTCTCCATGGTTTGGCTCCAGGTTACATTTCAGATCTTCTTAGCCTGCACTTACCCACTCGATCTCTGCGCTCCTCCAGTCAGACGGTTTTATCAGTTCCACGCTCCCAGCTCAAATCTAGAGGTGACAGGGCTTTCTCCATTGCCGCCCCGAGACTCTGGAATAGTCTTCTCCCCTTCATAAAATTCTCTTCATCCTTGGAAGTCTTTAAATCGAATCTCAAGACCTACTTATTTTCCAAGGCTTTCGGATCTCTTTGATATCCTTTTTTATTCTGTCTATTTGGTCTCTTATCTTATTGGATGGTGTTGTATGTGTATATACGTTATGTTCACATATGTGTGCTTGTGTGTGAATGCGTACAGTTTTTGTATATGTATGTGCATATTTGCATGTACATTATATGCTATATACTCTTACATGTCTTACAATTCTTTTTAAAAATGTTTTCTTTCTATTTTAATTCTTTTATTATATTATCCGTCTGTTCAGCACTTTGGCCGACACTTGATGTCTTTTAAATGTGCTATATAAATAAGGATGACTTGACTTGACTTGACTTGCTAGCTTCGCTACTCAATTAAGTCTCTCTTATTTGAAATTTCCTTTATTGGTCATCATGAAAAAATGAGGTGTGTTACTGTTTGTCTCCCTGTAGTGAGAAAAATCAGCTTCAACTATAACACTTGCTATTAGAAACGGAAGCAGCGATTTTCATTTACACAGGGATCATTTTGTGTAACTCCCATGAAAGAAAACAGGAAGAGCAACAGCACATAACTCAGTTTTGTCAATTTCCATAAAACTCACAAATGCTCACAAGAGTAGTTTTTTAAAAGTTTCTTAAAACTTATCTGTTTACTTTGGCCTTTGATTCTAACTAGTTGGCTGATTTTAGCTTATTGTGTTGTTACCTATTGTTTGTTGTCCTATTTTATTGTTTGTTTTAATTGTCTTGTGTTTTGACTGACTGTGAAGCACTATGGTCAACACTGTTGTTTTAATATGTGCTATATAAATAAACTTTGATTTGATTTGATTTGAAACTTTGTAGTCGTAACCTCTAAAGTCTAATAATTTCAAACCACGCTGCTTTGGCAGTCGTTGCTTTCACGTAAAATCTTTCCCGCTTGAATCACGCCGATACATTTAATGGTGAAAACTGCAAAGATATAAGAACAGATATAGGGAAACGTATCCTTGACTGGCACTGCACTACTTTGACTAAAAAGAGTGATTTGTGCTAATTCGATGATCCTTGCAGTGAGTGTTGTGCAATCTGATGGCTCTGCACGACATGTGTGGCATTTGGCTGATGGGTAACTTCAATAATAGTACACAAAAATGTTGTCTCAGTTTAAAGAACACTGTTTGTAAATGTCTGTATTCCTCTAAAATTATGTAACATCAGAAACACACATTAAAATGATGTCATCTGGTGATCCGTAAAATCTCAAGCTTTCTGCCAAGTGGATATTCAGCTGCTTTTATGAATTTTTTGTCATTTCCTTTGTAATTGCTGTAGCTTAAAAAATCATCGCCCTATAACTAGTTTTGCCTGTTCAGGGACTGCTCTAGGCTCAGCTGCCTTGCTAGCTGCTGTTCTCTTATTACAGTAAATTCATTGTGCTCCTTTGGGTGATGAGCCTCAAGACGTTTTATTAAGTTTGACATGTTAAAATTTAGCTTATTAGCTTCCCTCCCCTCATGAGGCACTTAACTCTAACAGAATCACTCTCTACATTTCATCACCATCTAAAAACCTTTTATAATCTGTATATTAGATCACACACATAAAGCAGCCTTGGGTTTGGGTGAAAAGGTTGGGAATGATTGTGAATTTCACAAGGAGGATTAATATCTTTTTCATCATATGAATGTAAATATATTCAATTCACTTTATGATAGTTGTATAGGGCTGTGTATAGCTGTAGTCCTGGTAGAGTGCCTGTAGGCTGGGGTTCTCTCAAGTGAACGAGATTAAGACTTCACTTTGGTTCTGATCAACAACCAGTGTAGAGCATTGGGACTTCTTAGGTTCCTTTGATGGGGTATATATATTTTTTACCTGATATAAAAATGTCAAATTGCAAGAAGCAGCATTTACATCCCCTAGTGAACACAACAATGAGACGAGCCCAGGCATGTCTGAGAGCATGAGCAGTGTGTCAGCCTTTGATGATGTTTTAATACCTAAAAAGGGAGCAACTCCAACAACCGAAGCGCACTACTTCGCAAAATATGTACGAAAATTATTCTGACACAATTTTCACCACTTGAGGCAAAAAGACGCTTTCAAGTAAAAGTAGGCTACAAAAGAGGAGATACTAGGAGCTGGTGATGTGCAACCAAAATGCAAACATATGACTTCAAGTGTTGCTGGAGCACTCGCTAATTACATAGTGAGTGCTTATGCACTGTTGATAGATATAATGCGGTGTCACTAATATTATAGTGAGAGTGTGATGGGAGTGTCTGGCAAAGGCAAACCTTCTGCAAAACTTCAGCAATATTCCAAGGGAGTCTGGATGGGTCATATTCCCCAATATAACTCGAAAAACTAGATCATGGACAGCACAGGTAAAGTTGGCCACCATCCTTAAGAAGCCTTATCAAAATTGGTCAAACCTGTGGGACTCTTCAGAGAACTGACAAGCACCAATGGGCTAAGCAGAATGTGGTTTTGGTGGCTACCAAGGCAAAAGCTGGTGTGATGGGATTTCAGTGTGGTTTGGAACAAGAGTAATTCTGTACAACTGTCAGAAAACTCAGAGGGGTGAAGCAGCTTTTAGGTATAAATGTGTGTGGTGCGGAAAGAGCACTGGGGATATAGCCAGGGAGTGGAAGGAATATTTTGAGGATCTCCTGAATTCCAATGGCATGCCGTACTTCCATAGAGGAAGCAGAGAACTATCTGAGTTATTCATTAGCTGTTCGGTGGCTGAGGACAGATGAGATCCACCCCAAGTTTGTCAAAGCTCTCGATTTTACAGCGCTATCTTGATTAGCACGTCTCTGCAATATTGTACTGTCTTATTCTGTCTATGTGTAATAGTTTAGATTGCCACATGTTAACGTGAGTTATCTTTTGCATACAGTGTTTTGAATGTAGTCTGCCACAATGGTAGAAAGCTAACTGTCAAAAAACAAGCAGACTGCTGTCATGCTGTCCTTGCTGTTGTTTGACCTTTTTGCAAAGGTCATTGTGTGCACTGTAATTTATTTCAGATTTCTGCAGGAATCTGGATCTGGGGTCTGAGATGGATAGTAACTGATCATCCTGGAAAAATGGACCACATTGTCTTTAAAGGTGAGACATCTGAAATAAATTGCTATAATTTGGAAAAAAAAAACTAATAGAAACAAATAAAAAGTTAAATCCAAAAAAAAGGAAAACTGATTGTTTCTCCAGGTTCACATCTGGTTTAGAGATTAGTTATTACAGAGCCAAGTAAACGCTGTGTTCTGGGAACAGTATTTTCTCAGGGAGAAAGTAAATTGAGAACGGGGTCCTCCAAAGGTTTCCTGCTGTTGTGACTACTTTTGCCAGGTTTGAGTAAGAGATAATCTGGATTCACGGTGACAAACGTGTCTATTGTAGAGATTAGCACATCAGACAGATAAACCTACGCATTTCTAAACACGGGAAACAAGTCCAGTAAAGAAAACCCCAATGAAAAATGGGTGTCATGTCTCCAAATGTGGGGAAGGGAAAACATGGAGACGTGGCTCTGTTATTCATGTTTGGGTAAAACATTCCGCATGAGCCATCTAATGGAGCTGGAAGAAATAAAGATGAAACAAAAGAGGCAAAAGCCAAGAAAAAAATTAAAATGAAACATTTTATTGAAATTGAAAATTACCTGAAGGCATTAAATGTGGAGAAATCTGACACAGAGTCCATGGACAGAAGGAAAATTAAGGAAAAGGGCTCAGGAGGATGGTAAAGGGGATACGGATGAAACAGTTAAATCTGACCCTTCCAGTCATTCTCTGACCACAGCCCACCACTGAAGGTTTCACAATCGACCAGCCTGAGAAAGCACAACCACCTTCATGTCAGAGCTTTTTCCGATATCCCACCAGACAGTGAGACCCTCCAATTCCTAATCATATGCTTCAGTGGACAGACCCTGCTCGACCTTTGACTCATAACCAAGGAAAAGAAATTCTGGTGAATATCCTACATGAGACATCAGCAGACAACATCATGACTCGGATGATGATGACAATAAGGCATACAGGGAGGCCATAACAGCCCCGTGTAAGGTCAGACATCATGTCATCTTGACAATCTCCTCAGAAAATGGACAAAGAGCTCTGCATAGCAGCCCTAACCATGTACCAGTCTAGCCAAGCAACAGCCTTTGTGCCAGAACCCCTGACAGCAACCATGTATAAAGTTCCTGCTTGATGCGTGCTATCTTTAACAATCAGTAAGCGATGGGACGATATGACCCAGACATGTGTTTCAAGTGCTATCAGAAAGGACATTGGGCTACTGACTGCCTTAGCAGGGACAACACTGAGAGACATGCAACTACTCTGAGTGAGCTGATGGTTGCAGTAGACGGTGCTACACCTACAACACACACAGGTGATAGCATACACCCTATGCTCACGCTTAGTAACACGCGCTATTCCCTACCAAACCAAAAGCTTCCAACTCCTCCACAGGTTAGTGGCACCTATGTCTCCTCTGTTAGAGGGTGAAGAGAAGTGGTAAGAAAAAAAACGTATGTGTAATGATGAATGAAGGAAATTTAAATATTTTTTGCTGTCTGCCTGATGCCATGATATAATGTGTTGTTTGGGTATTTGAACCCCTGAAGGCCTCACTGTAATTAAACTTCAAGGGTTTGAGCCTGACCCTCACATTTTCAGGCCTGATCAGCTTTAATCAATAGAAGCTGTCAGGTGGTAACAGTGACCTACTTTTGGTAGAAGCTGGGAAATGTACACCACATACACCAAGGTACTGTGGCTTTATTTTTAAAGCCACAGTACCTTGTATTATTTTAACACTTTATTTTTAAGGTGTTAAAATAATACAACAATAACAAAGACAAAAACATGATCAAACAAGGCAAAACATAAGGAAAAAAATAAAATTAATAATAAATAACATAGTATGTTAAAAAATGAGTATAAAAAAGAATTGATTTATTTAATCTAACCCCCTTCTCATTATTTAATAACGAATAATAATCGCTCTCTCTTTTTTCCCCATTAATATAGTTAGCTAAAACCAAACTGAAAAAGCAAAAGCAAAACTGAAAAGAACAACCACTTCTAGAAAGTAATTGAAACTAAACTGAAGCGTAAAATTTGGATTCTTTGCACTGAACCTCATGTGTCTCTATAGAGATCGATAGTGACTTCAAGAAACAATGCTACAGAGAATTTATGACCACTCACTTGTTCAGATCAAAACATAAATGTGCATTTAACAAACACATAGTTTAACATGTTTGATGTATCAAATATGCTCCTCAAGTATCATTTAAAGCATGACAGAGACAGATAGGAAGCTTTTGGCCCCTCACTCTGTTTTGGTCAATTAAAGTGAACTTTCACTTGGCGTGGCAGACATCGCTTTCAAGTGCTGCAGTGTTTTAAATGATGCTGTGTTGCTACCTGTTGCAGGGGAAGGGGAAAACGACTCAACCTGATATGTCAGTGTCTTGGATATCTTGTTTGGGAGGCCCCTTAGAGATGGACTGGGTCCCACCGACCGCTGTGAAAGTGGGATATTGCAAATCTTCATCTTCTGTGCTATCCCAAATTCACAGACAGATGAAGGATGGCCTCCCCACCTTAACCTGACAAACAACAAGAGCAGACAGTTCACATACTTCTGCAATACTACAGAAAGCTTAAACACAGTGCCTCTGAAATAGGCGTCTGAGACTGTCGTCCTTGGATTCCCTTTTCAAGAAGAGAGTAGAGTCCACACGTGGGTTGGTTTAGCTTTCGGGAGGAACAATAAAGAGTTTTATTAATCATGGAACACCAAACCGATGCTTTAAGTCGAGTACACACTGGAAGTGATTTGCAGCAATGTGGCGAATAAAGATCATAGAAAGTGAATCATATTTGGCAACTTGAACAGACTATGGGTAAAATAACTGCTGGCCTCGCAAAGTGAGTGTGACCCATGCTAAACTTTCAGTAAATGACCTAAGAGACAACCAATGAGACTGAAGAATACAGTTACTTGAGATATGACCTTGTAGGAAATATATTAGAGGGTCACCTAGGCAACTGGAGCTTCAGCGTGTACATGGCTTTAGCCTTCAAGCTTATTTCGTGAGCTTATTCAAAGCTAAAGTCTCTCTTGGTTGGTTTGGGAACACTTTTAAGTCTCCCAGAAGGGCTGGAGGAGGTCTCTGGGGAAAAGGAGGTCTAGACTGCTACTGTAGTCTGGAATCTGGATCTCAGTGAGCAGGAGAGAAAGTAGATGAGGAGCCACAACCAAGATTAGATCTTCTTAGTATAATGATCGTAGCCTTAAGTATGTAAATATGCCTGTATACACCCAATCTCCTCTTTAACTGGTGGGCGAATCTCAAAGGAACTTTACACAAACATCGTCATGCATACAGTGATCATGAACATGTATTCTAAATCCCAGTTCGACTGATTTTCATATTTATCATCGCCCTGTGAATGCATCCATTTGCATTTGTTTGTCATGTCATGTTTAGTGTATGTCACCCATAAGTAACTTCATGGTCACCAAAATTTGTATCCACACTCAAAATGATGCCAAAATTATACTTTTTTTTTAAGAGTGAAACAAATGCAGCTTAAACTTAGCTTAAACAACCGCCAGTCAATTGCAATTCTAATGAACTATCAAGCAATAAAGCATTAGCACATAGAATGCGCCACATATTCACTTCTGGCTCACACTCAAACAATCATTCATGTTCACAACTCAGCAAACTGTGCCGTATATAATGGGTTTTCATTACGCTCACGACAACTGAGACAGTGACACTAACCACAACCCGCCCTCTGAGACCCCGATGTCCATCTGAAGAAGCCAAATGTGGATCCTAAACACTGAGTCTCAGTGTACATCTGGGGGATATTTGAAACCACATTGAGCTCTATTTGAAGATGTGAAGGTAGTAACTTGAGTCCAGGGTAAGTGTCATGAGGAGGACATGAGACAGTAGAGTAGCAGAAAAGCAGTGTTGGAGTGGAGGAGCGGATGTTGTGGTGAGGATCAAAGTCACACCCGGTTGGGGCCCTCCAGCTCAGTCCAGTGGCAGTCAGTGTGTGTGTATGCGTATGTTTGATCTGCTGTCACTATGTGTGTATGTGTGTGTGTGTTTGATCTGATTCATAACCCTGCTACTGCTGGCTTACTTCACACACAGTTGCACACATGCATCCACAGGCAGGCGGAGCAGGCACAGTCACACAAACCCAAACACACATCTTTGCACAAATATAGCTTTGATAGTGACTCACTCTCACTGTGTAACCCTCCATTCATTCACCCTTTGAGTCATGAGATAATCAGTGTCATACAATAGTCAAGCTGATTTGGAAAATTAGAGACACTTCAGAGAGACAGATTAAGAGGACACGTCATCGCAAACATTAATACTGTTTTAATTACTCGCATCAGCAGCAAATTATAGCTTTTGGCTCAGAGAAAACAAGCTCTGAAAAAAATAAAGATTTGTATTGTGGACTATAAATATGGCTCTGGAAAAAAATGTAAATTTATATAACTCAAACCTAGCGCTGAGTGACGCTAAATATAAAGGAAACTGGAAAAATGTACCGCTTGACTCTCACTGGGGAGAGATGGAGAGCGAAAGCAGCAGAAAACTTCAGATTAGGACAGATTCATTAAGTGAATTAAACTGTTTTCTTAATGTTGTCAGGAGTGAGGCGTTTTCCCAATTATGTTAATCCGGGATATGGAAGCAGGATGAGGAGAAAAAATCCGACACAGCAGAAAAAAACATGAATCTAAACACATTAAACGCATAAAGAGAGTCAGGCCTTGTTGTACTTAAACTTTCTGAAAGCTTTTCTACCTCAGCTCCCACACACTCATAGGCTGACCGAGTTTGTGTGTGTGTGTGTGTGTGTGTGTGTGTCTGTGTGGTGTGAGCCAGATGCCAGTGTGATTTAAGCCAGAGAGGACTTAGTGACGCTGCCTCATCCCTGTCACCCTGCTCAGCTCATTACATAGAGTGGTCTCTAAAAATGGCCACTAAAAACAGAAGAAAAAAACCTGCAAGCACTCACCTACACACACTCTCTCTCTTTCTCACACACACACACACACGCACGCACACACACACACACGTCGCAGCTCTGTCCCAGTCGCCCTTATATGTCTTCCTTCTCCACCTCATTTCTAAATTGTTCATTTTTGACCTACATTTCAGATCACCCTGTGTCAGCTAAACACACACTTCTTTATACTATCCCTATGTTTCTCCCCACACACACACACACAGTAGGGGTCATTTCAGGTTTTAAATTTTCACTCAGGCCAACACAAATCAAAGATCTACAAACACAAATTGTAGAAAACAAATTGAAAAAAAAAGTAAAAATCAAAAATGAAGCAGTCAAAGGAAGAGGATGAGACACGAGTAAACAGGAAAAGCCCTCTGTGAGTCCCCTACAACACCACTCTGGGGCTTTACTCTTCCCCAGTGATGCACTTACGGAATTTTCTGTTTCTGGCCAATCAGTTCTCTTTCCTGTGTCCCCTTCCCCCTTTTTTTACTTCTGCTATTGCATCTGCAATGATTTCAAACAGTTCTGTTAGCATCCCATTCTACTTTCCTCCATTTCTTTCCATTAAGTAAGTGACGAAGGCCTCCGATGTGTGAGAGTGAAGACCCAGGTGCTGGAAAAGGACAAAAGCAGAGTGCAGCACGTATTATTTTAACAGACTAATAATAGCAGTAGCAAGCCAAACTTAGTTAGCCTGACAGCACGATCTGTGGAAATTTTGGTTCGGGGTCAAAGCTTTGACACAGACAGAAACACAGTTGCTGACAGTCTGGCAGTGAGGCCTAGCCAGATAGACAGTTTGGAGCTGCCTCACTGTCCCGTTGTCTCTCTCCTTATTCCTGTTGTTATTCATCGGGACAGAAGCTCCCTCCCTCTGCTGTCTATCCAAACAGAGATTATGAATCAGCAGTACAGGCAAGAGGAGAAGTATAGACAGAATAAAAAGAGGAGTCGAAACAACAGAAATATGTGTTAACCAGCTGGGTAAAGGTGTTTCTTTCTGCTAAAAATGAGACAATTTAAAAATGACAGGTGAGAATTAAGAAAAGACAAAAAAGAAAAAAAAGACAAGGTGTGACATTGTGGATGGTCTAGAGAAAGACTTGAGGGAAATTGTGGGTCAATGAATAGTCACTGAAGAACACATATAGGAGATAATTTAAAAACTTAATCACAATTAGCTCAAAACTGGAATAAATCAACTGTCCCCCCCAGCTTCACTCCCCACTTCCCAGTTTGTCTCTCTCTTTCTGTCTGACAGCTTTCCCAGGCAACCAAATGTTCCTGACTTGACCAATATTGAGGAGTCGGGACAAGCACGGAGAATGTTTACAAGATTCAATTATCAGAAGCAGCCATACTTGGTCTCTACTGTTACTCAGGTATTAGCAGAGGGCCTGTAATTCCTGAGCAGAGTGTCAGGTTTGTCTCAGAGAGCCAGAGGCTCCATAACATAAAGCTACTCTAATCTCACAGGAAGGTTTATTCTAATCATGAACAACTGTGTGGAGAGCAGCTGATTTACAACACTGTCCCAACAATGACAAAACAATGCTGTTAAGAAAAACTCAGAACTCCAAACAAACCCTGGGGCGCTGTAACAAAGACAGCCTCTGAGGAAATGCACACCTATAGGGCTTCCTGTTTGTTTTCACCTTGGCAATTTTCATTATATCCAGTGTACATTAAGACTTAAGTGAAAAACTATTAGAACAAATTCAAGAACTTTACAGGGTGACAGTATCGGCTTTAAAGGCGTTGAGTTCATTTTGCAAGACACACATGATTTGGATGCTGGAGGCTATGAACGCAGACATATATAAACATATATAAGACAAAATTAAATGATATGCAAATCTCTGTTACCTCATATTTTACTCAGAACAGAATACAGAAAACACATTGAATGTTTAAAGTGAGAAAATGTGCCATTTAAAAAAATATATATTACCTCTGAATTTAATGGCAGCAATATTTCTCAAAAAAGTTGTAACAGAGCAATAAAAAGCTGGGAAAGTATGTGATGCTAAAAAGATATTTTGCAGCTAAGTTTTTTAATTGGCAACAGGTCCATAGGATGCATAGACAGGCAGAGTTAACAGTAAAAATGGGCAGAGGTTGACTAATATGAAAAAATATATTCCTATGAATTATGGAATTATTTGAATATCTTATCATATACAGTACACAATCATCAAAAGACTCAGAGAATCTGGAGAAATCTCTGTGCGCAAGAAAGCAGGCTAAAAATGTAATATTGAATGCTATCAAGCAATAAAGCAATAAAGCATTGCTTGATAGCCGTCTGATGGAACTACATTAAAAACTCTTCCAGAAATCACTTTTTTGGGGGAGAAATTTGGTTGTTGATAGGACATAGTTTTGATTCGCCCTTTATTCATAACTGTACAACTGTATCTTGTTAACACTTAACTGTTAATTACACTCCCAAAAAGTTGATTCTGTTCATCTGGACGTAGCGGTTTCAGTGGGAGAAACGTTTCGTCACTCATCCAGTGACTTCTTCAGTCTCAGCTGACTGCAGGTTTCCCCAACCTTATACACAGTACATTTGTATAATAATTGAAACTAGCACCACTGAATGAACAATGGGCTGGGAAGTTACTTTTTGGGATTTACTTACCTGGATAATTGAGCATGCATCAAGATGTTAATTACACTGTATTTATACTGTATTTACTGTTTATAAACAGTTATAATGCAGTGTAAATGAGCTACAAGGGCATTTAAATGTTCATATGAGAAAAAAATGAAACTTTAAATCGCTTCTTTCATAAATAATTTAACAGATGTATACAGTCTATTTATATACACTAACAAATTAATGCAAGGATAAAAGTAAATGCATTAACAAACCTATGATGTGAGTTATGTATGTAACAGACTACACTTATGATGCACTGATGATGGCAAACAAGTCGACAATGACCTCTGCAAGGTGAAAAAACACTAAGATGTAAATAAAAAGCTGTGCAACAAGGTATTAAGTGACCTTGAGCTGAGATAATTTTATAAAGTGTCAATAAATCTGTCATTGTTAAAAAATTGTTTGTTTTTTGGCATGAAAAACTGATCTGTGGAAATAATTTGAAACACAAAGTCCACAATTAATTGTGCAGTCCAGCTGATTTGTAGGGCTGACACACATTTTAATGGACTGAAGGTTAATCTTTACAGATCTTTAGCCTTTGTGTGCTCCCAGCCTTTCCTGTGCTCATGCCAGCAAACACTCTTAGTGACACACACACACACACACACACACACACACACACAAAGCTCCAGCCAAGTACCCATCAATCCTTCTCACTGCCCAAGCCCTGCCATCGATCAGTGAGTATGTGTGTGTGCGTGCGACTGTGTCTGCGTTCTTCTTTTGGTGTGTTCACAGTTTTGTGCGTGGTCGTACAGATTGATAAATGACCCCGATTAGTGGCAACTGACCGCTCTATGATTGCAATCTAAGTGTAGCGGAACAGCTGTTCTCGGGGCAGTGTTGTCTAGAGCAGTCTGCGATTAATACAACAGCACTTTAATGAATTACAAATCAACCACAGGCCTCGGATCTGCTGGCCGGTAATACCTACACAGCTCCACCTGTGAATTTTGAGGTCTGTGGCAAAACCATGACATATTGTGTTATACAAGCATCCCAGAACACCCCCTTACCGTTTGATTGAAACCAACAGACTAGAACCAACAAAATAAAACAGCAAGAAAATTCAGGTTTTTTTACATCTCTCCATATTCTGTCCATATTACAGTTGTTTGTATAAGCTGACAGCTGGGATTGTTGGAATGTTTGTATGAAAAAGAATTCTTGATAAAACAATCCGAAGTGGCTTTTTTCCTACTCCTGTCTTGTCTTTTCCAGGGAAGCCTTCTCTCTATTTTTCTTTCCTGACCCATTGACCTCTTCCTGATGCCTAAAATCACCTACAAACACACACTGTGACACTTCCACACACGCACATAGACACTCCGATTAACGCCCATCCTCAACCTTATCTCTACTCTATCTCCTTATCTTCACATCTATTGGGTATACCTGTAACCTAGCAACAGAGCTGAGCAAAGACCCACCCCTACCTGCTCACTGCGCTGACTCCTAGCCCTAACAGCCAATCAAACCGTGTCAGAGCAGCAACAAGAGCCAATCAAATTTCTGCTATAACTGGGAGTTGCCCCTTGCTCTCCACCCTTTTGACCCCACATGCAGGAGTAGGCATGTGCATTTAATGCATGCTTACGCATTACACAGAAGCAGAAGTCTTTAAAGACCAGAGAGACCACAGCATTGGGCTCTGTGTTGATTTGTGAACCAGTACTTTACTAAAGAGGAAAATGTGTGATTGCAGAATTCTTGATGAACGACTGCAAAACTAGTCTTTCAGACTAAGACATACAAACTGCTCAGTACTTACACAGAATACACTGTGAATAAAATGTTAGGTAGACTGCTTTTCATACCGAATTCTCTCTGCAAGGCCTGCTCCTTTTCTACTCTGTTTTTTTTCGCCACTCTTGGCTACTGACATTACAAACTAATAAAAAAATACCCTCTTTGCTGTCGTGTCTCTTTGACCACTGCTGAATACTTCTTGATTTATTTCTCCAGATGAATCAATGCGCGCTCCTGCTGTACTATTGTGGTGCAAAATCAACATGTACCCGTCCAAAGCCATCGGCGTCGCTATTTGGCCAGAAAACATGAACACCTACTTTGTTCAAAGCACATTTCATTTTTCCACCCTAACACTGCGTTATTTCCTTCACAACCCTTTTGTATTGACATGCCCATACTTCCTCTTTGTAGGATAGACTATAGTATTTTCTTTTTTGCTATAAAATCAATACCCAGATACAATACACCTGAAAGCTGAAACTAAGAGACACAAACTGAGGGCTTAAAAAACCTGACAAACAGCATCGACGGTGCAGGAACAAATGGTCTACAGATGTGTCCCACCCACATTATTCTACGGATCCCAAAGTATCCCTGGTATATAATCAATATTAAGTGCAAAAACTTAAATATATGTAAGTTTAATTTTAACATTCAGAGCTTATAAAGCTTATTTATATGTACAGATCTATATTTACATTCCTTTTCACCAGTTGCAGATAATGCTATAATGATCAATTGCTTTCTTAAAGTCAATCAAGCACTCATCAACAGTAAATTTACACTCTGACTTGGTGCTTTTCTTTTGGAAGTTTTGCTTGAAAACCACCTTTATATCCGTCTTATCTTTTGGTCCTTATCTTTGAGTTTTAGCTCAGTTCTTGCTGTGTCACATCAAGCACTTTGTAAACAGTGTTTTAAATGAACATATTTAATGCATGCAGGGGTTTTTTTCCCTTGGCTTATCTTTCCCTCTTTGATCTCTCTATCTTTTCCTGTCCTGTGTCATCGCCTCGTCGCCTCTCTCTTCTTGTATTTTTGCATTTCTGCTTCTTTCCTGGAATCTGTCACAACTAATGCGAGTGGATGGGAGGAAGGTGGCGTGCGAGGGAGAAGATCTACCTTTGAATCGTTACAGCGCTCCCTTGCACTGTGTCAATGGGGAGGAAGGGGAGGGGGAATCAAAACTGAAAATTTTTACATTTAATCAGCCTCTAGTCGGATAGATGGAGGATGAGAAGGTAGACAGAGGGGAAAGAGATGCTGGTCCGAACAAATACACACAACTGCTATTGCAAACATTCCCTTTCACATGGGCCCAGACTTGATGCACATACTGGAAGCTGATCTATTCACTCTACTCACAGATAAAGCACGAGTGTGTGTGTGTGTGTGTGTGTGTGTGTGTGTGTGTGTGTGTGACAGAGACTCATGTTTCCAACAGAAAAAAAATGGTCTTCGACTAGGATTTCAAAAATTCCAGGTATGCAGTCCATCGTAGCTCTACCTGACCTATTGCGTGTTCGTATGTGCCTATAGATTTGCATGTAAGTGTAGGAGGTAGGAGGAAGGTATAAGGTAAAGCTGCCATATTGAGACCAGCTGTAGGGTTATTTATTAATGCAATTCAGTCTTTCATACCTTTTTTCCCCCATCCTAAATTTCCATATCTTATTTCTGGTTCACGAATACCCTCATTGTTGATTATGCTGAAACAGTGGGCTACAGATGCTGTTGGTTTACTTTATGTACAATCGAACAGTTTATGGTGCACCACTCATTTTAGATATTTAATGCCTATGACTGCACGTCAAGAGTTATAGCTAATTTCTCCCCCTGCATAATAAATCAGTTTTTGATCATTTTGACAGATGATTTTTCAAGTCCAACCTGGTATGAGTATGTTTGTGCTTCTTCTCCAGAAGCAACTTTGGAATCTGAAAAGTGAACCTTATGTGGAAATGGCTTAAACCTGATTTTTTTTTTTTTACGATTATGTGTTTGCAAAAAGACGTCAGTTGCTGGTTTCAAGCCTTGCTGTATACAACACAAGCTTTACTTTTGTAAATTATGGTCCCCATCAGTGTCCAGGAGAATGTTAAAGCAGGGCATTCATTAGGGTGGGGCGACCTTGTTATTGAGAAGTTGCCACTGTATGACTGGATTCACAGTCACCGTGCACCACCCGTGCTTGTGATGTGGTTTCACAAAGCTAAGACGGAGAATGCAAACCAGTAGGTGACATCATGGTGGCTATGCCCATCTTTTTACATGTAGTCTATGCATGTTTTTGTGTACAGCATTCCTGTACTACAACAACTTCACGGTCAGCACATTTAAAGTTTACAGTTACGGTGGTGTCAAAACTGTTAAACTGATTTAAAACTTACAAAGGTGTAATAGCCAAATTTTTGAAAAGGAAAAAAAAAATTATAAAACACACCTCTCGCTAAGCAGAACTGTGTCTCAGTGATAGATAAAAAGTTACCATCAAGGTCTGGATTTTACTTGATAAAGTGGTTGTGAACTGTCCTTTTTTATTCATGCTAACAATCAGGTTTGCCTCCCCGCCAGACCGTGTTAGTACAATTTAAATTACTCATCACATACTGTAGACTGGTCCAAAGAGCTTTTCCCCCAGAGATACTCATCAGGAAAGAGTCTCTTGAAAATTTGATCAATTTTGTCTGGTAACATTAAAAAAATGTAGAAGAGCTATATGATTATTTTTGTTTTTATCCCTTTAATGTGTGTGAAGAGCCAACAAGAAATCAGACAGCTCGGCTGGAGTCTTATTCACGTATGCGCTCTACCAGCTCAACTGTGATGAATGCTAATGCTCGTCCTCACAGGCCTAAAACTGGGGAAGCAAAAAAAGAGCATCCAGATACTTAAAAGTGGAAGTTTGGAAATTCTTTCGGCCATATGTGCCACGAGCAGCTTTCATTTGAATGAATAAGGCGACATCTTGTAATCCAGTATCCAGCTGTCCTTGTTAAATCCCTGAGATTTAAACATAGTAAAATCTGTTTCTTACATTTTATTTGTGTTTTTATTTTTGGACAGGCTAACCAAGTTGGAGCATGTCTCTTATTACAGCTCTACACACTATGAGAAGCTAATAATATTATGATTAAGGGAAGAGAACAAAAACGTCAATTCTTAACTAAAATTTTTTCCCTGACTATCCATTGGTCTAAAATGTAATCACTGAATTGCACCATACAGTGAAAGGCAGCGATGTGATTAATTTCTTAAATCTGATGCAGTGTATTATGTTTCTCAAAATGTTCTGACTTAATAATATCATTTTTGCATTTTTTCCTGTTAAGTCCCTACCTCCTGTAAGTTGCCACACATCAAAGTCCACTACACCATATTTCATGCATTTCTCATCAAGTCTTCCAGGCATATGCCTCTGAGGTGTCGGTGCTACCACCAGAGGGCAACACTGTGGCGTTCTGGGTCCATAGGAACTCAGTGGGCAGCAAGGTCTGCGAGGTCTGTCTGGTGGGCAGAACAGAGAGAGCAAGACAGAGACGAGGGGAAGAGGCAGAATGTGTGTGGGAGAGAAAAAACACTAAACAGAAGGTGAGGCGAGACAACTGAGTGGGGGGCCATGAGACTGAGATGTACTCAGAAGGAGTGTGTTTATGTGTGTTTATGTGTGTGAACATGAGGCTTATGTATGAGATCTTGCATAAGCTCAGGTGTCAGCAGGTGCATGAAAGCACTAATACGAAGCCGTGCATTGGCATCTGTGTGCGCGCATGTGTATGCGTGTGGATTTGTGTGCCTAAAGACAATACCGCTCCCTCATTACCCTGTTTCCTCCAGTCCAGCACTAATGAGGAGCCTCACCATCACTGTGGTAATCAAGGTCAAGCCTAGGCCAAAACACAGAATCAGACACACCAGGCAGACGCACACTTTGTGGAGCCACAGTGAGGAAGTGATTGTGTATGCACAGCCACAATTAGCAACACATTTACAATAAATAGCCATTTTATATAGCTTTATTCCACAAACGAGAAAGGAAGGCGACGGCAAAAGCAAGAGCCAAAAGGGTGGAGTTCTATAAGCCTCCCATGTGATCCCAACAGTTGCTAAGAAAGGATGTGGGTGTGATGTTATGTCCCCCCTGTCTCCGCTTCCTCCTTTTTTTGTGAGTTGAAGACAGAGAGACAGGCAGAACATGAGGGAGAGGATGCATGATCGAACACAGGTGGAGTCAAGTAGAAAAAGGGGAAAAAGCAAAGCAGCATAAGGATGAGAAAGGGGGAAAAGGGGGAGGAGGGAGGGAAAAGCAGGGTGATATACAGGGGTATAAGGCTTGGAGGGGGGGTTGGGGTGGAGGGAGTAATTAAATGAAAAGAGCAAGACTTAGCTCTTTAGTCTCATCCCTCAAGACCAGCCTGACACTGCTCCAGCTAGCTAATGTCATAGCAACAGGGAGAAGGAAAGTCTAATGGGTGCGGCACAGAGAAAAGGAGTAAAAAGCAGGTACAGGCGAGAAAGAGGAGGTAAGGGAGGAGAAACTGAGTGATGAAGGATGTAATGTTGGGAGGAAGGTAGGAAAAAGAAGGAAAGGAAGACACCCTGGAACTAAGGAAGACACAAACACTGTACAGTCAAGGACAGAAACATTGGTCTGTTGGGAAGGATATGAAAAAGATGAAGACATGAAGAAAAAAGGAAGAAAAAACAACAGGAGTGGAGGAAGCCACAAAGAGCGAGAGGGGTGGCAAACAGCCAGAGGAATAAAAGCCATGCCGTCCCTTTTCTCGCTGTCCATATGAATTCCCCACTCACTTCTTCTGTTGTGCAGCTGTACCTGTGTTTACCATTGTTTCTATATCTAATCTTCTCCTCTGAATAATTAACTAGACCATCAATAATTCAGCTTTAATTAGCAAAGAAACATCAGACAGATGTGAACTTCACTGTATCATAGTGCAAATAAAATACAAGCAAAACACACACGGTGGGACCACAGTCTAAAATAGGAGAGGCAGATATAAATTATAAGCAAGAGATGGGTTAAAACTAATACAGCTGTGAAACCTGAAATGAGAAAATGTTGTTTGAAAGTTGTCATATTTACAGGATCATGTGGTTAAGACTGCAGTTCTACCTGGAATCCTATTCCAAGTTTTACTGCGTGAATATTTGAGAGAAATTAAATGTTTTTGGGGTTTTTTACAAAAATTTAAAATAACAAAGTGCGTTTCGTACTTTGTAACAGGAAGTGGCTGGATACTGCATGGTCACTTAGACCAATTGTATTCCACGTTGCCTTATCAGCAGTTATTGTTTTCTTTATGAGCACAGAACAGTGGAAATTATTAAGCTGTTCTAAACAGACAATCAAGCTGCTTGAAAAAGGAAGCGAAGAATCATTTTAGTCCATTCTTGTTGTTTTGGCTTTCCTTTAAAAGCTGCAAGGTAACCTGCCATAGCAAATATGGAGTCTGGACCTGTGGACAACTAAAGCAGCTGAGGCATCCCAAATGGATAGAATCACACACTATAAATAAAAAAAAAAAAAAAACGTTATAAAAATATCAAGGGTTGCAGCTTCAGTTCAACTTGGACCGATGGCAGCCCACAAGTGACAGACCAGATCATAAAAATGTGCTTATCAATGCAAGGCTACTCTAAGCCAGAAAAACACAAAACGAAAATGTTAACACACACAACCTCAACCCCCAAGGAATGGGGCTTAGCAAAAAAACAGCTGTTGGCATACTGGCCAAAATATTGAGCATTTTAGGTACAGAGTTAAAATTGTTCAAATCTTATCTCTTATCTCTCATCTAATTCACCATCTAATGCATCTAATTCTTTCCCACTGTCCCGTGGTGTCCCACAGGGCTCAGTTCTGGGTCTTCATTTCATGCCTGTGGTTAGTTTTAAAATAAGCTGCAACTTACTTACTGTTGAAATGCAGCTTTGTTATTATTATTTTAAATATGAATTACTATAATAAAAGACTGCTAATAAGATATGATCCATTTGACTCTCCCTTGATGGCCTTTAGACCATGTGTCATCTTATGCTGGCATTCATGCATTTATCTTAACCAGCATCAACTTCTGTGATTAACTATTTTCCAGTAAATCTGCCCTGGAGTGATTGTAAGCAATGCAGAATGCAAACAACTGCTGGATCCCATGGTTCCATGCATGGTCAAGCTGGTGGTCAAGTGACTAACAGCAATGTGGTAATGAGAGATCATCGAATTTTGAAGACATTCAGTTTCTTCCACCAACAATGGGCGAAATAACTGTTTTAAGGCCACCAATTGAAGTGACTGCCAATGAGAGTGAAGGGTATCACTGGCTGAATTATGAGGGTGTGTTAAATACATTAGAAGCTTAGCTAGGCAACCAGATTCTTGACTGTGCAATAGCAACCAGCTGTCAACTAGAGAGAGTTCAAGACATGGGGTGATCAAGCTTTTAAGGCGGTGACACCTGACCTGTGAAATTCTCTGCCTCCACCTTTGAGGTTTGCTAGTTCCACTGACATTTAAAACAGCTAAGGACATGTTTGTTTATTTGGTCATTTGCCTACAACAAAAACCCTTTATTGATTGTTTTTTTTCTCCTAATTATGATACATTTAAATATTTGTATAAATTTGCTGTTCTTTTAATTTCATATTCTTTTCTCTTCTTCTTTTTCTTTTGAAAATTTTCTGTAAAGTGTGATTACTACCTGTGAAAAGCACTATAAATTTTGATTGCTTACCTTAAAACATTTTTCTAATATGCAAATTATATATATTAAAAAAAAAGGGTTGTCATTCTACAGAATTTATGGTAATGGTTTGAACAGTGAGCCACTCATTCAGAGACATCCCACAAGAGCATCTATGTGGTACTGACACACGACCAGCTATTGCCAAAACAACTTGTTTCCTGCCTGTATCTAACGCCTGTGTACATCTGTGAAGGATTTATGGTGAGAGTGTGTGTGTGTGTGTGTGTGTGTGTGTGTGTGTGTGTGTGTGTGTGTGTGTTCCAGCCCAAATAGAGAGTACACCAATAAGATCTGCCTCTGGATCGATCGGACTCAGACTGTGCATGAGTTGACAGGCCGGGCTTGTTGTTTTTTGATTGATCCAGACTCTGTTATGTGGGTGGGTGTTCTAAGTCTATGTGTGCCTATAAAATACTGAGAAAAGTATATGAAATTATCCCTCTGTACCTTTATACAACTACACAAATGATGCATCTTAGTATTTACAAAAAATTGGAATGAACAAACTAGTGCTTAAGCATCAAACCCAGTGTTAAAATGTGCGACTTTAGACCAAAGATAAAGATGTAGCTATTGGCATAGCTAATTCCTCTACATCAACAACTGTGCATGTATTTTCTGTAGTAACTCACTCATGGAAGTTGTACCGAGGCTTAGTAAGGACACTCTGATGTAGGGATTGTAAGGTAAGCTTTAAATTCTGCCTCGACCCCATATAATTTTTGCTATTTTTTCATAATGTTGAAAACATCAAATAATAGCTGATTTCTCTATGATGGACGCATGATATGAATAAAAAAATATAAATGTAGGCAGACTAGAGATGAGATTAAAGGGAAAAGGAGGGAAATAAAGTTGGGAAAACAAAAGAGGCAGAAGCAGCAGGTTAGCACTAATGGTCAATGACATGTTAGCGCTGTGGCTGGGCTTAGCACAAGCGTGTGCACTGCTGAAATATTTACACGGCTTACAGAACCAGAGGCTCATTCACTTCAAATCAGCTGGAGCAGAGAGGGAGAGCAAGCCGGGCCACTTTCCTCCCTCTTTGCTGCACTGTAGCAGCACACGTAGTTCAAATGGATGGAGACTTTTTGTTTTACTTATTCATTTTTGCCCCAGTGTGTTGGACCTTTGCTTCAGTTTGATAACGGGCAAAAAGATGGTTTAAAGATGAGGAAGTAGAAAGACAAACTTGTTTCTTCCTGTTGGCTTTCCCAGTGTTATCCTATTCTTTAGCTTGACCCTATGTGTGGCTTTCTTTTTTCTTATTTCCCTGTTAATTCTTTTGCTGTGTTCTGTGCTTTTGGACCATTGTCTTGGACTATTCTCTAGGACATCATGTTCTCTACATCCCTCCCATCTCTCATCCACACGCATTTTTTCATATCTCTCAGTCAATATTAAAATAACTATGAGGATGACTGACAAGCTGCAATCAACTTTGATTTCAACATTTCATGCAGGCCTGCCTGCACCACAGCTTGTGTGTGTATATGTTAATGTCCCTCTGCATGCGTATGTGATCCTACGACGGTGTGTGAAACGGAACCATCCAAGCTCCTCGGTGTGTTTTTCAGGAGTTTGTCAGCTTCAAAGACAGGGGTCAAACCAACAGGCACCAGACACAGGCTAACTTCACTTGCTGCTGCCATGACAACAGAAAACAAAACAAAAAAAATTAAAACATACTGTATTTTCATAATGGCAGTTCAGTCTCTCCTTCCGTTCTCACTCACGTTCTCTCCCTCATGCTGTACAGATGACTGGAGAGGACTCAGGAAGAGAGAGACAAAAATCTGTCACTTGCGTTCTTCCCTGTGAAATTTTCACTCTCTCCCTCTGTAGTAGTGTTTTTGCTTTCACCCTGTCTGCTGCAAGTGATTGAACTTATTCACCTTTTTCCTCTATGTTTTTTTGTGCTTTCTGGAAGCCTGAGGTGGACATGCCTGGAAGCGAAATTCCTCCTGATCAACTCTGACAGCTCCAGTTTAATATTTCACCACTGGACGGGCACACTTACGCGCAGCCATATTGTACACATGCAGGGCATGCACAGAAATGTTCAAATGCAAAGCCCGGTCACGCTGATGATAAAAAAGAGGCAGCGGGACCCCTCCAGGAGAACTTTCAGAGTCTTACCTAAGTGACGGCTTCTTGGCGGTACCCACAGGCTTTAACATGGTGGTTGCTGATGGCAGTGCTAATGACAAGTTATGTTTTCAGGCAAAGCTGCATGAGGTTGTCCATTATCCTTCTCCCTACTGGCCTCTTCTCTCATTCCCTCCCACTCTCCCCATCTCCCTCACTCACCCCCCCTCCTGTTCTTTCTCTCACTTTTCTTTTTAATTACCTGATGTCTCCTCTTCTGGCCCAGACGCCAATAGAGATGTGAGCAGCACCGCCTGCACTGAACTGTCTGTGTACATCTGATCTCTGATCTTTCCTCTGTCTGACTGTGTATATGAGTGTGTGTGTGTTTCCCTAAGTGGGCCTATTTTGTGTGTATCTAGACACAACCTGTCTGCAATGTCTGTCTGTGAATATGATTGTTTTACAAGCTTTAATATAATGTGGACATACATTTTTTGATGAAATGCATTGTTTTATCGCTCATTGATCTTTTTGCAGAAAGAAAATAAGCCCTATAATTGATTAACAAATATAAAAAACAACACATTTCTTCTTTTCTTTTTTTTTAGTTTTAATTTAACCCTGCCTCTCGCCCTATGAGATTGGCCTTAGCCCCTCCATCACCCTGAATTGGATACGTGGAAGAGAATGGGCAGATGGTTTTAATTTACATTAAGGGTAAGAAATATATGAAACTATATATATATATATATATATGTATATATATATATATATATATATGTATATGTATATATATATATATATATATATATATATATATATATATATATATATATATATATATATATGAAACTATATATATATATATATATATATATATATATATATATATATATGTATATATATATATATATATATATATTCTTCTTTTTATAATATTCAGATTCCTTCAGATGCACTAGTATGTGAGCATGATGTCAGGCTATTATCATCATTTAACTCAAAGTATCATCATGCCTAAACACTGCCACAAAGCTCCTAACATATACTTCTATGCTGAATGCGCAAAGTAGGCATCCCATCGCTCCACCACAGGTATCCCTTATTTGCTGACCAATCACTTACATTGTATAGAGAGGCTATTATATCTATAAAATTAGGGTGGGAGGTCACGGATGATGTCGAACTCTTAGAAACTCTCACAAACTCACGTATGATCAAAATGTCTTTGATGGGTTAAAGCCACTGACAGCCAAAGCGAATGACACTGAGGATTGTTTTAACGTGAAGGAACTCCTCACATACATGTAGCACCCAAATAAATATTGTTGCAGACAAAAAAACTGCTCAGGAGAGGGTCAAGGAGTACAAAAAAGGCCCCAAGAAGTTGAACTGTTCCTATTTAAAATAGCATCCACTGGATCTGCTGAAACAAGCCCAATACATGGTGGTCCTACCCCACAATTTAAAGGACCAAAAGGATCTGCCATTATCCAAGTGTCACTCACCAAAGCCAGAACACTTGCTATTATACCGTGTCTGTGCTCCAAAGGGGACAGAACTGTGTGTGGAGGACCTACCTACTTATTAGACAGGTTTTTGTTGTGGCTGATTGTCGTTTCTGAAAACGATGGTACGAGTTGTTTCCATAATCGATCTGTCTAACCTCATTATTGTTTAATCTTTTGACCTACCAACATTTAAGAAATAGTGAAAAATGCCCTTCTCAATCTCCCAGGACCCAAGATGACATTTAAATATCTTTTTATTTTTTTGCCAAGAAAGTCAACAAACTTGTTCTCATTAAACGAATGCATGCTTCAAATCACTCTTTTAAGATTTTGCACTTCAAATGCAAACAGACTGATCCGACATATTAGGCTCCCTGCTGGTGAGTAAATCTGCTTGCGCTCTCTGCACCAACAAGGGTTTACGTCACAAAAAATAGACAAAGTACAAGAGGGATTAGAATAAATAAAACAAAGTGGAAGCGACAAGGGGGAGACAAATGACAGTGAGAACACAAAACATCGTTTGGAAGGTTCTGGGAAGATGATCATAAAGTGATTCAGTTAAGCTGTCGGGACAGCACTATAGAACCTACACAGGCGGGAATCAGAGGAAGTGACACTGAGGCACAAACGGATTTTGGGTGTCTGTCAGTCCTTCTTCTCCACTCGGTAGATCAGAACAAGGCTTTCTGTGTGTGCCATACACTTTTCTTTTCTGCATATCCAGGTTTTTGTACACTTTTCTGTTTCCTGTGACTGATCTCTCCAGGATGTCCCTTCTCTCTCCTGAAGTCAAGCTCAGGTTTCCCATCTGCGACATGTGTGAGGACAGAGACGGCTTGTTGCACTTCAAACAAAACCGAAAGGCCCCCGGCACCCTTGGCGCTGCTGCAGAGACGACTGGATACCGAGACGGGAAGTCACCTGCCAATGGGGTCATCTGCATTCGTGTGTGTTTGTGTGTCTGTGTATGTGTTTGGCAGGGATTTAAGAGCTTTCATTCCTCTTGTCATTGCTGGCACAAACAAGGCTACATGAGGAGGGCTTTACATTGTGGTTTTTGAAAGAAAGTTTTTTCTTTTGGCACCAAATATTTACCTCCTGTAGGCCTGAAAGTTTTTTTCCAAGTCACTCTTCATTTAATCATTTTGTGATCATGTTTATTACAGAAAAGTGCCAAATATATGTTGTTTACAGCTTCACTAAAGCTAGAGACGGTTACAAGCAGATGTTTACAAGTGTAAGTTCTGCCAAGAGTACTTTATTCAAACTAGGACTGTTAATTTCATACGCAGTAATGGCTCTGCTGTGGGACATGTGAGTACACAGAAAGCTTAATGACAGGGAGAACAGCAGCAAGACCCCCTCACAGAGCAGGCAACAGTGCCAGCAGATCCTACACTGACTAAGCTGGATATAACGTGAATAGCCTGAAATGGTGCTGGCTGGGTTGGAGGTGTGTTTGCAAAGTGGCTTGCAGAGGCAGGAGCAATAGCATGCAGGCTTAAATAGCACGCTGCTTATAGAATATGACAATAGGAGCCACAGAAACGTGTCAGAGAAGTCATCAGCTGATGTGAGCTGGCATCTAGAGCAGCTGATCTGCTGGGATGGCTGGCTTAGCTTAACGCAGCAACCTGCCAGAATTAAAACTATTCTGAATTTCTGAACAAATTAAGGGTGTAGTCTGCACATAGACAATACTTTAAACATGCTGCAGTCAAATAAAAGCAATTAAATACATTTTTTCTTTATCATTTCTGGATCAATAGGAGTTTTCCTCATTGCCCAATTCCTGATAAATTGGGCAATGAGTTCCCTGGATAGAAAGTCCATCGTCTCAGCTTAATGCTAAAGCAAAGCTCAAGATTGTGTCCTGGTTTTATTTCTAAGGGTTTTCCCTAATAAAATTAGTATCATACTGGATAACTAATACATTGAAGCATCATCTCAGCACTATATAAGACTGTAAGTCCTCCACCAGCAATCCTCAAAAGAAGAATGAAAGAAAAAGAAAACACAGACCCCTAAAGCATGCCACATTGAGAGAAATTTCCACATCAGACCAAGTTTTAACAAGAAAAATAAATCCAGAGAAAAGGAAGGGAGAAAATCAGATCTGGAGTTCCAAAGGGAGCATTTGAAAATTGAACTATTTAGCCCTCTGACAAAGTCAAACAGACTCCGTGTTTACAGTGTGGAGGTTAGACACGATCCTCTGAGGTCTTAAAGCTTTGAAAGCACATCTATGAGCTCTGTTTTTTAAAACATTCTAGGTGTGTAACGGGCAGGGATAAATGGCACTATAGGGACAGCCAAACTACATTTCTCGGTGAGAGGATGGTTACCTTTAAAGTAAGCACTAAAATCAGTAAACAACACAGAAAACTACTGCACTGGGTGAAAAACCAAACAAAGGCTGCACATTCTAAACTGTATGTCTATAGGATTGCCCTTTGTTTTGTGGTCCAACCTTAAGGTCAGAACAGCTATGTTTTAACAGTTATATGTACATGCAGTGCATTTAGGCATGTAGCAATAGTCAAAATGACCTTCTCAAGTCCAGAACTGAGCATCAGAATATAGAAAAAAGGTGATGTAAGTGATTTGAATGTGGCGTGGTTATTGGTGCCAGATAGGCAAGGATTTTCCCACACAACCAACCTGTTGGGTTTACAGAGAAAATATACAGTGAGTGGTAATTCTCTGGGCAAAAATACCTGGCCGTTCTCTTCTGACCGTCCGAGGAGAATGGCCACAGTGCAAGAAGACTGCACCAGGTGCCACTCCTGTCAGCTATGAGCAATGAGCCCAAACAAAATTAGGCTACAATTGGCCCAAGCACAACAATATTAGACAAAAAAACATTGCCTGCTCTGATGAGTCTTTATCTCTGCTGCAACATTAAGATGGTGACAATTTGGCAAAAACCACATGGAAGCAATGGATCCATCCTTCTTTGTATCAGTGGTCCAGGCTGCTGGTAGTGGTACAACAATTTTCTTGGCACACTTTACGCACCTTCGCCATCTGAGCATTGTTTAAAATGCCACATTGTTGCTGAACATGTTCCCTCTTTTATGACTACAGTTTACCTGCTTGCAGCATGATACCGTGTCATGTTGCAAGGCTCAGATCATCTCTCACTGGTTTCTTGAACATAACAATGAGTTTACTGTATTCAAATGGCCTCCACAGTCAACAGATCTCAATCCAATAGAGCGCCTTTGGGATGTGGTGAAACAGGAAATCCATATCTTGGATGTGCAGCCAACAAATCTGCAGGAACTGCGTAATACTATCATGTCAGTGTAGACTAAAATCTCTCAGGAATGTTTCCATCACTTTGTTGAATCTATGCCACGAACAATTGAGACAGTTCTGAAGGAAAAAGAGGGCCCAACTCGAAATCAAAGCATCCAGTGAGTGTAGCGTTCAAATTAATGAGAAGATAATCACGCAAACTGGGTATCCTCTCTCACCTTAGGCTAAAACTCAAACAGCTTAATATTACAAGATGTTGTATTGAGTGGCTAGACTTGATACAGTCTGATGACTGATGGCTGCACTGATTAAAATAGAGCGCTTGTGATTATCAAGAACATGAGGGAAAATGAAAGCGACAGATAGAATGAAAGACTGAGTGAGATGAGAGAATAAAATACTCCATTACTGTCAGCATATTATGCACCACACCAGAGTAATGATTAAGAATGGGCCAATAAAAAAACATGGCTAAAATACTTTTTTTATCGCTCCTCAATAGGGATTAGAAACTTGATATTTTGAGTTAATTTTACAACACGGAAGCTCTGATGATATAAGTAAGTTGTTCGAATAGTAAATTCTATAAATACTGTGGGTTGATGCCAACACAAAAACTGCTTTACTGAATTTTCGCTTGACCCTTTGCCTCAATCTTCCTGTGTTTGTCACGCAAAAAAACCCAAATGCACATTGAAGGTCAACTCGTCTTTATGTCACAAACCTTGTGCCACTCGGTGAATAGAAGCCATAAGAACTGTGCACAGCAGGCAAGATGCTAGGGAGAACAGAGCACAGAGATCTGTCTTTTGAAAAGCATAACATCATCTATCAGCTAGAATCTTGTTCAATCTGTGTGGAGGAGATGCTTCAAGATGTGTCAAGGAAAGCTCAGTGGTAATGCTATTGATATTTCTGCAAGCTGTAAGGTTACAGAGAGCTGCTTTCAAATGAAACCGTCCGCTTTGAAGAGACACAACTATTTAGACACTGAGAAGGGCGGCATAATCACAAAGCTCTGTTCACAGATACACAGTGAAAACATCAGCTGCGTAGCGGTTTTCATGGTTAATTTTCAATGGTTTACAAGGGTCCACAGATCATACACCAAATGTTTCAGTGAATTATAACAACATCAGTGCGCTCGGAACATAACCACTCCTCGTTGTCATGGTAACACGCAGGGTCAGTAGGTCAGGAATATGTACGGTTTTGCACTTTAGTGATTTCAGGCATTTATGTCACACACACATAACGCACACACTGAGTGCATGTCGGCATTTATCCAGCAGTCACCATGACCTCTCTCATTAGCTGGAATTAGCCTAATAATTCCTGGACAGGCGAGGGAAAGCTACTAAAACTGGGAAAACTGCCACATCCCCTCAAATTTCCTCACACTTCTTTAACCCTCACTGGGTCAGGAGAGGGCCTAGCGAGACAGACTAGGATCAGGCCTCAGGGGATTGATGTGAAGAGTGGAGATGGGAGCTGGGATAGGGCAACCACAGGAAAAAATTCTGTGTGTGGCGAAGAAGTAGAGCATAACTTGATCTTTCCACTCACATTCCCTCTTTTCATATGCATGCACTGCACCTTATCTGCAGCACACACAAGTAGCTGAGGATTCTACTCTCTTACAAAGATCATCATGGTTTTCCTGTGTGTTAGCTGGGATACATTAAACTCCAAAATATATATTGTGTTTATTGTATTTGATGCATTTGTAAAGGTGGGACTGAAACTTATTGTGTCTGCTTGAGCAAATGAAACATACAGTAAATCAATGACAACTTTAAAAAGTCATTTAAAGCACTGTACACTGATATGAAGGGTCAGGATATTCAATAAGAGAAACCTGAGAATGGCTAAATCTAATCTAACACCAGGATCAACATTTGTGATATGCCACATTTGAAACTAGGACAGAAATTATGGTTCTAAAGCTGCTCTATGGTTCACAGTAGAGCTGTCTGTCTCTGCTCATATCCCTCTGTTACACTGGACTCATTGGATAGAAGCCTCACCAAATTATATTTCACCTCCATGGGATGAAAGTGCAGGGTTGATCAGTGTTGATTCCTACCTAAGCAAAGCAAAGCCTCCAGTATTTGGTGAAATCCGAAGCAAAGCAACGATAAACAGCATTTTATTTGGAAGAGATGGGTGGAAAATTATATTCTTATTCAGAGATTTGTTCTGTGTTACTGTACTTAAATTATAGTATAAAGTTTACAGCGTATAATCATTGACTTGGTTGAAAAGATTCTGCTTCCTGCTGTAAATGGAGTTCATAAATGGTTCAAGGCCCACTTTCATACTTTGATAATATAATATATGTGCAGTTTGTGTTCTAGCTGAAGCTACAGTGGGGGGAATATTTATCTGATCTCCTGCTGAATTTGTAAGTTTGCACATTTACAAAGAAATGTAATTTTTCATGGGAGTTTCATTTTAATGGACAGAAACAGAATATCAACCAAAAATTAAAGTTGTGAATTGATTTGCATGCATTGAATCATGTAAGTATTTAATAACTATGACTCCCACAATGCCCATGTGGCACAAATATTACAATCAATCAATAAATCAATCAATTAAAGATACTCTTGATCTCAACCCATTATGTATATAAAACACACCTGTCCACAGAATCAGTTCCTTCCACTTCAACCTCTCCACCACAGGGCAAGACCAAAGAGCTGTCAAAGGACATCAGAGACTGCAGACCTGCACATCACTGGAATAGGCTGCTGTCACCTATTGGTGTGATTATTTGGAAATGGAGGAAACATAAAATCCCCTTCAGTCCTGAGCGCCATGCAAGATCTTGCATCATGGGGTGGGGAGATGACCATGAGAAAAGTTGTGGCTACACGTGAGAAGCTTGTTAATGATCTGAAGGCAATTGGCCACAATCACCAAGAGCACCAATGGTAACACACTACGCTGTAATGAACTGAAATCTTGCACTGGCCACAAGGTCCCCCTGCTTAAAAAGGCACATGTACAGGCCCATCTTTCCCAGTGAACATGTAAAAGATTCAGAGAAGGCTTGGGCGAAAGTGCTGTGGTCAGATGAAACCAAAATTGAGCTCTTTGGCATCAACTCATCCCGCTGTGTTTGGAGGAAGAGAAATGAGTATGACCCAAAGACATCAACCCTACAACAAGCATGCAGGTGGAAACATTATGTATTATGAGTACAGGATGACTTTGCCGCATTGTATTTCAAAATACTGGATGAGAACCTCTGTATCCCAACCAAATACTTAAAATGGGTCATGGGTGGGTCTTCAAGCATGGCAGTGACACAAAACATACTACATCTCCAACCACTCCCGAGATGTGTGCAAACCTGTCGACCAACTATAAGACACATCTTACTGTGCTCTCCAACAAGCGTTTCTCCAACAAGTACTAAGTCATCTTTTACTTGCCAAAATGTGGACAATAGGACAATGTAGGATATACATATTATGTATATTATATATATATATATTATATGTATATATATGAATAAATAAATAAAAACTTTATTTGGTTGACCACTCTTTTTTCTCTTGTTGGATGGTAGGGGTATGCGTTGATGGCTTTCGAAAACAGATGGCAACTTTGTTGTTATGCACATGTGAGCCAATATATAACTCCAAATAAAAATTGCACATCATTAAAAACAGAGAAAAAAAGAAAAGAGCTGCACTTAAAATCACTTAAAAGCCAGAAATGTTCCCATGCAAACTTACATCTGACAAACAGCCCAGAAAAAATGTTGTCTGGAAAACATTTGCTTGTATCAATATAGATTTTATGACTCAAAACAACAAGTTTGTAGTGTAACCCAGAAAGTCTGAAGAGAAGAATGAATCATGTTCAATAGTAAACAGCAGTTAAAGAAGGTGGGTAGCAGCTGTCCTCTATGACAAATGCCTCATGTTAAGCCCTGCCTGCCAACTATATTCATTACAGTCTTGTCAAAATCACAGAGCAGTTGGTTAATTTAAATTAACCAGCAATCCAGAGACTTCATTGGCAACAGCAAATTAGGTAACTATGTTTGATACATTTCCCTTGAATTCTCTAAAAACTGTGTGGTTATATAGAAACAAATCAGACTGAATGTTTTCTTGCATCCATCTATGTGCTGAGAGAGTTGCTTCAAGAGTAATTTTCACTTTTCTCTTTTTTGTGGCTGTAGCTACGTGTCTTTCTTTCAGTGCTGGGATTCTGTAAGACTATTCATTCTGTATAACCTAAATGGACTTGGTAGGTTGTACTATTATGAGTGTAAAAATGTCCTTTTTTTCTATGATTTGTATACACAAGTCAGCCACAACATGAAAACCACTGACAGGTGTGTACAAAACTAATCATCAGTTGATCATCTCATTACAATGTATGTTCTGGTGGGACACCCTTGGCTTCTTGCACCCATTTGACACATACCTCGTCATTATGAGTGGTTGTGAACCAACCCCCCAATACAGACGGCCCTTCCCAGTGGAAGGTCATCTAAAAGTGCATAAGGAATACAATAAAGACCCTAAGCTTTTCACCCAACTATGTCCTGGATTTTAGCACTGCTGTGTCACGCACTAACATTGGAAGTAGGGAATGAAAGAAGACACTGCTCAGGTTTTCCCAAGACTGGGTGTAACACATTTATACTTCCAAGATCCCAAACTGATTGAGTAGCCACAGAATACACTGGAAAAAGTTGGAACTGTGGAGACCCACCCCAAATTAACCAAAGTAACCACTGTCAACTTACCACCGGACACAGTTAGCATAAAAAAGTCAAGGTTGTACATAGCTGTGATCACCATGTTTTGCTTGGACTTGGAGAAATAATGTGCAAGCGCGGCTATGCTTTTGCAGAAAAAAAAAAACTATTAGCATACTTTACATGCCATTTCCAACAAGCCATTCTGCTAGCACAGTCTCAAGTGGCCAACTAACTACACATTTGCACACAGGTCCACACTCACTCCTTCACCATGCTGCGTCAAAGAATATTTTCACCCGCACTCATGCAGTGCAGACACATAGCTGCACATGCATACACACCTTGCTGTCAGAATGGTGATAAATCGTTAAGAAAATGAAAAGGGGAAGCAGTAATCTGACACCTCCACTGCTGGGCAACCAGTAATTAAAACCCTTCATTACGTCAAATATTTGATTATGAAGAACTGGGGATGTTGGGCGGGTGGGCCTAGTAATGACCGCTTTCTTTTAGGGGAGAGTGATAGGAGATGGAAGGAGTAGTGGCGGTAGCCGAGAAGGAAAATGTAAATAACACACGACTGTCATAATACACCGAACTTTGTAACCGGTGACTGTTCTTCACACCTCCTCCCCACTTTTCCCCGTGTCTCTGGAAAGTGTCTTTGTGTTGTTGTAGTGAGTCAAAAACGCTGGCCGCAGCACATTGCTAATGTGTTGATGAAGGCAGCCCAGGCCAAGGGAGTCTCTCTCCTGTGGAAGACAGACAGTGTGCGTGTTCGACAGACGAGTGAACATCGCTGGCCTCCGCCTCAACCCTCTCTGGGAAGCTGCTAGCTTCAGCCTGCAACTGCATCCCCTCCACTCTGCTATTCCTTGTACGTTAGCCTGTGATAACATGGAAGGGAGGGATTTATGCACATTAAAAGGCAGGAACATGTAGGAGTGTGCAGGATTAGCACAAAGTAGGAAAAGCAAAAGTGACTTAATTTCATTCTTTACTTTCACACGCTGTCTTAACAGCACTGAAAAAGCAAATGGGGTGGCTTTAAGAGCTAAAATTGCGCTAAACATTACACTAAATTACTTTAAATTTCCTATTAATTTACTTTGCATCAGAGGGGCACTATTTTCAACTTGAATCTGCAGTTTGCTCTACATAGTTGCAAATGCTAATTTTTTTCTCTATTGATTATCTTATCCACTCCTTATAGCCTAGCAATTACAGAATTAGTGGCCACGCTGAGGATGTCCAGCTGTACTTCTCTGGAGATACAATGTACAAAACTGTTGATTAAGCACAGCTATTCAACCATAAATCACATACAAAGGGACCACAGCGTTCTCACAGGCAGGCCCACAGGGAGAGACACGAGCACACTACAGTTTATACAGCAGAAGTACTATAAAGAAACACTTAACATCTTCTCTCATGAGCTGCAGGCTTCCACAATTAATTAATAAGATGTTTATGCAATGGTGTACCTGAACTTAGATGCTCCTGTTTCATATTTCACAGCTTTCCCTCGATGTCTCCCCCTTCCCCTTTCGTGTGCATGTGCGTACGTGTGTGTGTGTGTGTGGCTTCTCGAATGCCAGTGCCATCATCAAAGGATATGTCAAAATGAAGGCACTGGCAGGGGCTGCTATCAGGATCTCAGACAAGCACACACATAAACATGCATACGCACACACACTGCTCCAGCTATGCTTTCATATCACGCCCTGGCAACGCCCACTGACTGCAGCATATCTCCACCGGTATCACCAAGGTTACCAGCGGTAGCCAGGGATACCATCGGAGCCGCCTGTGAAAATGTAGAATATGGGTGTGGCCAAAGTCTAGTTTGTCAACGCTCACATGTACATGTCAATAAAAAAAAAAAACTGCCACTATGAAGGACACAATTTTATGCTCCTTGAAACCTTTGTGGTCTAAACTGTGTGGTTTCAAAGTTGGACAGTTAACATTTTATGTACTAAGTCTTAAACCAAAAAAAAAAAAAGGCTGGACATTAAATAAATTACATCCAAAGTGCATCCAATATGCAAACCTTGTGTTTGCTGAGCCATCCAGAATCAATCACAGTCTCGGTTTGTTTTGATTTTTTCTTTTTCCTTATGCAGAGAAGAAGCTGATTCCTTTCCAAATCTCACTTAGCACTTTACCCTTAACAGTTCTCAGCTTGCCATCTTTGCCGCAATCTTAATACAGCAACATGTTATTAAGAACCCAGGTGCTGTTTGATCCGTCGGACCTCAGCTTGTTATATTCCACCTCTTTGCACACCTCTGCATCCATAATAACGCGTGCATGCTCAGATCTGACAGACATTTCGCATGCATCAATTACACCGGGGTGAATGTATTAGTCAGTGAGTTAGTTAGCTGATGCGATATCTTCAAGGACCCACGATTAAAAATTGGTGTTTCCATGACAAAGGAGGGCCTCCGCCAGCACCCGTGCATTCATGGCACTCACACACAAATTGAGAAACAATATTCCCAGACATGCTCCGAGCTTCACTTTCTTTGCCTGGAGAGGTGTGTTTGCATGTGTGTGTGTTTGTGTCAGTGCAAGAGAGAGAGAGAAAATTTGTGTGCATTTATTTAAAAAAAAAAAATAGAGAGAGATTTTTTCTTTTTTAAAAAAAGGTATAATTGTAAGCATACAGTTATACACAATTGGATATAAATCTGTGTCCTTGTCATTGTGGTAAAAAGTGATCCTGGAGACGTCAACTGGAGCTCGCACTATGACAGAGGCAAATTCGAGTACTCTGACAAATGTTTATATGACTGTCTGTCTCTTTTGTCAGTCTGAGGCCAAACAAAGCAATGGCATTGCAACTGTGTTAGATTGAGCCGAGAAACTTCACAGAAGTCTAGTTTGACAAGACCAGACTTGAAAAAGACACACAATGACTGAAACAGTAGTGTGGACTCACAAAACTAACTAAAATTGAATAAAAACAAACAGCATGTCCTAAGTTTTAGTCAGTTTGGTCAGATTTATTATACCAACCTGCCTGATGAGGATTTGGTGTTTCTGTTTATTGTGATTGTGCTGTATAAATGACTTATTTGTTGCAAGTGAAAAATTCCCTCAGAAAAAAAAGTGAAACAACAGAAGTCAAACTGGAATACAAACAACACAGATCTCAGATCAGACCACATCAGAGAAGTTAGACTCTACAACGGGGTTTTTTAGGAGCTCAGTTTGCTATAATGACACAGAGGCATCCGCAGCACAATGCCGTCCTTACTGCTGTGTATTTATAAAATATAAAGTAGTAATTACATGTAGTAAGTACATGCTGAAGGATGCCAAGGCTGGCGTGATCCCATGGTAAGATGGTCTCTATTTTTTTATTTAAACTCACATCATAATTATAAATAGATATGCATTCCTGCAGGTGAGAATAACATGCACTTAGAGCTGTCAGAATCTCAGAGCTCTCTCTTTATTTCCATATTTTGTGTGGTGTGAAGCAACAAAAACAGAAGACACCAGTGGAAGAGCGAGATCATTTTTGTAGGGCTGATCTGGCTCAGACCATTCTGCTAGCGGCCAAAGTAATCGTAAGGAGATTTTTGGTGCAGTACTGTATATATTTCATCTTGTGACCACCAGCAACCGTTCCCCACCTGCATTTTTCACCAGAGGTTGCCGTAGGGGTTACTATCTAAAGATATTCAACAAGAATTAATGAGATGCTGAAACTTCATTTTGTCATCTATTTGCTTAAACCAGGGGTGTCAAACACAAGGCCGGGGCGCCAGAATCAGCCCAGCAAAGACCCCAAACCGACCTACAAGATGGAAAATGTGAAGGAGGACATTGTTTCCTACTGATAAACACTAAAAATAATTTAATTATAGATAAACAATGACAATTAAAACACAAAAAGGTCTTGTTTTATCTATTTTCTACTATAGAAATTTCGATTTCTAACAAAAAAAAATTTTTCTGAATAGTGAGCCACCAGAACTCGTTCTGTAATTTTACACATGTATTTATTTGTCCTGACAAATTTCTTACATTTACTGCAGCAGAGTTTCTTTATTGTGTAGAAAAAGTGAGATGTGCTGTTAAAATTGCATTTCTTCTTCTTATACTAAATAGGATAAAATACGTTGTGAAAGATCTTAAACCTGACGGTGACGGGAGTTTTGCTGGTTCGGCCCACTGCAGATTAAAGTGGGCTGTATGCATGTGGCCCTCAATGTAAAATGAGCTTGACATCCTTGATTTAACCTCCTAGGATCTGGTGTCCACATATGTGGGCATCACATTTTGGTTTTTCTTTTTTGGGTTTTCTGGTGATTCTTTGTTTTTACATACATCGGGTCCCAATATGCCCAAATATCAAAGAGAAATTAAAAATGCATGCCATGGAAGAGTTCGGGTCTTTGGAGGTTAAAGCATATTATGATATTTGCAGTTTGTGGGGGATAAATAACTGCAGCCATTATATACATGAGTTTGTGCATTCATATCTTGACTTTAAAGACTGCATGTTCAGCTATGAACCACAATATCTGGGTGCAAAACACGTGCAAATTATGAGTGGCCGAGCCCTGATTATGGTGGTCGTCCTGCTCAATTTATAAGATATTTGAAAGACAACAAGTAAGAACTGTGTTTCACTACAATCCTGTACTATATAAGAACAGTGTTTGCATATTAGCCTAAAGATTCATGAAGATAAGATCCCTCTTATGTGTAGTACTAGTAGTAACATCTCAATTTTTAATACACTGCCCTAAAAAACTGGTGTTTAATTAGATAATAACTTTTCCAGTTATTGTTTAGTTATTATTTCCAGGTATTGCCTAATTAAACACCGTAATGTTATCGAGTAATTAAAACTTGCCCACCAGCTAAATCTCCTCAGTGAATTTTTCTCAGTAAAAGAACAGGTAGAGTCACACCCTCCACTGACATAAAGAGTGTCTATGCAAGCACACAACAGGAGCAAGGGAAAGGGGCTAAGGACATAGCTTGAGGCTCTGAGTGTGTGAGCGCATACATTATACTATATGTCGTATCACATATAACGTGGTGTGAAAAAGTGTTTGCCCCCTTCCTGATTTCCTATTTTTTTTATTTCAAATCATCAAAGAAATTTAAATATTAGACAAAGATAACAGAACTAAACACAAACTGCAGTTTCTAAATGAAAGTGTTTATTATTAAGAGGAGAAAAAGCTTTGACTTATGCACATAGGGATCCAAAATCTGATCTACAGGCTCAGGGTAATATAACAGATAATCTCAAATCTATAAACGGCACACATGCACTGACACATACAGAAAAGGGAAAAAAAGGAAAAACATTTATACAGCATCTCCTCAGAGAAAACCCCAGAAAATAAAAGATGTGGCAAGTTATCAAACTGACAATCACTGGGGAATCCCACCACTTTCAAACAAATAAATATGTGCTTGTGCACCAGTAAACCCTCCGACGTGTACTATCTCACAAAAACACACACACAATTTCACAGGTGCATTGACATACATGTGCAACACTGTTTTCCTGAGCAGCTGAGTACAGTAGACACAGTAAATTTGCCCCATTTGAGCTAAAACAGAGATTTCATCTAAAGGGGAAGCACCATGCTCCTCTATTGCCCGCAATTACTGGGGTCTGGAAGCAGAGTCAACAGCCACAGTTTAATAGAATCGCATTGTCTAGGAGGGAATCAGCCCCTTTTCACTTCTGCTTTGAGCTAAGCGCTGCTGGTCTGGGTTTCAGCAAAAGCCACTTAAAGCTATCATATTCTGAAAGAGAGCAAAAAAATGACTTGAGCTCCTTTTGGAAAAGGTTTTTATGCAATTTGCTGAGAGACATCCTCTGCGTTCTTTTCCATGTAATACTTTCTCAGAGATCAAACAGACACCTTAATCCTAAGAACACACACAGGCTCGTGCATGCTACTTCACATGGTAGGGAGAAAGCCTATACGTTCAATTTGTTTGCAATTTTCTTATGTGTTTGTGTGGTTCATGCAGGCCATTTTTGTTCTCTGCAAGCTCCCTCGTATTGCCATTATACATCACAGCAGAGCACCAGCGAATGGTTGTGTCAAAAAGGCTGCCTTCCTCTCCGCCATATCTCATAGTTACCTCCTCTAACCAAATTACCCCCAACCCCTGCTTCACCCGCCCCCTCATCCGTTAGACACTGAGAGATGAGTTTCAGAAAACAGCTGCCTAAAAAAAGACAGCAGCCATGTCCAGTCGCATCTCAGAAGAAATGAGAATAAATGAATAAATTCCACAAAGAAAGATCCCAGCTTTTCTGCAGAAACTCAAAACCCACTTAGAAGAAGAGTGATATTTTCCTGTTGCTTCTCAATTTTACTACCATTTACTATAACATTTATAGCCAGTTTGTGAATGCTTTTACGATCACTGAAAATCCTCCTGCACACAGGGAAGCATGAAGCAGCGCCTTTGTTCAAAGTAAACAGAGAAATGCAAGCAAAGTTTCCCACTGTAATGCAGAGGAAAAGCCGGCCTGTTCATTCACGAACGCTTTAAGAATCAACAATCTGTACACGGCGAGAAAACAGGTGGAGACCACAATGCATTTTGATCTCTGTGCCACCTGATACCAATGTGAATATCGTAATATATCACTTTAGTAAATCTTCCTTTAATTCAATCCAAAATGCTGCAAATTCTTACTGGATCAAATGCCATATGGGACATCAGAATGTGAACATCTGGGGCCAATCATACATCTGATTGATACAGTACATCGGTTAAAATAAAAATAGAAAATACACTTGAATGCACTGTTTTCAAAATATTCTTGGAAATAATCTGTGGAGCCTAACTGTTATATTTGCAAAACCACATATTTGCCAATAATATCAGTATCAGGATTTATTATGGCCGATAAAAACAACTTAAAAAGTAATGAAGAGATAAGAAACACCCTTCAATCATATAATAAATGCTGATGTTGCATAGGGTGGCCACCAGAGGGAGCTCTGCAACACCTGTTTGCACCACAGAGTAATCCACGATGACTTTAAAACTGTATAGTCATTGTATCATAGTAAAGACTTGTAAATAACTACTTTTATCACATGTTATTGAAATCTACGTTATATATGTCTGAAAGGAAAAAAAATTGGCTAATATATCGGATTTATAACTCACTAAATACCGTTATTGATACCAGCCTTAAAATTCAGGGTTTACTAAATTGTTTTTTCACCTTTATCCAAAAACGCCAAAGGTCATTCCAGGTTTCTGTCCTAACTGTCTTTAAGTGAACAGTGCAACTTTAAAGCTGACAGTGTACTATATTTCTCATGCAGAGCTTGAGAGTGACATGATAAACTGGGCTCGCTGGTAACATTAGCAGGTAGAGTACTCAGTGTAAGGCAACAACAGCTTGTGGCTCAGCCGGGGCTATGACCTCTACACACTGTAGTGGGAGGGAGGGAGGAAGACGTGAAGAGGCCAAAAGAGAGATAATGATGGATGGCCAGGGGAAAAAAGAGAAACAGCAAGAAAAAGAAAAGTGCATCAGACAAAGCAGGCTTCAGTTCAAAACATCAGCCTTATCTGAGCACCTTTCCCTGCCTTTGTCATGCTCTAAACGCCTCAGCATATCCTCACACACACGATTAGTTAGAGGTTATTTAGTTGAATTAACACTTTTAACTGTGAGACTGCACTTTCAGAGACGTGAGCACAGTTGCCAATAATTGTGCTGTTATATTAAATACAGAAAAAGCAAAAGGAAAGAAAACAAAAAAAAAAGACTTACAAAGCCGCCATGGAGCTCTGAAACACTGACAACATGAAAACACATTCGTTTTGCATCCTTTTTCCGCCCCAGTGTCAAACTTCTAAAGGTCTACACATAAATTTGGCCACTTCAATTTGTAAAGACTATTTTTTTTTATCTGTAACTAGACCGGTACGGTGGAAAACACTTGGAAATGACACACAGTAGCTTATCTTACAAACACATGTAGTAAATACACAATTTACAACTATGGTGCAACATTTTCAACCCTTTAAGTAGTTTAGAAGAAGTCTTTTCGAGCTATGCCAAGACTTTGTTATACAAAAAAACCCCCAAATTAACCTTAGTGTTAGCACTTACAACGAGCCAGATCATATAGAAAAATGTAGGATTTCAGTGTAATTTTGAATAGGATTCATTTCAAAACAGAAATTTTAGCTTTTTTAAATCACAAAGACCAGCTCACTAGATAATTAGAACTTTATATCAGCTCAGCAACTAAATAAGCAGTGCAAGTACAGTCTACACATGCCGCATTTTTACCTCCAAATCCAAATCCACTGATCCCAGTGCATCTGACAACGGACCGCGGCGCTCACTCCTACAGGAAAGCGTTCGGCTCAGTTGGCACAAAGCCAACACACCCAAACAACAAAAGGCACAAAAAATATGAGTGGCTTTAGGAAATCACATTTGGCCAAAAATATATGACACACAGTGGAAAACTTCATGGCGATTATGATTGATTCCAAACCCTTGACCAGAAAAAAACTCAGTGCCAACTCAGCTGACAGAAGAACTGTACTGCAAATACAGCCGAAATATGAGGAAGCATGTTTCCCAAAATTACTGAATAAATGTAATCTCAAGCACTTTATCTGCAGCACCGGTATTTGCTCGAACAGTAAATCTAGTGTGTGCAGCCCTCTGTTTTACTATTTATTGATCAAATCTTATTCGAGGGATTTATAACTGAATAGATGTTAATCCTTATTCATTCTTCCTCAGTGGGTACTTCACAAATACTCGTATGTATTTTTTTCTTTTTCTTTTTTCAGCTGGTGATAAATAAAGAGCTAGGTTGGGGGAATAAAAACACAGGGGTGAATGATGGCTTCATGCTGTCACACGCCAGCAAAAAGGACAGAGAAGAGGGTCCTATCACATTGCATCACAGTCAGCTGCAGCCACACCCGCCCTCAGAGCATAAACCCTGCTGCTGTGCAAGGAGGGGAGAGGTGAGGAGGGCGATATCCCCTTCTGTTCTCGTCCTTCTTCTATTAGTCTCAACTCTCCAAAATGTCTTATTTCAGCTGTATCTCATTGCTCATCCAGCTTGCCTGTCATCCAGCCATTTCCCTCCCCTCTTCACATGCTGCAAGTCTCCCAGATTTGGCCATGACAGGGATTTGTGGGGTGGATCCCAACCTCAGGACAGCGCTTGCAGACTATAGTTTGGTTGGCGGTTTGTGTGTGAGTAGGAGTGGGTGAAATGGAAAGAGAGAAAGAGGATTAGAAATGAACTGTGGAGATAGAGCACAACCTGACAATAAGTCCCTTCTCCCCAGTGTGTCTGTAGTTGAGTGTCAGCTTGTGTGAAAGAGAGAGGCGAAGGATTAGCTTGTGAGAAAGGAATCATTTCCCTTTGTATTCCAAGTGATGCTGTCAATCACTGCACTGTAAAAAAGGAGCACTCACTGTGTGTGCGCGTGTGTGTGTGTGTGTGTGTGTGTGTGTGTGTGTGTGTGAGAGAGAAAGCGAGAGAGGGAATAGGATGGTAGCTAAAAGAATGTTTTAGATATGGCCATAAAAAAAAACAATAGTCATAGTCTGACAGCAGAGCTATTTTAGCATTTATCTTTTGCTCCTTCATTTCCATTTGATATAGTTAATACACCTTGTGACTAAATGGCACCACACATTTCAAAAATAAATAGCGACATCGCAGTAAAGTAGACCTGTGCAGCACTTACACAAATGCAAACATAGATGGTGGACTAGGAAATTGTTTAACCTCATTCTTTATTGATCCCTGATGGGATTTTCTTTCCCCTTTCCACAGAGGCCAGGGGTAAGAGCTGGCTACAAAAGGAGCGTGACGTGTTGGGGTTGACAGACACTTCAGCCGAGCAGATTTGTTTTAATCTGATGATCATATTCAATATACTGACAATCATTTAAATTCAAAGTAACTGATCGGGATATATGCTTCTAGTTGTAAACATTTCAAAAAACAGAATTTAATTGATTTACGATGACAGGGTTTTTAAAAATATATTATCTGCTTGCAGTTTAACCAGTTCTTTTATCTAGCGCTCAAAAAAATTAAGGGAAGTTATTTTTTAGTGTAATTTTGAATCCAGCCCTTGTGAGTTTTTCCTGGTAGTTTGAAGGTTCTGCACTGTATCTTAGATGTTTCTAGGACTGCGCTCTTTTGGACAGAGGCCTCTAATGTTGTGGCTGGAATCTGCTGAAGCCACTCTTCCAGTATTTGGGTTAAGGATCCTAATGCTCCTTTACCACTGGGAGCACTTTGGACGTTAACTTCCACATTCACTCCAGTTGTTTCTTGAGCCCCTCTGTTGTCGTGTGCTCCTTATTCCTGATGTTGCTGTCTGCTGGGATTGCCACATTTACAGATGTGGTTTTCTGCTCCACTATGTCTGCTTGGTTGGCCAGTAGCTGTCTGGAGCTTGAAGTCCCACGGGACTTTAGGCTTGTCACTCTCAGCCACCTTTGATGGTGTCTCCCATCAGGACTTGGGGAATTGTAGTCTGTATGCAGCACAGATGTTTGTGTGCACTATCCCAGCGACTTGATTGTGAATTTCAGTGTTTGTGGTCCCAGTCTGCATCATATATCTTGCTACTGTATGCAGGACTGTCTCTGGGGCCCCTTTACACAGTCTGCAATTTGGGTCCTGTTGGTTGTTGGTAGACTACTGCCTCTGTGGATGTGGTGTTTTTCTCTGCCATGAATCGAGCCTCTGTGCTGTCCTTTAGGCCGGTGTTTTCTATCCACTGGCAGGATATCTTGATGTCAGCCACTGACCTTGTACATCTTTAGCATGGTTCCCACTGGCTTGTGGGATACCCAGATACTTGAAGCTCTCCTGTATACCTGCAATTCTGCCTTCTGGTAACTCCACACTTTCAGTCCAGATTACATTTTCTCTCTTTGCAACCCTTAGGCTACACTTATCCAGTTCAAATCACATACCAAAGTCCTGGTGAGATGGATCAGTGAGTTAGTGCCTCAATCATTCCTTTGCATATAGCTTGATGTTATCTACTGTATGTACAGGAGACGACTTATGGTCACTTTACTCCTGAATCTATATCTGTATTTACACTTGGGCTTACGAGGCTGAGGCCTAAATAGCAGCGACAGTGCATCACGTTGGTATATTCCATACTTGATGGCAACTTGTGCACCTGCCTTGTAATTGTCCTCTAATGCTGTCCCACTGAGTTTCTGATGAATATTATTAGTGCACTATTAGCCTTGTACACTGCCTTTCTGAGCTGTGCCTATGTCTTGACTCTTGTCTACTCAGCTTGGTTGCTGCGATTGCTGAGGTGAGCTTCCATCTTGTGGAGAGATAGGTAATTGGCCAGTAGTTTGATGGTGTCATGGATCAAGATTGTTCTACTCTCTGTTAGCCAGTATAGATAACTACCTGCTGTTAGCAGCCCTCTTATTTGTGTTGCCAGGTAATCATGGAGTGCTTCTTTAAGATCCTTTAGCCAGTAGGTGTGGAGCTTGTCAGGTGCTGTCCAGCTCTTCAATCCAGAGATTTATTGTTGGATGTCTGCCTTTGTGATGTTGACTGGCTCTTGTTCTGGGAGGTTGCTGTGGTCTGCTCTGTGTGATGCATCTTTCTGTCAGATGTTTTTCTAGTAATGCTTGGTTTCAGCTCTGGGTATGTCTGTTCTTGTGCTATTATTCCCTTGTAGCTGAGCGATGGATGATCGGAAAACAGGCAGTTTACTCTTTTGGCCTCTGCTTCTCTGGTCTATCACTTTAGCCAAGTGGCCAGAGCTGCAAATCTTTCTTTGGCAGTTTTTAGAGCCTCAGCTATGAACATCTTCTTGCACCTCCTTTTCATCCAGGACCTGTCTCTCAGGACACCTTTCTGCACGTCATTTACCCAAGTAATATCCTTGATTTTGGATTGCAGCCCTATATTCTTAATGGGGGGGCTTCCTCTATGCATCTATAATCATATACTATTATTAATGTGTCAGTGGCATTGGGTAAATAATTCTTTGATCTCCTGCTGAATTTGTAAGCTTTCGCTTACAAAGAAATAAGCAATCACTATCTTTCATGGCAGTCTAATTTTAATGGAGCGCATCAACCAAAAATCCAGAAAAAAAGCACATCGGATGAAAATCGTAAATTGATTTTCATGATCATGCTCATCCCATAAGGCAAGACCTAAATGAAACTATCATACAAAATTAGAGACTGTTCATTTAGAAGTGAATAAACTACAAATTCAGCAAGGGATCAAATAATTTCCCTCTCTGTATATGCTCATTGATTTCAGTGATACTGGCAGTAACTAGAACAATGTTCACATCTGGAAGTATCTCCTCTATTGGGACTGTGAAAGTGAGCTAGGGGATTGGTGCTCTGAATTGGGTGACTATCTTACGTTTGGCCATCATCTTCATCCTCAGCTTAGTACATACATCTGTCATGGTTGTCTCCTCTGACGTGGGATTTTCCCACACAACCATCTCTACAGTTTATAGTGAATGGCATCACTCCAGTGAGTGGTAGTTATCTGGGCAAAAATGCCTTGCTGATGCCAAAAATCAGAATGGCCAGAATGCTTTGAGTCAAAGAGCGTGACTCAAATAACCACTCACTGCAGTGAAGGTTTGTGTGTTTGAGAAGAGCATCTCTTATCTCTTCATGTTGAACCTTGAAGTAGATGGCCTACAGCAGCAGAGCACCACACTGGGTGCCACTCCTGTCAGCTGGAAACAGGAAACTGAGGTTACATTTCTCATGGACTTGCCAAAACTGGACAACAGACCCTGCCTTATGTCAATGCTTCGGGATGCTAGTGCTGGTGTAACGGTGTGGGGGGATATTTTATTGGCCCACTCTGGGCCTCATTGTACCAACTTAGCATTGTTTACATGACGTGTTATCTAACAAGATAACACGTCATGTCACAAAGCTAAGATTATCTCTAATTGGTTTCTTGAACATGACAGCGAGTTCACTGAACTCACATGGCCTTCACAGCTTCCAGATCTCAATCCAACAGAGCACCTTTGAGATGTGGCAGTTTTATAATATAATATAAGTAAAAAAATAAAATAATAATAATAATAATAATAGTAAATAAAAATAAACAAGAGGGAGTTGGGGGAGAATTTTTCTGAGATTAGAGTCAGAAAGTTATGAGAAAAAGAAAACAATGAATGGGTGCAATGATTTTGCTTGATACACAATCCATAAAAAATGCACTCTACCTCATCAACAGTGACTCCATTTGTCATTCCCTGTTTGAATTAGTGGGTTTAATTTCACTGAATCATTGATATTATTTTTCTTGGAAATGTTTAATATGAGAGTACGTTTCACTTTTCTTTCCTTGGTAATTTTTAAGTTTAGTTTTTAGCCATGAACTTACTTGTTTAATCTCAAATAATACTCATGAGTAATGACAAAGTATTGCTTTTCTCTCACATTCTCTCCCTTGCTCTGTATTATCTGTATTGTTAATAATAATAATAATAATAATGATGATAATGATAATAATAATAATAATAATGCTTTTTTTGTTATTCCATCTCAGATGTTGTTCAAACTTCTTTTTAATCCTATTAAAACCTACAGCAGCTGTTTTATAAGGTGCATGACCCTGTCCCTGATTCAGAGGATGCATTCAGCCTAACAATGCAGTTGCCAAATCTCACACAGTGCTTTACATGGTCAAGGTCATCTCGAAGTCTCCATTACATCTTGGCAAACAGATTATATAATTGTAAGGCAGTATCCAAAGCTTTCCCTGTACATGTTGGCAGATGATCAGTCACAGTGATCAAAGCACTAGATGTGTTTCTTTGTTTCTGCTGCTCCACTCCAGCCCCCACAGAGTCAGTTATTAGAATACAATATATTATTATATAATATATTACATATGCTGGTACTGTAACAATTCCCGAGATCCTCATACACTGGCAAAAAACCCCAAACCTAACACGCTGGGAGAGAAAAAGTGATTATTTTTCTCTTGCAGAAAACAAAAACAGGAAGCCTTAGTAAGATGAGGAGGGTGTGAGTTTCTGTTATGAGGTGCGATTCTTGCCGCTTAGCTGCCTGCTGCACCAAGCAAAATGTTTTTTGAACTGTAGATACTGTATGCCGACAGAGATGCAGACAGATAGACAAGATCTGTTTCGTTAAGGAACATGCAAACTGAAAACCAAAATGAGAAAGCACAATCCAACTAATACAAGCAGGCTGGGAGAAAACACACACGCACAGACAGGAACTGTAAACATATATTATCTATGCTCAGTCAGACTGTGTGAGCTTCTGGATGCAAGTAAGTGACCTCAGATTAGACGAGACAATAAAAAGCCACAATTCTTCAAGTTAATTAAGACAGCCCCGTTCTCTATTCTTTCTTTCAGAGCACTGAGCAGGTGGTGATGGTTATGTCGTCGCTGTTGTTCTTGTTCAGGTTTGCGCACATTAAGATTCTGTTGAGCTGTGCTTCCCCCCCACCCCCGAGTTACTCTCATTTTCCTCCCTCCCCCACACTCCCTCCTGTCTGTCTCTTTCTCGCTCTCTCTCTCTCCCTCTCTCTCATGTTGTGTTTTGTTTGTGAGGATTATGTGGGGAAAACTTCCAGACAAGCGGAAGCTTTAAGACTACAAAGCCACCTGTGTGGTGGCTGGGAGGTAAAACAGTGTGGCCGCTGGAGACTTGGGTCAGGTCAATCAGGGGAGGCAGGCAGAAGGCTTGTTAAGATGCTGAAACAAGTAAAGGATGTCTCGTCCTGTTTCCAAGATCCTCCTCAGAGGCTGCTGGGACCTACAGAACTGCCGATGTGGCCAACATCGATCAGCTTCCTGCAGCCTGTGGGGCTGGCTGGCTAACTGAATGTCTGTCAAGCTGATGGTGGCTGTCCAGCAGGCAAGAAAACATTTCCAAAAAGGCTCATTTCTACTGAATTGCATTTTTTATTATTCATTTTTATTGTGCTTTCACTTAGCTCGTCTTAACTTCATGGTCAGAATTCAATTTAGTTTCATCCCTGCATTTTTCTCCTCGTTGTAAGAAACTGGGCGTGACTGGCTCAATTTGTTTATCTTGATCCTGAAATGCTCTTTGTCCAGTCAAGTGGTACAACTCTGGATCATTGTCACTGCCTGAAATGACATGCCTGACTGCTGACAGCCTATCCCAGCTGTCATAAGGTGAGAGAAGTGGTCACCCCGGACAGGTCGCCAGCCCAGGGCACATAATGGAAACAGGAAATCCCAATTTCATTAGCCATATTGGTTCTGGCTCCAGGAGGCTTCACACATGCACTGCAGCCCTGAACTTCACCTGGACTTACCTGGCAGCGGCGCATGTGAGAACTCAAATGTCCGAGGCAATTTCTAACTGGCAAACTCACTAATGCAAAGTCCAGATCATGTTGCATTGAGTCAAAGAGGGAACAGAACAGCTAATTTTTCAGAGACACAAAACTCTATGTATAGAGTTTGCAGAACAATATGATAATAAAAGTTAGAAAACAGGTTTACCCAGGGCAACTAATGAACTTATGCTATGATAATTTATATTATGGATACACTTGTGATTTTTATTATGATAATTCCTGTTTTGGGTCTGTGAACATATACTTTGTGTATCAGTGGAACAGTTCTGCTTCGGCTGTTGAGTTATGGCAGCTAAACTTTACCCTTAAAAAATTCTCCCATAGATTTCCGGTCGTAATTCACTGAGTGCCTCGTCTCTCTCTTAAAATGTCTCCACCGAAGTGCCTTATTTCATCCCCACTGCCACGTCATTTGAGCTTATTTTACCAGGTTTCAGCATATAAAAATAACTCTCTGTAATCATGACATCACAGAGGTGATTCCCTTAAAAATCACCTGGGGTTCCACTGCGTTATTTTCCTCGGTGAATCCTGTTATTTCAACCACTCGAACAAACCTGGAGCTCGGAGGCAGCCGGCGCTCTGTGAATGACAGAGAGCGAGGGGAAAGGACGGCAAGGGGGCTGGTTAAGTGCACTGAGTGAGTGGCAGTAATCACAGCTCTGGTAAAAGCACTCATTTGCTCTGTGTTGCATTCCTCAGAATGGGCCTCCTCTCCATCTGATTCTATCTCTCTTTCCCTCTGTTTCTCTCTCGATCTGATAATAGCTCTAGATTGAGTAATTGTGTGTTTGAGTAGCGCTACACTGTAGGGTGGAAACCTGCAATCAGATACTGAGAACACAGTTCTCTCTCTCTCTCTCTCTGTCTCTTCATTCATACCATGCCTCAGCAGTCTGGCCTCTCCACACCCAGCCCTCCCTTCAGCCCTGCAGTTCCTGCAGGGCTCACCCTATGCTTCGTTTTTTTTCCCCCCTCCCTTTCTACACACAGCTTAGTCTACACAGCCAGCGAGGGCCGGGGTCAATAACAGCTGTGCGCCGTGCTGTAATTGATGTCATCATTTCAATTTGAGCTGATTACAGTTGAGAGCTGCTTATCGTGTGACCCGGGGTGGAATAACATGCTGTAGGGCCCAGCGAGCTGTCACGCCTGACCAAGCTTAACTGCTGGACTGGATGGATGGATGAGTTGGCTCAGCCCAGGGCTTCCTTCTCTATTGACTTCTAATGCAGAGGTAATGACTGAGTGCATTACAGGGGCATGGCTGGCGCAAGTGTCCGTGTCGCTGGCATTTAATAGTTCTGGGGCTATTATTGTGATAGGCCTGCCCCTCTGTCAACACTCTCTCACATGATTACCCCTCAGTTGGCACAGAGCTGGATGCATGTGAGTGTGTACTCCCATACTGTGTGCATGTGTGTGTGTGTGTGTGTTTAGAAGCTATAACTTTACCACCTTTAATACTTAAGGTAGAACAGTAACAACATCAGTTGCATTGAATTAATACAATGATTTATTTTTTCATAGTATGTAGTATTTGCGAGGAATGTGCCAACTCCAAGCATCCACCCACAGAAAATAAATAAATAAAACACCTGTCAGTGCTTTGGCATTTCTCCTTGCAGTTCATATCTGAGTCTTTTCAATGAAAGCACCAAAATAACACTGCCGCCTTCCGGCATTCCTGCTGTGTACTAATAACACACATGAACAGACTGCGGCACACAGCCACGCATAAATACGGCACATTAGAATCTAGAAAGGGCAACGCCTTCAGGACTAATTATCTGCTAATATAATTATAGCCACTTTATGAAAATACTACACATAAAATATCTTCTAGTTAGTAAGATCTTGAGCTTGCTCTTTGGCTCTTAACACAAACAGCGGGCACTGCCCTTAACCCCCAACACCACTTGTGCGATCAACACTTAGGGGCAGAGCCACTGCTAAAGACAGACAAAGCCCGCTCACTAAAGGAACACTGACTCTTAATTTGTGGGTGTTGGGGAGCAAAAAAGCTGTCTGCCACATTCTTTTTCTTTCTCTTTCTCTGTCATTTCCCTGACTCTTTTAATACCTTCATTAGGAGGGCTCTCCTGTTTGCTGCTACCGCTGCTGGCCAAGAAACACGAGAAAGAGGGAGCGAGAGAAGTGAGGGGTGGAGACAAGAAGAGAAATGTGTGCAGTACTTTTTTGTCATGCAAAGAGGTAAAGATGGTTAAGATTAAAATTTTTTTTTTTTTTCATTACGCCATTTGCTTGAGCATTTGACTGAATTGTAAAGGTGTGTTTTCTGTTGTGCTTATGAGGACCGACAAGGTATGCAACATATATCCTATCTGTGGAAACATGGGTTCTGTTATCCAGGTGTGCATCCACCTAGATTTTAGGAGAAAAAGCCAAGATGACAGGTAACTCACTTCCTCTGTTAAAGCCTTTAGGATCGCTTCTCACACACCCAGAATTTTGGCCTACCCGGACCCTCTGTTCCCACAGTAGACTATAGCTGACACGCCATTTGTCACAACATGCTGATTACCTGAAGCAGAAAGCCTCAAACTGGAGATAAATATCTGGATTTGCCACACTGCAGTCAGAGATGATATTTGTCTGCTAGTAGGACAAAGCATTCATCTCTCAATCTACCACAGTTTAAACATTATTCAAGCATTATCTGCTTTGTGACACGATTTGCTGCACAGTCTTGACATTATGGTTGGAGCTCTACCTGTAAACGGCTGTCTACATATTCCACCGGGAATATCGACATATTTCTGATGGAATATGTCAATATTCCCGCCGGAATATGTGGCTATTTCACACTTTCAGTCATTTTACTCGATCATCTCCTGTCTGTCCATAATTTTTTTCTCTCTCTCCCTTCTTTTTTTAAGATTACAAGTTTCCTCTTTAGTTGTTGTGTGTTCGCATTTATGCTTGCCAAACTTTAAAGTTTAGAATGAACTGCTGCAGTGTAATCCTTGACCATTTCAGCCTGTGTGGCCACTTGAAAGGTAGGGCCACTTCAAACTTAATAGTGTGCATAGAGAGCTCGCTCTGATTATTTGGTCTCATAAGCAGAGCTCTTCGAGAGCAGAATTTTATGAAAACTTAAAGAAAAGCATTACTAGGAAAGAAAAATTCATTTATTTGATGTACAAGCCTCCCAAATGGAAATTACTGCATCTTTGGCTGAGAGTTTACAAAGCTACCCTGCGTCAGTCCTCAGAATCTCAAGGTGAGAAAATTTTAATGGATAATTTTGTAATCCTCGATGTCCTATCACTGCAGGGGAAAAGGAGGTCCTCTGACCCTTGACCTTCCACAATCAGGCCGACACAGTCACAGACACGGCAGGAAAGCTGAAGGAAAGGCCACAAGTATGGCCAATCACTCTCACACATACACATAGACAGTAACATGTCTCTATATGGAGTTGCAGTTTCTCACAATAATGCAAGAAGGAATTTTGTTTTCATTTGTGTCTAAGAAAACTCCAGATATCCGTTGTACAGTTTTTCATAAAACCTCAAGTAATTGAATTTGCTCCGCTTTTATCTAAGCAAGTGTTTCTTCCTATTAAGGTCAAAGCTGAACTGTGAGCTCAGAGTGAGAGAGTTTTGTTTTTTGTTAAATAACGATGACAAAATCTTAAATATCCATTTATCACTTTCTTAACCACTTATCCAAATAAAGCGGAGCGGGCTGAAGCCTATCCCAGCTGTGCTAACACTGGACAGATCGCCAGTCCATCACAAAGCTACTACGAAGGCACAGACACACCATTCACAACTCTAGCCAATTTCCAATTGCCAGCTAACCTCACTGAGGAAACCAAAGCACCCGGAGAAAACCCACATAGGCACAGAGAGATGTACCTCCTGCTCCGAGTGCCAACCACGGCACCACCTTCAAATTTGAAATGTAAAGTAAGCGGCAGTCCCCAATATGTCCCTCTATCTTTGCAACAGCACAGCCAAAAAAAAATCCTGGAACAATTCTTCTGCACCTCCGAGCTCAAATTCCGAATAAAGCCTTTCTGACATGGCTGCAGTCGGAAGGTTTTCCACCCATGCTGCTGCATACATTAATCAGATAAGATCAAGACTGTGATTCTCTGAATTGTCAAATTTCTAACAGGGATTATATTTGAAGACACAACATTTTCGAAGTCAAACAGGTAAACCAATAACCTGGCGCTGACATAGCCAGCATACACAAAAGTGTGACCCTGAAACCACAACAACTATGAAGGGAATTATTTTATAAAGCTTTTGCTTTTTATGTTTTTTTACATGAAAAAAAAAAATATCAGTTTGGCTCCCATGAAACCTGCGTGCTGCAGTCTTCTTTTAAGAGAAATGAGAATTTCAACATATTGTGCAAAGAAATTAAGCTTGATTTTTTTTACAACGCCATAGTTGTATTTAAATTTCATTTAGAACGACAAACGCATGCACACACACACTGCTCAGTTCTCATCATCTATGGTATTCTGCCCCATTTTTGCCTTTAAAAGAACTTAAGAGGTTATCACAGTTTCACTGGTTATTATTATTATTATTAGCTTTGGTTTAAGTTGTATTTTTTCATTTTAATACTACCTTTGCCTTTTGTTTAATCGCTCTTCCATTGTCCCTTATCACACTCCTGGGTCACAGCCAGCAAAAGGTTCTTGGTTGTGAATGACAACAGAGGGCAGAAGACACTCTAACCAGGTGTCTGGGTCAATAAAAAACAAAAGCGGAGGTATAGCTGGGCAGAGCTGGGCAGAGCTGGGCAGAGCTGTCCTGCGCGGCTCTTCTGGCTTTAAAAAAGACGGATGTGGGCAGAGCTAGGCAGAACTTGGCTGTATTTCTTGGCATGGGAGACAGGTTGTAAGAATTGATTAGTAATGATGCGAGTTGTTCAAGGGCAGAGAGAAACAAATTAAATCTAAGCAGACAGCTCTCACGTGATTATTAAAAAGGATTCTTCGTCTCTTTTTCTTTTGACTCTTTCACGTGATACCTACAACGCTGACATCAACACCGCAAAAAAGATACGATTTTTAAAAGATTCTTAAGCCTGTCTTGAGAGGTCTTTTCATTTAGTTTTATACTCCAAAACACTTTGTGTCATTACTTGAGGGCTAAAATATGTTTTAGTGCATTTCAAATCGATGTATGTTTTATATTTTATGTATACTGCTTACATTCTTGAGTTAATGTGTAACTGAACAGCAACAGCACATAAAAGTGGACGAATATTATTTTTTACTGAGGAGACTGATGGACAGATATCTGGATACTGAACATATCACAGGCAATGTGTATGAAATACTGCAACATAATATCCACTTTTGGTGACAAAAAATATTATTCAACTTATTTATGATTATGCTAAGTCTATCATATCACTTGATTATGATAAGAGAAAGTTCTTGGGCTGGTTTAATACCTAAAAAGTCCACACAGATGTGAGGGGCAGCATACAAATGTTCTAGTCTTTCCTTACATGCTGAAGAAGAAGAAGGATGCCCACAAGCACAGGAAAGAGTACACATGGCACAGCAGAAACTGCATGAGGAAGATGGTGACTATAGTGCTGATGCCCCGACTCACTGGTAAGAAAAGGCAGTAAGAGTCAGCTATGTAAGTATTTTGCATTGTTACCCTGAAATACACATTAGAAAAGATGTTCATACAGGATCATTTGATATAAATGCTTAAACTAATGTAATGAAATAACGTTAGTTTAACATTAGAAGGCTACTCAGCAACAATCCCAGCATTTCTGTCTGTGTCCTGTTAACAAAATATAACATTAAGCTGTCGAATAAGCAGTCTGCCACCACAATGTTGGTGATTTAAGACGAATAATCAAATTAGTATTCATCTAAAATCACCAAAATTAGTAAATTGGTGTGAAACTGGATATTCAGAATTGTGTACTTCTTCTAGTATCTGTACCAACTACTAAATTTCTGGTATGATGACATCCCTGTGAGTTACTACTGTTTATAATTCCAGTGGAGTGTTCAGGAATTCATCTATGCGGATTAGGGATTTCTCTGGTGACTAATTTATTAGTCGTTTAAACAATAGAAAAAAATTTGACTAGTTGACTAGTCTAAAAGACGGAAAACCCTCAGACTGAGCAAACTTTAAATGGAAGTAGTTGCACACTGGCAAAAGAACCTGTGTTGTTTGTATTTATGACCGTTAAAGATGTTCCTCGTGAATCAGATCATGTTAACTGAAACGTGCTGCGCCGTGCTAGCAGCAGTAGCTGTGGTTTATTTCATGTTAGCAGGCACACCTCGGTACGGAATATGGTTACATGCCCCTTTGGCTGCTTGATTATATCCCGGTTTATCCTGATAAACCATACAGCTGATCCTATTTTACATCAAACACTGCAAAGAGCCCAAACAACAGTACTGTTAGTACAGATGTCGTCTGTTTACTTTCCTCTAACTTCCCTTCAGACAAAGTGAGTGAGAGATGCTTGTTTGATGCAGGTGTAGCGCAAAGGCAGTCCACCTATACCTGCAGAGAGTGTTTTCTGTCAATGTGGGCAGTGTCACAAGTATGTGGTACAACCAGTTTGTGGTCCACTCTTGGTCTGTTTGCCAGCCACGAAGAAGAGCGAAGTTATAACATGCAAAGATCTGAAACCGAGTGTTTAAAAGACTGAAAAGTGTCCACTGCAGCCACTGTCTGTGCTTTTCATGCTGTATTTTTGATTTTTTTTTTGGTCACTCCCTTCCCTTTTCTGCCCCACTTTTTAACCAATCAGCATTCAACCAACGCATAGGTTATCCGTGTCCAGCAACATGCAACTGGTATTTTGAAGGACTACAAAGGAGCACGTTAGCAGAAACCCATCTCCATGTCCACACAGAGACACGTATGCAAACAGACACATTTGTGGAACCATAAACTGCACTAGACGGACCTGGCATGGTGTAGTTGACTATCACATCCTGAATGTGGATAACATGGGATTTTGTTCCCCATTTCTTACTATGGACAGATCAAGATTATATATTAAAAATATTTCAAAATCCATGCACACAGGTGGCGTGCTTAAATAAAAGAAAGCAGTGTGCTCAACAAACCAATGATCAGCACTGGCTGATCTGTTATGTGTAACCAGCTACACTGTGACAGTAATCTTTATTAGAAATAGCCAAAAGGCTCTGAAATGACAGTCTGGAGCAAGCAGCAACAGCAGTGAGTTGCCACTGGCTGGTGTCAAGCTAAGTGGGCATGTCAGGCCTGTGCTGTTCTGGCACCTTGCCTGCTCTCTCAGCTGCTCGCTCAGTCCCTAGTGTCCCCAACCCTAAACGGATCCAGTTGCTGTTGCTCAGCTCCAGTGGGGGGCCGATCTGGCTGACTAACAAACCCTTTTTTCTAATGAGCAAAACTCCTCCCCGAATCTCATCAGCGCCTGTGCAAACCCCCATGTGCATATTTCCTCATATTTGCTTGCCTATTTTCTTCCACCCCGAGGCATATCTTTCACACTTGTCCATTCCACCTCTTCCCCGAGCACCGGTCTCCATCTTTCTGCGTCGTCTCATTTCGGTTCCTGTGCACAGTTTTCACACCGTCTATATCTCACTTCTCTCCCTTACTGACAGCCATTCACCAACTGTTTGCTGTCTCCTTTCATTTTTCTCTATTCATCATCAGCTCTATTAAAAGCATTTACAATTCGAGCTCTTTGAGCAACTGTTGTGCAACCAAAATATTTTGTGGTGGCTATTTAAATTTGAATGCTGTTGTAGTGTTAGCGACTTGTCCACACCTTCTGTATCTATGTATTACAAGCCTGCTAAATGCTATTTTAATAGCTGAAGTAGTGATAAATAAAGAGGTTATCTTTGAAACGTCAGTAATCCCTTCTTTTCCCCTTTGCATGACTAAACTAAAAGAGGCAAGAGGACAGAGGGATAAAAACATGACTCAGGCTTTTCTCAGGGCAGACCTAGTGTTGAAGCTTGTTTAGAGGACACCAGGCAGAGCAGGATGGTTGACCCCCATGAGTGCTTGTGAGGATCAAATCTTGCTTTTACTATTAGCTCTATCAATTCCCTTGTGTCTCCTTGTGTTATTTTTTCCACAGACAACTTTTCAGTGACGAAGGAGAGCACAGGTCACACACTTACCAGGCCATCACAATTGCTGATCGCCACAGTGGCTCCTGGTGTGTCTGTGATGTCACCCACATACAAGCATTCATCGTGCAATGGCTCAGAGTACCGGATGCTGTCGTTGTCATCATGCCACTCCATCTTGGCTCCGGGTGCAACCAGCCTGGCATTGTGGTGCAGACGTAAGTGGAACTCCCGGCCGAAGATGGTGACGTTGTAGTAAAGCCTCTCCCGAGGGGGCACAGCTCCTCTTGGTCCTTCCCACTCATCATTGCCTTCTCCTACCTCCCTCCTCCGGCGCCTACGGGACTGCCCTCCTGCCATGCTGCCAGCCGAGACGGCGTGTGACAAGAAGCGGCCCTCTGCGTCCACACTGATCGGCCTAACCAGTCCATACTCCCCCAGGACGTGCTGCAGGGAGTCTAGGAAAAGGACAGGTAAGTTGGGTGGGAAGGAGGAAGGGAATGAGACAAGAGAAGGTGAAAGGTGGTAAAACACACAAATGTGGGAGGCAGTCAAGAGGGAGAAGTAGAAGATTTAAAAAAAAAAACAGCACAAAGAGGAGGGGACGTCATGGGTGAATAATGGGGGATAAATAGTGGGGAAAATCAGGAGTCATGGGAATGGAAAAAAAAGAAGTGGGGGGAGGAAAAAAGGGATTAGGAAAATGTCAAGTTTGGCATGGAATTATTTATTCCTTATTCCAAGCTGCGGTAAGGGTAGCACAGTGATAAATAAAAAGTAAAATCAGTAACCTTACACACACACACACACACACACACACACACAGCCCCACCCATGAACCTAGAGGCGACCCCCGTGCTCGGCAGTTTGCGTTTGGAAACGGCAGCCTCAGCAGTGCACGCTGCGCTCCTGACACCTTCTGTTGCCCTTCCACCATCAACGGGAAAGTCAGTACAAGATCAAGGTGCTAATTGCTGCTTCATCACGCTGTTTTATCACCCACAACCTGCTCAAACCGAGAATAAACGGAAAACCTCTATTAAAAAACAACAACAACAAAACTGATCCAGTGGCTCAGATCGCCCCCCCGGCCGCTTCTTATCAATATGCATCTGTAACCACTGTTCTCATGATCATCAATATCTATGATTAAGTGATTATATTTAAACTGTTAGTACAGATAAGTATAAGACACACGTTTTTAACTGATATCAAATGACGATTTCTCAGATTAGAAAGCTCTTTCTCTTTTAGTGACATGTGACACTGACATTACAGGTGCAACCTCGCAGCGCTCATACACTAACACATAGCCTGCACACACTGAGCCAAGGCCACTTTATGGTGTCAATGCCATTACACAGTCAAACAGTATGTTGCTGTCACCTTGTATATGGTCCCCGGATGCAGTTCCACTTCTTTCTTTTTTTATTTTAATATTTAAGTATCCACCTATAACATCTAATTCATAAAGTTTGCAGACTGATAAAAGCCAAACACACAGTGTAAACATTTCTTCATCCTCCATGTTGGAGGAATGATTTGATAATAGTGTGATCAATAGGCTGACATCCGACTCCAGCGTCCTGTGACAGATCGATAGATGCGACAGCGGCCGAATCGGATAATGTTAGGCTACTTCCCTGCAAAATCCGACAGTAAACCGGTGCATCAGATGCCCTCTTACACCCCAGATAAAATTATACCCTGGACGGGGGGGGGGCAAATCACAACACTGCTTGCACCGCTGAGGGACCTTCGGAAAGTCCCTTTAAGCACCACAGCAGGACACGGGCTACAGAAGTTGCAAATGCGCACCACAATATCATTTGCAACAAAACTGCAAAAGCGTGGCAAAAATGAAACACAAGCAAGAAACAGGACAGTGCCTCCCCGCTACGCTGAGCTTCCACACTTCCAGTGAGCGCGCGAGAGCCCCCGCGCAGCCCAGCTGATAAGATATGATCAGATAAGGAGAACAACGTAAACACTGACCACACTCAAGTGGACTCCACTCACCAACGCTACTGGCGATGTAAAGGCCGCTGGTGTGCAGCAGAAAGGCCGGTAGAATAATTAGGACAGTATATCCTGTTGAGAAACCCATGGCAGCTCCGAACTGCGCAGGTGAGAGAGTGGGACTCCGGGCTCCAGTGTGGTGAAGTTCCCCGCCTGGCGCGACCAGCCACGCCACGACAGCAACAGCACAGCAGCCCGCAACTAGACTGCCAAGTGCACCGGGAGAGACGGAGCTCTCCTCCCCTCTCTCTCTCTCTCTTTCTCTCTCTCTCCTCCTCCTCCTCCTCTCCGTCGAGGTCTCTCACTCTCGCTCGCTCACTCTTCCTCGCTCCCTCTCTCATTCAACTCTTCCCCTCTCTTTCCGCTCCGTCTCTCCTTCTTTCTCCCAACTTCTCTCTTGAATTCTGCGTGCTCCCACTTTTTTTTCTATTTCTCTTACCTCTGACAACTCTCTGAAACTACACACACACACACACACACGCACACACACACACACAGCGGCCGCCGGGATCCCACCCACTCCGAGTGTCTCCTCTGTGTGATAAGTGAGGATATGTGAGAGCGGTAGCTGTGCTGCGGCTGCACTGATGGACCGACTGACAGCTTTCTTTAAAAAAACAAAAAACAAAAAGAAAGAAGAAGAAATGCGCTTCATGGCACCTCAAGCGCAAGTCACAAACCCGAAGCACTGATTCTTATTTTTTATTTTTTACACTTAGACACCCTTTCCGGGACCATAACTGCTGTTAAACTCTGCAGTCCACCGCTCTCTGACGAGCTGCGAACGTCTTTGTAAACTTTGAATATTCCGTTAAGCTTTCTGGTTTTGAGTACGCAGCAGCGCCCCGCGTGGTGTGCTGGTAGAAATGCACTGAGTTTTGCAGGGCCCAAGGGTCCAATTTACAGCCAAGAAAAAAAGAGGAAGAAGAAAAAAGAAAAGAGAGAAGAGAGAAGCCTTATAGCCATAACCTGCATTGCCCTCATTTAGCACATCATTTACCCTCTTTGACCACTAATCTTCAACTGTTGTAAATAGAAATAAGATGCATGAGGTGAACTACAGAAATGAGGCAAACCATTTTTATTTTAAATTCCTTTTTTTTTTCCTTTTAAGAATATCATTAAAGAGAGGTAAATAAATAAATCTTTAAAATAACATCAAAATCAATTAAGTTAATCTGCTGAGTTGCAAAATAAGCTTAGGTTGAGATTTTTTTTTAAAGGCAGTGGATTTATTTATAGTCTTTAGTTTCTATTCATTTTTATTCTTGTGCCAAGATTTTCAAAGCGATCAAAGAGTTCCAAAGATGCAAAACACTGTTTACTTAGTTCCAAATACTGCAAAACACATCAGACTGAAGTGCAAAACAATCCGCGTAATTATAATTGACCATTCCTCCATGATATCAGTGGTAAAATATGATCATCTGACTAATATATGTCCTCCTTCATGCGGTCAAACAGCTCCTAACCTCAAGGGCATGGATTTTGGGGTGTGCTGTGGTGTCCTGCACTGGGATGTTGGCAGCAGATCCTTTGGGTCTTGTGGGACAGCTTCCTGCAGATGCTCGATCAAATTGGGATCTGGGGAGTTTGGAGTCTGGATCAACGCCTCAGGCTCTTTGTCGTTTTCTTCGAGCTGTAAATGCCTGAGCAGGTTTTTTTTGGCCATATTCCACCTGCACGCTGCACTTGAATGAGATGGCACAAGTTATTCATTTCACCTTTCAGCGCTTTTGCCTTTGTGTATGATCGTCTAGATGTGTGTTTTGAGGAGGCCATGGTGATCCTGAGCAGGTGTTAAAAATTGAATAATTGTGAAAAAAAGAATTATACAAAAAAAAATCAGCCAATAAATAAATAATACATCCTAGTTCTTAACTGACTTAACAGACAGTTTCTCTGGTATTTACTTGTGGAGCTCACAGTACATACAGCTGATTTTTAACATTTTTTTTTCTTTGTGGAACAGAAAAACAAATAGAGGAAAACAGATTTTTATCTAGGTAAAATAATCGGCCTGGATTGCGCTTGGAGTTAAGCCTGTACAGCTGCTTAAAGGTTACACATAACTTCAAATGACAGCATTAATCGTGCAATGGCAGAGATTGGCCACCTGTCTAACACTAGCCCTGTCAGTAGAGGAGGTGCTACTTGCTCGTTTGGATCAAATCTACTGTCCAACAAAAATACCCCGAACAATCAGTAGCCAAACCACCAGTTACAGCAGAGGCTTTCTTTTGCTGCGCCCCTCAGGCTGATCCAATAAAGCATCGTGCATAATTAGATGATGGTATTAATTACTCTTTCTGCAGAAGCTCAGTCAGTGTAGTGCTGCTTGGTTGCAACCTAGAGGCAGACAGGCAGTTTATGTCAGGTAAATAATGGGAAGCCACAGGCAACTGAAAATTGTACATTTTTAACTTTAAAAAAAGTTAATTGTCTGAGTGGCCTTGCCATTAGCGTCTAAAAATGTAGGTTAATTAAAATTGCTGTTTTCCTGTTGTAACATTTTTTGTAATCATTATTTTTCAGATAAAAGGTTCAGTTTAAAAGTGCTGTGAATCTGATGGTAGAAATACTGCTCTACTCTAAATATATTGTTACCAAGGTTTTCTTAATAAATGCACTTCATTGAGGAAATATACTCAGTATAAAGTAAGTCGATTTATATGATTTTGAGCCTTACCACAAATCTACAATATCACAAAATACGAACAGAATGATTCGTCTTCAGCTTTCTTTGTACAGAAACTCATAGACAACACATATATCACTGAGCCTCTGGCACTGGAGTGAAGTTCACTCTTGATGATTAATAAGTGCTGAACACAGAGCTGTATGGGTCAAATTCTATTAATGATACTGTAATTTCCTATCATTATATATCATGATGTGAACTGACTTATACGCTTTTTCAGTTTTCCTTGGAGACACTTTGTTCGCTGTAAATTTCGGATGACTAAAACATTCGAAAAAGTCACAGCTGCCTGACAAAACTGTCAGCTTCACAAATAAAGTTGCTTACTGTGAGCATTTTAGCATTCTAATTAGTATTTAGATCAAAGCAGCGCTGTGCAAATAGCCTCACAGATCTGCTACAGTGGCTTTTAGACTCTGATTTCTACAAAGATCTGGTAGCTAATTCCACACTCCACTGTATGTGTGTCTGTGTGCGCTTGTGTGTGCCAGCTTTAAACAAAAAGACTTAAAGAAAGAATTTTGTTTACGTATCTCCAAGCTTATCAGAGGAATCTTGTTACCGATTAGTACCATGTACCATGTCAGTCATGCTTTGCCCAAATTTGGCTTTTCTCAGTATAGTAAAGATAGCAATATACTCTCACGAGACACTTTGAAACGTACAGTTTGCTAGTACTGGATTGTACTGGACCTATTTTTGCCTTCAGGAGTGCTTTAATTCTTCATGGCACAGATTTAACAAGATTGTGGAAGCATTCCTCGGAGATTTTGGTTCATATTGACATGATGGCATCACACAGTTTCTGCAAATCTTCTCGGCTGCACACCCGTGATGCGAGTCTCCTGCTCCAACACATCTCAAAGTTGCTCTATTGGATTGAGTTCTGGTGATCATGGAGGCCAATGAAATACTCAATGGCATGTTCAAGAAACTAATTTGAGAAGATTTGAGTTTTGTGACATGTCATGTTGTCTTGCTAGAAGCAGCCATCAGACGATCAACATGGTCACCATATCTGATCGTACTCACATATGCTATGGTGTTTAAATGATGTTCAGTTGGTACTATGGGGCACAGAGTGTGCCAAGAAACCACCGGCAGCCTGGGTCACTGATATAAGGCAGAATGGATCTGTGTTTCCATCTAGTTCACATTAAATTCTGACTCTCTCATCCAAATATCCCAGCAGACCAGGCACCATATGTTCTGTTGCTCATTTTAGTGAGCCTGTGTGAATTGTAGCCTCAGTTTCCTGTTCTCAGCTGAGAGGAGTGGCACACTATGTGGTCTTCTGCTGCTGTAGCTCTGCTTCAGGGCTGGATGTGCTGTACATTCAGAGATGCTCTACTGCATACCTTGGTTGTAAAGAGTGATCATTTGAGTTACTGGTTCCTTCATATGAGCTCAAAGCAAGGCATGGCATCAGAGCACTGCCACTCACTGGATATTTTTATCTTTTTCAGACCATTCTCTGTAAACCCCAGAGATGGTTTTGTGGGAAAATCCCAGTATGAGCAATTTGTGAAATACTCAGTCCAGCCTATCTGGCACCAACAATCATACCACAGTCACAACCACATTTTTCTCAATTCTGATGCTCGGTTTGAACTTCTTAACTATGTCTACATATCTAAACATGATAAGTTGCTATTATGTGATTGTCTGATTTAATATTTGCATTAAGGAGCAGTTGAACGGGTGTATCTAACAAAATGTCCAGTGAGTGAAGACCCAAGACAATTCTTTAGCTTGTTCCTTTGGAATTATGAGAACCAGAATTCTTTATTAATCTGAGTAAATTATGTGGTCACAGTTGCCCCATGATAGTAATTAACTAAACTAAATTAAATAATACAATATATTAAAAGGTTTCAAAATATAAAAAAATAGTTCTAATTATAAATATCCCACCATTTTGTACAAATTCAATATATCTAGAAATCTGTAAGACTGCTGCTGAATGTCCTGTTGTGGTTTTCATGCTGACTGAACCAGATTTTCTTATATTCCGTGTCTTTAGTCACATTGTAAAGAGCTAACTTCAAAATGATTATTCTAACTTTTTTCTAATAAATTACAAAAAAAGGCTGAGCTAAACCAAAATGAATCTAAGGCCACCTCATATGTGTAAATGTTATTTTCTGAGCATGAGAAATAGTGATGTAGTGCACCGTGGCACTCCACATCCAGGAAGAAAAAGAAAAAATAATGTTAACATTTCAGTGTCTGGCTGACATAGTCATGCAGTGCACTGCTTGAAATAATTAGGAAATAGTTTACTTTTGGCGGGACTGCTCACCCTGTCAACAGGATAAGTTAATGAGCAAAATTCATTGGGTAAGTTATTGTTGTATGTAACATTGAAATGGTGTGTGATTCAGTTATGTTTCCTTATTATAATTACATCACAATATTAAAGTTTTTTGTACAAGTATTTTGTACTGTTTCTATGTGAATAAAACATAATAAAGTGATGTCCATAAATTTACAGAACCGCCACAGAGGGTAGGAGAAAGGGCAGAGAGCAAGGATGAACAGGAGAGAAATCAACAAAAAATATGAAAAGGATTTTAAAGAAAACATCAAGGACACACGCACAAAAACAAAAAAAAGCTTGTTACATCAAAAAGAAAAGCCAACAAAAAGTAACACGAGACGTGTTAAGGTCAAAAAAGAGAAAGGATAGAGTAAGAGAAGAATAATGCAGAGAGGGGGACGTATCTGGGCCAGCATGAAAGCACGCACATGTAAACACAGTCCAATTATACCTGGAGGTCTTCGCCATACAAACACACAGTGACCCTCTGCTGAGAGAGAAAGAGTGCGACTGTGTCAGTGTGTGTGTGTATCGCGCAGTGAGAGGTCATCTTTCACCAAGCATCACGGTTACACCTTGGTTCACAGTGCCTGGATCTGCACAAGCCTGTTTGGGTACAGGGGCACACAGATGCACACACACAAAAATACCTCTTTTCCAGGAAAAAGCCACGCCCTGCTTTGCCTCGAGTTCCCAACATAACAACGCACATGTACGCGTTCCTGATCTACACACCCTGCATGCCAGTCTGTGACCAGAGGACACCCTCCCTCCATATGAACACTTATGCTGTTGCCCGCATATACCCGCCACCCTTCACACCATCTCCTCCCGCCCCTCGCTCCTGGTTACTTTGCTGTTGCCATGGAGATACCAAGCCCTGCACCTTGAAAAGTGCACTTGGAAGGAGTCGAGGAGAGACAGACAATAATATCCCTATTTCCAGACAAACAGACACACACACGAGCGCATAAACTCTTGTGTTTGTGGAGGTTATTATAACTAGGTTTGGCAGTGCCGGGGTTTGTGTGTGTGTGTGTGTGTGTGTGTGTGTGTGTGTGTGTGTGTGTGTGTGTGTGTGTGTGCAGGCCCATGTTTGTGTGTTTTTATGGGAGGTGGGTGTTCAGATGTCCATTGCCTGTGCATGTGCAAACAGATTGCGAGTGGAGAAATAGAGCTACATGGTCAGACGAGACAAGTGGAGAAAATCTGTTGTGTTCTCAACATGTTGCGCTGTTTCAGGGCTTCATGCGTTTAATATAGATTTTAATTACAAATTGTTATATTAGATTACCCCTTCAAGTGTCTATCCCCCACTTTAATGAATTATGGTTATCCCCGGGTAGTGGCATTCAAGTGATTCCTTACTAGATTATTAATACTACATAAAATCATTTAAAAAAGATATTCTGGTTTTTGCTCAAATTTGTGTTTTATTGGTCTGACTAAGTGCTGTAAGTGCTGCTTGTACAGTCTGCCTGAGTGTTATGCACCTTTTCTCACTAGCAACTTGATTATACTGCATGTGTTAAGGGCTATACTGAGTGAGCATATGCTGAATAGTGTCCTGCAGGGCCGCCATTGCCAGTCTCTCCAATGACTCCTGCTGTCCTAGCAAGGTCAGGCAGCAGGCCACCATGTGTCAGCATGTATTAGCATATCTTATGAATGCAAGGACAGGTGTTTCCAGCGTCTCAAAGAGGTTACATGATGAGGCATCAAAGCCCCATGACAGCACATCAAGCCAAAGCCATGAACTCGGACACAGGTGCCTCCTGAAAGTCGATTGTCATAACTCTACATGGAAATTAATGTGTGATTGTATGCATTTGTGTATAAAAAGGCAGGTGTTCACAATGCATTGCATATGTAAATACACTGGCTATCATATAAGTGAGCACTGTGAGCACTATAGGGGGTTATTTGTGAACCCCAAAAGCCCAGAAGAAAATGAAAACTCACATCAATGATTTGCTTTGCTTTCATGCCACAATTTGTCTGTACAAATATGCAGTGGAAGTAAAAAGGAAGTAAAAAAAGACTCTGCACAGTCCTGTGAAAAACTAACTACAGCCTTACTACTTCCATAGGATTTGAGAGGATAAGTAGGATCCAGGTGCTGTCCATCAAAACCGCTTGATTAACTGATCCTCAGCAAGTGTGACCAGCTTTTAAAAGCAGAAGTTCTGACGGGTTGCTGGTCTCAAAAATTGAACGCTTCACAGGTGTGGCTGTCCTAGAAAATTCTCCCCAAGGTCAGACCGGGCAATGCTCAGAGAAACTGCAAAAAACCCAATGACGACCATTGTCTTTTGGACCACAGTGGAGATGTACACACATAATGTGTACTTTTTTTCACATGACTGCATAGACCATCGCAGCTGAGGCACCGATCAAAGCTGTAATATAGCTTGTGCATTTATCATCAATAGTGTTTTTATCAGTCATGGCACCAATTATGCCAGATACAACATGAAAGCATGAGCTTGGGTGGAGGCAGGTTGCAAAGTGGCTTGCAGATGAAGCAGCATGAGTTAGCAGAACTTAGGCAGTGTGACTTATGTAAAATTTTCAGCTAGATTCTCCATCACCATGATAGACATCTCAAAATGGGCCAGTGGCAAGCTTGACTTCATTGCCTACCTGAAATAACCCTTTGCACAGTTCAGCCAATGAGAGTGTCTACGTTCAACACACAACAAAAAACCTATGGTATAGTAGGATTAAATGCAAAATATTGAGAGAACACAAAAGTACTCAGCAGAGGATACACCAATACAGCTCATACTCTTTCCTAAGATTTTTTCCTTTAAATTTTTATGCTTCAACACTAAAGCAAACTGACTGATTTTGTCAATACCTTTCACAATGCCAATACACTGCAGCCCACTGCAGGACCCTCTTCAGGTGTGTATTTAGTTTGGCAAATACACACAAGGGCATGCACGCACAAACACACACATGCAAGCCTTTGCTATCGTGCACCATATGTTATCTAAGCTCTCAGTGGGTGCCTGTGGCCTATTTCCCTTTACTGCCCTTAACTGATCTGATGGGCCTGGATGCCCTCTCAGATAACTGATCACTGTGGAACTGGAGCATGGAGGTGCCTTTTGTTTTTCAACTAATATCCAGCTTGTATCTCTGTGTGTTTTACTAACGTTACAGCATTGTTATGTAAAAAAAAGTTTTTGCTTTTTAATTTAAACATGCAAGAAAAAAAACTAAAGAAAATACTTCTTAATAGCTGATGGGGAAATAAGCTGTCTTGTTTTCAGTACTTCTCTTTATCAGCCCTAAATTAATATTTCTTAATCTTCATCCCACATAAGAAGATTAGGAGGATTTTTTTTTCTGGATAATTTTAATCTTTGCCTAGACCTGGCTTGTGCCAGTGACCAGGGCAATAGGCAACTCGAAATGGGCCTGGATGATCGAGGGCAGTCTGGCTTTTAATTCCAACAGTGCCTCATCCCACACAGAGGGAGCCATGCCAGCAGAGACAGATTCTGCTCCCTGACCTCAGTGGCACAGTGGTCACTGATTTTATCCTGACCACAGGAAGCTCAATGTCCTGCCCAAGAATGAGTACTATTGTAGTACTATAATTATCCATGGGAGTTTGTGTGTGTTTGTGAGATTTAGGAAAGAAAGAAAAGGGGGGGGAAAGTCAAGAAAGAAGGAAAAAGAAAGAAAAATCCATGTCTGTTTGGAAAAAAAAGGCATTGAAATGTCTGAATTGGGTTCTTTTTTAAGGCTCCTATGACAGGATCAGGTCATCGAGTAGACAAAGGTGACATGCTGGAAAACAAAGGCAGAAAATCTTCCCCTGTTCTGAACCTCGAAGGCTGACAGCTGTGGAATTTTGTCACTCAGTAAATCACTAACTGTTTAACTGCTTGCCTGTTTTCTCAGTTACTGTTTGTCCTTCCCTTTTAGCAACAGGCACTCCACCTGCTTTACCTCCTGTCAGAACATTTGATCATCCCCACCCCTTCACTCCGCTCCCCTGTACAGAAATACCAATATTCAGAATTCACTCTGTAGCCAGATTGCCATTGTGTGTTTACTTTAACACTGCAAGCTTGTTTCCTACCTCTGTGCCTGTCTGATTACCTGATCTGACATTTTATTTGCCTCTCTCTCGGTTTCAGTTCCCTGTCTATACGTAAGAATTTAGCTGATTGCCAGTCTGAGCCTTTTTGTGTCTTTGCTTAAGCTGTGATAGTAAATGGAGGCTGAAAAGTGTACTTTGCATGAATTTTATAGCAGACAATAGCAGCCGTAAATGGCAAATCCAGCTGAAGTTGGTAATTAAGCCAATATCACTTTAATTTATGCTGTTTTACCCATTTCTTGACAAGAAAGAAGAAAATGCCAATCAAACACTTCACATGAACTTAGCTGTCAGTCTTCAAATTGCTTTTTTCCCCCCAGTAAGTTTCTGCTCCATCCAAAAATGGGTATGCAAAGCCAAAAAGTAGTACTCCTGCATACCCACTGTGGGTTCATATGGGACAACAGAAGACGATCACACAGATCTTATTACCTAGTGCACATCTCCAGTACCATAAACAGTCTTTTTTTTTTTCAAAACTGTGCCAAACAAATTATTTGTATAAAATTTCTCTTTTTTTTAACATTTATAAAATCTATTTCCAACTTGCCGCAAGAGTTCTTTCCCCCCCCTATGGCTAATTATATTTATTATATTTCAATATTCAAAAACATCATATCTGCAACCCAACTAACGCCTGTGCTTAGAGAGCCCTGTACGCCTCACAAATTTATCTGCAATATGCAGGGCAGTCGTTTATGTAAATTGGTGCTTGTAGCATTTGTTCTCTGCAATTAAGCCATGCTTGCAAATCCCCTCTGTAGAACAGGGCAGAGTGATCATTCTGGACTCAAAAGCTCAGGTTCAGAGTTTGATGGAAAATTGTTAATTGTTATTGATCTCTTCAAACAGTAGTTTGAGGTTTAAAGTATTAGTTCAGAGGATTTAAAGAAAATAACGTTGACACGAGCTGCATTTAGTTACCTGTTTCAGTGTGAAGGAGTGTTTATAGAAAGAATGTGTGGCTAGCATTTCTGTAAAGTGGACAAAGCAATTTTTGGCTACAATGCTGCTGCTAAGATGGGATATTCCCTCAGAGGAACATCTAGCTCTCTAAAGAATAAGAGTTATGATTGCATGGTCACACATGTACACACACACTCACAGGCATGCATGCGTACTGTAGGTACATTATCAGATCTGCAGAGAGCAAGAGGCCAAGAAGGCCTTTCTTCTCCTCTCGTGCACAGTGTGAGTTCGGGGCCGAGGCTGGTGCAGTCCCATCCCGCTCTAATGGTGCAATATTGGCGTTACAGTCTCATGAGAATAGGATGATGCAGTATTGTTTCATTATTGTAGTGGATTTTTTCAGTGATGCTGTGGACTCTATTACTTCTTACTTCTTACTTCCTGTTAATCAAATGCTTAGTTTATATCAACATATAGGGTGTCAGCCAGCTTCAATCATTATCCAGATAATGGAGTGTGTGAAGGTGTTAACAAATGAGGCACTTTGGAAGTTGTATTGAAGAAGTCTGCTGATCCTGCTTGAATTCACAATTTGTTTAGTGTTTCCAAATAAAATGCAGAGAGGAGCCACAGAACGATCCACATTAACCAATGTTTTCTTTCTTAATGAAAATAACTAAAAAAAATAATAAAAAAAGATCATTTCAATTCTTGCTAAAGTCTGAACGCTCTGTGACACATGCAAATATAGACAATAGTTATGCATTAGTGTGAGAGCTGTGTGTAAAACAAGCAGGACTGGTGGGTGTTCCCTGTTGTCTTAACCCCAGTTGCAGTTTCAGCAGGGCCAGCGGTCCGAGGTCAAAGGATAAACGATTTAGGGTGTCAGGGTGAGCACTGGAGGTGGCTGGCTGATAAATTAGGGCATCGGTAAGGAGAGAGAATGATGGATTGAGGACTAGACAGAGAAAAGGCGACCATCTATGTAATGACAGAAAGAGCAAGAGATATGGAGGAAAAAGAAAAAAAAAAACAATATAGGGGAGACAGAGTGGCCAGTTGAAGTATGTGAGGGTGGTGCAGGACATGTATAAGGGCAGTGAGACAGTGGTGAGCTGTGCACTAGGAGACAGATGGGTTCAAGAAGGAGATGGGATTATATCAGGGATCATATCTGAGCTCCTCCTTTTTTTGATGTTGGACAGGTTGGCAGAAGAGATCAGACAGGACTCTCCTTGGACTATGGTGTTTGCAGATGACGCTGATCTGTAGTGAGAGTACGAAACAAGTGGAAGAGAGCCTGAGGAGGTGGAGGTATGCTGTGGAAAGAAGAGGAATAAAAGTCAATAGAAGCAAGACAGAATGCATGTCTGTGAATCAGAGGGAGACATGCAAGGAGAAGAGGCAGTGAAAGTGGATGATTTTTAATACCTGGGTAAACCATTCAAAGCAATGGACAGTGCACAAGGGAGCACGGGCAGGATGATGTGAGCGAAAGTGTCAGGGGTGATTTGGAACACATTTTGTAAGCATAGCTGCAAGAGCAAAACGCAAGGTTTAAAAGATGGTAGTGAGACCTTATGTAATGTATGGTTTTAAGACAGTGTTACTGAGAAAAAGACAGGAGGCCAAGGTGGAGGTGGAATAGTTGGAAACAATAACATTTTTAAACAGCAAGATTAGAAATCAGTACATCAGAGGGACAGCTCAGGTTGAGAGGTTTGGAGGCAATGTTAAAGAAGCAAAGCTGAGATGGTTTGGACATGTGCAGAGAGACATCGTAGATATAGCAGGCAAAAGATGTTGAATACTGAGCTGCCAGGCAGGAGGACAAGAGGAAGATCACAGAGGAGATTTAACGATGTAGTGAAGGAGGATGCGCAGAGAATTGGTGTGACAGAGAATGGCAGAAGGCAGATGATTTGCTGTGGGGACCCCTAAACGGGGCACCTGAAAGACAGTTAATACCTTTCAGTTGAGCGGATTATGAAAAAACAAAAACAGGGAAATGTTTCTAGAAAAGGTTTGTTCACTTTATTATGAATGATCGTGAATGAAAAGTAAGCTGTGTTATTCTGATGTTTCCAGTTCACTATTTACCAGAAAAACTGAGACATATGGAAAACGTAGCTGTGAAACACAAGTCAATGGATGCGGTAGAAAATATAATCACATTTGACTCAAAATATATGATACTAATTATGTATTTATATTATTCACTCCGTAATCAAAATGTACCTCTCCAAAAGTACGAAGTCATGGAACTCTAATTGCTGTAAAAGAACATTGCAGACCGCATAATATTCTTCCCAACAAGGTCTGACCGCATGGATACAGTATGTAGCTGTGATAAACAATTTAATGACTGTTTCTAATAACTGGGAACTCTGGGATCAGGCCAATTCATCAACGGTTTAATGGAGCCTAAGTAGTGACCCAAATGCAAAGGATAACTTTAGCTGAAGTGTACTCGTCCACAGAGTAGCAACCAAGTCACTGGTTCGGAAGCACATTTGTATTGTTTGGCTAAGCGTTGGCTTCCACATTTAAACAATGCTTTATTCATGTGAATGCAGATGTGCAGATGTCAAGCTAATAAAAATAAACCAGTTCTTACGGTATATGGAAAAGAGCAAGAGTACATCGCAGCTTTATTGATGAAGTGCCTTTCAAACCATAAGATTAAGCGCACATTTGTATTTTGGTTCTCTTAGCATCACAAGCCACATTTTTAAAGTGAAGTCATAAAAGAAGAATGACCACTCTCTTCTTCCAGCAGATATTTATAGTGTCTCAAAAGACTAATAACTTCCAACCATGACCAGAAACCCACCACATGGAATACATCAGAATGGATTCCGATCTCCATAATTATTATATTCTGACAAACACACGCACTCACTACAACAAACACAATTGTGCAGAAACCAACTATCTGTTCTTTTCTGCTATTTTAAGTATGCAAAACATGGCAAGAGTGGGAAGAAAAAGACCTTAAAAGAGGATGAAGACAAGTCATATCAAGTCCAACCACAATTAAAAAAATTGGAAGACAGCAAGCTATCAGAGCGTGGTGAACAACTCGATGTTCCAATCCATATTTGTCTCCGTATTATAAATACTTATCCCTGGATTAACACAGCTAAATGTAAAATGTGTCATACTATTATTGCTTTGATAGTAAAACATAATCACTGCTCTAATCCTAATTAAGCTTGTGGCATGTTTTGATAGCATTTCAAAATAGTAGGACACTCACATTACACATTGAGCCATATTTTGAATACCAGAGAAGAACATTTCATAAGGACAATCAAACACAGTGATGCTGGTGTTCACCACACAGAGCCACAAGGGGGGAGGACCAGAGCTGAAAAGTTCCCTAGAGTTGATTAAGTGTGTTTTTCAGTCATTACATTTATTCGGTTTTAACTACAATATCTTACATTAAACTCGAACAAAGCTCCACCAACAAGCAAACAACAACAAATAAACAAGTGTTATATGTGCATGATTCATACCGGACTGATGGATAAACACTACGTCAAAGTAAAGCAGAGCTTATTCTCATTGCGCAATGGTGTCCAAATCAAGGCATCTGGGCCTTTTTCCATTCATACCAATGCTACTAATATTTACGCTTCACTTTTGTTTTTCATAGGTCTTTTCATTTATTTTGAGTGTGCTGTTTAATATTTTCACATTAACACTGGATTGAGTATTAATTTCATGTGAATAGAGTAGCTCCCAACAATAATAACAGAGCAAATTACCAGCCAATTCTGCAGCTCCCCTCAGATCTGCGTTCCAACACCCAGGCTACAAAACTATTTAGTATGTCAGAATAAGATTTAGTATGCCTTCAGTAGGCCACACCTGGCCTCTTGCTCCGAAGTCTGTTTCTTATCTCAGAAACAGACTTCGGACAACAAGTGCTGTTGTTTGATGTTTGCAATACTGCAGAGGTGTGATTCTGATGTGTAATAAACATCAAGTATTTACATTAAAAACATATATTTATACAGCATTCTAATTCAAAGTTATTTAGTTGCTGTATTAGCTGTTACACTTTTTTTTAAAACGAGGAAAGGAAGGAAGGAGGAGTGCAGTTTTTCCTGCCATACTGTACCAATGCCAGTTTTTAAATGAGGAAATAATGTAGGTCTTGATTGATGGGTTTATATATCTAGAAAGAAGTTTACAGCAGAAATTTTCTTCTAAATTACTGAGAAACATGGTTTTATTAAATAGCTTTATATAACATTAGTATGACTTTAACCTTCAGATCAATCTATCGACCCTGAAAAGAGGTCAGAGGTCAAATGTGACATGCTATTTTACTACGACGATACACAGGACAATTGTAAAAATCATTGTTTTCGAATTATAAGGGTTTTTGTCCATTTTCAATCAATAAATCATTAAGCTGACCTTGATGACCCAATTATTAATGGACTGTTAACATGACCCCTACAAAGTTTTACTAGAATTCATTCACTTTTACTGACATAATGAAAGAATGACACGCACACAGGTGAACACAGCCAACAAAAGAATCCTTCACAGAGGTAAAAATATTTATTAAAAGATTTTCTTTAACAGAGCGGTGAAACAGTCCCTGTCTTTACTCTTTAAGATGCCCTTTTAATACACAGAGCTACTAATTAAACTCAGATGTTGTACCAGGTGTGTGGGGTTTTTTTTTTAGCATTACTCAACTTTTCCAATCTTTTTTTGGTGATGTCTTTTTTCCACATCCTTTGAACACATTAAATTCCAACTGAGCATGAAGTTAAAAAGCAACACAAAAACAAACTTAAATCACTGTTTTGATTAATTAAAAAAAAAGTATCTATTATCCCCACAATTTGTAAACTCGGTTGTACAAACAGCTAAAAAACTATTATCCAAAACATGTATGAGTAGTACAGTTTCTTTCATAAGTTGGTAACTTTGTGTGATTGACATAAAACTTCACTTCAAAAAATCACTACCACAACCATTTTCTTCGCTTTATATAAATCACTTCTAAAAACAATGCGATGCTTTCTATCCCTTTTGCAGCATGGCGTGTTTCCTCTTATGTGTGCGCGCTTACGTGTGTGTGCATATACTCTGCAGCACAGAAACGCACCCCAACACAATTTAATTTGGTTTAATCTCAGCCCTTCCACTGGGAACGCAACATATAATTAAACTTTATGGAACTGCCCCGCAGCTCATGCGGAGAAGCAGATTGTCTCACATACACCGACTCACTGAGGATGCAAAATAATTTGTGTCGATGCATAATCAAATCATTATATAACTTACGATTTCAAATTCAACACCTAAAATAAATATTGGTAAATCCTGAGGACACGCGGTTCATAAATGAACAAACAGCATGACTAATCGTATAAACCTATAATACATCTTTCCATTACATCAAAGTGCATGGATTTCATTGATTTGATTCTGCGCGTCATTATTTTTCAATGTATGTGGGAAACCACTGAGGATGCAATAACACCAGTTATTAGAACAGTACACAGAAATTGGTTCTGAATAGTTTTTATCTAACTCTCATCCTGTCTGTGCATAGCGCTTGAGTGTTACATTGGACTTCTTTTTTGAGTATATAACATGGTGATCTGTCTTGCTGGATCGGGCTTAGCAAGGTAGAATTTTATTGGACTTTCCATGGAAAAGGAGCGGTAATGCCCCAGTGAAACTGGGCTCTGGGTCTTAAGGCATCGCCTCAGAGATGGAGGACGATCAACTGTGCACAGACATGCGGATCAAACGTTGTGTAACCTGTAGATGCACATGTGTTGCACCACGAGCAGATTCCAAACACATGGGAGAAAAAGCTGGTCTATATATGATTTCATCCGCCACTTGGAGACTCGTACCGAGTAGCTGGTGTGTTTTCTGCAGCTTAGGGGAAAGCCAGGGGTGTTTTGTTGATGCATCTTTCTGTATCTACCTTGTATATGGAACAAAGGCCTGCTCCCCCGAGACCTCCCACATCTCCCACTCCTCTTCTTCCCTGACCTAATTTACCTGATTGATTTCCACCCAGCTGGCCACTTGTGTAACAAGAACAGTTCTGAGGTGTTTTCCTGCACATGTGTATGGTCAAGCTGATCTAGGTGGTTTAAGGTTAAGGTTTAAAGTTCCTCCTTTACCCGAGCCTTGTAAAGTATAAAGTTGCAAAGTATATCACGAGGTAAGACATGCGCGTTCCTCTCTTTTTCCCACTTCTCTTCTATTTTGACTGATTTTTGTAGAATGTTTTGCTCCTTTCTTGAAAATCCAGCCAGCATAAATTACCTTTGACAGCTGACAGTGCAGTGCAGCAACATCTTCTGCAGAGATGTTACGAATTCAACAGATTTTGTAGACAAGTCAATTTCCCAAGCAACATGACTCTTTCTCTTCTTCTCCAAGTAACATTAGTGCAGTTCATCTGGGTCCCACATACACATGCATACACACACAATAACAGAGTGTACTGCCAGTACTTCTTCTAACACTCCCTCCATGTCCCCCTGGCCTTGCAAAGTCTGTTTCTCACACAACCACACTATTAATAAATTCTCTTTTCCCTGCTTCTCTGTCACTCCTGTTTGCTCCACCCCTGGCTTTCAGGCAATTCCCAAATAATACCAATACATTTCTAACATAATGTTAATTTATTGCTTTCACGTGAAGTTTAAGCTGCACTGCACTGACTAGGTGAGAAAAGCATAGAGACATAAAGATTTTGACTAATCGCATTTTAGGATTGAACTTTTGACCTCAGCAAGAAAGTCTGAGACATATGAGCACATCTGCTGTGTGACGACTCAAAACATTACTTTCATTGCAGATAAAGTGAAAGCAAGGCAGGCAGCACTGTTTCTGCATTTGACATAGCATAAAAAGTGATTAAAAAGAAAAAGTTATCACTGAGGTTTTTCAATTGTGGGAGAAGAGGGACCTGCCCAACAGTGTGGCCTGAAATACTGCATGCAAGATGAATTTAAGTAAGTGTGGGAGTCCTTTTTCTTTTCTGTAGTGTCTGCACTATACCCACCAAAGAAGTTTTACGATCCTGGATTTCTCTAAAATACGTCTAGTGGTGCAAGAAAACCTGGAAATTGAAGTAAAAAGACACATTTTACAAGAGGTTAAACCTTTCATATAAAAAGGGGGGAAATCCAGATAAGGAGTATTTGTAATATCTCCCTGTGCGGGTGTTTGCACAACTACAGCAAGTAAGGTTAAGGCCAAAAGTCTATCTGTGTAAAACGCTCACAAAGGACCATTTCCATGTTGGTTTGTTCTTCCCCAAAGGTTTGTTGATGTGGTGATCTGTTTAAACCATGTATGTTTGTTTGACCGTTCATGTTTCTTACCAAGTAATGTTTTACAGCAAAGTTTTCAGATTTCAGCAATGAAATGTTTTGAATGTTGCAGTTTTTCTCACGCATTTACTGAAAGCATTGCTCAATTTGTTAAAACTTCAAATACAAATATGAACACTTAGAGACATGAACCTCAGAAATTTCCATTGAAGACTTCATTCAAAACATGGTGCTTTAAATGTAAATTTCTAAATAACACACAGACATAAAACAACAATTACTTAACAGACACTTGTAAAAAAAACCCCCAAAAAAACAAAGAACAGAAAATGGGTTTTTCGTTTGTTTGTGTTACACTATGCTTTACACACCATAACCTGATGTATAGCGAGTACATTCGGACCAAATACAAAGCAAACAGGGGAGAATTTCAGCTTCTGAGAAAGCCTGCACTGAGATTGTCCCGTGAACTGTGGGTTCATGTGACAAAAAAGATAATCAGAAGTGGAAGGCTAGCTTACTGTTGCTGTTTGTGGGCAGCTGGAGCTGTTTGATTTAACTTCACTTTTAAATAAAGACAACAAAAACAAAGAGTTCTTGGAGAAAAATAAGTAAACTTTTCAATGACTGACAAGTTCTGAAAAATCTCATTACAAATGTAATTCTTTTATTGGCTCTTGTGGGACAATATGTTGAGATTGCACAACTGTCCGTATTTACATATTTACAGTCTGAGCACATCAGAAGGTTTGATAGTTACAAAGTAAACAAACAAAAATATGAGAATATATTTTATATTTTAAAATATAGCTTGAGAAACACAGTTGGATGTGTTAAGGGTGAACACTTCAACACAACCAACAACATAAGATGACTACTTACACTTTCTTATTTCTGTATGCTACAGTGTTACTTAAACGGCTGAAATTCTTCCAACCATCCATCCATTTTCTTGCACTTATCCAGTTCCCAGACATTGTAGTTAAAAGGCAAGGGAAACCCTTGACAGGCTGCCAGTCCCTTAAAGGGTCATCACAAAGAGGCAGACAACTATTCAAACTTGCACCTACCATCAATTTAGAATCACCAGTTAACCTAACAAGCATGTCATTGGACTATTGGGGGAAGCTGGATTACCTGGAGAGAACTCATGAGCTAAAAGTAATCGGAGACAGTTGTTTGACTAGCTCATACACTTGGATCACCTCTTGCTCATCCTCTTCATCCTCACCTTTCTCCTGACTCACTCCTACTCTTTCTCTATCTGCAAAATAGGGACAGGGATTCTGAAACACAGGAGTATTCACTGTTGGTCCTGTTAAAGATATATTTGTGCAGTCAGTAAAGTCATAACATAAAATGATGACGCTGAAACGTTTGCTTACTGAAGCACATGACTATGTCTTTCTGTCCAAAGGCTTTAGCCACATCAGAGTTTTGCAGGGCAATCAGTGGTAGTAAAAAGAAACTAATTAGGTTAACTGGCAACAGGTCAACAACATGACTGGGTATAAAAAGAGCATCTTAAACAGATAAAGATGGCCACAGGTACGCCAACCTGCAAAAAACAAACAACTGGATCTACAAATTGAGGAATAATTTCAAAACAAAATTGTGAAAACCTATTTTCCACAGTACATAATAAAATCAAAAGATTCCTAGAATCCGGAGAAATCTTGTAAGGAGTAGGCAGAAAGTCAATATTGGATTCCCATGATCATTGTGCCCTCAGGCAGCATGATTCATGAGTCAGGAAAAACTCCCAGAAATCACTGTCTGCAAACACAGTTCATGAATGCATGTTTCAACTCTGCAACCTGCGAAGAAGTAGTCCTTTTGGGAACATGATCTAGAAACTCCACGGTCTTCTCTGAGCCAAAGCTCATTTAAAATAGACTGATGCAAAGTGGAAAACTGTTCTGTGGTCAGACAAATTGAAATTTGAAATTATTTTCTAAAAAACATGGACACCACTCTGGATTAAAGAGGAGCGGACCCGAGGCTTGGTTCCGACACTCAGTTTTAAAGCCTGCATTTCACTAGTTGGGCCCATGTCCTCATTTGAGGTTTGACAGCATTTTAGTAGATAAAGGTGAATGGCTTGGACTTGAATTGAGCTGCAGTTTGGGGAAGGCCTCAAAGGGGACTGGCGGCGGCTCCTGGGCCTGGCAGATCCCCATGTACTAAATAGAAGTGAAGAAGTTAAAGAATTGAAAAGGGGAGGGAGGGGCACATAAACAAGAACAAATAGCTTGTAGAGCTGGGGGAACCTATATAGATGAGAACCAGATGGAGCATGTTTGGAGGCGTGGTCCCTCTCCCGAAATTCAGACAGTTTATCTCCAGCTCTGATGGTATGGGGTGCATTGGTGCCTATGGAATTAGCAACTTGCACATCTAGAAAGGCATCATCATTACTGAAGGGTACATACAGGTATTTGTGCAGCATATGCCTTTGTCTTGCATATTTCTGCAAGACAATGCTAAACCACATCTATTACGTCTATTACAATAGCATGGCCTCATAGTAGAAGTTTTAGCAAGTGAAAACTTCTCTTGTTAAAAGCAGAGGGGATGCTGCACAGTCTAAATATTTTTTGAGATGAGATGTTTTCAAAATCATAATAATGATATTTTTTTGTTTTTGATACAGATATATTTTTTCACTTTTTCTATACCATCTGTGAGATTTGCAAATCAATGCATTCTGTTTTTGATTTACATTTTACACAGTGTCCCAACTTTTTGTAAATTGAGTTTTGGGGTTAGACTGCAGGTATTAGATGATAGTTCTTGGCTGCCCCGGTTGCTTTTGGTGTGACGTACACGTTACAGAAACCAAAACTGCAGTGTCTTTGAATTCAGTTGACTCAAATGGCAGGATATTGTTGTTTAATCTTTGTAGGAGATGAGCGCAGTTAATTTACAGAAGCTAATCACACTTTATAACAATTTGCTGCATGTCTTGATGATCACAGTCATAGTGGGATGATACTATTTTAATGGGCCATGTGGCTCTACCTGTCCTTTTAAAAACTTACCAGACTTCTCTTTTATTTATTTGTTGTTATTTTGTGGCAATATCTTTGCAAGTCCTAAGATGATGTCATCAAGTTTCAAAAAGGGAAATGTTATATCATTGTTCTGGGTCACTTACTGGCCATACATGGTTAAAAATGAACAAGCTCAATGCTCAGCGCCCTTTCATTTAAAGTTAAATGACTTCAAACTAGTTTTAACTTGCCATTAATGAACTGTTTTACTCTGTTTTGTATTCTCTGCAGCTGGAAATTGATTAAATGCAATATAGTAATAGTGATACTATGATATTGGCCCCATGTGCTCCAGATTAATGTTTTCTGGGCACATAAACAGGCTGTGAGTCAGGTTGGGAGGAAGACTTCGCAGCTAAACAAACGTAGGCCACCAGCCAGGCCAACCCACTCTACTGGCAGTCATGCATGGACATGAGATCACACACACACATACACACCTTAGCACACACACACTATAAACTTGGAGCATGCACATACCTAATAGTTTCAGACCCTGGTGCTCAATCACTACACACATCACACATCATCTTCCCTATGTCTACTGATACTTGGGTAATATTTTCTCTTTCACTCTCAATCTTCCTGATTCACCATTTGATAAATCTGGCCCTGACGCTGTTGTTATCTTCATCTCTTTGAATGGTTTTTTCTCCAGCTACTGCACTTATCGTGTTAGGCGAGAAATCAACAGCATTTCCACCAAGATATAATCCTTTTTACAGTGTGAACATACTGCTTAAAGTCAGAAGTACCTCACAAGAAGAACAAACAGAATAATGGAGGGTCATAGAGTTCCCTAGCTATCATTTCACCACCCCCAACATCATCAGTAAAGAAGGGCAAAGAACACATTTATCTCACAGGCTATTATAGATCTTATTACACTCTCCTTTTTTAGTCCAGCCTACTTACAACATAAATACAGGCCATCTATTTAACAGGATTAGGGGATACGGCTGCTTTCCACTTGACCAGGCCAAAAGCTCCACACTGAAATCCTTGGTTATCTCATAGCCTTAGGCTAATACTTGTGCTAACTGCTAACACCTTCATCCACAGAAAGAAAAGACGAGGGCTGCTCAGATAGAAGTGATCCAAGCCAGTGGGCCTCTAGCCTGGGTGATTTATTTCATCCTCTGCCTGCTGCTTGGGGAAAGTGGGAAAGGAGCATGTGGCCTGCACAGAGTGTGGCAGAAGTGCCTCGTAGCACTGCTGTTGTCTCAAACCGGGTTCATTTGAAGAGCACAAAAACAAGCCAATGAGCTGTTTTTCCATGCAAACAACATTTGATTCATTTTTACATGAAGTGTTTTCTTAAAACACCTCCCCCAAATATAACATTAAATAAATCTGTGTTTAAATCAAACTTTGGCTTCACATCATGCACTCTGCCAGAACAGTTAAAAACATATTTGCAGTAAAAACTGTACTAGAGTGGTCATGCTGGCAACCTCAAAAAACTCAACCTGTTTGTGTGTTTAATGTTGTAAATCTGCACGGACAATAACCACATTCACAGACAAGACTAGAACTCCAGTATGCTCATTGAACTTTTGCCATGTTTGTGTAACCATTTCTCATCCTGCATGCGTTTTCAATGGACTGGGATCCATTTTAGCTTTGCACTGTGGAAGGACTGGAACCCTGGTAATAAAGCTTAACCTTACATTGTATAATTAACACTGAGAAAATATTTCTTCTAACCCAAACACTGTTCTTTTCCATATCCTAACTGAGAAATTTCTCCCAAACCAAAATAAACACTTTGTTTGCTTTGCTTGTCAGCTGTTCTGTCTAACTAGAGCCTTTTAAAGGGATACTGAGAGGTCCTGAGGGGTGTTAGGATTATGATGGTTATGATGACACAGAATGCGCTGAGTCTGGGTTAGATTCCCCCCCCCCCCCTCATTGTCGTTCCATGTACAAAATCTTTGTTTCTTCCTTCTCTCCCTCTGTGATTATTACCACCAACTGTTGGTATTAACCTTCAACTCAACCAACCCACTTCTTAAATATCTTATATTAGGCTCACCAGACCAGTAGCAACAAGTGTGAGCAATTCTGGGCTACTGGTTGGTTTAACTCTACCTGCAAAAGGTTTTGTTTAAGGAATGGATTCCATGCCACTGAGCATTTGGTCTAGAGAATGGAGTTAATGAAAGTACATTTGAACTTCAATATGGAAAATACTCTTACAAGGATGCAAATTAGTCCATGGCCATTATGACATATGACCTAATCACTTTAATGGTTGAACAGGACTGTTGACAACCCCTAAAAAGTCTAATGATATAGTGTCAGGTTTGAGACTTGTTGAGATCAGTCCCACGTTTGATGCCATCTGACTATTTTACGCCGGAGAGGGAAAACTCCATATGAAACATAGTTATGCTCGTTATTAGTCTGCAGTTCTCTATATTTTCATGTAGGGGGTGTGGAAGAGGGCATAATCTCACAGAAGAAAAGAACGAGATGCTCCATCCCTGACATTATAAAAGATCAAGGAGCTCTAAAAGGTCGCCGTTGCCATATTCTCATTCTCAGTGGTATTGACACTTGGTATTTCTCTGATCTTTTGCTCTAATTAAAAAAAAAAGAAAGAAAAACAGTTGCCACGGCTGCAATTGAAGCGTGTTTGTGAGCTGTGAGTTGGTTGTTGTCTACGTTGCATTTTTTTTTAATGTGAGTGTATACAGTATGTGCGTGTTTGCATCTGCACACTTACACCAGGGCAACGAGACATTCGAATGGACTATTTCAATTTATATCATGAAATCAATTCCAAGAAAATCTATTTTTGCTCTCAGTTCAGAAGGTAATAATGCAGACTAGAGAAAAATACACTTTGTGATTAACAGTTAGAGATCGGCGAGGCACTGACAGCAGCAGCAGCTTTGTTCTGATGTGTAGCCTTGTCCCAGTTTTAGAGTTAATTGACAAAGACGACAAGTAAACAAATAGAGGCATGGTAGGAGATGGCCTTGTCAACTTTAAATTCACACATCTTTTAATAATACCTTGCTAGCATTAATGTGCTTCTGTGTGGTATAATGCCTTCCATGTTACTGTTAACTGTCCACCCACTAGTCACAGCTGGTTTAGCATGTCTGATAACGACGTTTTTGTACAGCCACAGGTGATGGCAACTCTTTGAATACCATCCAACAACTCCAAATTCAGCACTTGCCACCTTAAAATAACTGTCAGTGAAGAAATTGATACTTAGGAGCATGCAAGGAGTTTTGGGGGGAAAAAAATCAGAATGAACACAAAATCTAATGTAAGCTGGGTCCTTCTGTCCGCAGCACAGCCTCAGAGAGATGAGACAGTGTAGACGTGTTTAGCTCATGATGCAGCATGCCAGTGAGACAAACCAATGTAAACTGGAACTCTTTTTTTATCAGCTTGTTTTTAAAGAGAGGATGTTGCAGCCTGAAGATATTACAATCCCGGTGAGAGGATGAGGTAAGATGTAAGCATCAGCATGTCCTGGCACAATTTCATCCCATGTGCGTGGAATCGAAACGGTACTGAGTTATGATGGACCAGTGTTTGCTTTATAGCAAGTTTGGACAGAGTGAAGACAAGCTTGAAAGAGACGCGGTGAATATCCCAACAGTGACTTACAACTGTAGGGGAAATGACTTTGAATTGATAGTTACTTCAAAAAAACACTTTGCAGTATGATACGAAACGGCTGGAAAATCCTACCACTCACTTGACTTTATTGCAACAAGTGCACGGTGGTTCACAATTCACATATAAATGATAGAATAAAGAAAATCGACCCTACTATTCAGTGTGAAGTGCAGGAATGTCAGGTTTGATTTTGTATACAATGTCCATTAGTCAGGCATCTGCTTTCCAGGTGGCCCAAGCAGGATTACTCAATCAGCCACGTATGCAACAATTTCTCTTGGCGTGTGTCGATAAATAGCAATAATCAATACACTGATCATGTTGTTGCTATGTGAGCACAGATCAATGAAGGCAGCCACCCCTACACATAGGTGCTCTGTGGCGGTGGCAGTGCCTTCACAGCACTCAAGATGAGAAACAGGCTGGAGCTTTTCAGAGATGGAGAAGCAAATTTGTGTGTAGTGTCAACATTTAAACAAAAACAAAAAAAATGGAGACGAAGTAGATTAACCATGTGAGTCACTGATAGCAAGCCACTGCCAAACATAAACCACTGTGTTAATCACATGTAGTTAGTACTCCCAAACACTGGAAAGTACCCGCTACATACACACCAACAACTGGTGAGTTCAATTCAAGTTCAGTGAGAACTTCTGACTTTTAAAAAAAACAACAAAAAACCCACACCAGCAGACATCCACAATACCCTCTAATCTTAGTACTCCCTCTAAGAGTCTTTAACTAAATCTGTCTTTCACTCTGAAGGAGTAACGTTAAATCAACATAATCACTTAAACACTGCAAGCATCAACAACATATTCTCCATAAGTTAGATATTTGACAGGTAACACATAAATCCACGAGGAACCCCTTTACTTCTTGAGAGGATGTATAGTGGAAACAAAGGGAGAAAAATGAGATGGAGACAGAGGGAGGACCTGTGGATATTCAAACAAATGAGCTGGTAAAGCCTCCATTATTTCCTATATAGGTTCCATATCCCTAAAAACTGGGGTAGATCCAGAGTTTTTTACCAGTTCAGCGCCCTTACGTTAGCACTCTCTCGAACATATGTACTCATCACTAGACAGATCACGACTGTCTTGTGGCATCAAAGCACGAAAGTACTTGGCAGCTGGAAGTGTCAAGACAAATACACAAACACATCACACATGGCCTACTGTATACTTTAACATCTGTCTCGCCATACAGCTGCTGTCTTTCTGTGGCTTCAGTAGTTTTTAAATAAATGAATTTTCCAAATGGAAAAATGTTTCCAATGTTAAACTCTCCACCTTCACTTACTATGTTTAGATTGCATCGATCTAACCTTAAATCTATATGATATCTGTACACATTCTCTGAACCTTTTTTTTTTTAAAGTATAATTTATAATAGTCACAGTGACTTTCAACCAAAATCACCATGGTTCTGTTTACACTGAAATAGGTAGTTACAAGATTAGATTTTTATCTTATAACTTTAACTTTTACACAGTTTTTTATTGTTACTGTTAATGTTACAAAAATTTCACCATTGCTACATAAAGACAATTCAGCAGTGCTATATAATAATGGCACACAACTAATGGTGAAATTCATCCAGATTTAAAGTGGAATTTCTTAAAATTAGAGTGTAATTTGATTTATGTACCAAATAAATGCTCTATTCAAGTGTCCTCTTTTATTACACTTAAAAATGTAATAAGGATAGTTCTCCTTTTTCTGCTTACACACACAAAAAGTAAGTATCATCAAATTTTGGAGGACGTAGGCCCATGTGATCTTCTAATGATGGATCCAAGCCTAACTTGATTTTCTCTTTCACAAACACTGTTCAGCTAACAAGCAGAACTTCAAAAGATTGTAAGAAAACTACAAAAAATTGAATTGACATAAATGAAGAATAATTGGTTTTGTATTAATGTGTAAACCCAAAATGGAACATGACAGAAATAACCCAAAAATATTCTTGCTACCTACAAACAATTTTACTTATATATTTTTTTATTTGGAAAATTTGTAATTTTTTTGTAATTTACATTTGAGGTTTTTGCTTATTTGCTCTCTTTTTTCTGTTATTCTTTATTTTCTTTGATGATGAAAGTGAATGTGAGCAGGAGGAGGAAAATTCACCGTCACTATTGTATCAACATAAAAAAAACAGTGAAAAATTTAAAACATACAACCAACAAACTGGGATGGTGCATACTTTTCTTTAGGCCTCAGACATGGAATGCATGGAAGAACACCTACGTGTCTGCAAGGACTACTTGTAGTAGTAGTGAATATATAATTTCCTCTTTCCTCTTTTTCCCTGTAAAAACATTAATTTTACTCCTGTATTTAAAGGTGAATTATAGGTAAATTAAATCCACAGGAGTTACACCCTCAGTCACAGTCAGTATTATACAGTGCTACCCAAAATTAGATTGATCTTGACAGAATGCTGACATACTTAAGAGTAACACTTAAAAGAGATTTAACAGCCTTTGTTTGTGTAAGCTAAGCTTGCTCAGGAATTTGGTGACCAAAGAAAATGCACTGTACTTACCTTTGATGTGTTTATCCCAAGCAGAGAGTATAATAATGAAGCATCCACATCAAATGCTGTGGGATTTAATTACACATCAGCTTCACCTTCTCTGACATCCCACTGTGCACTCATTTCTAAACATCAAGAAACATGAAAAATGGGTAATAAAAACTAATAGATCGGAACTGATAGAGTTGTGTCTGTTGCTGTAATTTTCACAGCATGAGGCGGCAAGTATTAAATTATTGTTACTGGCTGACATCCATATGCCAATAACAGATTGGCAGGCTAGAATTAGAGATGGGGCCCGTCCCAGTGAGAGGCAGGCTGCCTGCCAGACACACCTAACTCTAATGCCAAATGACCCTGGCCCATTATACAGCTGCAAAATGAAAAAGGTTAAAAAAGTGAAAAGTATTTAACAATAAAATCACCAAAGGTGAGTGTAGGGGTTCACTACTGTGTATCTGTGTATGTGCGTATATACATACAGTGCAGGTGTAGATTTGACAGTTCCTTGATAACTCACTGTCTGTGCAATCGCTGATATCCGTTTGGATTATATAGACAAACTAGGGTTGAGTGTTTTTGTAAATACTTCTCATTCTCAATGTAATACTCTCCAGCTGTAAAAACACTGGCTCGGTGCTGATGCTCGTTCATCACAACCCAACTGCTGCCAAGATACACTGAGAAGAGCTCAAAACCCATGCAGTACATGAGCACATAAAAGTCAATACGCAGTGTTCCCATGATTGCATGCACCCTCACAGTTATTGTATGAAATCACCACAAAATGGATTGAGATCTTAAAAACAGCTTAAGCTTTACATCAACCTCTAGTAAGTCTTTAATCTCACTAACACTGTTGTCTACCAGACTACTGGAGCTATCGGGAGAAGAAAAGAAAAGTTCGAGTTTATCAAATTTTTGTTCCTAATTCCGTGAACTTTGTTGAATGTGTAACTTTCTTGAATTGCTGCCATCAAAAGCAGTGTGACAATGTTTCAGGGAGTATAATGGCTAAAGGTGAGATCAAAAAGGTCTTTATGGTCATAGTTTCCCCCCCAAAAGTTTACATTAAACACTGTATGTCAAGGTCTGCAGACCGTGTGGAGTGGAAAGTAGCGGACCTAAATGCAGATGAACGAAACGTGGAAACGGAAACATGAAAAACTAGATAAATGAGAAACTAATCACAAAAAAGTTAAACTGGAAAAACTAAACACACAAAAACCAGGAATAATAGGAAATACATGAATACCTGAGACACAGGAGGAGAGCACAGCTGGGAGTAATCACACACAACGAGACCGGGAGAAAGCAAAACTGAAAACACTAACATAGGACATGAGACCTTCAAAGTAAAACAGGAAACATGAGACAGGCACAGAGACACGGACTTGATACTGAAGCAATGAGGAGCACAGACATGAAAACCCAACTTGACTAGACATGACACAAGGAAGACAGCGGAGGCACAGAGACAGAAACCTAAAGACCAGGAACTATAAATAACATAAGGAGAAAACAACAGTGAGGATCAAAATGATGAAAAACAATAAATCCAAGAATATAACTTTATCAAAAAACATAAAAAACTGGGTCTCAGACCCAGTACATGACACTGTAGCTACTGTAACCAGATAGGATGCTACTAGTATATTCGCTGATCTTCTCAGTGACAACGTCCTTTCAACCATTACATTAGAGTGGTGAGATTCATCTGCCTGACAATTCAACAAAGCAGACATATGACATTTAAAGGCTTAAAATGCCAAAAAATAAATAATAGTAATAACTGTAATGGTCAGTGGCCATTATACAAATATATGTACACTCCAAGGACTAATTATCCACACAAACACAGTGTACACAAGTACTTATTTAGTACACAATCTCTCTCGCTCTCTCTCTCTCACACACACACACACACACACACACACACACACACACACACACACAAAGCAAATGAAAATGCCTGGCTGTCTGTGTCAGCTGCCAATAATGTATTCGGCTGCACACCCCCAATATTTACCAAGCTCTCTGTGTCTGCCGTCTCCTTAAAGGTGAAGACACCTCAAAATGTCTCTGAAGATCACCAGCTGAAATAGACCTTTAATGTACAATGGGGAACACAGCGTCACAACACACGATTAATGAACATATCACTATATAAACCGTAAGGGAAAACAGAAAAGGCAAACAAATGATATAGCCGAATGCCAATTATCTTTCAGTAATGGCAGTGGCCTATCCAGGACTCCCTCAGCCAACAGGGAAACATGAAGGATTGAAAAATTGTGCAGAGTGATGCAAAGACACCTGAGGCCTGCACTACTAAGCAGGATTAGGTGACTTCGGGTTTAACACCGTGCTTTCAAGAGGTTACAAAAGGTGGTTTATTTCATCCTTCAGCACATTGCCATGGTAACTTATGCTGTGGACCTAACCTGCAGCTTATATTTGGAAAAGGAGATCAACATGTACAAAACTACCTTCTGATGACCAATCTGCTTACTGGAAAATAGATTCACCATTCCTGGAAAAACCCTTATTTTGCAGATTATAAAAATAGGAGAATATGTTTTAGAGGCCATCTTTCACTGATGAACATCAATTGAAAATATAAAAACTTATTTATTGCATTTTGCCCTGCTGGGTACAAAACATTTAGAAACTATGAGACTAACTGGATTTATTATTGTAATGTTACCTTAAATCTAGCAACTGTGGATCTTATATATAATTTGCAAGTCGCACAGTTTAACGCCACTGAGGCTGAAAAAGAAAGAAGGAGGCAAAAAGCTTTCTTAAATGCCAAAAATAAGTTACATGTATTTATGCAATATAATGCTCTTAACTGTAGTGAGCTTCCCTTGCTTTAGCCTGGTCACACTATAGGTTTACGAGCTGATACAGTAGGCATATTTTTCTTCCCCAAATTTCCATTCTGGCTTTAAATAGACCTTATTTGGGCCATATTTGTACTTCTGCACTTTTAAAGAACCCATTTTAATACAGGACATCTCCTATAAACTCCACTCACACAGCACTGATGTGGCTCCAGCTGCACTGTTGAATTCGTCCTGTATGCAGGTGCTGATTACTAAATTGTGCGTTACATGAAACCAGATAACAAAATTGTTATTATTATGGGTTTGTTAAACTTCCCCTACAGTTCAGGAGTTTTTCATAGCTTTTGAATGTGGAATGTTCAGAGTAATACTGATACTATTTTTTAAAATGTTTTAAATGTGTCGCAGAAGTCCATTCATATTTGTTGATTTGCTGATTAAGCAAGGTCTAGCTGTAGGGATAATTAACAACATTATCACATTTATTTGGTTTAATTGATTTCGTTAAATTAATCATTTGAATTTAAAAATGTTCACTTCAATTTTTGAGTCCTCCAAAAATATATATACATCCAGCATGGTAAACAAATATATGCCTATATCCAAATATGTTGCAGTAGTAACATATTTGGATATAGCAACTATTTTTACTTTTTAAAAAACATTAATTAATTAGTTGATTAATTTTATTATTGCAGGACACTTTAGAGTATGGGGTTTGTAAAAAAAAAAGAAAGAAAAAAAAAGGTAATGTCATTATATAGGTTCTAATCTTGCAGAAGGCCTCAAATACAAAATTTATATCACAACTGGAAAGCAGAACATGTCCTGTAATGCTCCACTTGACACAGCAGGAAAAATCTTTAGATATTCCAGAATAAGCGATATTTGGACTTTTGCCCAAAATAACAACTCTGATGGTGCTAGACTCATCCACTCTGTGGCTGCTTTATTCCCACTGACTTCAGTTTAGAAACTGTGAATCTAGCAGTATTCACTGCTGGGCCATGTGCGAAAGATACACACAGCCCCTTTCTCAATTTGATGACACATGTATCGGTCCCGCTGCTAGCTGTTTAATAAAGTCATTGACAAAGAGCCAGCATGAGACAGTGTCTGAAAGCAGTTTCAAGAGTTGTGTGAGAGTTGGCAACAGTCTGATACCGAAGGAGATAGAGATGCTCTCCCGCAGGGTGTGATTTAGACAGGAGGCGGAACTGAGCTCTGGTGGGCTGCGACCCATTTAACCCCTGGAAGTGACGCTGCTGTTCTTTCACAGTTAATATCAGTGTTCTATTTAATAGCCATAATTTATACAGGTTTATTGTTTGAAACCTTTTGCATACACTATATTGCCAAAAGAATTCACTCACTCATCCAAACAATCAAATTCAGGTGTTTTAGTCACTTCCATGGCCACAGGTGTATAAGATCAAGCACCTGAGCAAGCAGACTGCTTCTACAAAGATCTGTGAAAGAATGCGTCACACTCAGCAGCTCAGTGAATTCTAGCGTGGTGCCATGATACAGTGCGATATCGCCTGTGCAACAAGTGAAATTTTCTTTCTCCTAAATATTCCACAGTCAAATGTTAGTGGTATTATAACAAAGTGGAACCTATTGGGATGGAAACTCAACCATGAAGCAGTATGCCTTGTAAAATCACAGAGTGGGGTCAATGGATGCTGAGATGCATAGTGTGCAGAGGTCACCAACTTTCTGCAGAGTCAGTAAAAGGATAGGCTCTTACATAGTGCTTTTCTACTCTGTCTGAGCACTCTACACAACTTGCCTCAATCACCTAAGCAGTTTTTTCGATGCTCTAAGGGCTTTCTAATTAACATTCATACACTGTTGGATGCACTGGAGAGCAACTTGGGACCAGTACCTTCCCAAGGATATTTGGTATTCAGATGGGGGATTGAACCACAAACCTTCCTGTTAGTAGATGACCTGCCCAACCACCTGAGCTATAGCCACCCGGAACAGACAGTCAATCTCTACAAACATCCAAACTGATGTTTCAGGAGTTGGGCTTGGCTCCTTAGTTCAAATAAAAATAAATTTTTTGGTATCCTTCAGCATACCAAGACATTTTGGACAATTTCATGCTCAAACTTTGTCCTAACAGTTTGAGGACAGCTCCTTCCTGGTCCACCATGACATCCATCCATGTCTTTATAAAACTCCATAAAGACATGGATGAGCGAGTTTGGTGTGGGATAACTTGCCTGGCCTGCACAGAGTCCTGACTTCAAGCTGATAGAAAAACTTTGGGAAGAATTAGGGCGGAGACTGCAAGCCAGGCCAGGTCCAACATCATTGTCTGACCTCACAAATGTGTTTCTGGAAAAATCATCAAAAACACACCAAAACTTTGTGGAAAGCCAAAAGAGTTGAAGCTTGTAGAGCTGTATAGCTGTGAAGGGTTGGCTGACATCATATTAAACCGTATCGATTATGAATAGGCTGTCAGTCAAGTTCATATGAGTGTGTAGGCAGCCAAGTGAATATTATTGGCAATATGTGTATATCACCTATGATGAATTTAGGTCAATTAGGACCACTATAGTAGAGAGATTGTTATATTGATATGTGTGGATGTTCATGTTATGGCTCAGTGAATATCATATAAGATTTGCAAACTTGTTGTATGAAGGGAAGCTGTGAAAGCTGAGCTATCAGCTGATGTGGAGTGGCACTGATATGATTTCAACTAAGAACTGAGATTGTGACCCGTGTGGACTGATATTATTATCAATTTAATGAACTTAAGTATAATTTCAGCAAAGGTTTGTATTAACTGTTTGTTTTTATATTAGGTCATTCTTGCTATCATGGGGAAAATCTGCATGGTTGTGCAAACCTTTCTCAGGAAGGGTTCTGATAAAATTCACTGACTACAGTAAAAATGCATAAAGAAGAAGCACACTGGGGCCTTTGTTGAAAAGAAAATAATATTCTATGAAGCTGAAGATCCGGATCACTTCTCTTCTCTCCTTTCAATAATTCAATTGCAGCTGTTAATTAGATACCACTGTGGTCCACTTGTTGTCTCAGCTGCCAATTAGGGAGCAGCCCATGCGTAAATGAGGGAACAGTGTGGTGAGGGCAGAGCTCCCCCTGATTAGGTGGCGTTCCTTACAGATGAAGGGGCAGTGCCTTAGAAGGGAACGGGGGGGAACAAGCCGTTTGGTGAACGCCCAACCAAAAGTTATGCAACACTCATTGATTGAGGACTGTAAACATACAGCAGAAGTCACTTACCCTACCTGAAGTGAGTGTTCTCCCCGTCTGGGGACAACAAGCTGGGTGTGTGTGGGGTCTCCTCTCCAGACATCCTTAACGATTTAGAGAGTAAATGATCCGCAGTGGAGACGGCTTACACAGTTGGACTTGACTTCTGCAGGATGCATTTGCTGCACAACAGATGCAGAGAAGCTTCTGTCAGTTTCACTAGATTTACTTCAAAGGCCAAATACAGTTCTTTTAGCATCTGTTTGAGGCGGTTCGACTGTAGTTTGGGACATAATGTACTAAGTCAACATGAAAGGACTGCGGGTGTCATCAGGTGGGGGGAAATCTTCCAAGTATTAAGACTGCGTTAGCCAGGAGTGGTTATTAATGTTCGATGAGAACCGTTTTCCCTTTATCCAGTACTTTGGGTTGATTTACTCTCTTACTAATTTATAATAATAACTAAATATCAGCTTACACTTAAAGGAGCAATAATGCTTTAATTCAAGATGCACACACAAAAAATACTGGCAGGAAACATAGGAAAATCCATTCTGCTCATTGAACAGTATTTATCTTACTTATCAACAGAGGAATGCTATGATTATCCAAGTTTAGGTCAGTAGCAGAAAACCTTATACATATTATTCTTTTTGTTATGGCAGTTTCCTTTTCATTCCTTTTTTCTAGGGTGTGCCGGGTAAATACAAACAGGTTTTCTTCCCCTTTGTAACAAAGTAGATGCTGCTACAGAGAACAAGGTGAATCTACCCCCAAGCAAAAAACACAACCTGATACACATGCATATTAATCAACTCTTTGTACTTCTGTCTTTCTAAGGCATTTCCAGACATAATGTGTTCCCGTTTCCATTACTCAAATGTTAACTATCCCACTTAACCCTAAACTAATTTTACCATGCAGCCTAAAGCTTTAGGAAAGCTTTTTGAAGCCGTATGAGTAAGGGAAGACAAGACGAGATGTCCTCAAATTTCTGAAACACCTTCATTTTATATGTCAAGAACTCTAAAAGTCATAAAGATAGTCATAAAAGTGTATACATAAAGAGACACACTCATTTCTCCTTGTCTGCAAGTAAGTATTCCAAGCCGCTTCATTTGTGGTTAAAAAAACCCAACACTTTTAGTTAAGCTTTGAGGTTCTGTTTTTTATGCAGAAGCTGTGGCTTCATATTGACATTCAGGTGCACACATGCATCTGTGTGTACATTATTAATATGTAAACACACTAACTCACTTTGGCCTCAGGCCATTATTTGAGGCAGGTCCAAGCAAAGGTCTCAGGGTTATTAGAATGTCATTTCTCTGTTTTTGGAGGGGGATCAGATTTCCAATTTCTCTCGACCTCACTCCTCTGTACCTCCCCTTGGGCTCAACGGCAAATGAACAAGGTCGCCATGGTAAAACAGGCCCCGCCCACTGTCTGATCTGCCTCAGGCACCCCAGTGGCAGAGTTGATCCAATCTATGTGGTGCTAAAGTGCAATAAACAGCGCATCACGGTGTGATTAGTTTTATGTCTGTTACCATAAAATAACAGTGAGGATTTAGAACATTTTGTCACATGCTGGAACTTTTCCAGCAACAGCTGGAGAGCTGTGCTGCTTCATTTGAGGTTTCGGCAAGAGAAAGTGAGAGACATGTTTGTGGTAAATGGAGAGTCTCTCACCTTCATGTTTTGTGTGAAATAGTCTCGGTTTTTTAGCACCCCCTCATAGCACCTCAATTCACACATTGACCCCTTTTTCAAACCACTGTTGACAACCACATAACCCTGTAATAGAGGGTGTCAGGAGCAATCTGGAGACATTGCTCTCTGGGAGGGCCCCCTCTGATATGTCCCACTCAGGTAATATTCTGTTTTACAACAGATGAAAAACTTGCTGCCACTGTCTCGTCTTGCTGTTACAGGATTTATTTTATTCTCTCCTTCTTTAACCTCTTTCAGTTTAATAATTATCTAGGTAGTTATGAGGAAGTAGCCAATATCAGATAGATATATCAAGTTCACTAAGTCTGAAGTGCAACACCAAACTAATATTTGGATGCTTACAGGGTTATTAATATTATTATTATGTATGTTGTTGCTTATATGCTTTTGGAACTGTTATTATTATATGTTTAATATTCAATATGACACATAAACTATTGCACACAGAGCCAGGGTAGAGTGATTCAAGATCGCAAATGTTATTTGTGATACATTTCAGTGAATGTTATGGCTCATCAGACAACTGCAAATGTGCTAATTACACAGGGTCTACATAAATATTGTAGCAGGAGCAGATAGTAAGCATGGTAGCAGCTAACATGCTCTATATAACTACACAGAAGACATTCAGGCATCGAAATGAGCTGCTGGTTACTTATAGAAGCTCCCGGAGCCCAGTACACAATCTCTCTAGTTATATGAGCGACACACTGGAAAACAGACTTGAAGCACTGACCTGTTGCACTGTGACTGCTGACAGCTGGATTGACAGATGGATCTCCAACATGACAGTTTGGATCACCATCCACAGGTCCCTTCCTGCAGGATGTTTTGTGGGACAATATTGGGGTCATTTATGGGGCCAACTTTGGCTACATCTGAAGAGATCTGGCTTTGTTTGGCTTTTGCTGTGTGTATGGGTTTGGGCAGCTAGCAAGTTTATCGATTTTATCTCATAAGTTCTACTATTCATTCACTCTCACATTCACACACTGGTGGAGGCAAGCTACAGTTGTAGCCACAGCTGCCCTGGGGAAGACTGACAGAAGCGAGGCTGCCATATCACCCCATCGGCCCCTCTGGCCATCACCAGTAGGTGGTAGGTGAAGTGTCTTACCCAAGGACACAACGACCAAGACAGACAGAGCTGAGGATCGAACTGGCAACCTTCCGGTTACAAGATGAGATTCCCAACCACCTGAACCACGGTCGCCCCCATAAATGCAGATATGGAGGACATTCTGTATACACTCACCAGCCTCTTCATTTCTTACACCTGTTCAACTGAACATTAAAACAAATATGCAATCAGCCAATCACATAACAGCAAATTACAGTAGACATGGTCAAGATGCTGACCTTCTAACTGAACAAGAAATTATAACTGAGCATCGGAACGGCTGAGCTATTTTGATGTGACAGGAAGTTGACAGAAACTCAAGTAACTGCTTGTTACCATAAAGGTATGCGGAAGAGCATCTCTGAACAGATGGGCTACAGCAGCAGAAAACCACACAAGGTGTCACTCCAGGTGCAATTCTCAGCTAAGTGGATGCTGAGGCCACAATTCCCACGGGCTCGCCAAAGTTAGACAACAGAGGATTACAAAAATGTTGGTCAGTCAAATTAATCTCAAATTCTGTTGTGACATTCAGACAGTAGGTTCAGAATGTGGCACAAACATAAATGGCTCAAGCTGCTGCTGGTGTAATAGTGTGGTGGATCATTTTTTTGCACATTTTGGGCCCATTAGTGCCAACTTAGCATCATTTAAACCTGAGTATTTTTTCTGACCATTGTCATTCCTTTATAATCAGAGTGTACCCGTCTCCTTCCAACAGTATAACATTCCATGTCAGAGAGCTCAAACCATCTCAAACTGGTTTGTTTTTGTTGTGGTTAAAGGTAATTGGACACATGCAGAGCTTTACATGTTTATGGCATGGGAGTGTTCTGATTCTGATCTCCATATTCCTCCAACTCTGTTCACCATCCTTGCCCAAAGTGGTTCAGTCTTTAAAATTAACAACGCTGATTTGTAAAAGACTTTGGATATTAATTTTCAAATAGCACATTTAGTTTTCACTGTTAACCCACATTCTCTTTTGGCATAATCATCTTATTATTTCAGTCAATGTTGCTTGAATCTGTGCCTTTAATCCTGAATAATATTTCTTTTTATAGAGTAAATAGGTCTGTGTAACCATTTGTGAAACATGGACACATGTTTTTTTGATATGTTTTTTTCTGACATGTATAGTCTGGTTCGTATTAAATATATAGCTCACCTTTTCCCACATAAGCAACATATGACAAATCTGAAATGAACCCAGCCCCCACAAAAAAGTAAACTCAAGGAAATGTCCCAGAGTAGATGTGTGCAACAGCAGCCTGCACTCCTTACAAAGGACAGGGAAGTGGTGTGCTTCATAAATGCATCCCTTTTTATACATGGATTTGATTTAATTTGAGGCTTTGAAATTAGGGTTTAGGTTTAATAGCCTTTTATCCAATCTGCTGCCAGCATAATCCTCTTTTAAATTGAATCCAGAGTTTCTGTTGACAGTGAAAAGTTTGGAGTGCAGCTGAAGGTAATTTATTGATTGCTGCAGTTAGCACCTGAAATATAATTTAACCCAAGACTATATTTGCCTATAATGTCTATATACCCTGAAAAACATTATCATTTAGTTTTTAATATGAAATGCATTTTTAATCTGTTTTATAGCATAAAAATGATCAAATATTAGTATAAGTTCTTGAAGCATGAATATCAATTTGCAGCAAACATGCTATGTAACTAATATCTGGTAACATGAACAGGATGAAACTGACTATCTGTCGGTCAGTCAGTCAGTCAGTCAGGCATGCAGAAAAGAATAAACAGCATGAGCACAGACAGTTTAAGCACATTGCTGCTGAGATGAGATTAGTACATAATACAAGTGTAGCACATGGATGGCCTGAAGTCACCCATGGCTTTATATTTGTAGCCAGCATAGGTTACCTCTGATTGTTTTCTAATACCTTAAAAAAGTGTTAGAGAAGTGTAAACTTAAAAATAATGACATGGTTGTCATAATGAGCAGTTTGATTAACTCTTGGTTAGACCGGATCATTCAGATATTTCTTTATCACAACAATCAAGAATATTGTGATGCTCTGGATGTCCAACTTAGCAAAAAGTCAGTTGCACATCTTCAGCTTGCAAAGTTACCTCAGAATGTTTTCAAGCAACTGAGAAAAAAAAGTTTTTTATAGCAATCAAGTTCCAAAGCGGCAGATGGATGCTAATCTGGTATAAAGGGACGAGAATTCATATCACAGCCACTGGGTTGCATTGACTCTTTGAAAAGACTGCAGAACGCTGCGGTAGGCAGAAATGTAGAGAAAAGATAATTAAAAAAGAAATTAGTAGAAAAAAAATTAACCAAGAACTTGGATTTGAAACTAAACAGCCATCTTGATACTTTCCCATATATGCTCAGAACCCATCCCACCGGATGAATATGGGTCTATGTATACATATCCTCAAAAAAGGAACCCTTTGAAAACACAACAGATCTCAATAAAACATCATACTGGATATCTATACTGAATGAAAGGATGTTGCATTGTTTAATGGAAGTGAAAATTATCAACCTGCAGAGGGCTGAAATCAAAAACACCCCAAAATCAAAGTGAAAAAATGATGCAGCAGTCTAGTGTGTTTTGCTGAAATTTCATTGCAGCAACTCAGAATGGCACTAAATAGTTTGTGTGGCCTCCATGTGCTTGTATGCATGTCTGACAGCATCAGGGCATGCTGAGACAACAGGGGGATCTCATTCCAGATGAGGTCCAGGGTATCATTGAGCTCCTAGAGAGTTCGAGGTGACACCTGGTGGCATCAGATGGACCAAAACATAATGTCCCAGAGGTATTGTGCTGGATTTAAGTCTGGTGACAGTGGAGGCTAGTCAGTGGTATCAATTCCTTTATCCTCCAGGAACTGCCTACATACTCCTGCCAAATGAGGCCGGGCATTGTCGAGTGGCACGAGATACCCAGGAGCCACTGCATCAGGGTCTGACAAAGGGTCCAAGGAAATGACTAAACATATAGATGTATGTGTGTCAATATGAGGCTCCAGACCATCACTGACCCACTACCAAACTGCTCATGTTGAACAAGGGTGAGCCTGCTCTCATTTGTGAGAAGAAGAGGGTGCTAATGCCGGTTCTGGTATTCTAAGGGCAAATGCCAGTCGGGCTCCATAGTGCCAGGCAGTGAGCACAGGGCCCACTAAAGGAGGGCTACCTCAGGTCACCCTCATGAAGTCTGTTTCAGATTGTTTAGTTAAAAACAGTCACACCAGTGGCCTGCTGAGGTCATGTTGTAACTCTGGCAGTGCTCATCATGTTCCTCCTCACACTAAGGAGCAGATATCAGTCCTGCTCGTGGCTTAAGGACCTTAAGGACCCTGCCCAGCTCTCCTCGAGTAACTGCTTTCTCCTGGAATCTCCTCCATGCTCTTGAGTTAGTGCACCTGTTATTAATTATATATATTTAGAAAGAGACAGAGACACACAGAGAGAGAGAGAGAGAGAGAGAGAGAGAGAGATCTAGTCCTCTCTTTCTGCACTACTGCCTCTTTCTTTTTATCTGGATTTATTTGCTATTTATCCTACAGTCTACAGCCTGAAACCGAGCCCCATGAGGTGCTACAGTTTAATTTAATGACACAAAACACACTAGTCAACGTCAGGTTACATGCAAATATATAACTTGTGAAACTGTGTGACATAACACAGAGGAAAAGGTAAGGTAAGGTAAAGCTGTTTTAGCTTTTGAGAGACATTTTACAGAAAGGGGGACAAAAGAGTCGAGACTGAAAGAAAGTCAATAAGTCATGTATTACCACTTCCCTAATAAACCCCAATACAGGACTATATAATAGCTAATAAAAAAGTAGCAGGGAGTGTTTTTATTAGCGAATCATTGAAGTGATGATTAGTTACTAATTTCTAAATCCCAGTAAGCATAATTCCTGGTTAATTAAACACTCAGGAGCACAACTAATATAATGCTTCAAGTACGTATTCAGTAGCTCTGCCTACTTGATGAAAGCATTACAATTTTTACCTTTTATGTTTGTTTCTTTTTCTTTATCCAAGATTAAGGATGAATCTAAGTACAAATGTTTTGTGCCTGTGATTTTGAAATTGTGTCTTTTAAATACTCTGAATATGAGCAATGTTTAATTTTTTTAACTTAAAAAAATATTTTATTGTTTGTAAAAGCCAAAAATGAGACTGTCACCAGCTATTAGTTACAAACAGACTCTAATCATAATGATTTTGAGTGTACAAATTTATATTTACATTAATTTTAATGCACACAATCATTCTGCACATCACCTCTTACAGCCTTCACACAGCATAGCTGCATATATGGTCTCTCTCTCTCACACACACACACACACACACACACACACTGCTTGCACACTTCTCTTTGGAACATTTCATTGTGGTTAATCGACCTATGGCCCACTAAGAGGATGATGGCAGGCATTAGAGGAAAGCAGAGAAATACCTGGGTGGACCAGGTCATTAGAACACCACCACTCATATTGGAAATTTGTAATACCTCATCCACATGAATTAGAATGGACTTGCATAAGCCAAGCTGTCTCTAAGAGGTGCCAGAGGGTCACACACAGCGTTGCATTTGTGCACAGATCCTATGAATGCACAGACCGAAGGGCGCATGCAGAAACACAGAGTCACATGCAATACCTCTCTGCAAGTTCCTGCAACCTTTAAGGATTAAGAATCCTTTCTTTCCACTATCCCAAAATGCGCCTCAACCGTGGCAGCTGGAACACAGATGTGTTTTCCATCGCTTGTTTGAACTCAGTTTAATTCAATTAAAATGTATTGTCGTGATATTTTAATTGAATAAATATGTTACTAAAAACAGAAACAGGCACAAAGCTGATGTGTTATTGTGACATACATACATTTTTTAGTAAATGAATATTAATCTTATTCAACTAGAGAAGCAATAAAGGTAATATACTTATGTAGGGCAGGCAGGTTTACAGTACTTTTGCTCCCTAAGGCTAATATTGCCCCCTTTAGCAGAGACACACTACTGTCCACCACTCTCTGTGCATGACTTTCTGGCATATTTGCCTAAAAACCCATTTAGTTGCAAAATACTGCAATTAATATCTACTTCAGACATTGTTATATCTACAAAATGACATTTGCGTCTTTTGTTTGCGTAAATACCATTTAAAAACTGGGATTACTTTAAAGAGAAGGATACATGTTTGGTTGCTTATGTATGAAATATGTTAATTAGTTTCATTTAACAGTAGGGCTCATCATGCAATACTTACTTACAGAGGAAATAAAGACATGTAGATATAACATAGAAAGTGAGAAAGAAAGACTTTTTTTTTTTAAAAAAAACAATGGTTTCCATCTGTTCTGCTTTTTTCAAACATTGTTTCTTTAGGATCTTGTTTCACTGACGTATTTGTGACACAGTTTTTCATTTGGACTGAATAAGAAGCCATTTAAAACCATTTTTGCCTGATTACTGTTCTAGTTTTAGACCTTTCGTAAAGTAGTTTAAATTTTTGTTCCACTGTGTACAGAGAAAACAACATTCATTGTACTTTAGCATAAGTGGATCTCTTTCTCTCCTATGGCAGAAATCAAGTCTCACCGCACCACTTGTCTTACAGATGAGTGAGATATGGTCCAACAGCCCTTTAATCAGCATTCCAAAACTTACCACCACTATTTTATTGCCAAGATACCACTCCGTATGCCTGGAACGTATCTTCTGCATAGTAAGAAATGCATTATAAAGGCCCATAAAATCCTATTTTTGCCTCTTTGTTTTCCCAGAAGAAGCTGTAATAAAAGTCAAAGCTTTTCTGTCTTCTGTAAAACAGGAAAGAAAGAAGTGTAGAGCATCCGCTGTGGCACAGAGGTTGTGACCAAGTGTTGAATGATGGCTGTCCCCTTTCTGTGCCTGTCTTCTTCACAAGCTTTACCTAAAGCAGACATCAGATATGTTGTGTATGTATTTGTGTGTGTGTGTGTGTGTGTGTGTGTGTGTGTGTGTGTGTGTGTGTATTCCCCCAAGTGGAAATTTACAGATCACTATATTATACAAAATGTGCTACACCTCCTGAACTACTGCTGGCAGAGGGATTATTATTTACAACACAGTTAATGTACCCTCATGATGAAAATACATATGTGTGGTGGTGTTAAGAGTTAAGGTGGTACAGCTTATGCACCATAAATGAACAAAGCATGCTTAAAATTTCACCTGCTAAATTATCAGCTGTTAGCTAGCATGGACAACTGCCCCTTCTGAAGTTCATAAACTCAAACAAGAAACCTAAAGTTAATGTTTCACTACTGGTGATTGCATATGCAATCATTAAAGATATAAATCAATTAGGAGTGTGAAACCCTGACAAGCTGGTGTCATCTATGCAAACTATGGGTAACTATGGCAATCTGCTAGCGACCAAAGCAACTGAAAAAAGGTTAGCACTGCATACCTCTCTGTGACAACTTTACCTGGTCTGCAACCTCCAGCGACCCATTGCCAACCACTGTGGGAATATACAATATCTAGTATCCAGAGGTTTCACACAGCCTAAATCTGTGTGGTGGAGATGTCAGGCTGAAGCATATTAAAATTGTGCAACTTGTGTAACAGTTGAATTAAGCTGGATGATTCAGAAAGCTTTTGAGTAATATGCGAACTTCTGACCACAATGGTAAAAGCTGAAGTACTGATACAATTTCCTATACAAGTAAAAGCAAAAAAGTACAGGCTATGAACTTTATTATAAAAAGTGAAAAGTAGCTCTTTGGAAGAAATTTCTGCCAGTTATTTTGTGCACAGCTAACTAATCGTTTTCATTAACATAATAATGAAATAAAATGAAGGGAATATCAACTCTATTTTAAACTAAATTCAAATTATAATGAATGTTCTCGGCTTGAACATCTGTTGTGTAGAAGAGGAGCAGAGAAAACAAAGGGAATTACTTCATTTGCTGTTGCCTGCATTGAAACTGTTGCTCCATGCCTAAACAGGAAAGTGAGTAGAGTTAGGGGTTAAAGTGGGGTTTGGCACGAGTGGCTATAGTGAATTTTTTTTTTTTTTTTTTTTTTTTTAAACTCATTTCAGCTTCAGTGTATTTTTTTGTGAGCTGAGCTGTGCTGCTGCTCTGAGGTTAACTGTTCTCCACTCATCAAGATATAAGCAGATACTTTACGAGCTATCATGACTGATTTCCCACCCCTACGCACTATGAAGTTAGTATAAAAACAGAAATTAGTGAATTAATCATAAGCTTAAATGTTACTTCATGTCTGTTACCCTGTGACACTGACCATGAACACCACAGCTGCTCTGCACTTCATCAATATGAACTTTTCCTCAGTATTGCAACCTAACCAATGTAGCCTGGACTACACTGCTGAACATTTTCATGCAATCTTTGATTAACACAACATTAGGAAATTACACAGAAACAGTTTGCATGTTTGGTGATAATTGTTTACCTGTTATAAATGCTGAATTTTTAATTATCTGCCACTATAAAAAAAAAGAAGTTTGTCTCTTTCTGTTCGCTCCTCTCTGAGATGGCTAGCTACTGTAGGTGCTGAAATACGCGAGCAGAATCTGTTGAATTCTTGTTGTCTACGATAAAAACCAGTAATCCCAGGGAATGCACCACTAGGATAACGCTTCATGTCTTATTGTTCCCTCCATTTAGGTTCAAAGCAGCTTGATGTTTAAAGGTGTGCAGCGACAGGATAGAGTAACTACCTCCAGATGTGTTCAGCCTAAAATAACAAGCCTGTTTTGAAAAAAATAAGAAGTAGAAAGGAGAGATGTTTGTGTAAAAATACAGATGGTAAAATTTAAAAAAAAGTTGACGCAAAAATAAATACTAAAGCAAAATATAGATGCCTGAATGAAGTTCTACTTAAGAATAGTAAATTTTTCTACTTTAAACCTCACAATGCTAGAGTGTTTATCTATTTGTAAACACAAACTCACACATAGTCAGATATTAAGTTAATCAATTAAACAAAACCTAATATCTAATTATATAAATTACAAAGACATAGTTGCTTTAATAAGGACATAGATACAATTCCATTAAGATGACATACTGAAAAAAATATAGTAGGCATGCACATACATGTGCACACGTATATTTTCCACATCTCAACCTCTTGTGGCGTGATGCTGAATTAAAGGGGGGAGCTATGAGTCAGTTTCCCTTTAATTAATAACTGTGTCTGTTATTATAGAAACCACACTCATCTTTAGCAGGGAGGAGAGAGGACGTGCTTCCTTTATATATCATAAAACCAGGGAGGGTGGCAAAGGAGAAGTTTGACATACACAGCAAAAGCCCAAAGTAGAGGACATGTAAACTGTAACGGCAGCCAGCCGTCTGTTAGCAGCTGTTTAATAGTAGCAGAGGTTCTATATCTTTTTATGTGGTTGTGTGTTTCTAGCAAGTGTACACACTTCTGATGCATTTTGCATGTATCTGTGTGTATGGGGTTATCGGGACTCAAGTCTAATAACAACCTTGATACTGTTCTCACAGAGGCCTCTGAAGTTGCTTCCACTCCATCAAGTCAGTGTGTGGTTGCCTGGCAACCGAGGGTCCGGTGTTCCCGAGCGACGTTGTTTGTTCCCTGCGAATGATCCGCCAGAGAGAGGGAAGATGGGCGGAGGTGAGGATGAGAGTAGGAAAGACACAAATTGGTAAATGGAAGACGCAGCCTCGTGGGGCCCTGAATCAATGCCTGAGCAAACAAGCTCCGTCTGTCTCTCTCAGCCAGACGCCATCTTTCTCCCCGGTTCTTCAGCTTCACTGCCTTGTCTTGCTCTCGTTGACCCTTTTTCTTACAGATACTCTTTTATTCAGTTTTGACTGTTTTACATACACTTTGTCAACTAATTAAATCCGATTTTTACTTTAAAATGTTCCTAATTTCCTTTGAATTATTCAGCATTTTGTCTTACCCCACAGGCTATTGTCTAACCACTTCACTTTTTCTCTTCGTCCCCACTTCCAACCACATTTCTATTCTTGAACCATTAATTAAACTACATTAAAAAAAGGCTTCTTTTTGTATTTTGTCTTGATAAGGCAAATGGCTTTTAATGCTCTTAAAAGACACACTCTTCTATTGGCTGATCTTTCTAATTGCGTATACCCAGCTAGAATTTTGTAACAGCAACTTTTTTTGAGAATGCTGACTGAATTTTTTTTTTTTTCAGCCAAACTGCATCGGTATAACTTCAATGGTTTTCTGCTTTTTTGTTTTCTTTCTCCTCACAGAAAGAAAATTAAGATTACAAAAAACTGGGACATTTTACAACCTAGTTTTTATTTTGTTCCTTCAGACATCTGTGCCAGTTTTGCTTAGCAGTATATATAAATGCAAAAGCCACGGGCAGCCCACAGACTGATGCTTGTCATCAGCTCGAGCTGATGGCTGAGCAGCAGAGAGACCTGTCAGTCTGTCGACTTGTGTCTTCAAAGACAAGGCAAGCCATTTTCTATATTTTTATTATTATCTAATCATAAAATGCTCCAAAAATATTCCAGCAACTGCATCTGCATGAGTAATTTGGGCACCACTTGCACTAGTAGGACTACTGTAATTGGCTGATACTTCTGATATTAGTGAGACCTCTTGGTGTAATACACAAAAAACAAAAGAATTAAACAAATAGAATCGAATTTTTTTTAAAGTGTTTGTTCAGATGTGAAAACAGTTATCACACCCAGTGTGGTTGTTTGAGTGTGGACCAAAACAACCACACTCTTGGTCTAGCTCCTAACGAATTCTAGGTTTGTTTATGGGGACAACGTGAGCCAACGGTGATTGGATCCAACTACCAGGTGTGCAAATTTGAGCTAAACGTCTTCCTGTAGTGAGGTATGCTTTGGTTCTGGGATGGAGCTGGGTGTCAAAGATGTGCAGAGTGCACAAACGGTCAGTACGGGTTAGCAAATGAATGTAAATTATCCACATGGCCAGAACACAGCATTTCCCCTCATCAATAACAGGCTTTGGTTTAATCAGCAGTTTCTCCCAAGCCTTCGCATTTAGATGTTCACTGGCAAACTTAAGATAGACCTGTACATGTGCCTTCTTGAGCAGGTTAACATTGAGGGTGCTGCAAGATTTCAGTCCATTACGGCATATCGTGCTACTAATGTTGTCCCAGGTGACGGTGGTCCCAGATGCCTTCAGATCATTAACAAACATAATCACACCAATAGTTGTCAGCACTTCACCAAGGTTTTTTTGCTGAACGTCTTCTAGCCTTTTCCAGTGTTGTGTAGGTCTACAGTCTTGTCTCTGACATCTGTTGACTGACTGACTGTAATCTGTGTGCCACATAGGAAAACACAGAGTTAGAACTATGGCTGGGTTGCAGTGGATAAAATACATATTTCACTTAACGAATAAATGCAATGAATGCAAATAAATGTCCAGCTTTTATGTCATGTGTTTTTGTAGACTTTTGGTTGATATTTTGTCTTTCTCCATTAAGTTAAAATACCATAAAAATCAATGAAAATTTAATTTCTTTGGAAGTGAGCAACCTTACAAATTCAGCAGTGGATGAAAAAAATCTTCCCTCCAATGTATGATCAGAAATCTATGGAAGTCTGTTTCCGCCACTAAAGGAAAAAAAAAGGATCCATAACTCGAAATTTCGAGTTATCTTCTCGAAATTTTCGACTTTTGTTCTCAAAATTTCGACTTTTTTTCTAGAAATTTCGACTTATTAACTCGAAATTTCGAGTTATTAACTCAAAATTTTGAAAAAAGTAACTACTGCCAATCAGTAATCTACGTGAATGACGTCATTTCCTTGTTACCCGGAAGCTGAAGCCCTCAGGTCCAAATGCTACAGCTAAGCTACAGCTATTACATCCAGCCATGAACGCACAGATTGCTGAGTATTTTCAGCGTGGCTTCAAAAATGATGAAATCCATGTGTTATTAGCTGAATCACATGGCGTTACTATCAGCAAACGTACTCGCGAAAGCGGTTTTGAGTGCGCGTTACTTTGCGCCATATGCTTCCGGGTAACAAGAAAGTGACCTCATTCACGTAGATTACTGATTGGCAGAGCTAACTCGAAATTTCGAGTTATTAACTCGAAATTTTGAAAAAAGTAACTCGAAATTTGGAGTTATGTTTCTCCAAATTTCGAGTTATGTTTCTTGAAATTTCAAGTTAATAAGTCGAAATTTCGAGTTAATAAGTTGAAATTTCAAGAAAATAACTCGAAATTTCGAGTCATGGATACTTGTTTTGTTTTTGTTTTTAGTGGTGGAAACGGGCTTCCATAGAAATCAATATTTTAAAGAAAAAGAAGAAAGAAAAGAAAAGAAAAGAAAAGAAAAGAAAAAAAAAAAAAGTTTACTGAAAGAAGTTCAGAGCAAGTCATCCCTACCCAGGTAAACAAACTGGATTATGCAACATGATTAAGTAGCATACCCCAGATGGGCATTCCAGATGAAGTCAGTAATGTAGCTGGTTCAGCTGGCTAATTTCTAAATTTATTTTCAGTCAGACTCAAAAACATGCACACAAAGATATGTTTTTTTTAAAAAGTGGGGAGCTCATGCTGTTTGCCCTGAGCCCCCTGCTGTACTCTTTGTACACATATGACTGTGTGGCCACTACCAGCTCCACCACCATCATCAAGTTTGCTGACGACACCGTCGTGGTGGGCCTTATCTCTGACAACAACGAGACGGCCTACTTGAAGGAGGTTAGGAATCTGGAGACCTGGTGCCAGAGGAACAACCTCCTTCTAAACGTCAGTAAAACAAAGGAGTTGATAGTGGACTTCAGTACTAAGCAGGAGAGGAACTACCAGACCCCCGTCATCAACGAGTGCCCAGTGGAGAGAGTGGACAGCTTCAAATACCTCGGAGTTCACATCACGCAGGACCTGTCATGGTCCTGTCACATCAACACCGTAGTGAAAAAGGCCCGACAGCGTCTCTACCACCTCAGACGCTTGAGAGACTTCCGACTGCCCTCCAAGGTGCTCAGGAACTTTTACTCGTGCACCATAGAGAGCATCCTGACGGGAAACATCTTAACCTGGTTCGGGAACGGCACCATGCAGGACAGACGAGCTCTACAGAGGGTTGTGCGATCAGCTGAGCGCACCATCCGCTCCGAGCTCCCTGACCTGCACTCAATCTACAGCAGGCGGTGCTGGACCAAGGCCAGGAAGATCGTGAAGGACCTCAGCCATCCCAACAATGGACTGTTCTCTCTGTTGAGGTCAGGAAAGCGATTCCGCTCCCTGAAGACCAACACAGAGAGACTGAGGAGGAGCTTCTTCCCGCAGGCGATACGGTCTCTCAATCACACCACCACATAGAACGGTCCCACACATATGGTTCTTACACACACACTGGACAGTCTGGACTTTGTTTACACTTAATCACTTTAAGCATATTTGCACTGCACAAGACACCTACAATGTGGTTTGCACAACACTGGACATTATATTTCTTCATTCCCATTTAAATACTTGTAAAATGCTGCTGTTATTGTATATATATTCATATTTCTTCATACATTCTTATATATTTCTATACTGTGTATTGTGTATTTTGCTGTACAGTTACCTTATTTTAAACTTTAATTCATATATATTTTATCTTATTCTTTCCCAGTTAAATTTACCCTTCATTCTAATTTGTGTTGTACAGTTATTTTATTTTCAACAAATTCATATATATATTTTATTTTATTCCTTCCTAGTTAAATTTACCCCTTTTAATTTTCATATTTATTTCCTATCTTACTCATAGCCTTTTCTTTTTTTTCCTTAGGTCACGAGCAGTTGTGTAAGCATTTCACTGCATATCGTACTGTGTATGACTGTGTATGTGACAAATAAAATTTGAATTTGAATTTGAATTTGAATTTGATATAAGCCATTTTGTGACACCTTATTTCCTCAAATCTCCTAACAGAGATTGAAAGTATAAAGTTTCTATAACTAATAATCAGTTATTTACAGCTATATAAAACTTGGGTTATCTATATTCAAGTGATCATGACAAAACTTTTAAGTTTCCATCAATTCTTACAGCTACAATAAGTAATTTTTTGAGGTTATTCAATAGGGGAAAAAAGAATGGTGTATTCATCAATATATATTGATTAGTGTGTAATTATGTCTTTTAACAAACTGATGCATTCTCATAAACTTTTAATTGATCCAATAAAGATAAATAGGGATAAGTGCCAGTTTATGGAAGCCACCATATTGGCCCATCTTGAATACAGTGGCCAAGATGGACACCATCACATTATATGTATGTTACTGGAAACCGGCCACATACGTAGCACACCTTATACGTTATCCTTAAATTAAAATCACAAATAGCTCATGCAATCCTCTTGTCTTCAGACAGCTGACAACAAGCTGGCTAAACAACAACAACAGTTAGCTATAACCTAACATTAGTGTCCCCAAACAGTCATACGTTTCCCTCTGATAAACACTTTGATTACATTCTTACATATGAGATTCATATGAGTTTTTTCACTAAGTGTTCGAGTCCAACAGAATTAGATCCACTTCAAAAAAAGGTTTCATTTATGCCAGCTAACAGCAGCAAAAAGGACCAGAAAAGTTCAGGATATCCTCAGCAACTCACCTCAGTCTCACTGTCATTGGACACACGTGAGCTTCACCAACTCAAATCAAACTCCTTTGGAAATGGAAACATATTGACAGCTGGGGTAAACAGCCTACACTCAGCCGGAGTTGGCTGTCCTACAGCGGCCACTGTATTTAGGCTCATGCACTTGAACTGACAGGGTTAAGAAGGCAAATTTGATTGACTGCAATCTGCAATCTACTGACATCTGGTGGTGAGATTGTAAACACTGTAACTTTAAGCAATGTTTGTGTAGCTTCTCTAAATATATTTTCCTATTCCCTTGTGTATATACTACATCAACATTTCTAAGAGATTAGCAGGAATGTCTGAAAGTATGTTTATGTAGGTTATAGTTATAATGTGTGTGTATGTATGCCTTTGTTTGTGTGTGTGGTGAACCACAGGAAGAAAAGCAAAAGTAGAAATATGCTGTTAACTAGAACTCTAGCAAAGAAAAGAAAAACTAGATGGTAATGTGGGCCAATAAAGTCTACTGCACTGCACATATTAAAGCTAAATTGCTTACAATTGATTGGAGTAAGACATTACATTACTTATAGATCACTTTCCTCTCTTATGGAGTGAATATTGTTACAGGTCCTTGTTGTGCAAAAATTATACGCACTAAACGAGTGAGTAGAATACAGTAGAATACAGTTGGAATCTACAAATTTACAGATTTATTTTCTATTTGTTTGGAAGTTTATTTTATTCATTTCATCAGCTCATACTTCTTATGAGTGTTCCTTGTGGCGCTGCACTGCAGTGAATTGGCTTTACATGAGCAATATTTCTCATACAGTGTGCAATGTAAGGGAATAAAGTTAGGCTCTGCTGACTTTCACAAGCTGAACCAAAATAACTGTGGCTTGACCAAATCCTTCCACAGGCCAGCCTGTGACAACAACAATCAAAACAGATTCGTACTGTGTGAAGCATTATGTGGAAAATGTGAAGATCAAGTCTTGGTTTTCATTTTGAGGTCTGGAAGCGCTATGACATCAGTGCATATCTTTGTAACTTGGTGGAATCTTGGATTTATTGTTTAGCAAGCTGACATTTGGGTAAATGTTATGAAAGCCTCATATTTAACTAAGTAGTCTTTTTCTACAGGATTGTGAATTAATGGTTCCTGACAGATTTTGCTACACAAAGGTTGAGAGAAAATCAATTTACTGAAGTTTGTCCCAAAAGACTCAGGTTCAAAGCAAACACTGAATGCACACTGAAGCGTGAGAGTCTACCTGGCGTTTTCTGCTTCAGTTCAGCTTACAATATCACTGAGACCTAACCATCTAGGTGGCCAGAACACAGAGATAGGCAGGCATTAAGCTTCACAAAGGACACAATGTACTCAGCACCATTTCTTGTTCTTTTCCTCCTTTTTCGCCCTTTCCCCCTTCGTTAACCTAATTATATCTGTCCTTCTTTCTCCTCCCTTGCACTGCAGTGCTGGCGTTCTCACCGCAGTAATGACACGGTGTGATCTCCACAGAGTCCCTAGCCAGCGAGCTGGGGTCACATATGTTCTATATCATCTCCTGAACACTTCCATATGGAAGCATGCCACCCATGCCAAGATCTGACACAAACAAAGTGCCTCTGCTGGAGCAGGGAAAGAAACTAAGATGGAGATACTGACCGAAATAGCTGGGTAAAACAGAATAAGCAATAAGAAAAACACAGTGAGAAGGGTGGACAAAGAAGAAGAAAGGAAGAGTGAAGAAATAAATAAAGAAGCACTGAGTGCGAGGGAAAGGAGAAAGCAGAGGAACAGCTTATTAAAACTAAAACAGGGAGAGTGTGAGTATGATGGAAAAGAACGCATACCAGAACTACTTTTTCCCTGTCTGGCTGTTGACTTAGGCAGACAGAGGCAGTCATAAACAGGAAAGCTCTCAATGATGAAGCACCATGCTGCTACTGCAGGTCTCTGTCTGCCCATCACTCTTTTAGAAATATATTTTTTTTCTCTCTCTCTCTTTTCTTTTTATCTCAGGCCATACCGGTTACAACAGAAACTGAAAACCAAAGCTGTCACAAAACAGTCATGCTTCTCACCTTCTTATGTAAGTGGACCCGCACTGAATGACTTTGCCGATAAATGGCTCAAAACAAATTTGACTTCAAGGTTGTCTCCTCATGAAGCCCTGCACAAATCCTAGCTCTCCTGGAAATCCTCTTCTGATCTCTTTCCACTGAACAATGAAGTCACAAGAAAGTAAAATCCAGCAAGCCGGGGATATGTTGAGTGACACAGAGTTATTGTACCTCAAAAAAACTTGCAAGATTTTGATTTGCACTACAAACATTACCCTCCTGATCCTGACCTGATGACCTTTCTTTGGTATAACTAGTGATAACCTCCAACAGGAAAGTGGGTCAATTTGACACAAAAGTTGATATTGTGTGTGATATTGGTGTATAAGGGGTCAGAAAATAATTTCCAGGTAAATGCAGCAATAGACCTGGAAAGCAACTCAATAGAATAATACCTTGAAGGGACATAATTTCCACCAAGTATGTTTTTGCATTTTATGGACAGAGATGTGGAGTATTTATATATATAATATAGAATAATATATACATATATAAATATAAACTTTTATTTTAGACTCAAACGCTTTCGGCTGCTAAATGCTTCACTATGCTCATCAGCTAGGTGCTATCTGTCCTGTTTATCTTTTAGTAGTCGGCTGGTAGCAGGAGACCTGTATGCTAGCTGCTTTAGCTGCTGAGTTAAGAACGGAGCTGCATGAAGTAAAAACTGAAAGACATTGAAATACACAGTAACCTACTAGTGAAGTGCATCATCTACTTCCATTTTATCCACTGTTAAGAAAAAAAATCTGGATTTCTAAGCTGCAGTAAGAAACTGAAGAAGACTGTTAATTATCTTAGGACCATTTGCAGTGGTAATATTAGACTAAGTTAACCCGAGTAACTTACTAAATAAAATCTGTCTGAAAAAGGGAAGTAACCTAAAGGATTCTAAAAGCAATACATGATGCCATGATTGAAAGACACTCAAGAACATATGACAAACAAAGTCATTGACATCTATCTGTCAGGAAAGGGTTCCAAAGCCATTTCTAACATTTGAGGACTCCAGTGAACCAAGGTGAGAGCCATTATCCACAAATGGGAAAAAAACCCAAAAAACTTTCCATTGTGTACTGGAGGCACACTGATGACTCTTCCAGGAGGTCACAAAAGAATCAAGAACCACATCTGAACAACTGCAGCCTCACTCATGTTTTAACAGTAAGAAAAATCTGTGCAAAAATGGCATCCATGGGAGAGTTCCAAGGAGAAAACCGCAGAACACAAAGACTCATTTTACATTTGCCAAAAATACATCTTGATCCTCAAGGGGAAATATTCTGTGGACTGGTGAGGCAAATGTTGAGCTCTGTGTAATGTTTGAATCCCTTTACATCTGGTCTAAAACTAACCCAGGGTCTATAAAAAGAACATCGAACCAACAGTTAGACACGGTCAGGGTAGTGTGATGGTCTGGGGTCTCTTTGTTGTTTCAGGTCCTGGACAACTTGTTGTAATTGATGGAACCATGAAACACATCCACATGTCATAGCATTGACAATATGACTGATGTCAGCAGTGTTGATAGGAAGGCCCAAACACACCTTCCTAATGTGGCAACTATAGGACCTCTCCTTCCATGATTAGGATATAAGAAGTGTGCAACATCTGGGGCAAAGTGATACTTCAAGCTACTGTTTGGTAGAATGATATGCTGTGTGCAAGTTTCATTAAAATTTGACAAATGCCAAAAATCTATGAGGAGCAGCAATAATGTGGACAGCCAGTCCTCTGCCTGGATGAGCTAATGAAAACAAAACAGTTTTAGTAAAAGTATGCCTGATTCAGTCCCCTAAGAAAATACAACCAGGCATGGTGATAAAAAAAAAAAGGTGCAATTTAATGAATGTAACTTTTTGTGTAGCACACATTATATAACACACGAAACCATACACATTATACACATCCTCTAACAATGCACTAATAGCTTGCTATACCCTGAGCTAAAGACAAATGAAGGAAGGACAAGACCGAAGGAGACAAACAAGTTGGTTGCCATGCAGACGTGTGTGGAGGTTGTGAGAACGCTGCTCTCCCACTAATCAGCCTATCGCCCAGACAACATCAAGTTATATTCACTTTTTGTGGCAACAGCCTGAGTTAGCTGTTCCTTTAGGGGTAACATATGGCATGTAGTGTTATCGGGGGGGGGTGTTTGTGCACTACTTTTGTGTGCACAAAACATGGACTCATTTCCAAATAACCACAACAGTGGCAACTCTTTGTAAGTGACACACTGAGCAAATACATTAATGAACTGCACAAACAGAATCTTATACTGTTGTAATATTTTGAATATATGCCAAACATAAATACATCAACTGAGTATTTTACAGCTTCATTACTTTAGGTTTTGGTCACTTAGGATCTGGAACAAGAAGAAATATTCACAAAAATGAAGAAAATGCCATTTTTATTCAAATTTAATGCTGGATTGAGCAAATATGACAAGTTGTACCACAAAAACAAAAATATCAGCAGACAGTCTAATCCAAATAGAACAAAATTCCAGATGGTATTCTAATTATATCTCAGAAAATTGTTTCTTTTTCATTTTCGAGACCCACTTTGTTGGCAAGCACATTGCCCTGGAGGAGTTTTAGCATCTTACAGGTTAAGTTTAAAATATACTAAGAGGTATTAAAAACAAATTACAATAATTGCAGCATTCATTCTGGTGGTCAGCATGCCAACTGCCTGAGCACTGCTTGTATTAGGGTTGGAGTCTTATATCAGAGTACCAATCGAGCCATGTGAATTGAGCTACGTTGTTACTCCTAATGAACTTTTGCCACATTTATTTCTATATATGAAAAATTTAATGTCTATACTTTTGACAGATTCTGATTCTTTTCTATTGCAAAAAAAGGACAGTGAAATTTTCATCAACGGACCATTTAAAAAATCATCTTAAAAAGTAAACTTTATTAAGCTAAAATTTCACAGCAATCATTATATATGTCCAAATTTTTAAAACATAAGATTTTTAGCCAAATCAGAGGTGATTGAGTCCAAAATGTTCTAAAAATGTAATTATTTGTGATGGAATGACTGTTTCATTCTTATTTCCTGTTTGGTTAGGTTTGGATGAACATGCATGTCTTCACACTGCTGATTTCTACTTAAAAATACGTACATAATATTCAATGGGATTTTGAATGTAACCTACCAGAGTCTGACGCCCACATGTCTGTGAGGGACAGCAGACGAGTGATCACAGAGAGATGTGATCCTCCTCACACTCCACAAGACAAAAACAGCACAGTCTGACAGTGCTAAAAATGAGATATCATGTTGCCATTACCCATTATGAAGTGATGAAGACGTACTGTGAAAAACTGCAAATATATCCCTTTTTTTTTACTTTTCCTGTCTAATTTTCCTCTGGAATATCATTTTGGCAAACACTGTTCGCATCACTCTTTGTATTTAGATAGAGTTGTTCATGTTTTGTGATGAGACTGAAGTCAGGACAGTCTGGTGTCCTAATCAGGGACCATATTGGAGTATGTCTGTGTTTGTGTCTGATCTGGTATGCGAGGCAGCCAAACACGTGGTGCACACGCGCTCTCACACACACAAGCAAACATACAAACACAGCATGCTCTGCAGATGTAATCCGCAGCCGGCAAACAGGCTAATGCCATCATGTGCCATGTTTTGTCTCATATACTTCAAGTTTTATTTAAAAACATTTATATAAAAAACAAAATGGTTGTGATTGCGTGACACTCTGTTAGTGTCAGAGAACAAGAATCTGTGTTGGAGGAGGATAATGGGAGCATAGTGGCTCAGTGGACGATCCAAGGAACACTCAGTTGCACACATACCTGTCCTTGAATTCTCTGTTCCTTCACCACAGGTTTCCATGGAAACGAGGGAAAGCAAGGTGTGTGTGTGTGGTTGTCTGTATGCGCATGTACGAGAAACAGAGAACAAGAGAGGGAGTTTGCAGGTAAGAAACTGCTCGCACCTTACAGAGCTCACTCCATTTTTAACACCTGGTTGTTCCCATTAAAATTTAAGCATGGAGTGATTTTTAATGATAAAAGAATGCTTGAGGTAAAAGACTGCAACTATAGTGGTGTAAAATTCAGAGGGAAATTAATGTGAGGACATATAGCTATGCAACAGCCGAATGTATTATGAAAAGTTGCTAAACAGTAAACACCTCCGGGAAAGACCTCGTGTGATCCAAGTCAACAGCTTTACCCTTGACACCAAAGTCAAAGATCAAGCACATACTCATCAGGCTCATTCTCAGGCAGCACTCATCAGCCGCAGCAATACCAATGATGTATTTACAAGTGGCAGACAGAGAAGTCCCAGTGAATTTTTAATGATAGTTCTGTTTGAAATTTCGAACAAGCTCAAATTGATTCATGATTTTTTAATGGGGCCTGTGGAAGCTTCCGAGATTGCTGATTGTTTCTCTCCCGATGAGCAAACATCCACGGCGTGAGGGAAAAAAGGAGGGCACGACACAGACAAATTTCCTGCGTTTTCCTCCCCACACGCTCAACACAGATTTTAAAAAGGCCACCTCGTGTCTTGATATTATTGCATGTAACTTGACGGGAGAGAGTTAAGGCTTCTGGAGAGCTTTTTGTCGCTCATTTAAAACTCTGCGTGCCTGAGCTTGGCTTCAGAGTTGGAGGACTGGAAAAAAAATAATCTTGAAGAGGTCAAACTAACACGTCTTGGGAAAAAAACAAGATTCCCAGGCCTTCAGTTAAATTAATGTCCTGTTAGTGATCTCGCTTTTGGAGTAGAGGGGTTATTGTTTGGCACCATTAATGTCTTTGAAATATGGCGCTATTGTTGGATCAATTAGCTTAACTTGGGAAACAGCTAGCCAGGGATTTTAAATACACAAATAAGCTCATGACTCAATATGCAAACGGTTCCACACCCCCTTCATCTGATGGGCATGTAAATCTGATAGGCAGGTACTGTCAGATGAGTTCATTTTTCCTGTGCTACAGCCTGGCATTGCTTCCAGTGACAGCATGGAGATACTTGCTCAGTAATAAGAAAATAATGACATCCCACAGCTGCTTACACCTTCACCACATCCTTTTTTCCTTCTCATGCCTGCGACACCTTCACAGTGCAGATGTCAAAGTGGCGTTCGTGGTACTTCAGCATCCAGCTAGCACTACAGAAGCAGAGCGAGCATGTATGGGGTAGCATTTTGGGGTTGGTTTTTAAGTGGCAGGTAATTTCAAATGCAGCTTTTTAAACAGTGCAACAAATATCAGCAGACATATAAGCGGTTTTTGCAGAGTTTGTCACAAAATGTGTCTGTGAGCTGTGTTTCCCAGGGACAGAAAAAATAAAAGATGATTGTGCAACACTGAGAGAAAATATGGAAGACAGCCAGGAGAGGAGAGGAAGGTGAGAGATTATTTTCAAAGGTGAGAACTGCTCAACAAGTGACATGACATACTGGAAGTCTTACATGTCAAGTATTAACTAATTTTACAGTTTTACAATAAGGTATGGGATTTTTGTTTGATGTTTTGCTGAATTATGTTTTTGTGAAACACCTTGCTACGCTAATTTTGCGTTATTCAAAGGTTGCATGAAAATGCCAGGACATTTACTGCAGGCTATGCTGGTCAGTTTGCAGAACTGAGGTAAAATTTACAGCTGTGCACTATGTGGTGTTCATGTTAGTTTGCTTCAGCAGTAGCAGACATCAATTTAAATTCAAAGTGATGATGCTGGTTCGCTTCACTCACAGCATTCTTGCTTTTATGCTAGCTTCAGTATTGTCTAGTAGTTTACAGTTGGATAAATCCACAAAGGGCTGTAAATATTTGACCATCAGCACAGATCATCTGTACTGAAGGAAAAATCTTCTGGAGCTCACAAATCAACTTTGACTTATTTCAAACGGATTCTTTTGCCCATGCTGCACCACTACACCTGGTGTTAGGGTTCCCCCACCTGCCAAATCCCACTTTAACCCCTTGTGACAACGCAAGAACTAGTGTAAAAATTACACTTTGTGGTTTCAAGGAAATTTGTGTGCAACAATAATCAAGTGCCTCGCACACTACCTTCCCTTTTTGAAGTTTGTTACCATTGTTCCTGTGTGGATAGCTAAAACCTGCACTTATCTGTCAATCAATGTTAACAGCTTTAAATTTTGCCTTTTATAATCATTATCCCACAAACTCTTTTTGGAGCCCAGGGACTGAAGCGTATGGACAGGATATCCAAGCGTAGCCACGTTGAGGTGGTCTCCACTCTGGTGGCCTCGGGATTTTATCTTTGCTTTTTGCAGGTGATGTGGTTCAGTTGGTTTCATCAGTTGACCTTTAGCTTCACAGCCAAGTGTGAAGCAGCGGGAGAGAGATTTAACACCTCCAAGTCCAAGACAATGCTTCTCAACGGGAAAAAAGTGGAGTGCCCACTACAAGTTCGGGACAAATTGCTGCCCCTAGTGGGGGGAAGTATCTCATGGTCTTGTTCTCAAGTGAGAAGAGAGCAGAGCATGACAGAAGTATTTGGGTAGATCTGTTGTGGTGAATAGAGAGCTGAACATAAAAGCAATTTTGGCAATTTACTGGTCTGTCTTCCTACTCTGACCTATGGTCACAAACCTCAGTAGTGACTGAAAGAATGAGTTTGTGGATGCAAGTGGCAGTATTGATTAGTATTAATTAGTATTAATTTCCTTTGAAGAGTGGCTGGCCTCTCTCTTAGAGATAGGGTGAGGAGCTTGGTCAGTTGAGAGGGACGTGGAGTAGATCCGCTAGTGCTCCACATCGAAAGGAGCCAGCTAAGGTGGTTCTGGCATTTCCTACCAGGAGGAGGACCCGGGGCAGACCAAGGACTCGCTGGAGAGATTATATCCCTTGGCTGGCTTAAGCATAAAGTTGTTGAACCCATGGATGAGCTAAAAGAGGTGGCAGGGGCGAGGGAAGTCTGGGGTTCTCTATTTAGACTACTGTCCCACAACCTGAACCTGGATAAGTGGTAGAAAAGGGATAGATGGCTAATTATAATTTGTGTTTGATGCTTTATTGATCCTGCAAGAAATGTTTGTGATACAGCAGCATGATAAAAAGTAAGAATATTACAGTCTACAATAAATAAAAATAACACAATTAAAATCAAAGTAACACAGATATCTGGTAAGGACCTTAAACTATGAGATAGTGCAGGGATGTAAATATTTATAGTGATAAAAAAAAACAAAACAAAGGAAAATACAGAAGAAGTTAGTTAAAAACCATAAGACTAACATTTTATTTGGTTTGTTTTTTAAATTTGCTGTAATTTCCAATCACTTCTGCTCTGAGAATTACATTTGCTTTAAAACTTATAGTTGGAATTTATAGATTACAGACAGAGCACTGTTTGGCTCACACAATGCTTAGCCTTTTACCCTACAAGATAGCTATGAGAAGTACTAGCTGGAATTTTGAATATTATACATAGCTTAATGGTGGCTGTTGTTATGAGATAGCTCTTTCTAAAACATAATATATATAAATTCAAACTAAAATTCTATTGGAAGCTGGAGTGGGTTATTGTATTGCTCAAGGTCTGACTATTTTATGGGTGCCAGGTAAAGTTCAGGCTCAGTGGATTCTCAAGTAGCACGATGAACAACTGGCTGTATACAGAAAGCTGTATGTTAAAGTTCAGAACTGGATCATCATATCTGCTGCAACACGTGTGTTTTAACGTGTCTTCTGTTTGTTTTTTTCCATTAACCCTATATGGAGACTGATCCATGTGACAATTACACGTTCATGTTGATTACTCTAGCTTTTACTGACAATGTCGGATAGAAAGTTACATAAAATTTGTAACAGATGCAACATATTTTTTCTGTGTGTTTTGGGAGCTCGGTTTTGCTGCCAGTATCTCAGTAGAACATCTGTGTATGCCTGTCAGCACAGGGAAGCTTTCACACCTTTTCTGTTTTGGGTCCCATAGCGGAGAATTTTTACTGCTTTCCAAGTTTCGCTGCTTGCAGAGGTGAAAGTTTCAGATTAGATTAATCTGGAATAAAAGTCTTTAGCCAGTTAGCAAAGTAATATTGTTACTATATGAAAATATTTTATAATTTATTTCATCCCACTAAGGTAGAAATCGTCTCTGTGGGTCATGCTAATTCCATATTCTTCACCTGTGCTAAAAAGAAAAATTAACCAATTAAAAAAAAGAGACAACAAATATAAAGTGGCCAAACTGTCTTCCATGTTCAGTGTGCATTATTGTCTTACATTGAATAAATGAAAAAGAAATACTTCTATAAAGCATGTAACATGTATTACAGTATTAGTATTACAAACCTTGCAAACTTAACCTTTTTAGTTTGTTATCATTGGTTGCATTTGTTGACATTAAATGTAGAAGCCTAAAGAAGCCAAACGATAATTCTATTTAAGCTGATTCATTTGATTCATCAGAAAGTCAGACCAATGCTGTAAATCTCAATCATGTGTTCTCTCCATGATCTTGACATCTGGGTACCTCATGGAAGAAAACTGGAGATATTTTTTTTTAGGGTATGCACCACTGAACAGCTTCCATTCAGTGCATGAGCCATCAGATAACTTTTCTGGAATACTGTCTGGAGCTTGTGCTCCATATGCATTCGTGTGACTCTTATGTTCCCTGATAGCTTTACTTGTAGAGCCATATTAGTGTGAAGCATCCCAAGATGAAATAAAAAGTAATTATCCTTTCAACCTACTTTTTTCTTTTTTTTAATGAACACATAATGGCAGAGACATATTCAGCAGAAATCAAAATATAATCCACTCGGATCCCTTGCTGGCAACCTCATTACCTTATTTAAATATCGGAGCTTCTCTGTAAAGAGAAGGAATGCAATGCAAGATAATCTTCAGAAATTGTCAGGTCAGATTTCCTGATGCTATTTCTCCTAGAAACTAACCGTTTGTTTGTTTAAAAAATGCCCATAAGGTCACCGGAGAAGGACTTTACCATTCAGGTCTTAGCCTTGCGCTATCTGGCGCTAATAAATCATGAGCTGGTAAAGTCAGGCTGCAGCTACTGCTTTGTGGATAAGGTTCAGGTGTCCATCCCTTCCCCTCCCCTGCCCACACTTAATTTATATTATAGGTGTAAAGCAGTGTCTGCTCAGCTAAAGGTCTCCTCCAAAACCCTCACGGCCACAGTTCTCCCTGGCATGAAATAATTTATGAACAAAGTTGCCAGATTTTATGAGACAAGAGTGTCAAGTTTGTGATAGCTTTATCTATTCTGGACACGGACTCTGACTGTCTAAAATATAGATCAAAGACTGTGCACTGGGTATAGATTAAGAGAATGTGGTGTAGAAAAATAATTTACAAAAACCATATTGCCTCAGTAGTTCGGCTCGTGTTTGTGCAGGAATAAAATCTTGGCGCATATAAAACACAAAACCAAAATATCTGTTAACGACAGAACAGCGGTATCGTGAAAGTCTGATATTTGGGAGGTGTGTTACCTCTTTTCACGTAAAGAAGACGTAAAGAAGACACCGAGCCTGGGGGGTGATCATTAGACCGGGAAAGAGCCACGAACCATCTATCTGTGCCGTTTGAAGCAGCCTGACAGAGCTGAGATCTCTCTTCTCTGCCTCTCAATGTCACACTAACCCTCTGTCCCTGATGCATTTTCTTTTCTTTTTGTCTCATCTGATTCTCCCACTCATGCCTCCTCATCCCTTTTCAGTCAGGCTATTTGTCCACATGGCTTTTTATTTTTCCACATCTCTATTTCTACAGTATATCTGAAGGCAAGCCACATAAAAGACCTCCCTAAAATTGATTGGAGGTGAACATTGGTGAGGTTTTATTGATAACAATAGCAATATGGATTCTACTTGTAGGACATATTCTTTATTGACCTTCATTGACTTCTGTAAGGTTGCAGAGTAACAGAGTAAATAAAGGTGCAAGTATGCCGGCATTGATAGGAAGAACTGATAAGCTTGGAGGCTTTTAATTCCTATAGAATGGACAATTTGGATTTTAACTGGAACCAATTCCCAGTTCTCAGACCTATACAGTATGGGTTAGCAGAGGCCACATACAATATACAATCCTGGCAGATATTTGTTTTCTTTCTGTAGAGGAGGTCAATACCATTACGCTGCTTAGAGATTTCCATCATCCTCCACTCTGACTCCGAGCTCTGCATCGTCTCTCTTTCAACTTCTTGGAGGTCAGAGGGACGGAGGTACAGAGAGAGCCCTCTCAGTGTTCGCTGGCATTTCTGCTCCAAGGATGAGCGGCGACAGGAAGGAAAAGGCTGCCATTTCTGCAAGAACAGGCGCGGGGGTCAAACTGATAGACTGGTTTCTGACAACAAACACTCACCAGGTGCCGGTTAAAGAGATGGCAGGGCAGCGAGTACAGGTGCCCTCGCTGGTTGTGTAACAGGAGAAGGTATAGTTCAAAGTCTCCCACCGCTTACACAACAGACTTTGACCACCTCTCTGCCGTCTGCCACTGTGTTACACAGGCTCTGTGGACTGCTGCGTGGCCATGTTCCTTTTCTATAGAAAATTTGCTTCTTTCACCAGTTTCTTCCTTCTGCTTTAAAAATGTGTCTGCGACCACTCAATGTCACCAAAATAATATTTTATTGGCTGAAAATCTAATCAGAATAGAGTACAACACTACAAATCTAAATTTCTCCATATTGCCTGTAACAAATTGTGACACAAGAGACTGTATTGAGAAATTAAAAAGACTTGCATCACATCCACAAAGCATCTATTTTTGTGTCTGCTGGAAAGAATTCCAAACAGGTCCACACATGCACAGACGCTCATAGCTTTGCCACATGACAACAGGTTGATGGATGGCCTGAAAGGTGAATCAAGGCGACTACCCAATGAGGATGAAATCAGAATAAGATGCCCGCATGTTTCTGCTGTTGACATCCTTTACCTGGTTTTGTGACAACAAAGCCATCATGTGATCTCTGCCATGGGACACAAAACCGCCTTTCCCAGAACTCTCAGGGGCTCACACACCAGCTGCATCATTATCTCTTCTCAACTCTGTTCTTCTACTCTGTTTGTCTCTCACAGTAATTCCTTCTCTCAGCAAATTCTTTGTCAATCCCTTCTTGACAAACATGGTTTAACACACTGATCATTTTCTTTGCTTCAACAAAAAATTGCTAACCTTTACCTGAGCATCAGAAATGGAGTGGAGGGAAGGTTAAACATAGTCTTTTCTGACTGTAACGATCAACCTTTCCTTTCCTATGGAGTGTGGTTTTGTAATGAAACAGTTGTGGCCTAACACACACTCATTCTGGTGGTAGGAGCTTGGACAGTCCTGTGGACAGTGACGCTGGTGTTCCAGCAGTTTACAGTTCATGGCAGGCTGGAGCTTTGGTGGTTCCTGGGTTCTTCTGTCATGGTTCTCAAGCTGGTCAGGTCTCGTGTTTGTATGTATCTTTTCCACTCACATTTTGTCTCCTGAAGCAGTTGCTTAAGGTCCACCTAAACGCCACCCTATGGGTGGAGCATCCTGTTCCTGCACTGCTTAGCACACACCTGTTTCAGATCTACTCATCGTCGTGGCAGTACTTAAGGACCAGCTCCAGCCACTAATCACCACCAGATTGCCATCTTCGGTTTTGGTATTTCAGCTCTCAATTTTACGTCTGTGTTTTTCTAGTTACTCCAGAAATTTCCTTGAGTATTCCCAAGTGTGTTCGCTCTCTGAAAGAAGCTTCTCCTTTGATTCCTTACTGTACCAATCAATCACTATTCACCTATATTACCTGCCTGCAAGTCCACCCTCCAGTGTAATCACCTACCTTTGAAACCTTAACCAGTGCTCCCTTTACAGCATTCTGTTTTGATCTCTCAAATTACCCCCCTGCTGTGTTAACTGATCATTGCTTCAAGACTTCAAGACACATCCAAATAACTTGCACTACAGTGCAAGTTATTTGGATGTGTCAAAAGTGCAAGTATGGTTGTTTAAAGAATGATCTTTGGATCTGCAGTTCTAGAAATGGATCCAAGAGACCCTCCCAGCATCTGCAAATCTACAATTATCCTTCTTAGATCTCCATTGAGTTCTTTGGAATTTCCCATTGTTTTGAGCATTGATCAATCCAGTGCTGTCAAATCATTTTAATCTGGCAAAGGGGAACTACCAGTTGTAGTCAACTAGGATCACTGCTAATAAGAAGTCAATCGGTCTTGTACTCATCAAGTATAAAGACAGTGTATCAGTGTATGCAAACTTTTGAACAGAACTGTAACATTCAGGAATAAGGTTTGGCTGTACGTAAATTTTAGAGTTTTTAATAAAAAAGGTGAAAACTAATTGGAAGCATACTTTGCTAGCATGCTATACACACAAGTCCCAACACCGGCATGGGAAATCCAGATTTCATGCTCGCGGCTTGAAACCAATGCATCGTTAAAGAGAATAATTATGATGAAAACAGTGATTTAATCTGACCTGTTGGTGGAAACATTATTTACAGTTTAACCGCCTCATTGCTGGCTCTGTGTTTGACTTGTTATAGTGTATGCAAGCATTCTCATTCCCATACAGGCAGCAGACATGCACTCATTGGCATATTTGCCTTGAGGACTGCTGCAAGACATAATGAGCCAAGTGAGTTAAGTACATGATAAAGCTAAAACGACTGCTTATAATGAAATGAAGAGATGACAGCAGCAACTGGCCACAGAGGAAGCTGGCAGTACCTCGGCTCTCAGATGTTGCTCTGCTCAATAGCGATCGATATTCAGACACAAATGCCCTCCAACTAAACATACACACAGACACACAACAGCTGCTGAAAGTCTCTATCTCCCATAATCAACTCATTTGTCTCTTGACTTCCCATTCCTTGCCAAAGCTGTCATCAAATAACAGTCCCTAATGCCTTTTTTTGTTTCATATGTACATTTAGTTTAATCCCAGAGCCTAACTGATACACTGGCTGGAAGATATTTTTAGTTTAGCATACCAAAAACTGCAACGCAGGAATGAACCTTGAGTTTACAATCTTTTGTAGAAATTATACAGAGCTTCATATCTAATTCAGACATACATGAAAATGTAATCTGTATTTATTATCAAGTATTAGTGACACTATTTAGGACAAACTCTAAGTTGTGACCAATTTTGACTTTGTAAGTCACTCTGAGCCCTTGTCCTACATTTTCCTTTACATTTTTAATCAATTTGTAACCTTCCATGAGGTCCAGTTTTAAGTGTATACATGTACACACTGGCACTGTGGTTGATATTCTCCCATAAGAAGTCTGTAGCTCATTTTTTTAAGATTGTTTGATCAGCCTGAGGAATATAAAGTACTTGCTCATAAATAAAAATGATAAATAATAAAGATACAGTGCTGTGCAAAAGTCTTGAGCCACCCCTCATTCTTTACATCTTGCTAGGAAAACAGGAAATAGGTGCAGCAATGTTTTTGAAATGTGTTTTTGAAAGGGACCTGTAAAGCAGGTGGAGGATTCAAACTGAGAATCTTCTTGCTTGGAGGCAGTATTTTTGCAGCATTTTTTTCTAATATTGTTACTCCCAAAAATCATGTATTAATGTAAATTTGTCTGGCTGGACACAATCCTTACACAGTCCTTGAACGTGAGCCTAAAGCAGAAGTAGGCTAATGCTAATGTGTAGCAGCAGCTTATTTCTACGTTTTCACAAATGCAATTTTCAGGTAAATTCATGAAATAGTTTCAACCCAGTTGTCCGTGTGTAAACAAGCAGTCTTTTGCACTTGTGGGTTCATGGACGGACAAGATGAGATGTAGATTTTCAGCACACACCAGGCTGTTTTTCTCCTGTCAGACTTCGCTGACCCATCCAGCACACTTTCAACCCAGCACACGATGTTTTGAAAACGTGTCAGACTTACTTCCAAACTATGCCGATAACATCCGCACTCCACATGTGTATTTGACTAGATCTGGGCTGAATTACTTTTATGCTTTACCGAACAAGTTCCACTTACTCCTCTGAGTGGGACTGGATCAGAAATCTTTCTTGTTTACATGTGAGTGTGAGGCAGATGGGCAAACAACACAGACAGCAGCCTTTCTTAGAGATGTGCAAATTCAGCTTACCGACGGTACCTGCCACGCTCTGCATTCTCTTTATGCAGCTGCAAACCAGCTACACCACAAAAACATAAAACTAAATGCCAGGGATGTTCAGAATTTTAATAGTTCGACGGAGCCACGGCACAGAAACACAGTTCAACATAGATCCTCATTATCATCAGCGTGTGCAGGCATTTATATGTAGGTGCACAGCTGAAGACATAATGGCGAATTCGAGCTGCGTGGGTGTTTTAAGTTGTTTAGTATTTGCCAGAAAGTGTTTAGGGGCCCTCACTGTCTGAACAAACGACACTCCGAACTTTTGAACCCAAAGCCTGGATTAACAGCTGACCTGGGAGCAGCAGAGTCTGGGAAAGTATAATTAAGGTTGATTAAGGAACATTCCTGGGGTCTGTTTCTGCATGTTAAGTGAGCTGTGGAGGTTGCAGAAGACCCGGGTCTCTATCAAAGTTCATTGCTGAGAAGGAAATCTGTATCATCATCACGAAAAATGCGACCTGGCGCCACCTGCATGCACAGATATATGTGAAAACTTACAGCCACACACACACACATACACAAACTCCCTTATTGTGTAGTTGCACAGCAAAGTGAATGGAGAGGAAAACAGCTACGAATGTTCTAGAAAGCCAACCAGTCATTACAGCAATTATCCCTATGGCGTCCAGTATAATTAGATGAACCATGCAGCACTGTACCTATAAATACTAGACTAAACAACAGTAAACAAAGGGACAACCGCAGCCAGCAACCTCTCACATTAGACTTCAGCTCCCTCCCACAAACCCTAACAGCAGCGGCATCAACAATAACTGTGGCAGCGCTGACAACAGCTGCAGCGGCAGCATAAATCAGCAATAGGATGCTCACAATTAAACATTGCTCAAGTTATTTATTACAGAAGCGGTCACAAAGGAACAAAGAAATGTTTTCTTGATTGAAACCACTGCTTTTTACAACATCATCAGCCCGCAGCTCTGCTCCCTTTCATTAGAGTTTTCTCCATACCCTCATTGTTTCCCCTTCCCTGTACTCTCTCCATTTTAAAGCAAATGTGTGTCACTTTCGATCAGTCTGGTTTGGCAGAAGTACTGAAACGGGCCTGGAGATAAACTACGCCTGTATTTCTGAGAGCTCAGGAAGGATCGCTGGTGAGCGATTTGAGAGGGCAAAGTAGGTCAGAGAAAACAGGAGCATCGCGTCATGCGGGGTGGACCTATAACCGAACAGGTGTTTACCAGGCTAGTAAATAGCCCTGCTGTGTGACTATATTTACAACTTCATAACAAATAGCAATTTGAAAGACAACCAATTATCCGCCTTAGTCAGTCACATAAGCTACAATTCAGTTTACAGTATTTTGATCACTCCTCCATCTTTACCTGCTGCACCAATAGTAGCTTTCAGGTGAAGGTCAGGCCAAGAGTGAAGAAAATTCAAGTCTAGGATTGTTGTGCGGGGTGAAAGCCAGTTACTCTGGCAGGCCAAAGTTACACAGATATCTTTGTAGAAGTGTTGCTTTTTTCCACAAAACAAATAAGATTTCTCTCTTTCTTTGTGTTTTTGTGTGATGAGGCAATGTGCTGTGAATCACTAATAGCTTATACTACTTATTTGTTTAACCATGTTCAGTTGCCTGCTCAGTGATGGACCCCTTCTATTAAGGTGTTTAATTCTGTCCCTGTTTTTTTGTTTGTTTTTTTCTTATTTCATGGAAGCTTTAAAAGTTGTACATTCTACTTTGCTGTACTTTATAAGTTTTTCCCCCCTTTTTCATAGTCCAAATGGCAAAACAGCATATTAATTTTATATTTTATACATTTTACTCCCTGAATATTTTTAAATTTCAAACACATTTTTCTTTTATAAGCAGTCCTATTGTTTGTTTGGGTTTTTTTGTTTAGGGTAGGGGTGACCAACTGCAGGCCTCAAGAGCTGTTGACCAGCAGGTCTTAGATGTGTCCATCACAGCTGGTTTAAATGACTAAATTACCCCCTCGACATTTCTTGAAGTTCTCCAGAGGCCTGATAATGAACTAATCATTTGATTCAGGTTTGTTGACCCAGGGTGAGATCTAAAACCTGCAGGACACTGACTCTTAGGGCCTGGAGTTGGCCTCCTGGTTTAGGGATCCATTAATGGTAAAGTTGGTTTATGTTAAATTCCTTTATTTCAGTTTTACTTTACTTTTTTGATAATCACATTCTTCTTTTTTTTTTATTACAGCTTCACAACTTTTTGTAAATTTCAACCATATCTCTTTCCCCACATGTCAGTGGATTACTTTACAAGCTCCATGGCATTAAGCTGGCATTGCATTGGCAGAGGTCTGCCCTGTTGTTCAGGTTAAATTGCATATTTACAGAAACAATAATGTTGCTTCTTTAGACGACATTTTGAAGACTTAAAAACAAATACAGGGTATGATCACAGAGACCCAAGGAAGTCAGTGGAAAAGCTAGCAGAGTCAACCTCTGGCGATCCCACATTCTTGAAAGCAGTGAGAAGATATTACCACTTTTAACACTTGCCAAAGAAGATTAAAAAAAATTCCCATGAGTAATTGCAATTTCACCATAATACACAACTGTTAAAGCAATGATAACAAGCAGATCATTTCATATTTGACCTAATGTAACTTCAACTATAAACAAACTAAGGAAACACAGCACATCACGCTGTATTGTTTTGAGAAAAGTCAGGGCATGAATCGCACTTTTATTTTGTTTTTGTTTTTTGTTTGTTTCTTCATAAAATGCATGCTGCGAATTCCTGGCATGACTTCACAGATGAGCAGCTTTGTGCTCTTTGTGGATAATATATGTTGGTGGCAGGGTTGCTGCTGCTGAAGGGGAACGCTCATGTGTGCGTTTGCAAGCAGGTGCGCCTGTTGGTTGGTGCATCCTCCATCTTAATTAGGTCAGTTCCACTTCTTAATGTCAGTGCTAATATTAATTTATTTAAACACTTTACCCGCCATGTTACCTCATTTTACATTACCACAGCGCAAACTAAGGTTGCATTATTTACCTGCCCACATTAGCGTTTAAATCTTAAAATTTTAATCAAGTCATGTGGAGGCTTTGGGTTTTGCAGCAGATAATAACTTCAATAAGGAGCCACAATAATGCTTGAAACAGTAAATTCAGCAGAACAGTATTATTTACATTGCAGCTGATTGCTGACGGTGTAAATTTCACAAATACTGTGTGGCAGAGCAAGCCTGCAGGAAGCATGCCTGAGCCGAATGTCTGCCTTGTGCAGACATTTTATGATACCTTTTATTGCCTATGACATAAACAGCACATGACATCTTAAAATATGTTTAAAAAAGGCTCGTCCCAAATTCTAACAATAAAACTCAGCAATGAGAAACAGCTGTTAGATGAGTCAAAATAGAAAAAACTGGCAAAAGGAGGTGAACAAAACATAAAATATCACATTTGAACACAACAGTGTCTAAACTAAGCTGCAGCAGGAGAGAGCTGAAGGTACTGATTCTTACGTCTCTTGTCGGGTGAGTTTAACCCCACCGCACACTGACAGCAGGTGACTTTGGTTAATGCATTTCACATCTGCTCGACATGCCACCTGGCTACCCTCTAAAACGCCTTAAAACACACACACGCACAAATACACAGAGAGAGCGAAGGAAAGAGAAAGTGTGTAAAACATTAGACAGAAATCTACTGAAAATTTCATTGGCATCCACTAATCTTTCATCATTCAACCCAGTCTCGGGGCAAGTCATGAAATAGTCAAGAAATGCAATCCATTTGTTAATGTACATGGACACAGATTGTCCTTTGTTTTTGTAAGAGTCAGATTAACTTTGAAACTCATACATTTCAAATGGAAGTGTGTTTCACGCCATCATAACACTTTTTTCTTTAAGATTCTTCTAATGAGCGTTCTCATCTATGCGATCTGGAAAAAAAGGGATTGAAAAGAAATGATGAAAGTTCTGTTGTAACCCAAATGTGTAAAGAATGAAAATAATTGTTAAAAAAACAACCAAACAAAAGAAAGTTAAAAAATACCGGTCCCACGTGGCATATATGCTACCACCTCCTACCTGCCGACTGCTACAGACAACTGGAAGCATTCCAAGTCGTTTCCATGGTCACAAATCAGAAAAAATTCCATGACTGTCTCACAAATTGATTTTTTAGACTGGACATGTTTGCCCGTGCCCATGAACACAAATCAGTAGATTCAATTTTGTGAGTATTTCACAAGCTGATGTGAGACATGGTTGTAATGAAATGTATTTCAATTCAATTTCAATGACGAGTTTGCAACAACTATTATCTCATGGGCACTTTATGTTATGAGGTCAGGTCACCTTATACTTTTCCACAATGTACTTTCAGACCTGCTGTAGCTGCTGATAGGCTTAAACAAGGTACACTACCAGTACAGTACAGTACAGTGATTTTCTTAGTAAAGTGATTGGGTAAAGTTCAGAAAATTGAATGGCAGCAATTCTCATGCTGTATATATCAAGCTATGAAATATTACTTACCATGCAGCAGCTAAAGGCAAAAAGGGGTTTTAAGAAAAAACGGTTGGGTATTACCAAAAGTGTATCTTGCAATGTTAAAGAAAATATTCTTCACTTTTATGAACAGAAATTTTGGTTTTAGGTTCAGTATTTAAATATAACAATAAGATTACAGCTAATATCTCCCTGTCTTCATACATATATTATTAACTAAAGTTGCCCCAGCTGATTTCAAAATTGGCAGAGCTGTACCGTTGTTTAAAAAGGAGACTGCAATTTTGAATGTCACTCTAGTTTTGTACCTATATTGCCAGTTAGGTTTAGAGGTTTTAAACCAGGGTGTTTAACTGATACTGCTCTATACCTTTGTGGTAAAACTAAGGTTTAATATGTTTGATGCTGTATTGACTGACCTTCAAAAGGCTTTTGATTGGATCTTTCTGTTCTAGAAGCAACATTAGAACCAAAAGGGTTAGATGATATTTCTATACCTTGCTAAAATCCTATCTATCAGAATGAAACAGTATGTGGACTCAAACAATGGCTCCTGAAAGTCCCCTCTTGGAAATGTTATTTGTGGTGTACCACAAGGCTCTATTTTATGCCCATTACTTTTTTCCCATCTATGCTAATAACACAATACAATACAATACAACTTTATTTATATTGCACATTTAAAAAACCAATGGTACACCAATGTGCTTTACAATAGAAACAGGGAAATTAAGACATTGGAAGCTTTTGGTTAATGGCAAAAATATATTTTCTGTCTACCCTACATGGAGTGAAAACGCGGCTCAGGCTGTGTCTGCTCTTGTAGTCAGTGAAAAAAATCCCAAGAATAATTCAATTGTGTCTGAAATTATAATCTGTTAGCCTTTGGTTTGAGGAAAACAAGCTTTCACTCCATGTAGGGTAGACTGAAAATATATTTTTGCTATTAACCAAAACCTTCCAATTTGCTAGCAATTTAGAATAAGTATGTGTACAACTGGTATTAAAAGTAAACTACAACATTTAGATTCTTACGCTGGGGGGAAGAAGGCATCCTTTTCATCAAAAGAAATGTAAAAGTTATGCTCTGCTCTGATCTTACCAAACTGGTCATGGTTTAGCGGCCTTCAGGAGAGACCCAATACACATTTACAGAAACCTCAAAATAAATTTGTACCTTATATTCTTAACTGATCTTAACTATCCAAATCAGCAAAGTCTGGTGTTTAATAACTTCTGTAGACTAAAATGGTTAAGTGTTCCAGTAGTGGTGGATCACTTATCTTTAAACCTCATGTATAATATTCATAGCAATACTTCTATAATGGTTTGGAGACCTCTTTGCAGTCTCTCAGGGACTTTCCATATGTTACTCTGAGCATTAAAACACAGAGACAAAAACTCTATAAATTACAATATAAAACTTTGGAACAAATCATGCTTCTGTGCAAATATGCTGAATTTAGGCAAAAATGTTAATATTTTTGTTAAACACAAAGAAGAGTGTTGCACAATCAACTCAGTATCTACTTTGTAACAGGCATAACTAAGGTAAGGTTTGCTATTTTAATGTGATGGTTAAATAATGTATTAGAATTCTAGTCAGCCAGTTTGTGACTGTTTTTTTTTTTTTTTTTACATGCACTTTTTCTGTTGGGCTTTCTGTCATGTAATGCTTCCAAAAGGTCCACAATGGAAATAAGCTGATCTTTATGATTAGTTTTTATTATTATCTTATCGTGGTACTTATTACATCCACAGTATCATGGTCTTTCTTCATATATGTTTTAGTCTGTGACATTGTTTAGTTTGGGATATATATATGACTGGAATGAAATAAAATTAATTAATCAGTCATTTAAAAAATCCCAAATTCCTTCAACTACAGCCTATTACCCACTGTGTGATGGTGAATTCATCTGCAGAAACTCTGCCCTCTGCCTATTTTTTTTCTCTGTAGGAGGTGGGTGAGTATCCCCCACAATGTCTATTTGCATGAACCCTATTATAAAGTGGCAACCATATTACTCTTTTTGTTTTTAGCACCTCCCTCTGTCTGTCATGGATGAACAAAAAAATGCAGATCAGTGTGCTTATTTGACCAGTGGCAAAGTTGAGACACAAACACAGAGAAAGGAGGCAACAGAGGACAAGACGAAGTGTGTATGCACTGAGCCACTTTTCCACAGGTTTGGGTTAAAGTGTTTATTTGTTCTTTAAAATGTTGCCGCCATGAAACAACTCACTGCTTTGTTCATGCTAATGCCTCTTTCTCGTCATTAACTCTCCAGGTAGCTCAGCCATAGCTGTTATCACTCTCTTGCGCTTGGTTAGCCTGGAACACTGCACAAAGTTTAAATGTCTACATAGGAGTACAATAGTTTTATTATACCTTTAGGTTAGATTATGATAAAATGCTTTTTCCCCCTCTACAGTACAATTTTTATCCAACGCTAGTGCTGGTAACTCCCATCCCAGCATCCCTTCGAAAATAACTAAGTCACACCCTGTAGTTAAACAGGGTATTAAACACACACAGACGCACATGCATGTACTTTTAACACAGAAACAAATGAGCAGGTGTCATTACCTCCACAATAAAATGTTTTGGTCAAACTTCTTCTCCAGAGTGTTTCATTCTCTTTGGTTTTTGTTCAGCAACTGTTAATAGAACCTCTTTGTGATTTCCAGTCACGCAGATTCTCGGGTCCAAGCACTGGCCAGGCTCTGTTAGGCCTGCGTCTGGTCTGTCACGCCAATGTTCAGCTGGACACACGCAGATATACTTCATGTACTCATTTCTGGAGCTTTACAACTCGAATCCACAACCATGAAACCCAAAGAAGTATTCTGAGAAAATGTTAGGAGGAGCTGGCTGCACATCACACGGCAACTGGCCCAGTAGTCGTGAGCGTGTAAGCACACACACACACATACACACACACATACACTTAGACACACCAGCAGGAATTTCTGAGGAAAAGGAAAAGAGGTGGTTGGAGGGTGGGTGGGGGGCAAAGGAGGGAAGGGGGGAAAAAGTAAGAACAACAGTGGCGAGACAGAGAAAGAGTACATGTGTAAGAAAGTGCAGAGCCTTTGAAATCATGCTGCCACGTCAACACCATGAACTAGCGTCCTCCTTCTGATGCACTGACACAGAAAAACACATTTGGCTAGCTGTCACTACAATAAATTCCACTTCTAACAAGAACTAGTTCATGACCTCGAGAGCAAAAATTACCTCTTGGACAACCCTTAATGTTTTCTTCCAACTTCCTAACTCCCATTTTAAACACATTAAAATAATCGACTGAATTAAGGCAACATGTTTAGAAAGCCTCTGGTTTCCATATGAGAACAGTAAGGTGAGAATGTTTTTTACTCTCACGGAGCATTTTGGGCTAAAAATATGATCCATGTGGCTTTTTGCACACAACTTTTCCTGCATTAAAAGCTTTTTATTAACTGTAGAGAAGTGGGCATCCACTAACAACTCAACAAAAATACAGGGACACTTATTTTATATTGTTTTGAGACCAGGTTTGCCTGCATTTGTTGGTGGGATTTCTTCTGCAACCTGGTGCAACCACAACAGTTTGAAAGATGTTAATTTGCTTATACAGTCAGTAAAGAAACAAAACAGGAGTGGATGTCACACTGATTACAGACTGGTTATGTTGCATTCTGAGCAACACTGTGGGCTGTTCAAAGCATGCATGGAGTCATGAGGAAAGATGCAATTGGTTGTTGGACTGATTAATAAGCCTGTTGTTTTAAGAGTCAAAAACTTAAAAGAAAATCCAAATAAATGGCACAGTGGTGAGATTTTAAATCCACAAGCCAATCAGGGGCCTTTCTGTGCAGGTTTTCTCCAGGCATCCTTTGACAGTTGGGAGGACTTCAATCCTCAATGCAAACATGAATTGTATAAGAAAAACAAAACAAAAATGGAAAAAATAACGCACTTTTATGAATGATTTATAAATCAATAGCTATTACAGAATTTATAACAATTACAAAGTTTAGCAGCTTAAAATCGAGCGCGTTTGCTTGTCCTTGAGAAAACATCTACTTCTACTTTTTCAGGGCGCATTGACAAGAATCATCTGATTTCAAAAGGCTTTTTTTTTTTTTTTTTTAATAAAGTAATGGACATAGAAGCTTAAAATGTTCCCTTCGAGAAATGCTTCAGATAAAGGTAAAATATTTATTTACAGCTGTGTTTTAATATTGTATTCCTGAACTCCCACTGTGTGGTAGGAACACACTCGATTGTCTTTACTTATGGGGAGCAGAATCTGTAATCCACATTTTCTATTTCATCTCCTTAAGTGGAACAACATAACTGAAGTCACTTTAAGCAGAGCGGTTCACAGATTTGTTGCCTTGTGTGCTGTGACTGTTTACTCAGCATGTTCAATAATGGCCTGAAAGGTACCCCTGTTTGTGTGTTATTAGTTTAGGTGGATTGTGTTTGTCTTTGAAAGTCAATCCATGTAATAGCGCAAACATTTTCTTTCAACTTTATTTAATAGAAACACCACAGGTGGAAATCCTGTATGGATTAACAGCGCCATCTTAGCTGATGCTAATAGCAGTAAAGACTAATTTGCTGGCTTTTAATGTCTAATACAGCTAAACTATACTAGCACAGTGATAACTTAGCTTAGGATCTTCAGAAAACTGCAACCGTGTTCACAGATAGCAGTTGGATACTGTTGCAGCCAGTTCTTTTCAACAGTAACACATCTGTAGTATTTCCATAGTTTCCCTAATCTAGCACTATGTTGTAAACAGATCATCTGTTTATGTGGATCGAAGTGTGGAAAAGGACACAAAGGCTAATATCAGGAGGGTTTGTGTGTCAGTTATGTCACACAATTTGCCCCCAGCTTGAGTACACTTTTGCTTCAGTTGCCAACATTTAGCTGCAATTTAATTCAATTGAACAACAGTTGCCTCAAGGTGCTTTATATTGTAAGATAAAGACCCCACAATAATATTGCAACAAAAGAAAAAAGCCAACAATCGGATCACCTCCCTATGAGCAAGCACTGTGGTGACAGTGGGAAGGAAAAACTCCCTTTTAACAGGAAGAAACCTCTGGCAGAATCAGGCTCAGGGAGGCCTGTAATCTCAATTTGACGATATATAAACTGATGTTAGCCTGTATGCATCAGCTAACATTTAACTTTAATTTAAACAACATTTTCTCTGCACACAGTTTGAGATAAGAATCAGCTGCACGCTCAGTACGTTCTGAAGAAGAAGGACCTCTGAGGAAGTGAAAGTGTAACAAGAAAACACTTTAGCCAAAGATCTTCACACTCCACACCGCACTCAGATGGCCAGAAATCCACCCATAATGTAAGTAGATGAAGGGATTTCAAAAAAACGCAAGGGGCAGGTGCACACATACACACACAGAGACTCCTTCATTCATATTTAGGTACAGAAAAGGGGGAAAGACTGCTAGTTATTTTCCTTTTGCCTACATGTGAATAACAATAAGTGGCAGTACTTAATAATCAGTCAAGGAATCACTCAGTTTTAATTACTATTTTTAGCATGTGAACAACATACTGTATACAGTGTAACTACTAAGTACTTGTACTTGCAGCTTGTAAAAACACCATCTGCAATAACTTGAAATAATTGTTTTTTGTATGACTTTTTCAGTCTCTCACATTATAGTGGAACAGCTTTGGCCCCCTTCTTCCTGACAGCATTGCTTGTCTTCAGGTCCTGACACACCATTTCAAACAGTCTAAACTTTGACTGAGACATAGCAACACTTGGATACTTTCTTTTTAATACATTCTGCTGTCAATTTGGTGCTGTGCCTGGGATCATTGTGCTGTTGCATGATCCAGTGTCAGCCAGGCCTTAGCTTCTGACTGTGGAATACTGTGGTCCACAGAGGAGTTCATGGTTGACTCAGTGACTGCAAACAAGTCCAAACCATCACACATCCACCACCGTGCTTGACAGCTGGTAGGAGGTATCTGTGCTGATACGCTGTGTTTGGTTTTCACCAATTGTGATGCTGCACACTATGACATCTCAGCATTAGCACACACCTAAATGCCCCAGACCAACAAACTGTTAAGAGTCCTGAGAATAAAAAAAATTATGTATATTTTTAAAGATTATTTAAGATAACTTATGAGAGAATAGCATTTGTTCAGAGTTCTGACGTTATTTGTTTTTTTACATGCACACACTATTCTGTTATTCTGCTATTCTGGCTAACAGTTTGGAGTGGGGTTTGATTTATTGGCCAGCATCAGAATAATCAGGGAGTGCTGAGAGAGGGAGCTAACACTAGGTGCTTTTTGATTTTTTTCTTTTAGGTCATTTTTTAAGATTTTAATTGGCACATCTGAGATTTTTTCCATTCTTCACATTGCTGTCAGGATCAGATCAGTGCGCTGTGCTTGTCCAGAGGTAATCCTCTGGCTCCATCATGTGTCCGTGAATGTTAATGCAAAAAACTGTCATCCCCAACCTACTTAAGGTACTAAATGTTAATGTTAAACTTTATTGATCCCCAATGGGAAATTCTAGTTTCATTTGCTGTTCTGGAGGAAAACCAAAGGTCAGTCTCAGCTAGATAACAGGACCCGCGGCGCTGTTAACGGTTTAGTGTCTTACTAAAGGACACTTCAGGGGGTGAGCGCGCTTGCTGAGACAGGTGCTTCAACCGAGACAGTCCTCCTCGCCCCACAGTCTGGAAAAAGTGTGTCACAGAGAGCTGTGAGTGTGCAGGTTTTAATTTTGAGCAGATATTCACATATTCTAATGAAGCTGGAGGAAGGCTTGGCTGGAACAAAAACCTGCAAACTTGCATACCCTTGGGTCTCATAATCCAGCCTTCGCCAGCTGTGTGACACACTTGCAGCTACGGCAACAACTGCCACACGATGCTCCTGAATCTAGTTTGAAAATATTGAATTATCACCTCACTGTTGCAAGCCTGTACCGCTCAGTTTTGCAGTTTTAAAAACCCACGCCTGTCTATAGAGAGCCACAAACCGAAGATATCATAGAAAAAAGTATTGAGTGATTCTTGTTCTTTGAAAAAAATTGATGCTTTCTCCACATTATCAGGTGGGGTGACAAACATGGCGTGCTTTGAGTATCTCACAAAAGTGAGTACACCCCTCACATTTTTTGTAAATATTTTATTCTATCTTTTCATGGGACAACATTCCAGTTCTCCATGATGACATAATGGAGCTGGTGGATGTAAGAGACCTTGCGCTCCTCCACCTTCCATCTGAGGATGCTCAATAGGGTTTAAGTCTGTAGGCATGGTCTTTTTGGAGGTATGTTTGGGGTTGTTATCATGTTGGAATACTGTCCTGTGGCCCAGTTTCTGAAGAGAAGTGATCATGCTGTGCGTGAGTATATCACAGTACATGTTGGCATTCATGGTTACCTCAGTTAACTGTAGCTCCCCAGTGCCAACAGCAACCCTCATGCAGCCCCAAACAATGACATCCCACCACCATACTTGACTGTAGGGAAGACACACTTGTCTTTGTACTCCTCACCTGGTTGCTGCCACACACGCCTGACACCATCTGAACCAAATTCATTTATCTTGGTCTTTGCCATGATGTGCAATGTTGAACTTCCTGTGACCAAATTCAACACACCTGTTCCCCATTTGCATCTGAGACCTTGTAACACTAACGAGTCACCAGGAAGGGAAACCGGCTGATTGGGCACTATTCGGACATTTTCACTTAGGGGTATACTCACTTTTATTGCCAGCAGTTGAGGCAATAATGGCTGCATGCCGAGTTATTTAGAGGGGACAGCAAATTTAAATTAATTCAGCTTATTCAATTTATACAGCACCAAATCACAACAACAGTTGCCTCAAGGCGCTTTATATTGTAAGGTAGACCCTACAATAATACATACAGAGAAAAACCCAACAATCACATGATCCCCTATGAGCAAGCACTTTGGCAACAGTGGGAAGGAAAAACTCCCTTTTAACAGGAAGAAACCTCCAGGAGAACCAGGCTCAGAGAGGCGGGGCCTCTGAGCCTGGTTCAACAAAGTGATGATACACAGCTCATTATCAGTGAGGTGGTGGACTAGAGGAATTGGAGAAAAATGAATGACGGGGGTCTCCTACAATTTCAAAAAAACAAACAAAAAAAACCCCCATCAGGATGGACAGACCACACTTTTGCTTTTCAGAAGACGAAATTGCTTCATTTTCTCTCAAGTTTCATAAATAACTGACATTGTTTAAGCTATAATATAAAATATAATCTCTGACTTTCTTCCTTCAAAATGTGTGGAGCCGTGAGAAAACTATATATAATCTGAGCCAGTGATCTCCTGTTGGCAACATCTGTAACATCTGATGAAGTCACCAGCCGAGGAAGAGGAACAGAAATACGCAAGTGTTAACCAAAACCCGAGAAAGGCTGGGAGGAAGTAAAACGAGGGAAGAAAAAGCAGGCACGACAAGGAGAACAGATATAGAATTTATTTTCCAATATCCATTGCAAAGAATAAGAGGTGACACGGCTTGAAACAGATAATACAGAATTTATTTTCAACCAGAAGTAGGAAAATACATAGGTAGGTGTAAAGGAAACGAGCAGAACCTGTAGTCAAAGAAAAAATAAAAATAAAAGAAACGAAAAATAATAAAAACTAGTCCAAAGAGAATTGAGAGGACGGCTAAGGGGGTACAACGGAAAGCATTGTTTACCATTCAGTTTCATTTTAAAACAGTATGTGTTGATTTGAAAACAGCTGCCTTGATTTCTCATCTGGGTTAATGGACATTCTACAACATTGTGCAAGTGTTTTTGTCTTTTTTTTTTTTTCTCCTTTTTTTGCTGGTATTTCATGAATGGTAAACAATAGTTGGTCCAGTGCATAAACACAGTGACACAGATCAATATATGTACTCAGCTGACTACAGATAGACAATCCTGATCATTGAACAACTACCACTAGATTGGCAGGGAGAAGGAGATGAGTAAATATACAAGATGGATGATAAAAGAAGAAAAATGCTGTTCAGGTAACCTGGAAGGTTAAAGATGGGAGTTTTAAAAATAATTAAACAACCACACTGTGAAAGATGAAATAGCTACATATTCCAGGTAAACATTTAAAGAAAATCTGAATGTGTTTGAATGTTTCTGGGTATTATTGCCAAGTTTTTAGGACAAAAAAAAGAAGGGATGCATCTGAAATGAGCCGTCAGGTTGAGAACTCAAACTACAGCATGAAAACGGGTGAATATGTGGTTCAGGAAAAGGACAAAAGTGCTTTGTTTTCCTTACAGCCCTACATTTCATGAAAACTATGAGCTGGATTAAAAGAAAGAAAAAAAGAAAGAAAAAAAAAAAACCCAAAACAAACAAAAAAACCCTGAACTGGATCTAGACTGGAGAACTGAACTACGAGCAGCTTTGGTGTGCACCCATGCAAAGAGACGCAGCCTGGGGAGAAGGTTAGAAAGAAAAAAAAAATATACAGGGGAAAAAACTTTTAAAATCTCTTTACACCTAAAAATGAAACAATGTAAGGAAGAAAAAGGAAAAGCCAAAAAAGTGATTAGTCACTGGGGCTTACAGGGTGTCACAACTCAGCTTTGATTTGACAAGATTCAGTCTGAAGCCATCTGTGGTTTAACGAGAAATGATGAAGAGGACGTTTTTGTCAATAGTAGCTAACTAGTTTGACAGATTTAACCACTGTGATGTACGAGAACAGAATGAGATAGACTAGTAGCACTCAAATCATCACAGGACCAGTCTAGCGGCACATCATTAGCTTAACATGTTTTACACCTCTCACAAAAGAATCGAAAGACACAGAAAGAGAAAGGAGAAAAAAAAAAAAAAAAAAAAACATAAAAAAGTGTTTTCTAGTACTGAACTGCAGCCACTAGAAGACAGCTCTGCTGCCCTAACCTACAAGCACTAGCACTCTCCTGCTAGTGCCATGCAAGATCCAAAATAAAGCTGAAATGTAAAATAAGAAGAAAAAATTAAAACTGCATATCCCTGTGCTCAAAGTCGTGCTGTTACCAATGATGCAGGGATTTGTTTTTCCTTTTACCCCCACCAGTAAGCTCTCCATCCTTCACTGTGGGAGGCATTATCCAGAACATTCAACTTCTGATCAACCCATCAAAGACTACGTCTCATGATTTCTACAGAGGATTTGGTTTGTGATGGGATGAGTCGAACGGGGAAAGAAAAATTGAGTTTAAGTAAAAACAACGTAGCAAACATAACACCATCATAGAATTCATGATTTACACATCAACAAACACAATTCAATCTGTTAAGAAAGGAAACATGAGATACATCTTTTATTCACACTTTACAAAAAAAAAAAAAAAAAAAAAAAGAATATTTAAAAAAAAAAAAAGCTACCCTTTGAATCTACTACAATACTAATGCCATTCAGGAAAGAAGAAGACAAAAAAAAAAAACAAAAAAAAACAACACATCCATTAAAAAAAAAAAAAATTATTAAAAAAAAAAAAGACCAAATTTATTCTTCTTATTTAGGTGCTTCCCTCTCGCTTTAAAACCTGAATTTCAATGCATTTAAAGTAATGAGATCTTTACTACAAATACAGCAGGGAAGGGAGTGAAGGGAGCTGCGTATGAACCTACTAAGTGCTTCTCATCTGTATAAAAGCGTGACTGTTTGAGTAGCCATCTTGCTTGTGACAGATTTAATTCATTTTTTAAAAAGATGTATCAAATTCATAAGCAACAGGTTAGCCCATCCTAAGTTTGCTGACCCTCATCCCTTGTTTATCCAATAGCGGAGAAAGGAGGACCTTCAACCCTTTCCAAATTATAGAGGGAGGGGAGGGTCCACAAATGGCACTATAGCTGCAGTAATAAGGGTAGGAAAACTATACAAAGTGGTTGAGCAAAGGGGATTAAAAGATGCAGCTTGTGTAAGATAGTCGAAAGGTTAGAGTCCAAGATGGGCAGTTTAGGGTGAGAGGTGTTAGGTTGATGGACAGGCTTAGGGAGGTTTCAATTGTGGCCGGGCAGGGGAAAGCTAGGGGCTATGCGTTTCTGGGGGCATGGGCATGGAGCTGTGTAAAAAGAGAGCAAAACATGAGCGGATTTATAAAGACAGGAAACCCTACTCATGTTCCTAAGAAAAGGAGAAAGGGTTGGTAGTGAAAGCATACCTGATTACTAGAGAGCTTAATGAATAGCAAGGATATACACATCATCATAACATTGTCACAGCTCATAAAAAAGGAAAACAAACAACAAAAACCAAAAAGGACATAAAATCTTCACAAATGTCTCAACAGTATTTAAAAATAAAAGGAGAAAAGGTTGTTCAGGCGTTCGTTGCATGTAAATAGTGCAAGACAACGTCAACTGCTACAGTGAGGCACGATGTACATATATGTGGGGTTTATATAGGTTTTGCCAGTTACATCACTATTGAGCAAGTTATAGAAATGAACAGATGTAACTCATCCTTGCGTATCCTTTTGTCAGAAGTGATGGCAGCGGTGTGGATCAATGGCTTTGTTAATGGGCAAGAAGCAACAGTTTACTCAGTGTCTATTTACATCTCAGCAAATGCCAGCAAATCATTAAAAAAAAACTGCAGAGAGAAAGGGGAAAAATATACCGATGCATTAATTACAGTTAATCTCAAGGAAGTGCAAAGTTGTGACAGCGAACGCCTTGAACAATCTCTTCTTACGTCTTTTGTACAAGCTGGTAATATCAATTCATCTCAACATTAACTGGATAAAAATTTAGCCTTAGTTTACAATACAATCTTTTTTTCTGATCATAATTTACTCTTCGTACAAAAAACGCCAGAAAACAGGTCTTTTGTGGTTCATATACAATCATGTAAAGACTGAGTCTAGATTTCTATTCTGTACAAACACTTGTGAAAAAAACCACGGCTTTGTGTATGGAATTTATGGCTGGGGAAAGTCACTACTGGCCTCAGTGCTACAGATCTGCCTGCAAATTACCTGTGTGGTGTTTTTGTTTGTGTGTGTGTGTGTGTGTGTGGCATGTGTGGAGCTGGATGGCAACTCCTGACAGTGAGAGGAATGCTGGTTTTATTCCCGTGTATCGGCCGTTACTCGCTGTCCCTGCCTAAAAGCAATCAAGACAAATATTGGTAATAGCCCCCACTCCCCAATCGCTTTGCCCATCAGCCTAAATCCCCTCACCGCTTGGTCAAAAAAAACAAAAACAAAAAAATAAAAACAAAAAGGTGACGCATGGGCCACATGAGCTCCTAAGCACAAGACTAACCTAACAGCTATACAGGCTGGGGTGAAATTGTCAGCAAACAGGATGGTAGCATCTATCAAATTTTCACATCGTGGCTTTTCAGCACTACACACAGTCTGTGTGAATCATCAAACCTAAGCTCGGGATTCTTGTTTTCTAGGCATCTGTGGATTTTGGTAGCAGTACCAGGTCCAGGGTCAGAGGTGTAGACTATCTTGTAGCACCACGGGAGGCCATGACCACACAAAAGGCCTCAGCACCACAGAATGACAGCAGGAAATCTCACCTCATACGAGCTGCGCTACATCCGCCTCCTGGGATACTTAAACTACCAGCAAAAAGCTGCTCTAATCCCAACACATCTGCCTCAACAAATGTGTGTATCCTAGAAAACCGATCATGTAAGCTGGCTGCCCAAAGTGTAGGGGAGAACTAGCACAAGCAAAGGATGGAGTATTGAGACTGACAAGTCTGCTGTCTTTGCTGGTTTCAGGTTTATACAGGACAGACAGACATGCAGACCATCAGCTATGGAGCTCTTCAGTGGAAAGTCATTTCCTTCAGCCAAACAAACAAACAAAAAAAAAAAAAAAAGTATCCCCCCTCACTCTTAAACCAAACAGTGCCCTAAGTGACAAATATGAATGAGCTACCATCCCTTCTTATTTTAAAAGACAGAAGCGAAGTGTGTAGGGTTGGTGGATTTTGAGAACAAAGGGAGTCCAAAAACACAAAATATGGTACACGAACAGGACTGAATTGAGCAGTTAAAAAAACAAAACAAAACAAAACAAAAAAAAAAAAAAAAAAAAAAAAAAGAAAAATATAGAATATCTATAACATTATACGAAATCCCTGTCAGCCAGACCTCACTGTATGAATATTTTACAGGTTGTGTTTGAATGTCTTCCTCCTTCAGTTTGGTGGAGGGAAGAGCTGGTAGTGGGAGGAAGGAGGAGGGTTGAGAGGGAGAGGCTCCCCCTGGTGGTTAGGCAGGGTCTCACTACCTGCGTGTCGGCAGATGGAGCCCATTCACCTGGGGGGGCACGTTGGGCAGGAGCAACTCCAGCTGAGCAAAGAGGGAGAAGTGGTCAGAGGGGATGTGTGGATGTGGGCAGCCGCTGACATTGTTCTCTACAAGCCAGTGGTGGTCCAAAGGGCCCAAGATACCCAGCACGTTCAGGTGAGGCTTCGAGTAGAAAATATAGTCGATGACACCCTGAAAAGGGAAATAGAGAAGTGACTTTTGCACAGTTTTGTTCAAGAACAGACTGGTCCTCAATATCATTAAAAAACAAAAAACAAACAACCAAAAAAAAAAAACCCCAAATACATTTAATATAAAAAAACATCACATATGTGCAATTACCTTAAAATCGAAGGTGTAGTTGGTATAAGGCATCAGGCCGTTCTCATAGGCGCTCTTTAACTTGAAGCCGTGGGTGATCCTGCCATTGGACGTGCTGTTCTTGCCATTGCAATTGAATCTGGTCAGACAGTCGCTGTAACGGAGCTCCTTGAAGTCCTTATGGGTGCAGTCCACTCCACCAGTACTCAGGTACTCCACTACGCCTGAACAGAGAAGAACTGAACCATCAGCATTTAAAAACAGAAACAAACAACAACAACAACAAAAAAAAAAAAAAAAAAAAAAAAAAAAAGAGAGAACTTATCCCACTATGAAAATATTTTTAAAAATTAAAACAGGTGGCAGAACATAGAACATTTTTTATTAGTTAGGGGAAAAAATAAATAAATAAACTCTGCACAGTTTGCAAAGAGACTCCATTGTTATTTCAACTCAAATTTGACTATAGTAAAAAACTTAAATATATTGCACTACTGTATGCAGTGAGCAGGCTAATAATTCTGTTCACCACCACAAAAAGGCAAATACTGATGTAATTTATGTTTATATGAATGCCAAACGCAACAATTATTTTCATCTATTTATCCACTTACAATCAAACCCATTCTCAATTGCAAGGCAAGAGAAAATTAGGCAAAACAAGGTTGTCAGCATCTTTAAACGTGCCAGATTTAACCATCCTTTACTCGCTTCACTGAGATATGTTCGGCAGCAACAACATTAATCAGCTGTTAATATAAACTCAGCCCTTCACTGGAGGCACCTCAAACACCCTCAAACCTGCCTGGCATGAAGGTTAATGTGCCAATGTGTCAGAAGAATAAAGCATAACCACTAAATAGGCTAATAATAGAGTCTTTTAACCACTGTACAAATTTTACTGGACAGTTTTAATTTATCATGCTTTTTAAAAAACAAAAACAAGAACCTTTGACTTAATGTATCCCTTTATTGGCAATTAGATTTTCCACTTAATAATCATGTGGAATTCATCCACTTTGTTTACTTCATGTTCTGATTTTTTTTTTTCTAAGAGATCAAGCCCCCCCCAAAGGGAATAAACAAACAAACAAAATAAACCCACAACTATAAGAATAAATAATTAATTAGATAAATAAACTGTGGCCATAAACACCTGAAGAGCAACATTGTTTGGTTTGATATTTAAGTATTATCCTAAGACAACTCCAACAGTATTATTTATTTAATTATTTAAGATTTAGAAATATACCAAATAATTATATTAGAGAAAATATTTTGTAAATGGTATAACAAATAATACTGTTAGGAGATACTAAAAGATCCTTACAAATAGGGCTGGGCTATATCATACCGTTCATGGTAATACCGGTGTAATTTTGGGCAACGATAGGAAAATGAAATATCGCGATAGAATGTGGGTAAAACGCGCATGCGCAGTGCCTATGTTTACATATGCACATGGCGGCGACGCAGAATGAGAAGAGCGAAAGTGGATCGTTAAATCAAACGGATGAACCAGAATTGGTTTGTAAAAATGCTGCAACTTCAGTGGTGTGGAACTGGTTTAGCTTTCGTCCGTCAGACACACAACAAAGCACTATTTTTGGTAGAGCATGCTAGCGGGCCGTCGTTATTACCGTGTTGTTTGGAAAATACGGCACACTTAAAATCAATCCTTTGATTTTTCTGAAAATCGACAGTGCCCCTTATAATCCCGTGTGCCTTATGTATGAATTCTGGTTGCGTTTACTGACCTCGAAATGATTTTATGTGGTACACGGCGCTCGAATATCTGTCAAATGTTTTAGTACGACTTTGCTAAGCCACGAACCCGCACCGCTTGTTGGATTGTCGGAGCATTACGGCTATCGTAGGCGGGCGCCTCGCGGAGTGATACGTACTGTGCTTCAACATAATATTACCGTATTATGCGTGTATAACCTCTTTTTAAGTTTTGTGGATATTATACATGGTTATGCTGAGGATATGTCGGCCAGTTTCCATTGGAAATGCCTTTTGGTTAAACTGTCCGCAAGGAATTTGCACTGTTATATAAAAATGTAACTTTAATGCACATAAAAAACAGCTGCTTGTTTAAGTGATGGGGTTTTTTGCACTAATACAGTTGTGGAGTTGTAAAGTATTTTGTCTAGTGTCAATTATATCGTCAGTTATATCGTTATCGCAAATTTTCAAATGTATATCGTGATAAATATTTTTGGTCATATCGCCCTGCTCTACTTACAAACACTTCTATTTTTAATTACTACCGTTTTACATTGTGGTATTTTTGCAACAAGGTTTTAATGAGTACAAAGTTGTAAAAACATTGCTTTAAGCATAATAATAATAATAATAATAATAATAAAAAAAACAAACAAAAACCACTATACTTGACAGTACACAATTTTATGGACAATCTGTGCACTCTACATAAAATATTTTCTTAAGAGCAGGTCGAGTACAGCTCTTTTAGGGCTGTGCAATATGACCAAAATCTCATATCCCAATATTAAGACGTCTATCGTCCGATAACGATATAAATCACAAAAATGTAATATTTTCTGTAAATTCTGTGAACGTCGGGCAGCTCGACTTGCGTGAAGTGTTTCCAGCTGGGCGTCGCGTACCTGGAGTCGAGTGTTTTAACTGATGCATGAAACGATACATTTTTAGACATAGGTTGTAACGGCCGCCGTTTTCTTTGTGAGTATTTATTACACAGCGTGCTGCGGGGAAAAGCCTGTTCTAACGTTTGAGTCTAAGGTTTATTTTTTAGCACCTGACGGCTCTTTTTTGCTTCTCATCCGTAAATACTCTGCATCTTTCACGTGATTCAGTTTATTTTGAAAAGTCTCAACAGGATCTTGAGCTTTATTGTGAAAGGTTTATGTGGAAAATAAACAAGCGGACACGAGGTGGTTTTACCGTCGTTGTTGCTAACGACAACACATAAAAACAAGCGCTTGTCCGTCTGTAGTATGGTTATATTAAATATAAGAGAAAGAGAGAACTTTGGGAAATTAATATAGCCACTACAGTGACCATCAAAATAATGAAAAAAATATTGCCGTTTATTTTGCAACACCACGAAACAAACGATAGCGTAAAATGAAACGATAGACGTTTTTATATCGTCATCCGATATATATCGTTATATCGAACAGCCCTAAGCTCTTTCCTACTTACCCGAGTCAGGCAAGGAGTTGAGGTCAGCGCACAGAACCACTGGAATGGCATTAGTCTCGCCAGAGGCAGAGGACAACTTGAGGCTGCGTGTGGCCTTATCCACTATGCTTTTCACCTCTGACAGGAACATCATGGTCTGGACAAGCTTGACATCAGAATACTCTGGGTCCCAGTGCATGTGAGCATTGGCTACAAGGAGCAGCTGCTTTTCCATGCCATGGAGAGACTTACCAGCTGAAATGAGTGGCAGAGAAAGAAAGGGGGGGCATGTTTAACAGGGCAAAGTGGTACTAAGAGCATTAGGACAAACTGAACACACTGCCCTTGGCATAATCATCACCAAAATCCTCTGCAATACCACTCTTGAATAAAATTCAGCAAGAAGAGGAATTTGTAGTACAAAGGGCAGAACTGTCTGATCTTAACAGTCTACTCACAGGAGAGCTCCATCATCTCTTTGCGGACTTCAAGCAGTACAGCTACCCCAATGTTATCCTTTGTCATCACCCTGTTCAGCATAGCCTCTGAGCCCTCGGAGTTAGCCATGGCCAGCTGGTTAAACTCCACTGTGTGCTTCTGCACTGCACTGAACCTAAAGACAAACAGGGGGAAAAGGGCTACTTCAAACACTTTCTAAGCAGAGATGAGCAGAAATAAATAGAAAAGTCATAATATGTTGGAAATACAACGTATTAACAGGTCCATAGAAATCAAAACCTGACATATTTGGCATTTCTCACATTCACTTTGTGTGATACTGGCAGCAGCCCCCTTGGGGAGGGGGGGCTGCTGCACTTCAAAATACACAGCCTGATGAATAGAGCCTACCCACTGACATATTATTTGTAATCAAACTAAAATAAAATTAAAAACAAAATCCATAAATATTGTATTGGTCTGAATGCTACAAAGAAATACGCATACTCGTCCTCTGACTCTACACCCAACTGGATGCCTTTAGACTTGGGAACTATCTGAAAACCACTCAGCCTTGTTTGGGAACCCAGGTTTCATAACAATTTATGATGATTCACACAAAAATTCAGGTCACTGTGAGAGCACAAGAGGTTAGAAGAACCAAGATGATGATCTGGATGTGAGAGCAGCCAAATATCAATCAGGTAAGGTTTCTCATTTCATGGTCTTGCTATCAGAAGCTTTTGATCACCTTACTGAAGGAGTTCAGGACCTCAAACCTGAGAGGTTGGGGTTAAAATTATACATGAATGGTGTGTTTTATATATTTATTTATTCTTTTAAACCTCACTGACTTCTAGTGTTACTCAACTATATTCTCTCATACTGCATTTTGTGTGCTTTCTCTGGTAAATCACAACTTCTCCAAAAGAGACAACTGGAGGTGAGCAACAATTATTTGAATGCTAATAAAAGCTACATGTAAAGCTTTTCCTGTCCCTAGAACAGTTTTAACAAAATGCTAAGAGGTTTATAATTTCAGTTTAACCTTTTGTTGCACATATTGTCTTTATGATGGAACTTTTTGATAGTGATAAAAACATTACTACTATTAGCTGCTATATGAATAAACCTTTTAGCTTTCATCCAAGCATTACTAAAGACAAACTACATTAACCACTAAAGACTGAAACAAGACTACACATACCAAAAGAATAGTTTCACTTCAAGTTGAAAACAACAGTTAAACTTTAAGTTAAGCTAAAGCTAGATTAGCCTTTTTGGTAATTGCATGATATGGCTGATGGCATCACTGTCTGGAGACTACAATAAAAACCTAATAGACTTTCTCCTTTGCAGTGTAGTTAAACTGATAAGTATTGCTATGCATATCTTAAGTATTGGTTACAGTTTCCCAGTGTAATAGACTGGACTTTACAACATGATATTTCATTTCCTTCTGAGAACTACTGCATCCACTTTGTGGACACTAGAGACAACCTAACAGGAACATCGGTCACTCAGACAACCTTAAGTGACGTCAGGTTTAATTGAGATTGTTTTATCACTAAGCACTGGCAAACAAGGAGATTGATTTATTAGTGAATATAGTGAAGCAGTTTCAATCTAATTCACCACAGGAACTCAAATCACTGCCAGCTATTAAGCCAAGAAATATTTGCCACAGGACAAAAACTATAGACACATACTTTTCTGTCCTGTAAAAAATTGCACATCCATCCACGTGCTTTCGATCCGACTCAGACATAGTTCTGGCTCGTGACTTTGGACTGAAGAACCCGTCGTATCCTTGCTCCTTCAGCTCTGGCAAGAAGAAATTGTAGTACTGCTCTGTCTCAACTTCCTGCAATTAACAGCAAAAAACAAGTCGCAGGGTGAACAGGAAAGGCTGTTATTCATGGAAGTACATCAGTTAACCCCCTCTAAAGATAAGGCCATCTGGCTACATTAGACATTTATTAACAGGATGGGTAAGAGACAGTGTGTGATAAAATCAAAAATACCCATAAAAATCTGCACAATATAACTAATGGTGATCTTTGGGGATGACACTGGAGGAGGAGAAACATCTTTGTGCGAGACATAATTTAAAGCGCTCCCAATAAACACTTCTTGGGGTATGTACACATTTGAAATGCAATACAATTCCCACCTTTTTATTCTTTTATATCTAAAATTTCCAAAACTCATTTAGTTTGTATGTTTTATTTGTATTTTTTTGTTTGTTTTCACAAAAAAAGTGTAACATTTTAATTTGACGCAGACTAGAGTTTACATATTAAAGACTTTTCTGTTTTAAAATCTGGTTTTGAGCTTACACAGTTTTACAGATGGAAAACATAAAAACTAGATTACAACACTGATAAATGATAAAACTGAAAGTGATACCAGAAGATTCAGGTTCAAGGAAAGTAAGACAATAATATAATTTAACCTACATGTCCATTGAATAAATATCACCTGAAAACATCACAAATCTCTGCTGCTTAGAACTGGTAGTCAATTTAGTATTGATGATCATGCGCCAAATTAAATGTGCCAGGCTTGGAACAGATTCCCAGAAACCAATACAAGTCTCTCCAGCTTGTATAGTTTTGCCTTTTAGCCGGCATGACCCCTCCCAAGAATAGCTGCTACATCCATAACAAAACATATCTCAAAACTAGTTTTACTTCACTCAGTATATGTGCTTGTCTTTACCCCTCAGCGGTCCTAAGACAGGTTGCAGAGAAAATAAAAACCCATCTAGTGGTGTCTTTATAATGAACAGGTGGTGTATTTAAAAATAAAATAGATAACAAACAAATGGGAAAAAAAAAAAAAACAACAAAAAAAACAACGAATTAGGCCTCTAACAAACACATAAGGATCACTAGTTCCAATAGAAGCATCTGAATATTTAGCTGCAAACAAAGGTCTAATCTAAGCACTCAACCACAAAAGAAAAGTTTGCAATTTTTTGACACTGTCCATTAAACTGAACACATCACAATTTTCACAACTGTCAACTGAACATAGTACTCTTATTAGAGTGTTAGCATAACAATTTAAATGTGATATTGTCAAAATAATGAGTGACAGAATTGTGTGTTTGTGTGTGGTCATGAGAAAATTTTTGACCAATTTCTTGGATCCATTTCATAGAAAACAAAATAGAAACAATTAAGAGACCGCGAAAGAAACTTTGACATCTCTCACCTGCAAGCTGATGATATCTGCATTGCAGCCCATGATCTCCTGCATGATGGATTTTTTCCTGTACTCCCAGTTTAGAGCCCAAGTGGGGCAATAGCCATATAGCTGACGTGTGGCATACTTATCACACAGCACATTGTAGCACATCACAGAGAACAATGCTGAGGAGACAAACAGGAGAAAAACAAACAAAAACATCTTATCAAACTGTGCACACAGGTACAATTAAACATACATTAAAAAAACAAACAAAAGAACCACAAATCTGCAGTTGCTTGCAACAGTAAAAGAAAAAAAAAAAAAAAAATGCTGAGTAAATCTCATCATTACAGAAAGCACTAAAATCAACTACCAGTACATCTTCAAACCAGGAATCAGATCAGCTGTTCTTTTTGACTTGTTTTGCTTTGCTTCAGCAACCGAAACAACGCTTATACAGTATAGACTAAATGTGGATGCAAGCTGGATCCATACTAAACTACATCAAACTTTGTGCTTTACATAACTGTAGCTTCCAGACTTGATGTCATCGTTTACAAATCCACTACCAACTATTGTAACCTGATGACACAGTCTTCTCTGGACTGTATACTACTACGAGGACACTTGTGCGCAGTGTACATCTTTAACAGGTCTGAGCTGTCTAAATGAGTTGCAGTCTGAACCACTTTTTTTAGGATCTACCAAATATTTGTGGTTTAAAGCCACAGTGCTCAACTGATCACTGCATTGCATACCATCCTGAAACTCACAACCACACAAGACAAAAACCATACAGGTATTTCTGTTCAAAGTCATGTTGTGTGTATTTCGTTCTTACCCGAGGGCCGTGCTCGATCAGATTCCTGGAGTGTAATCCACGACCGGGATGGGGGTTGTTCTGTTGGCACTGAGTTTATGGAAAATGGTTCAGCGTAGGGATCAACATGATATTGTCAAACAGTGATTTATTTAAAGAAAACACACACACACACACACACACACACACACGATCTGTTGAACCTGCTTCCTGATTTACCTTTTCAGTAAAAATGACAACATATGCTGACAATTCTCACAAAAGCAAGAGAGGGGACACTCACTGCGCTTTATAGCCCCCGCCAGATTGTCTAACAAGTAGCTCAGCAGCCTCCGCGTGCCATCAGGTTCCTGGTAGAGGCTCAGAATTTCTTGTGCAAGTGGGTTTCCTGTTGAAGGAAAAGCAAATCAGGCTAAATCATCAGTGTTTCCCCTACCCGAGACCTCCTGGGCCCCCAACTAAACATAGGAGGAGGGGAAAAAAAAAAAAAAAAAAAAAAAAAAAAAAAGGGACACAGAAGTACATATATATTTATTATTTTGTACATGTCAATACCACATGTCATTACTAATGAGCATTTGTTCATTTCCGCTTGAGTCTCAACTGTACACGTGTTTAACCATGTACTTCACTGAAAATGTACAACCCCTAACCACCCACCCACACGAGGAAATCAGGATAATGTTACTCAAGTGGAACATTTAGGTTACTGTACATGCAATGAAATGTTGCCAACAGGTGTTACTCTGTCTAAAACAACAGTGTATGATCCTATTTCAAGTTTGTCTTTAATAACAGAAGAAAATGATAACATAAACATCAGTTGCCACCACTGCCAATTCACCCTCTACTGCTGCTGCATTCTTAGAGAAATAAAATAAATAAATAAATGAATAATAAAATGGAGGGATTTCCAGTCCAGAATGGCTACAAAAACATTGAAGAGCCACTCACCTTTCAACCCCAGTGTTTGTAACTGAAACAGTTTCCCCAATTCAAATGGCAGAACCCGCAACTGGTTGTTATTTAAAAGCAGTTCCCTGTGGAGGGCAGATGGGAAGTGGATCATTAGAAACTAAAGTTCTAAGACTAAAATTAAATACTTAAAAATCTTTGTCTTTCAAAAACATTTTCCGAAAGTCATTTAAAATTACAAGCATTACTTGACAGTGTTAAACTGATTATGAATGTAGCCTTTTAAATTAAAGTGAGACATTTCAACAGATGGGACAAGAGTGACAACAGTGGTAAAAATCAGCAGCATAAAGGAAATCGTCCTTTATAACCCAATTTAGGATACAGATTTATCACTTACCTGAGAGACACCATGTTGCCGAGCTCTGCCGGCAGGCTCCTGATCTTATTGGATGAGAGATCCAGGTACACCAGGTTGTGTAGTTTGGCAATGTCTGGCGGGATGCGTGACAGTGAGTTGTCACTGAGGTGCAGGGCAGTGAGGTGGGTCAGAGACCACAGGGCTGTGCTGAGACTCCTTACTCTGCCTGTGGCGAAAATGGGAAAAGGCCAAACAGGACAATAAGTCCAAGAATCCAACTCTGTTTTCACAAAGATAAATGTGAAAGAAAACTGTTCCCCACTGATACGAATAAGTCAAAACAGGTGAGCTGCTTTCACAGTGGAGAAAAACAAAACAAAACAAAAAAAACTTGTTTGCAATATTTCTCTTTGATAGTGAGGATTTAGTAATTACTTGTTTGCAGCTGTGCAAAGCAATAGAAAAAAAAAATATATGAGGGGGAAAATAAATTTAAAAACCCCCAAATGAGATATTTACACAAGCACAAACACCATGAAGATACTCACCACTGATTTCCAGCTCAGCCCAGTATGACTTCTTCCCATTTGCTGCCTCCTCGCTGGACATAATTGTGTACATCCGCCTGGGATCCGGCGGGTCATATTTTTCCTTGGGCATTCCTGTCACACTAGAGAAATAATTTATATTTTAATTTTTATTCACCAACAGACTAAAAGTATATTAAAAATGAAGTTCAAGCTCATAAATGTAGCCTGAAATAATCCAAACTAAGTTTGAAGTAATGTGTCTCGCTCATCAGGTTAGCCTAGGTACCTGTCGCGACCAATCAAAAACTACAAGTTTTTGACCAAGATGTGATTAAAGTCGTAAGTTTCCGTTTACTGGTTATAAAGCAATGAGTGTCCTTCATATGGAGCTGTTAAAATGTCAAGAGCGCCCTATAAACACCGTGATTTCGCTGGAGTTACATAATTTAACAGCGTAAAAAAAAAAAATTACAACTGTAGATCCATATTTTCCACGCCAACTTGAAAAACTAGGCTCTTAACAGTGTGAAGCTTTAATTTGTGCAATAATGAAACCACGTTTTAAAAAATTAGGTTAGCCCTTTTTTTCCCCTCTTAGTGACGCTAACTGATTAGTCTAGCTTAACCTAATTAGGCAGCTATCGAACTATACATAACAAACGCTAGTTAACAAACTAGCTCGCTTGCTAGCTAGCACGATGGAAAACAGACAAACAAAATTTACCAGTTAGCCGACGCTAACGCCCTTTTCAAGTGGGTAAATGGATAATACACTAAATAATATTAAAAGATAACGTGCACTCTCGCTTTATATAATAGCAAAACACTGAGTTGCGCATAAACACTAGGCCACGCAACAACGCATTAGTTAGCTGCCATTAGCTAGCTTCCACTAGCAAGAAGCACTATCACGGAGATAAACAGAGGAACCCAGTGCACACAAAGCGACAAAGCTGGACTTGAAAGCAATTGTGAGCTATTTAGCTTAGCTTGTGTTAGCTTATTGGCTAAAAGCTAACATCCTAATTATGTGAAGCTGACCGACTTCCTATTAAATAAGTGCCATTTCGGAAAATTACGGCAGCACTCCTAACATTCCACATAAAATTTTGATCAATTGAGTGAAAATGGGTGCGTTATAACAGAAAGGATTCAATTTTTACCTGCAAGAGCATACCAAATCGCGAGGACGACTGCGTGTTCTCTTTTGTTTTCTAGCTACTTCTCACCCGTTTCCGCTGCTGTATCATGGCGACTGTAAGGATTTTTTTTTTTCCTCTGCCGATAACAGCGTCTGATCTTATTGGTCAGCGTGTGGAAGGTCCAACCAGCTGTTGAACCACAATAAATATCAAGTGAGGAATGATGGACCATGAGATGGAGCGGCAGAATACCATTATTCACTTTACTGTGGCTTATATTGAAATCATGCTCAATCAAGCACAATGATTATCACATATTGTGTAGTCTATCAGCATAATGATGTAATGCTTGCATCTGTGTGGAAGTAAATTACACACAATGACAAAACTTTGTTTTTTTTCATAGAAAAAGGCAATATAATTTATTGAGAAAAGTGAGATCTTCAATTAGTTTGGCTTAATTAAGCCCCACAAAGAGGGCCACAGTTTTATACAAAAAATAAAGAAGAACTAATAAACTATACATATATATATACATATATATATATATATATACATATATATATATATATATATATGTATATATACACACATACATATATATATATATGCATGTGTGTGTGTACATATGTATATATATATATATATATGTACACACACACACACACACACATATACATATATATATATATGTATGTATGAAGTTTATTAGTTTATCTACAAAATAAGCACCAATGTGAAACACACACTCTTTTATTTAACACTGACAGACATCTAGGAGATGATCCTGTAGATAAGTTAAGGACTCTTCCACATGGAGAGGTAAGGCTTGGTCGAGGTCAGCCTGAGATCTGGACATAAAGGCTTCAACAGCTTCCTGAACAGCAGGTCGTGACACCCTGTCATCAGGCTTATAGACTGACATACCAACTCTGCCTCTGGGCTCTGTTAATGAGTTGCAGAGATAGCCTGTGGATAACAGACACACAAACAAACATTGTAGAGTTAGGCAGTTGACTGACTTATTGTTACAGTGGAGGATGCGGTACCCTGGATACAAAAAAGTGACTGTAACCTATGTTTTAGAGGCATTCACCAGGAAATGCAATAACAGTGATTTAAAAAAAAAAATCACAGGGCAATAATGTCACAAACAACAGTGCAAACAAGACTTCTGTCAACAGGAAATGTGCAAGCTCATCCCTTAGGCACATATTTCAATTTTTAATCTGCCTCTATATTTTGCTAAATACTGAAAAAGCTGACAACGCTGTGTACAACAAACATTTATTGTATCAATGCAAAATGACCCTCATTGTTGCCATCAACAATTATGTTGTCTTCAATATTATATAGTTCATAGGAGACCATGTATCTACCACAGCTACAGATACTGTGGAGCAATGTTCAGCTGTTTACCAAAATCTCACCTTTCATTGCTTTGTTATAGCTGAGCAGCAACATCCAGAGGAGATGCACCAACTCCTCCCACTTGAGCCACTTTTCAGTGCCATCCTAGAGAGTACAGACATTAATCAGTCGCATTGAATCACCGTTTATGGTCACTTAGTTTTTTAGATTTCTCTCAAAAAAAATGTAATAGAACAAGAAACAATAATCCCAAAACATCTGACTTGAAAACATCAACAGGAAGCTGTCTGTGTCTCTAAAGTGAAGATCACAATGATATAAATCATTCCCATAGTATACTCAGTTACAGGCTCACAATTATGTTTATTTTAAAGCTTTATTAATATACAGATGTTCACAGTAGCTGATGCTTTTTTCATTGTCCAATAACAGAATTTGTAAAAAGCATGCAAATCAGAACAGCACACTTTATTTGGTTGTGTTAAATGCAGTATGTTGGTACACAAAGAGTAGGCCAGAATCAAAGACAAGGTAATGTTAGCCACATTAGCCATGCACTCTTCTGTTGTTGTGGGACACTACCAATAAAAGCAAAAGGAAACCGCCTTCAGCTACTTACACTCGAGGAGTTGGAATTAAAGTTAGCAGGAGGGACATTATTGAGGTAATGATGGCAGGCTGTGAGGCAACTAGATTTAGTTGGCTAAATGTTGTTTAATCCTAAGCCAAAGCAGCCGCTATAAATAAGAAACACAAGTCTGGTGTTTCAGGCAGTGTATCAACAGTTTCCGTTGAGAGAAGACAACATTATGTCTTCGTAAAATCGCAGAACTTTGGGAAATCTTTAAAATCTACACAAGGTAAATATGCACAACAGTGGAAACCCCTCCCCCAAAAGCATATTCAATGACATAAAAATGAAGATAAGAATCAGGAATGTAATATTCACCGTAGGGTCTGGTGCTACAGTGCAGTGTTTTAGAAAGTGAAGCAGCAGACTGAGCGACATGGGCAGTGAGATTTTCACTGGGCATGCATAGTCCAGCAGATGTTCCAACAGCTTACATCTCAGCAGCTTACTCTGTAGGCTCTCCAACAACAACATCCTGGGAGTCAAAAACAGATTAGTCAAAGGCAGCTTGAAAAACTGGTGGGAAAAAAGGGTCAACAGTGCTATCAGAATAAATATATGTTTGCTCATATAAATTACTTAATTAATGTACTTATTAGATTTAAATACATTTCCATTAAAGCAATGCAATGGAAATCACATTAATTATTTATTTGACATACAAACAGCCCTTGCTTGAGTTTAGGTGATGGATTTCTATCATTCAAATAGGTAAATTTTTTTGTGACCACTCATTACCACAAACAAGCAATATTTGGCCTGCAAAGACAAGTACTCAGCAACATAGGCAAAGTAGTGGGATAGGACAACAGGAAGCACTATTGAGCATAGAGTGGAAAAACAAAAGAAAAAAAAAGGAAAAAAGAAGCCTGGAAACTTTTCAAATAAGGAATATAATGCTCAAAAAAGTGATCTACAGGGAGAATAACCACAGAAATACTGAAAAGATTTCTGCCTTCTTGTATTTACACATTCCACTTGACATTTTAGGAGGCTGCATTTTTGTTTTGTTAAGAGTTCCAACAATTCAAGGTAAAAATGTAAAAAGGTTAGTGTGAAAATTAAAAATAAAGAATTTCTGTACTCATCATTCCATAAATTCTGATAGCAAATGAAATGAAAAACATTTACGGACTGCTGAGCAGAAATAAAGTGATTTAGTCTACTAGATTTTTCCCTACACCATTAAACATTCTGAACACATGTCTCCCCCTCACCTGTGAGCTCGTAGGGGCACGTTACTGATGAGCATATGGAAGAGCTCTTGGGACAGCTTGGCAGAGGTTAGAGCAGGAGAACAGTCCACCTCCAGAGCCAGAGAGAGCATCCTTTGTAAGCAGGACACCATTCTGTAGGAGACAGAGACACATACACTTTAAAAAGCAGACACAGTTTGAATTGTTAAAACCTTTCATACTTTTAGCTCTGTATGCCAACACAGCAGATTTTAAATCAAACAGTCAAGATGCATTTTAAGTCCTGACTTTAAGGGGTTGAAAAAAATAAATAAAAACACATAAACTGTAGACCTGGAAAATTACAGCTGAGAATATAAACTTCAAATGCATCTATAATGTTTTGTTACAAATATTCTGTGGTGGTGTAAAGAGCCAAAATAACACCACTGTCTAAACATTTCTAGAGCTAACTGTGACATACATGCAAATCAGTTTTTATTCTGCTCAAGCTACCAGTTCTTTATTTAACAACAATTACTTCTAATTCACCTCATATATTCTCTTTCTTGGGTCGTTTCTCTACCCTTTCCATGCTCTGTTGATTTCATAATGGCAGAAAACAGCCACTTGATGACTTCCCTGTAAAAAGAAATAAATAAATAAAAAAATAAGATATCAAAACGGACTTTAAATATGATACTTATAAAGAAAAAGGTAAAATAATTAAAACAATCTGGTTTGTCACTGGGTGTAATGAAAGATGTCATTATTAAAATTGCTGTAAATGGCCATTTGTGTCAATTAAACCTGCTCGAGTGTTTTTGTATAAATAAAGGTAGGTTAAAAATGAATAAAACACCTCTCTGCTCAACAAAACTTCTGCTTCCACACTGTTAAAACAAACCCAGCAGAATATCTTCAAAGAAGAAAGTTTTACCCAGGTATCTATCATAAACTAGCCAAGTAAGGGTATCCAACCTCAATGATATACAATCAAACTCAAGTGCTTATGTCCAAAGTTACCCACGTTTATAATACAGGTTGGCTATCATGCTCACCTAACCCGGGGAAACTGCTGATCACACGACAATGTTCCTTTTGCGATCGAATGGTGCAAGGAGGATGTAGAGCATTTAGCCCGAAAGTCGTCCTCCAAAGTCTGCACAATGTACTCCAGGAACATGCGCACAACATCACACCGATGCCTGTGTGTGTGCTCCTAAGGAGGAAAAATGGTAACAAGTAGGGAAATGATTTGGGGCTGCAAATGTTTGCATTTTAAAGCAGGTTGAAAACAAAAACAAAGTGACAAACAGGGTGAAACAAGCAGGCAAACTCAAAATGTTTGACTAGTGATGGGACCGTGAATGTTTTTCACCATTGCAACTAAATTATTTTCAGTATGCTCTTGTTCATAGAGTTTGTGTATAGACTTTCTAAATCAGTACCTCATCGGTCATGACTGAGGTCAGTAACTCCCAATCCCATGGAACCGTGTTTTTATCAACCATGTGGTGCCTGCAATCACACAACATTCTCTGATTCAAAGACTATTAAATTTAAACAGAAAATCCTACTTGCTCTTATTGCTACATTCTCTTTACCTTTGTGACCTCATCAGGAGCTTAAAAGCCTGCACGCAGAGGTGATGAGGAGACTGTAGGTCGAGCAGAATGCCGTGGAGTAGATGGGAGGTGATATCTCTGGGGGGATAGTAACCAGGCTGTAGTAGGTCAGACAATAGCTGCAAAGTGCCTTCTGGGTAGTTCTCATCAATTGTACTGTAAACCAGACTCAGACTCTGGCGACATAGCACCTCAGGAGTTCCAAAATCTTCATCATCCTCTTCAATCTATGGAATGAAAATGTATTTGCTTCAGCATTTGATCAGCTAATGAGAGTACCAGGAAATACAAATATAGGTATCTGGACAACAGTCTCTCACCATTGCTTTTTTTGTTGTTCCAGCTAGTAATTTCCTGAGTGTAGATGGGCACACAAAATGTCTATCCTCTCTACTGACCGCCCTGCAGTCCATGGTCTCTTCATTCATGTCTTCTCCATCACTTTCATCTTCCCATGGGAAAGACCCTGGACTGTAAAGTCCAAGATCCCCCTTGTACGTCTCAGTCTCCTGCCATTCAGGCATATCTTCAACTGATTCGGATCTAGGAGATGACTCAGCAGGGCTCTTGTGACTATGAGATATAGGACTTGTATTGGAGGGAGGGTCAGGCTCAAAAGGCTCAGAAGAGTTTGATGCATTAGTAGGAGAGTAGGGGGATGAGTTACCAGAGCTGCAGGATTGCCTGGATTCTTCAGGTTCGTCTAATTTTGGCTGATTCAGGTCATAACAGGGGGATTCCATTTGTTCTTCGTCCTGAGATGAAGAAGCCAAATCTATGGATGTAATGGGCAGAGCTGAACTAACTCCATCGCTCTGACCATCGTGTGTGCTATGCTCTTTTGAACTTCCAACAGAGTTTTGCCCGACTGAGCAAGGAGAATTAGCAGGGCTATGTAGGTGCTGTAGTTCATCATCTTGTACCTGTGTGTTTGGACATTCCTCACTGTTGTTTTCTTGTCCATCCTTAGGAGGAGATGCATCAAACAAAGGCTCCACGTTAGAAATGTTTGGACTCGTATTTGTACTTAAATTACTATTGCAATGAGGTGTTTCACCGTGATTGTTCAGAGACATTTGGGTACAATCTTTGGTCACATAGACAGAACACTTTGAGGTTTTCAGTTCTGCAACATGCGTTTCTAGAAAAGGCAATCGTTTCAACTTTACAGCTGGTGTGTTAGTGCAGGGGGCTGCTTTATTGTCCTTTTTGGGGTGTTGTGTTTCAGGTATTTGAGGATTTAGACGTCTCTGCTTTGGTTTTGGGTCACCACAGTCCTGCTGTGGAGCACAAACAACGGAATCTGTCAAAGGAGTTTTTTGGTGATTATAATCTTGACTTTGTGAGATGTGATTTAAATTTGTGTTTGTGTTTTTTGATTGACAGTTATCTGGTGGCAAATTCTCTGTCTCCTGCTCTGTTTCATTTTCAGTCAAGTCTACTACTGCTGTGCCAGTGCCAGTGCCATTTTGCCTTCTCCGCAGCTCTGGAAGAGTCCATCTTGGATCTGTAAGGTCGATATAATTCTAAAAAAAGGAAAAGATAATTATTTTTAAAAATTCAATAAATGCTGTGTTTTGGAGAAGACAAATATAACCTTTGATTTTTTTATTACTGAAAGAAATAGGGGTAAGAATGAAAATCAACCTTTCATCATCCAAAAATGATATGGCTTTTGTAACTATGTGCCACGTTATCAGAAATTCCAGATTTGCAAACAGAATGATCATTCAAGCATAAGAGCATAATCATTCAAACCCAAGGGATGAACCAGTGTGGTGTATACACAAAAACAAACTAATTACACATAACTGGACAGAAAATCAAACGGCAACAGGTCTTATTAATATTGAATTATTACGACAGAGTACTACAGAAATTAGAAGAAAACTTGCCTCAGAGAGTTTAGGATACATTGAAGAATAAATGTGATCATACCAAATAGTGTCTGTAATTATTCAGACTCTATTTTACCTGACTTACCTTTCAGCTTCCTCACCAGTCCCTCAATAGACGCTTAAAAATATTATTCTTTCTATTTAATCACATTTTCATCTACTGTGAGCTCCAGTTACAGTTATAATAATAATAATAATAATTATAATATATAATATCTAACCACCTCCTCAAATGTCAGTCAATGGTTTTGGTAGCTCCTTCAATCAATTGCATCAAAGGCAAGAACAGTTTAACTCAGGACCTGCTGACTTCAAGTCACCAGCAGTTTATTTAGCAGTTGTGAAGTCTCTGAATGCCACTGACAATCTATGGTCTCTGGTCATCAACTTTCTGCTTGTCATTTTGTGTGTGGTTACACCTCCCCTAATCAGCTATCAGGATCTACTGACAAGTACTGACTAAATAGACTGATTACCATCCATCCATCCATCTTCATCCGCTTTATCCGGGGCCGGGTCGCGGGGGCAGCAGCCTAAGCAGAGAAGCCCAGACCTCCCTCTCCCCAGCCACCTCCTCCAGCTTATCCGGGGGAACACCAAGGCGTTCCCAGGCCAGTCGAGAGATATAATCTCTCCAGCGTGTCCTGGGTCTGCCCCGGGGCCTCCTCCCGGTGGGACATGCCCAGAACACCTCACCCAGGAGGTGCCCAGGAGGCATCCTTGTCAGATGCCCGAACCACCTCAGCTGGCTCCTTTCGATGTGGAGGAGCAGCGGCTCTACTCTGAGCCCCTCCCAGATGGCCGAACTTCTCACACCATCTCTAAGGGAGAGGCCAGCCACCCTTCGGAGGAAGCTCATTTCCGCCGCTTGTATCCGCGATCTCGTTCTTTCGGTCACTACCCACAGCTCGTGGCCATAGGTGAGGGTAGGGACGTAGATCGACCAGTAAAGTGAGAGCTTCGCTTTTACACTCAGCTCCCTCTTCACCACGACGGACCGGTGCAGCGTCCGCATCACTGCAGCCGCAGCACCAATCCGTCTGTCGATCTCCGGCTCCCTTCTCCCGTCACTCACAAACAAGACCCCGAGATACTTGAACTCCTCCACTTGGGGCAGGAACTCATCCCCGACCTGGAGTGGGCACTCCACCCTTTTCCGGCTGAGAACCATGGCCTCAGATTTGGAGGTGCTGATCTCCATTCCCGCTGCTTCACACTCGGCTGCGAACCGTTCCAGTGCGAGCTAGAGGCCTTCACCCGATGAAGCCAACAGAACCACATCATCCGCGAAAAGCAGAGATGAGATTCTGAGGCCACCGAAGTGAAAGCCCTCTGCCACTTGGCTGCGCCTAGAAATCCTGTCCATAAAAATTATGAACAGAACCGGTGACAAAGGGCAGCCCTGGCGGAGCCCATCACCTACCGGGAACGAGTCCGACTTATTGCCGGCAATGCGAACCAAGCTCTTGCAACGGTTGTATAGGGATCGAATGGCCCGTAGCAATGGGCCAGACACCCCATACTCCCGCAGCACCTCCCACAGGACACCCCGAGGGACACGGTCGAATGCCTTCTCCAAGTCCACAAAACACATGTAGACTGGTTGGGCAAACTCCCATGCACCCTCAAGTATCCTTGAGAGGATAAAGAGCTGGTCCAGTGTTCCGCGACCAGGACGAAAACCGCATTGTTCCTCCTGTATCCGAGGTTCGACTAGCGGACGAACTCTCCTTTCCAGCACCCTGGCATAGACTTTCCCAGGGAGGCTGAGGAGTGTGATCCCCCTGTAGTTGGAACACACCCTCCGGTCTCCCTTCTTAAAGATGGGGACCACCACCCCGGTCTGCCAGTCCAGGGGTACTGCCCCTGATCTCCACGCAACATTGTAGAGGCGTGTCAACCAGGACAGCCCTACAACGTCCAGAGCCTTCAGGAACTCGGGGCGGACCTCATCAACACCAGGGGCTCTGCCACCAAGGAGTTGTTTAACTGCCTCAGTGACCTCGCCCTCAGACTCTGCTTCCTCCTCGGAAGACGTGTCAGTAGGATTAAGGAGGTCCTCGAAGTATTCCTTCCACCGCCTGACAATTTTCTCAGTCGAAGTCAGCAGCGCTCCACCAGCACTATACACAGTGCAGGTAGAGCACCGCTTTCCCCTCCTGAGACGCCTGACGGTTTGCCAGAATCTCTTTGAGGCAGTCCGAAAGTCTTTTTCCATGGCCTCTCCGAACTCCTCCCACACCCGAATTTTTGCTTCAGCCACTGCCCGAGCCGCATTCTGGCCTGTCGATACCTGTCGGCTGCCTCCGGAGTCCCACAGGCTAACCAAGCCCGATAGGACGCCTTCTTCAGCCTGGTGGCTCCCTTCACCTCTGGTGTTCACCATTTGGTGGGCACCAGTCCGCGAGATCTTCAACGCACACCTCCGGCAGAGCTTCAACAGCATTCCGAGGGAGACATTGAGTCCGAATGGACCATGTTCAGCGTCTCCATTGCCGAAGCTGCTGCATTGAGCTGCGGCCGCAAGGTGGTTGGTGCCTCCTTGCGATTACCATCTATAACTAAATCTTCAGTTTTCTTTCTTCTTGCTATGTCAAATGCTTAAATTAATCGACAATCCAATGCAACACTCCTTGAGTAGATGCGTTCATATAATTTACTGCCTTTTATGATGCTGTCAAGGTACTACACTATATTGCCAAAAGTATTCACTTGTCTGCCATCACGGATATGAACTTGAGTGATGGCCCATTCTTAATCCATATTGTTTATTATGATGTCGGTTCACCCAACTCTTCCAGGAAAATTTTCCACAAAGTTTAGAAGTGTGTTTATGGCCATTTTTGACCATTCTTCCACAACTGCATTTGTGAGGTCAGACACTGAAGTTGGACAAGAAGGCCTGGCGCAAACTCTCCACTCTTGTTTATCCCAAAGGTGTTCTATGGGGTGGAGGTCAGCATTCAAGTTCTTCCACACCAAACTCACTCATCCATGTCTTTATGGTCCTTGCTTTGTGCACTGGTGCACAGTCATGTTGGAACAGAAAGAGGCCATCCCCAAACCTTTCCCACAAAGTTAGGAATATGAAATTGTTCGAAATTACTTGGTATGCTGAAGAATTAAGAGTGCTTTTCACTGGAACTAAGAGACCAAGCCAAACTCCTGAAGAATAATCCCACACGATAATCACCCCTCCCCCACTTAGCAAAATACAGTCAGACAAGTACATAACATGTCTCCACTGCTGTAGAGTCCAGTGGTGATATGTTTTAGAACACTGCATCCAATGCTTTGCATTGAGCTTGGTGGTTTTAAGGCTTGGATGAAGCTGCTCAGCCACGGAAACCTATTCCATGAAGCTCCCTATGCACTATTCTTGAGCTAATTGTCTAAACTGACTATACAGAACGTTGGTGATCTCTGCACACTACGCACCTCAGCATCCGCTGACCGCTCTCTGCGATTTTACGTGGTCTACCACTTCCTGGCTGAGTTTTTGTTATTCCCAATCATTTCCACCTTGGTGTAATACCACTCACAGTTGACTGTGGAATATTTAGCAGCAAGTTAAATTCACAACTGGACATGTTGCACAGGTGACATCCTGTCACAACACCACGCTGGAATTCACATAGCTCCTGAGACAGACCTATTCTTTCACCAGTATTTGTACAAAGAGTTTGCATGCCCTGCTTGATTTTATACACCTGTGGCCTTGGAAGTGACATCTGAATTCAATGATTTGGATGAGTAAGTGAATTCTTTTGCCAATGCAGTATGTTTCCCGGTCAAAACCCGCCGTAAATAGTAGTGCAACTGAAAAACTATGTGTTTGTTTTGCAACTTTTATAGATAAAAGAACTAATGCCTTATTTAGGTTTGCTTTAATAGCTAAAATACACAACGTCTGTATTGTTGGTTGATTGGTTAAACTTAAAACCCAAATAATTATACTTTTTTCAGACTTTATGGAAGGACAGCATGTACAGTTCAAGAAGACGGTACAGAGTCGTTGGAATTGGTCTCACAATTCTTTTGGAGGTGGCCCCTCTCTTTAATATCTGGATGTATAAGACCATTTATAAGACCAAGCCACAGAATAGTGAGCAATATGAGTCAAAAAGACACTCCTATCAGGTTATCCTATCCTTCCCCATGGGCAGTTTCTCATTTGACTCTCATTTGACTAGCAAATGCTCGCCTGGTATAACATAACAAAGAGCTCCTTTACATAAAATATACAACATAAAGATTTTGGTAGACACATTTTACTACACAATTTCATCCGCATTAATGTTAACTATCATTCCCCGTTTCATGCGGTATGAAAAAAATAAAACTATTTAGCAGCGCATTTACAGTACAGTAGTACAGTAGCAATACATTTATAAACAATAAAGACATACAGCACATACTAATGACACCATTTAAACATAAATGCTTGTTTGAGCAACAAAATTATTTTACAATAACAAAGTTATAAACAAAGCGCCAAATAACTTATTTACCTTTAAGCTAGGTTATAGCATCTTTCACCAGTAATGTCGCTACATTTGACTTGTGTTGCTACTTGACCGCGGAGCGTTAATAAGCAGGCCGTATCTTTTAACTTTGTTTTTCCTCTATCCAGCAACAGTCTGAGGACACTTACTGAAATGTACCCTAGTTTCTACAGCAACCGAGTTTCCGTCCGCTTACCGGTGGGAGGGCGAGCTTCACGGCATCGACTTCAACCCGCACAGCGGAGAGAGGCATCGGGTCAGGCTTGGCAATGAATGTACAGTAAGAGCCGACGATCTCCACATCGGAGTCGTCTGAGCTGAGACTGATCACATCTTCCATTTCTCTTCAGTCATTCAAATTCAGCAGCCAATGCACAAAAGCATCAGCTAAAGCAGACCCGTGACGGTCAGGGCAGTCCTAAACAGCCATGAGCTTCCGCCGTAGATGTCTAATTCCTATCATGTTTTGCAGAAAACACAAAATAACTCCTCCAGTGAGGCGTGCAACCTTCGGCATTTCCTTGTTGAGATCGTAGATTACATGCGTCGTTTGCGGCAGGTGGGTTAAAACCTGGGTGTATCGTTACAATTCGCGGGTTGCCGTGAATTAACTACATAGAAGCTAGACGCCAAAATTCAAATCCAAACGCTTAAAATTTATTGATAATTGCAATGCAACATATGAATTTTATTGACGCTTCCTGTTTTTTTTCTCCCTGTAGCTTTTCTTCTATGACTGTCTCGGGTCACAACAAGCGCCATACTTGAAATGATCTCCACCTGCTGTACTGGAGTGCAACCTGCCTGCGCAGATTCTGCCTGTCTTCAAAGAAAATTAAGGACAGACAGAGATACTAAAGACAGACGAACACATTCAAAATACACTTTGATTCCTAAAGTGTGGCTGTTTACAGCCAAAGGCAACGAGAAACCACATGTGTCTTTGGACAATCCGCCCCACACTTTTTCCTCACATGATCATTTTCTTATTTATATTTAAATTACACTTTAAATGTGTTTTCCTCCTCACCTCATAATGGCTGTCGACGCTAAATTTTAAACTAATGATCTATTTAGAATATATAAATAGCTTGTCTGACATCAATAAATAAATGATTAATTCTTAATTAGTGATTCAGAGTGCACATTGAGTATATTTTCTAGGATGTACTACATTTAATTTGAGTGAAAAGCATCAATTGTCACACAATGCAATATCCTGTTTTATTTAAACATGTAAACGTAACATAAATACTTATTTAAATATATTTTACTGAAAGAACTTTCTAGAGCCATAGCGCCCTTCTTCCTATGAGGTGATAGGGCAAACCACTGCACCACTGCCATGTCAACCTATTTTATTATTACGTGACAAGGTACTCTTTGACCTCTGTATGACCTCTTTTCCTCATGTGCACCATATACAGTCCCTATCAAAAGTTTAAGACCACTTAAAAAATGGCAAAATATCATATTTTGCAAGGTAGCCTTGATGACAACCATGACAAGCAGATTCCTCCTGAGATGTTTTCTATGTGACACAGTGGAGTGGGCGCCATAATGGTCTGGGGTGCTTTTTCCTTCAGTGGAACAATGGAGCTTCAGGAGGTGCAGGGGCGTCAAACGGCCACTGGTTATGTGCAGATGTTGCAGAGAGCATCCCACATCATGGAAAAACTCACAGCTATCCAACGGGTGATGGAGGGACCAGTGTCGGAGTGCTAAAAGAAACAGCTCGAAATTCTCATGAGTTGTTGGAAGAAAATCGCAATCATAATGTGGCTACCCCTCCGGCTCAAGGCTGGAGCCGATCAAAACAATCCCTGATAACGACTGTGTTGTGACTGTTCCTTCCCATCCCATGCAAGGCCACCTGGGTTGGCTGGTAGACTGTTTACTTAGCCTGGCAGGGCGAAGGACACTGTCTCCGCTGAACTATGGACACGCACACACATACACTTACACTGATAAGCATACACTGATCCCCCTCCCTTTCCAAACGCCTTCGATGCTTGTTTCCTGCGGGGGAACACGGCGGGTCTATGTGCCGCGCTGGAATGATAGCGCTGTGCAGGGCGGCTGCTGTGTTCGCTTCGGATGACTCCTCACCCCCCACCCAGCCCCGTGGCTTGTCATGTCCTTCATAATGTTGTGCTGTGGACATTCATGTGCTTTTTTGTGCAGAGGAGTTTTTTTTGTTTCCTGTTCTCATGCTGTCCTACCATGGAAGCACAGCATGAGTAGGGGTCTCTTTTTTTCCTCTTGTACTTTCCCATTGTAATGTACATTTCAATGTTTTTTCTCTAATGCTACCAATCTCCGACCTGTATCCCCATGTAATGTCTGTGTTGTATGTGTAAGGTCGGGGGGGTCCCATTTCACTGCAGGGCAACCTGCATGTGACGAATAAAGCTTTGATTGATTGGTTGATTGATTGATTGAGGGCCCTCGTCTGTGTGGTAACGACTGGGTTTTTCAACAGGATAATGCTACAGTACACACTGCCCACAGGACAAGGAGCTTCTTCCAGGAGAATAACATCACTCTTTTGAGACTTTGGGGATGGATGGCAAAAGAAGTTTTTACAAAAATGGACAACAGTTGCAGACAGTAGATGCCTTTCGTGTGGCCATCTTTACCACTTGGAGAAATGTTCCCACTCACCTCGTGGAAACGCTTGCATCAACCATGCCACAATGGATTTTTGAAGTAATCAGCAATAACAGTAGAGCTACTCATTACTGAGTTTATATTTGGAACTTTGATTTCTTTTTGGGGGGATTTACTGGATTTTTTTGGAGGTGCGGTCCTAAACTTTTGATCAGCTGTAAAACAGCCTGTTTCAGTTCAATAAATTGCATGCTCAAAGAATGTTTTGTCTCACTTCTATTTCCTCTTGTTGCATGTTGAAGCTCTACTTGAAACCTTGTTAAGATCCAACCATGCAAAATAGATTTTTTGCCATTTTTCAAGTGGTCTTAAACTTTTGATGGGGACTGTGTGATCCGTCCTATGCTGTTTTACTGTTTGAAGCGTCCCCCATGACCTTTGAAAGACCAGCAGATGCCTGTCTCTATGGAAACCTGGAAAATGTGGTGGGATCACAGACAGTTCTCCTGACTGAATCAAGCTCCCCCTTCGACTCTGTCACCACTGGTCCATAGAAAAAAATAAAAACACACAGAGCAATAGCATGCACAGTTTCAGTACTTCTCAAAAATCAACATTTTCCATGATTTGACTGGTGAATCTAAATTCCATCCGAACAGATAGGGGTCAGATTTGTCCTGGAACAGCCTTAATGTATTTGTAGCACCTAAACAAAAGTAGAAAACATTTAAATTATTGTACTGTTGTGTATTTTGGGGTCACTTCAGAAAAAATAAACTTCAGGCTAAAAGAATGACATGTAGGGTATTTCTGCTGCTCTACTCGTATTGCAAAAATTGAGGTGTAAATAATATATACTTCATTTATATTTATTTATACAATAATTCAAATTAGGTTTAAGGCAATGAATGTATAATAAATATGTTAAATGAGCAGCTTTAAGAAAACAACTTGAGCCTTTCCTGACAACTCTGAGATATTTCTACACTTTTTACAATTTGTATTTATTCATTTATGTAGTTATTAAAAATTCACAATAAAAGATTGAAACATCAAACCCTTTAAAACCATCAATGCACTGAGCGTCTTTGATAGTGTGCAATCTCATACATCACCACTGGAGTGCACTCACATAGTGGGAAAGAGCCATCACAGGATGTTTGCAGCAATGTAAGGTGTTTTCTTGAGTTACAAAAAAAAAAAAAAAATCACCAGACATGAAATGTGAACTGAACTGATCAGAGTAAGATCTGACCCATCAATGATGCATTGAGGCCTCTGCACAATAATATTTTATAGTTTACCTTCCTGAAGGTGCTTCCTTTTGTTGAGGAGAATATCCAGTACTACTGGGTTTACTTACCTGTACTTCTGAGCACACTGCTTAGAAAATGGGCACACTAAATTGTCATCTTGTTCCTGTTTATAATATTGCGTTATGATGCAAAATCTATGTGATTTAACTGGTAAGCACATTTATGTATGCTTTGTTTTCCTCAAAGCCATATGCTGTGAATCCACATGCATTTTCAAGAAAAAAGAGAAAATATCACTGTCTAAGCTGTGCTTGTTTTTCTAAGAACATCTTTTTTTTTTAATCCTGTAGTCTCATGTAATTTGATGAAAAGGGATATTAACCTCAGAGGGCTTCAACTATCTCTTTATTTGTCTGTGCATCCCACTCTGAGAGAAGTATCAGGCAGGATGAGTCATAGCAGTCAGACATACACAACCTCCTGACATCTATTCAGTATCAGGAGGACATTATTAGGGTGATTAATGCATGCATAGCAAAGTATATGTATGTATGTGTCTACAGCAGTTTCTTCTGTGCCTTGGAAATCGTCCTTACCTTTTGTTGTTAGTATTATTAGTCTTTTGCAGTTAGATTAGAGACTATACTAAAAATGTTTTGCAAACACAAGATATTATATAATAATGTCCAACACACAGGATTAATTGATGCCAAATTCCAGACTGTTTTGTTCACTTTATTACTTCTGAGAAGACAAATATTTCCCCAACGTTGAAGCTCATTCAGCTAGAAAAGGTGGTCCAAGTTCAGTTAGACAATGAGAAAGAGCTACAAAGACATCTGAAATCCCAAATGAACCTCCAAACATTCTGATGCCCGTAAATGGACACAGATTAAGCAGAGAATACTTTATCAGCATCAGAACACACAGTTTCTGTTTCAAAAAGGTGAACAACAGCATGCTTCTGCTCATTATTAGTTACTTACACTGGGAATCATTATTTGAGGCCCACTGTGGTTTTAATGTTTATAGAGATCTGAGCATTGGACTTAAAATACAAGAGACACCAGTGCCTGTGTTTTGTGTCTGGATTTGAACTCACTTGTTTGCCTGTTATCCCTGTTCTTGTGTGGGTTTTCTGTGGGTGCTAAATTGGCCAAAGGTGTGAAGAATTGCCTGGCTCTCTGTGTCAGTGTCTCTGTGGTCCACTGGACTGTCCTGCCTCTTACCCAGTTTCCTGGGATAGCCTGCAGCCAATCCTATAAGCCTGAATTTTGTAAAAAGTTAAGAAATTAATAGTACAAACCTGATGGAAAAATATCATTGCTTGGGTTTGCAATAGGTTTTATATTAAACTAACTCTAGTACAATGTAACATCGGCAATATTTATGTTAACATTTGATTATTTTTTATGTTCATATTGTCAGTCCCATTTTCAAATAAAACAAATAAAAGAGAAAAAAACAACAATGAGTTTTAGAGTTTACTATCTTATGACAGAGCTGTGGCAGCTGCTGCATTAAGTGTCTCCTTTTCATTTATCTGAGCAAAATTTCTCAAATCAAATTGCCAAAATGAGGAAATAGGACTAGGAACTCCTATTGCATTTCATAGTAGAGCATTCTCGAGAGACAAATTCTCAGGATGTTGCTCGAAGATTTCATGCATCCGCTACTGATTTACTTTGCTTTCTCTCTGTGAGTCAACACAAAAGGATAGACTCAGTCTGAGTATGGTCAAGTCCATTCACTGCTGGATATTGAGTATAATGACACCTGGCAACATCCTCAGGCAGTCAAGGTTTCTGTCTTTATCAGGGGCATCAAACAACATTCTTTCCATCTAATCTGACAATAATGTCCCTCACATTATATTAATAATACAGAAACCAGTAATATTGTCATTGTTTTCTTTTGCCTTGGGCTGTATTAATAAATATTTTCAAAAGATGTAGAGGCTAACAAGTCCGTTCTCCGAGGACACTGAGTAAAGCATGCTGGGAGTACTTAGTATCATGAACACCACAAGAATTTCTAAAGGAAATTCTAGCTTAGCTTTTCAAGGTATATGACAAATATAATCAGTGAGTGAATTGAATTCACAAGCATGTATATTTAGTTTCATTAAAGAATGTAGCACTATGTGCTAAATAACTGGCGTGTGAAGGCTTTTTGTGACAGTACAGAAATATCACCGGTCAGCTATGCCAGAGTAGGCTGAACATCAGTCAGTGAAGAATACTGAGAAATACCTTCAAACTTAGATATAAACTGAGGCAATCAGAGGCCTGATCAGGTACAGTTGTCACAAAATTAGTGACAGCTGTTTTATCCCATTCTGTCCCAGCCTGTGAGTCGAGGCTCTTTGTGACACTGGCAGAATTAGCTGCTGTAAGACTGAGGTCATATCTGCTGTCTTGATACATTTGACAGAGAATGAATAATATTTAAACAGATGCTCCACGAAACACTGTTTTGAGGGTCCAATCAGTGTCATTAATACTGAGAAAGGATTTCCATAACTCTTCAAAACTCTTTAAATAAAAATCTGATATTCCAGATCCTGCCCAATCGTGCCAAAGAGCCACAGCATTTTAAACAAGCGAAAGATGTTCACCCCAAAAATGTTTCAGTGACAGTTCAGTCATAATTCACACAAAGGTCATTGGGTTTTTCAAAAATAAAAGATGAGTTGGAAGCAATAAATAAATAAATAATAAAAGAAAACAAAAGAAAACAAAGAAAAAACCCACCATACTATAAAGATAATGTTTGATTGACTAAAGACAAAACATAGATATCATCTGCTCTTCTACTTACATCCTCTAGTACCGGTACATGCCCCATCAATTCAGCCTTGGTAAAAATACATTATTATTATCATTAAAATAAAGAGACGTTTGAAAAGCAAAAGTATTCCACGGAAAAAGGCCCTCTGTAAGTGATGTAATATTTTACTCTAATTGATTTTTAACACAGATGCTGTAAGTACCCATTCTCACAAGTACAATTTTACTATTGGCTTCAAACTAGCAGTTGACCAAAGGCTGAATAGTTAAACTTTGTAACTCTGAGTTGATGGTTGTTGAAGAAGATTAGAAATCACTTGGGACTTTTTTGTGTTAGATCTTTTTGTATTATACCCATCAGAATATATTAACATCTGCCAGGTCACCGGCAACCTGTTTAGATTTAGGCTTGGTTTAGCTACATGCTTAAAAAAGTCCTATACATTCTGCGCAGAATTTTTCTGTTAAAAGTGTCAAATATACAAAAATATAATAAAAAGATCTGGACATTACCAACCCAAACCCTGGACTTGCTGTGCATTAGGACTTTAAAGGGAATTTTTAGAGTATCTACTGACAACTACCTAAAAACACAGACACCACACACTCAGTTTGTTTTGGAGGATCAAAAACCAAAAATATTGGAAAGCACCACTTTAATCTCAGTAATACATTGCATTTTATAGACTTAGTAGTTGAAAAATTAAACTCTGAAGAGTAAACACACAGTAGCTGACACACACTATTATGAAACCAAATATCATAAGCAAGGGATGGAACTGAAAAAAAAAACATGAACTCCATTAGTTATCCATGTATCCATGTAATCATCCATGTCCCAACTATGACCTTTTACATGCAGAAACCTCATTTGTGTTTAATTATAATGGTTGGAGCTATTCCTCGTAGTAGGCTTGTTTGTGAGGGTCACAGTGATCACTGGATGCTGACATGCACTCCTGTAGGGCTGTACTACTGCAAAGTGATGGTTGTAAGCACTGTGCTGGCCACATTTTCATTTTCACAGAGCAGCATGGAGAAGGACTGAGCTGAGCACCCAGCATATGGTGGGTACAGATAGTACGGTCTCATGGAAATGTTCAGCCACAATAAGAGTGAAACACAACTGCAGGTAGAGGAGAATAGAGGATTGAAGTGAAATAGCAGTTTACTGAATCAACAGGTGTCAGCTGCCACCTCGAGGACATGAAAGAGACAGCAAGAGATCGAGGTCTGACAAAGCTGGAAGGTGATAGGCAACACAAGGATGCTGCCTGAAATCAGCATCCACCTTCGGGTGTTGCTTCTCACATCTATGTCAAGCTCTTAAGTCCTGTAGGGCATGGCTGCCACATACCCTGCTTCACACTGCCATCAGATTTCGGAGGGTGTCAGTGACATTTTTTTTTACCATGCCTGTGGAGCAGCACAATATCCCTAACAAGGTTCATTTGACTGGCAGAGCGTGCCAGATCTAGAGGCAGTGGAGCCTGATGGACCAGAGCCCAATGACTCACTCTGCAATCTGTGACCCCAGGGGCTGATGAGTGTCACAACAGGATCCTTCACCAGACAGATATACGCTGTAGCAATGAAGAACTGGGTGCTGTTTCAGAATACAACGGTCTTCTATAAATACATGTAGGATCTTCTATAAATACAGCAACAATTTAAAGCACTTTTATGAGATTTCTCGCTCCGCTACAATACAGCATGGATCTCATGGATGGAAACACCAGCGTGTTCGATAAATTTGTCATGCAATTATAAGTTCCTTGAGTCAAATTTAGCCGAAACATCCAAGTTAAAATAAATAGTTATGTCAGTAATGCCAACAAAGCTCCTCAACAAATTTTGCATGTGGGTTGTCATCAGTCTGGAATCTTTTAGATTATTTATACAGAAAATAATTTTAATTTACATGAAAGATAATATATTTTTAAAAAGGTATAAGAAATGTAATATTATTCTGTAACATTTTAAATTCCAATGCAAATTTAACACATTTATTTGACCACTCATCATAAAAACATATATGTAAAACATATATATAAATATATGTAAATAAATATATAATAAATAAATATATAAATATTTTAGAAGTCTGTCAAAATTTGTTTAAAAAAAATAAATAAATAAAAAAACATCATTTTGATTCAAGAGTTGATGGATTAACCATTACAGAAAAATAATAAAATGATTTTGGTTGATTTGGGCATAAACCTTACGTTGAGTGGTGGTCTAATAAATTTGTTAAGAACTGTATATGTCTGTTGTATTTGAGAGAGAAGCATGTCTGCCCAAAATGCTTGCACTTAATAAAGAGAGATATTTTCTGTATTACTAAAAAAAACACAATACACCATGCAAGCTGAAAGAAAAACAGGCAAGGAAGCCAAAAGTCAAATCCGTAATGAATGCTCTGATGAGTTCTTGGACTGGTGGCAGGATAAACAGGGATACGTTGCATGCTAGCTGTTTAATTTTAATAGCTGGGATGTGCACACAGTAGAGACAGATTATTTTGGAGACTTTAAAAAAAGAAAAGTTAGATAAATTACTTCATTTTCATAGCCCACAGGGGGGTGCCATAGCCTGATTATAAGACACCTGTTGTGAAGGCAGTTTTCTTTTTCAAGTGTGAAAATGCTCAGATTTGACAGTAACATGCAGTTACTGGTGCTTGAATGATAAGCTAGTAACTATTTGAATGTTTAGTAGGTTAATTAGTTGTTCACAGTTATTAGCGTGCTAACACACACATAATGATGAAACTGTATTGTATATATGTACATATGAGCTGGGTCCTGCAATCAAATCCTGAATGTCCAAAGGTAGAAGAAAGATCTCATAATCATACTGCATATAGACCAGATACATATTTTGCCAGAGGAAAGCACAAATTAGATCATTTTCACTAATGCAGACTAATGCAGGGTGAACCCATAGACTGATCTTTCCATCATATTAGCCTCATAAAAAAACAACTTTTCAAGGTCCTTCAGGTCTGCTGAGGCCAACTCTTTGTTTCTGCATTTGTCTATATGAATACTAGTGATGCCAAATTTGCTTGACTAATAACAGCCCCCCCTCCCCAGCATTTCATGAGAGAATTTGATACTTTTTCTGAATAGGGTTCAGCTGGAGCTCAAGACATTTTGGAGCAATTTCCTAGCTTTGCTTATAAAACCTGGTGGATTCCTCCGTCTCGGATGTTAAATCTACATGATTGCCACACATTTTCTTCAATGTTTGTCGGAAAGCTTTTCTGCAAGTCAAATATAAATGTTGATGCTTTCATGTTGCTCTGTCAACTACATATCTTATTGTAAGATAAGGTCATTTGTAAAGTACCCACGAAGTGTTTTCTATTTTCCACACAATTACTTTCTCAGATGTAATGGATGTAATACTTCTTAGAAACCTTACTACAATTTAAAACAAAACAAAACAAAATAAAAGAAGAATAAGATTTCATAGTGGAGTACCTGAGAGCCCACTACTTGTATGATAGTGATAGTTTGTTATACATGTTATGTAAGTCCTGAATCTCCTTGTGAGTTCTGAGTCATTCCTCCCTTTTTCTCAGTGTCTCCAAATGAAGACAAAATTGGGAGTTTCTGTGAAGTTTTCGGAGAAAAGACTATTGGATGCAAGAACTTTCGCACTTCTTCTGGCACAGGAAATTGATCCCACTGCTGAAGATAAAATGAGGCTTAATGTGCTTAAGACCCTTATTCCACACCCATTCTTTTTCATTTTCAGCCCAGGCCAAAGGCCCACCATGGCGTTAACTAAGTTACGACAAACGCTGTGAAAGTGAGCGACTTCTAACCAGCTACAAATGTGTTCTTTCTCTTAAAATGAGAAGGGCGATAATTCCCTGATGTGTTTTTGCAGGAAGCCTATTCTCTACGGCCCTGGAAGTGACTTTTAAAAGCGCCTTCCTCTACTGTGCACACAACCATTACGGCTCTTTATCAAAGATGGAGCCCTTTATGCCTCGTTCCGATTCACAGAGCAGCTGATGAAACAAGCTGATCAGTTGCTAATCTGAATATATTCAAAGTAAGTTTAATGATCTGCAAAAATTATGCCATGCCTGCTTAATTATTTGAATTTAATTTTTTTTTTTAAAGAGGCAACTCTATTTTTTCTTGCAGTGAAATTGATGTAATTTGTGATATTTTTATTGCCCTTTTGGCATCAACATCTTTCCTAACAAAAAGACATCCTGAGCTTCAGCTGATTGCTTATAATTTAAGGTGAAACTTCTTTCAGGGAATGTGGTGACACGCATGACCTTCAAGGGTTCATTAATCTGGTCACGCTTTCACATTCCAGGGCAGTTTTGTCCAAAGCTGTGGAAAAATGTGAGGGAGATCTTGTTTGTTTGGGACACAACAAAGGTCAGCAGTCATGTATTTTTTCCTGACCTGCCGGGGCTCCCGACAGCAAAAGCGACAGTGGAAGAAGGTGGGAGATGTGGAAGATGTGCAATCTGTGAAAAAAACAAAAAACAAAAAGACATGTGAATCACAGTGTAGCTGTGACACACATAGTCCTTCCCACACCCTAGCTATCTCCTACAAGCAGACACATCCAAAAGAGCCAAGGATCCTGTAATCACACATGGAAATTAAGATGGATAGACTGTACAGTATTTAAGTAATCATACAGGGTCATGGCTGATTTTTTTGCAGACTGAATTCCCCAAAGAAAGTGTTTACTATCACAAATCACCTGCAGCCTGAGATGAGGTTTTCACACGCCACCTCGGGCCATTTATTCCTGGAACATTACATAACGCAGTAGTGGGTTCTGCTTGCATTCAGCCAAAAAGCCTCTTTATAAGAAAACAGGAAGGTAAGAGGATTGAGGCAGCAAGGAAAACACAGTCATCAGCTGCAACCTCTATAAGGTGCCCTCTCAGGGATCTCTCTGTTTTATAAACATAAAAGGGCATTCCAGCAGCAGGGTGGGGAATAGTGGAGGTAAATAATCACAGCCTCATCATAAATCCAGAAAAAAAGCACTTTTATTGGTAATTGTGAAATGTAACATTATTAAGCACAGTAAACAAACGATTAGCTTATTAAATGAATACTTACTCTCTTATTGTATCTCCAGCAGTATTGAAGCTTCTGATGTATCTGCTACCTGCTGAAAGGTGCTAATGGTTTAGTCCAAAGACAAAAAACTAGTTTGGCTTTAAAGAAAAAACTGCATGACGCTAACTGTAAGAAGTTCAGGTGAACGTGAAAGCAACTGACCGTCTGGTGGAAACAGACTACAGCTTTCCAGTAATCTTTTTGGCCTGAATTCTAATTAATGTCTGAGCTATTGCACATGTCAAATATAGCTCATAAGGCTATTATGCACTTTTAAGGTGCTTGTGATCCAGAACTTTCTCCAGTAATAACTTCGTCTGACATGATTTAGTAAGAAAAGCTTAATAACTTGGACTGTGTTTAAATATTTTGATACCAGTCAGTACTGAGAATTTTACAGCAGGGTTTTTTTGGCTTTCCCTTTAAAACGTTTGATTTTAATGCAGCTATGTTTCTACAGACTGCAGTAATGGAGTCTTATTGTGAAATACAGTGCTATAGCAGTCTCAGTATGGGGTGCACACAGTGCTTGCCAGGTTTTTTCTAACGCTTAACATCAGTGTAAAATCTGTCACACATATGGAAAACCTCACAGTGACTCACAATATTGACTTAATGCACTCACTGCAGATGCATGGGCTCACATATATTTGTTAAGTTACTTATTCCTGTGACAATAGATATACACTGTATATGCCCTACAAGCATGCATATATAATGACTGTTCACACAGTCTTGTATTTCCCATAAACAATGTTATCTACATTGCTGTATGTCAGCACAACATGCTTCTGCACTGCTATTCATCATGTTGGTTTCCTCTGAGCTTGGACACATATCAGACCAGTGTGGTAGTCCAGTTCCTTGATTGCTAAATTTCCTTAGCGATCACCTTGGAAAGCACCCACGAAACTGATAAGTGTGCACGCAGCAGCTATTCAGCAGTGAAATTATGTTCAGCAAGCATATTAATAATCACTGCTAAGCTAATGAATATTTTCTGTGGGCAGTATTTATCACTAAAAACACATTACTCAAAACATTACCTGCTGGCAAGGACAGAAGTTGTTGAATCATGGCGCATACCTAATGATTGATGAGTTGATGAGATTAAAGCCGGTACGGATGCTGGAACAAGATGTGAACACTTTTCCAAACTTCAGCAGAGATTGATGCATCAGAATTACAGCTAGGGTGGACGGGATAGTCTTAAACACACTGCTGCAAAAGCTGCAAGAGCACCTCGACCCAGAAAACCTTCTCGAGGCTTATAATGTGCAAGCACACACATCGAATGTGCCTGAAGTGCCGTGCTATTTCTCCCATGATAACACACTGGCTCCTAACACCTCTGCGGCTCCGGAGAGCAGCGAAGATTTCATACCATGACAGTAAATGAATCTGGCATCTGCATTACAGAGTTGTCATGTGTGTCACCGAGATGTCAAGCATGTAACATGTTAAGCAGCTTATTAGTTTTGCCTCCTCAGTAATGGATTTTACTTTGAATTGGAAAGTGAAATTGTCTGAATAGCCAGTTGGTAAGATTTGTGTCATATTTTGGGAGAAAGCTTCAGGACTTCAGGATAGGTTTGCATGTATATGCACACCTCGCTATGTTCGACGACTGCAGCATAACAGGAAGCTGAATCCAAAGAGACAGGATGTTGGGTATTGTTGTATTGCTTGGAATAGAAAGTACGGAAGGCTTGAAGGAACATGTCTGTAAGTGTTTTTTATATATAGATTTCCCAGGTTCCCCCGATAATGTTCTTTTGGTATATCATAGCACAAAAGAATACATTGAGAAGTTTGTTCAGTGACTTTCAGCTTTAGCCAGAATTTCAAATTATATAATTGTTCATTTTGAAACCAGCAAAGTGTAGAAATGGGAAGACAAAACTGTTGTCATGAGAATTTGTTCTCTTTTGAAAAATTGCCTGCAATGTTCTCTGCAGAGAGCAAAGCTAGTGCACAAGCATCGGTGCTGATTAGACTAGATTTTATCAACATCTGCAAGCAGAAGATGTCAAAACAGTTACAGCATTTCTTTTCACCCTGTGGTTTAAAGATGCAGAAACAATTGTAGCATTTGGTTATACATTGCAAAACCACTCTATGAATATACAGCATATTGTTGGAATATTAATGCAAACACCTCGTAAATAAGATGTCTAATCTAACCTGAACAGCTTGGCTTTGTGTTTTTGTCCTTTGCAAACTTAATATGAATTCATTATTGCCCCTTTAGTGTTTAGAAAGCTGAGAAAGAAAGATATTTAATTGCATCTTCCATCACAGAATTGCAAAACTAACCATGCTCATTTATAATAATTGTAATTTGTGGGCGCTTCTATTTAAAAGAAAAAAATGAGTTGCAATAAAGACTGTTTTTCCTGCTTGTAAAGGCTGTTTGAGGGTGCTGGTGACTGAGGTCAGTGTTTTTCCTGTTTTTCTTCAGCAGGTAGACCCTTTAGGGTACATCTACCACTGACTACTGATATGTGGTGACAGTTGCCCTGCTCTTTAAAGTTTTTTTAAATTTTCATACTGTGGAGAGAGGTCACAGAGAGTGAGCGGGAAAAGAGTCAGGGAAACAAACATGTTCATGTTCTTGAGCCTCCAAGCGTGGACACAAACGTACACCTAAAAGCAGCATTTATGTTGACATTCATGTAGGTTTACCTGCACTGGAAATCCATCAATGACAGGCTTCTGCCACATGGCATTTACTTACATACTTTAAAATCCCAAATAAGTGAAGCACTTATGTGTTGGGCAAAGCTACAGTCTGTATATCAGAATACTTCAAAGTGACCCCTCTTCTGGCCTTGTGTGCACCTTTCTGTTTGGCTGGTACATTTTTCATAAACATCCCCTGGCTGTATGTCTGGTTGCCTAACATAGCTGCATATGTGTTATATAACTGAACCTCCAGAGCAAACAGATGCAAGCACCGCAGCAACAGGTATTACCTTCACCGTGCCAGCATAGAACAATTCCAGATTATAATTCATGAATAATGGATGAGTGTGATTGCACATAAACAAGTCAGGCCTCCCCAAAAGTGGTTTACAATGATAGATGCGCATCTATGCTTCACTGACAAAATTCATGCACTGATCAGTGATCACTGCTTCCATTAAAGCTATTTTAATTTGAACACTTTGCCCTCCTAACCCATCACCCCGCAGGGTTGATAAAGTTCAGAGAAACCTCCAGCTGTGCTGTTTTACCTCTTGTTCCATCAGGGACTCTTAATGATGGTGCCATCATAAATTATTGAGGTTTTTCAAAGAAAAATTATTTCTGATGCAACATACAGTGCTTAACAAATGTATTCACCCAACCCTACACCCAGAAAAATGTTTCAATCACATCTGGTTGAATGTTATGCTTGACTCATTTCTGACTTCTCCGCGGAGTCCATTGTGCCAGCTCAAAAAATGTGAATTCAGCATTTTTTTTTTTTAGTTTTGAAGTTTTTGATAGATTTCTAAAATATTTGTGTTTCCTTGTTTTTTATGACAGTTGCGCTAATACATTGATCAAGCAGTGTACTTATATAGAATCTGACTGATAAACAGCCATGAGAAGGAGGCTTTGCTGTGGTGGGAAACCTCATTTTAAAGGATGAAGGAAAAACTCGCATGTTGTGTCTGCTTTTTTCTACTGGCGTTTTGGTTTGAACACGTAAAGCAGAGAAATTAAACATGAAGAAAGAAAAAAATATTAAGCACAACAAGCAACAAGCAAACTCACATGTGGAGAAACACTTTAAAGTTTTAAAGAGATCTCAATTCTCTCTCTCTCTCTCTCTCTCTCTCTCTCCCAGTTCAGAAATGGGCTGGTTCTCTCGGTGATGTCACCTCGCTCCTGTGTGGACATTTATTCCACACAGTGTGCATCTCCCGTTCGTCTCCATAGAGAAGCGGTTCACCCTAACGCAAGTAGCATTACGCATGACATGGATGCCGCAGGAGCGAGTTTATTCGCGGAGTCTTTGCGGATTGTGAACTCTGTTTCTCTCGCAGTTTTCTCACACAGTCGACATCTGATGTGCGTGTCGGATCTGCTGGAAGGACGTGTGTTAAACAGTTTGCTGTTTCAGGACATCACGTCTGCAGCCTCCGTGTCTTATGTGGGCTGCACTCGATAGTGACCAGGAGCTTTACGCGCAGCCGATCCCCATGCTTTAGCAACACAGCTCAGCGCACCCAGCCGTAGATGTTTCGAAAAAGAACAGGGTGAAATAACAAAGATGATACAAACGGACAGTTTGCAGACAGAATGGATTTAACCCAGCTAAGCCTCTTGGTGGAAAATGTTTCCAACGATGAAAACACCACCGACGCACCGTTCACTCTGCCACACACAGAGGCAGCCACCGCACTCATCATCCTCGTGGTTACAGTGATCATTTCGGTCACAATTGTTGGTAATGTGTTGGTGATTGTAGCGGTTCTTACTAGCCGGGCTCTCCGTGCCCCTCAGAACCTTTTTCTGGTCTCTCTTGCATCGGCGGACATCCTGGTGGCCACACTAGTAATCCCCTTCTCCCTCGTCAACGAGGTAATGGGCTACTGGTACTTTGGAAGTACTTGGTGCGCCTTCTATCTAGCTCTGGATGTGTTGTTCTGCACCTCATCCATCGTGCACCTGTGCGCCATCAGCCTGGACCGATACTGGTCAGTAACAAAGGCGGTTAGCTACAACCTGAAACGGACACCTAAGCGCATCAAGTCCATGATTGCGGTGGTGTGGATAATATCTGCTATCATCTCCTTCCCTCCTCTCCTCATGACCAAACACGATGAACGGGAGTGCCTGCTGAATGATGAAACCTGGTACATCCTCTCATCCTGCCTGGTCTCCTTTTTCGCTCCCGGTCTCATCATGATTCTGGTATATTGTAAGATTTATAAAGTTGCCAAGCAGCGCTCCTCCACCGTGTTCGTGGCTAAGAATGGCCTGGAGAGGCAGCCCTCTCAGTCAGAGACCTGTTTTGTCAGGAAGGACCGGTTCGAAATGGAGAGCCCTAGCAGTCAAAGCTCCGGCAGCCATCCGCAAAAGCAAGGGGAGCTGGACGACATCGACCTGGAGGAGAGCTGCTGTGCGTCGGATACGAAACCCCGACACCATCGCTTCACCAAGCGAAGGAAAGTCGAGGGATCGGACAGTTGCCCACCCCAGAGCTGCCGACTGTCCTGGGCTTCAGCCCGGGCGTTACAGCTTTACCCGGAGCAGAAGAACCCAGCTGGGCGACAACAGCTGGCCGCAGCCAACAAGACCAAAGTGGCCCAGATGCGGGAGAAGCGCTTCACCTTCGTCTTGGCGGTAGTGATGGGGGTGTTTGTGCTCTGCTGGTTCCCCTTCTTCTTTACTTACAGCCTGCATGCTATCTGCAGAGAGAGCTGCTACATCCCCGCCGCACTTTTCAACCTTTTCTTTTGGATTGGCTACTGCAACAGTTCTGTAAACCCCATAATCTACACCATTTTCAACAGGGATTTCAGAAAAGCTTTTAAGAAAATCATATGCAGGACTTCAAAACGCACATGAAAGGTTGAAAAATAATTTGCTGGCTCTCAAAAACATTGGGAAGAAATTATAGTATTATAACTTATTGCTCTTGGCTGACTATTCTACTACTCCATCATTTAAATGTAATGTTTAGCATATGAAAAAATATCCAGTGTTATGTACACATTAAATTGTCTATAATTGAAATAAATCATTATATATACTCGACCATTCCTGCAGCAAGCCCAGATATTTCCGGGTAAGGTGAAGTCATGGTCACTTCTGTTGCTGGACTCTGAGTGTTGGCAGCTGGTCACTGTGGGTGCCTAGATAAATAGAAGATTAATCTCCAGTGTCTATAAGCGTGGAGATTTGGACTTTTCTGTGCTATAGAAGAGAAAAAAAGAGCTGAATGCTGCATGGATGAAATGTTTGGCATTATTTCAGGTAATTCGTGTAGCTTTCTGTGCTTGCGGCAGTTAAAGGTACAGCAAGGCTATCGGCTGTTTCTTATCAGTGAACCCCTAAACTTATGTAAGAGTCTAATCTCACACCCCCGCCATGCTATCACACCACCTCAGGACCAGAACAATGGCCGAGCTGAGGCCTGGATTTGCAGAATTGATTGCACACGTCTCTGTATTTCATTTCCCTGCAACGGCTTAACATTTTGTCATTAAATATTTTAAGATGCTGTTAAACATGCCGTGCCAACTTACTATATATATCTTTTTTAGTCTTAGACAAAAGCCTTCTTGGGGGTTAAGTAAGTTTGACATATTCTTGAATAAACAGAAGAAGAACACTCTCAAAATAACAAAAGCAAAAACATTCCTGATAAGATCTCGGCACTGGTGGACATTAATCCCCTGTGAACTCCCTTTGGTTAAAAAAGAGAGTTTAATACCTATAAGTCAGGCCTCACACTGTGATGCTAAGCTTTATAAAGCTGTTAGATTACCACTTTCCTCATATAGTGAAGAATCTGCAGAAGAAATCATTCATAAGGGACAATTCTTCAGTATGCGGGAAAAAAATGATTAAGGGATTGGTACAACTCTCATACATAGGATGGGAGTGTTATTAGAAGACTATATTTGAACTTCCCAGCACTGTTTTCCATACAACATCAGACTGTGGTCGGTTGTTGATGCATGTGGGATACAACGTGTATGTCATATGGTGAATATATCATGAAGGACCGCGCTTTACGGGGGTGCTGAGTTTAAATACACTATTTATATCCTCTTAGGAATGTCTTCAAAGCACCCCTACTGCTCACTGGCCCCTCGCCAAAGATAATCACCCTGTCTGAGGGATGTCAAGCTGGAAAAGAGAAAAAAAATGAAAGCACTTTTGGTGAAGTGTGCTCACATTCATGAGGGTATTGTTAAAATACTGTCAGGAGAAACAAGGTTGAAGATGGCTGCATATTTTCTTTTCTCTTAATGTGAACCACCGTTTTATTTATGTAGTGAATCAGAAAGTCCGAGAGGAGTGTTGTTAGCGCGAGGAAACTTTATCTCCTAGGGATTCACAAACTCTTGAAAGAAATTAAACGTCTGAGTCAAGTCGCACTCGTAAGAGTCTGCGTAATTAGCTTTGTGTCTTCATCACATTTAGCAGGATGCGATTGATGCTTATTTATCTGTGACTTAATGGGACGTCGCTGTACACATGTTACATGTAACCTGATTTCTCCAGAGGACAAAACTACAAGTTCATTTTTCATTACCTTGAAATGAAACACTCCTATTTAAATTATTTGCTGATAGTAAACTGATTCGAGGCTGACAAGACACCCAACTCCCTTGTTAAATTACACTTCCCAATTCAATTGTCTTTGTAATCAGCTGCTCAACTGCAGCAGGATTGGGGCACAATACTTTTAATTAGCTGTAGTGTTTTCTGACGCTTTCATGTGCACTTCCTCCAGGCAAGTCTCTTCAAACGTCAGCACAGCTCTGTTAAATCTTTTGAAAGCGAGCGCTTGCAATATTACATTACAGTGCTGTTATTTTCCTTTGGTGACCCGGGAGGAAAGTATGACAAAGCAAAACACGGAGAATTCTCACAGTCCTTCACCAGTCGTCGCATAAATGCTCTGATAGCTCAACTTTTATTCAAAACCAAGCTGGTGCTGGCTTTTTGTGTTTTGCAGATTTGAAGCTCTACAGTCTGCACAACAATCCACAAACTCTTTTCCTTATCCCAGAATGTAAACAAAGTTGGCGACTGGCTCAGGAAGGGAAGCAGAGCTGCAGTGACCCTTGACCTCCTAAACTCTCTTCTAAAGACTTAATGAGAGCAACAGAACAACTGGACAGAGCCAAAACATTTCCTGATGTGGACTGTTGACAAAATAAAGCCACACTCGAGCCTCTTAATAGGGGAAGAAGAGTGAAGATTTGGAGTTTGTAAAAACATTTTTTAGAGCCAGAAAATTTTGCAAGTTTATTTGCAGTCCTAATAGTCAGAGAAGAGACAGTTATGAATATTTCAAGATAGGTGCGCCGCAGTGAAAAGTGAGCCTCTTAGGAAAAGGGAGAGAGTGGAGAAGGGAGCAGTTGCTTCTTGTCGTCTGCTACATTACCTTGTTTATCACACAACGGAGCATCTGCAGGTAATTGCTTTTTTCAATTGTCTCTAACAAGATAAGGATTGGAGGCAAGTGAGGCCAAATTTCAACTCAGTCTGAGGAAGCTGTGTATCCAGAGAAGGAGAACTCAGTTTGTCATTAGTATAAATCAGCTGGTGTCATGTCTGAGCGAGGGTGGAACTGGGCTCATGTCTCCAGGGTGTTCTAATTTATCGCCCCGCTCAACGCAACCACTATGTGACTTGAGTTGACAATATAAATCACACCGGTGCAGTACTAATTTAAAGATGACAGTGGGATTATTGGTGTTTGAGAGCAGATTTTACTAACTGAATCCCAGTGACTTTCATATTGCATTTTAAGGTATTTACTATGAAAACAATGTTTTACTATGTTTTGTTTTGTTTTCCTAGAGATTTGGATATTAAAATGTTATTGTGCATTTCCCTTCACTGTGGTGAACACGGGAACTGTTTAGATTGAGTCAGTCCAGCAAACACTGTCCCTGCTGCTGTGGAAACTCTGTAGCACGGCGAGTCTGCTGCTAAATCTGCATAAATTATCCTGAAATGACACAATTTACTCCAATTTGAATAACAATACAGTGGCTGGAAGTTTAAGAAAGTGGAATGGATCACTGGTTTTAAAATTGTCTTATGATTCATCGTCTGCTTTATTCCTTTAATGCTCAACAAATAAAGAATGTGTTTAAACAAAGAGAAATATGTAAGCCATGTAATTAGTCATAACTGATACGATGTCGCTCATTTGGACTGAACGTTTACATCATGCTCGGTGGCTGTAACTCCTTAAAACAAAACTATGTTTCCCCTTGTATGTTCTCATACAGAAAAAAAACATGTCTGAGGGGTGACTAATGACTTGGACTGTGCTGGAAATGTTTTAGTCCCCATAGACCCAACTAGGATACTTAATCTGAGTTATCTCTGCTCTGCTACCTGCCTTATTATTTGTTATCCAGGATGAAGTACAAAAATAGTTCCAAAAGTAATGTGTAATCATTCTAGGAGAGAACTGAAGTTTACCTCCATTTAACTCCAAACTATCTCTGATTTAAATGTTTGGTAGTGATGATGTAATAATGATGTAATAAGGTGGAGAAAAAAAGGTAATAATATTTATTGCCCACTTATATAAATTTCAGTGAAATATCACTCAGGTATGACCATAGTTGACACATTACTTGGTTATTACTTTCGCAGAGTGGTAATAACTTGTTATTACCATATTACTACCCCCACAGAGCCGTAATAGAAAGTGATATTTAAGTAACTGACTCTTCATCACTACATCCAGAACATTCAGGGACATTTGCACCTCTCTGAGTTTATATTCATGAATTCCTCCAGAACTACAGAAGGTCTAAAATATTGCACTCTCCGGATAGAAAGTGGACAACAAGGCCTTCTGAATGCTGTGTTGCTGCTAACTGGCTTTACACATCAGTGAGTGAGAGATACTGCATCCATCCGTGCACAGTGTCTCATAAATTGCACACGACTCCTGAGAGATTAAATCTTTTTATCCTCAGACAATATTTAAACTCAAACAAAACATTTGTGCAGCTGCTTCATTTGGGGAAATCTCTGCTACATTTCTCTCACAATCTGGACTGTTGTTAACACGCTCCAGTGCTTTCCGTCACTCCTGTGATGAGGCAGATTACTCGGGCTGATTATGCATTCTGCTGGACGACGGTGCATCTCTGCCAACTGATTATTATCTATTTCTATCATCACCGGTAAACATACATAAGACAAACACACTCTCAGCTCTCTGCCAGGCGCTCGTCCGTTTCACACATACGGGGAGAGTAAGTAAAGCATTAAGAGGATGTTTGTGACCTGCGATAGCCTACATAGTCTTTAAAGCCTGTGATAGCCCAGATAGGATCTTTGACCTTTAAAACAGGAAATGAACGGGACCTGCTGTTAAGCAAAGGTATGTCACTGTCACACAACAGGTGCACTGTACACTGAATGTCATTAGTTCACTTTTAAACAACACCTAACTCACTGCTAATTAAAATAACTATAGTCTGAAACACAGCGACCTCCCTGCCTTTTAACCCCTTTATATTTCACCAACCATCCACATTCATAAAAGCACACATGAAACCATTTTTTCTTTTCAAGACTTGTTTTATCAAAGTATGAAGCACTAGTAGGGGTCGCTTCCTGCAGTGTTTTTCTAAGTTGAAACAATTTTTGTGGCGGCACCTGCAGCAATAACACTGTGCTAACTAATATTTGTATCAAAGGGAGGATGAATATTAGAAATAATGAAAATGGGAGTTACTATAAAGAGCCTTACATGCACATAAATGAAGTCTGTGTTATTTTCTCAGGCAGGAGGGATCGGCTCTGCTGTTTTTCACCACCGACAGCAACAACAAGACTTCGGCGCATACTCTCTTCTTCCCCAGTCTAAATGGATATGAAGGAAGGGTGTAAATGCTGATGATTAAGAGTTCACATGCATGTTTTTCTTTTTTTTCCTCCAACCATGGATAAAAAACAGATAATGTAACACTGCACAGCAGGAGGTGATTTAATCCAGCAGACGTGGAGCTGGGTTTATGATTCTTCTCTGTCTCTAAAGGTTTATAAAACGTGTCTCCAAACTGTGCATCTGTGATGATGCCGAGGGCGACAAGAAAACAACTACAGGGAAAGCAACTCAGTGTTTCAGACTAGTTATTAGTAAGATGGCTACTTAAAAGTTTAATTAATTTGATGATAAAAGAACAGTAATAGCCAAGGAAACCAGTTCAGCTAAAGACCCATCACCATTTTTTTCTTTTACTGAAGATATTAAATAAGTGGCCAATAAAAGCCATTTTTAAGAACGTCTTCAACAATTGCATTTAGTTCTTGAATGACTTACTTCTTCAGAAGTGGTAATACATCAGCACAAGTAACTCACCAAGGCTGCTTTTGCTCAGTGTACAGATGTGTGCAGTGATCATGAAAGATTTCTTTTGGTGTCGAGCATATCAAACACACCCTTCAAAAAATCACATGCATGCGACAGGCTTGTGCTTGCAATACCCTGGTGCAGGCTCTCAGCTCACCTAATCCCATAAGAGATAGGGTGTTTTTTTCACTTTCTTAAGCTACAGTAAGAAGAGGATAACATGCTTTTACTCCTGTCCCTAAAAGGATCAAATTCACATAGCCTTGTCCATAATATTTGATATTTCAGGGGTTTAAAGAGAGAAAATAGAGAAGGAATTTAGCAAAACTTGTTTTATCTTTAAGAAAGAAATGAAAATCCATTAAAGCATTAAAGCGGCATTTATCAGCATTTTAATTATAATGTAAAAAGATCTCAAAAAGAAAATGACTATCGTGTGACTGTATAGTTTCCCGGCGCCTGAAGGAGAATTATTGTTTTGGTTTTTGATGATATTCTTTCATCCGCCTTGTATGGTACGGCGTCAACACCAAACATCAGATAAATTTAAACTACTCGGAGATTGATGAAACCAGATTAGCATTTAGCAGCTAAGGACATGAATATTTCCCCAAAGAAATGACACCAAAACACAGCTGGAAGCTGGGTAAAAATTGGACTTTGATTCATCAAATGGTCAGCAACAACAACTCCAAATAGTTGATAATGTTGCATCATGGCTGCTGGGTAGTTTGAGAAGTGTTGCCAGTACATTTATCAGAACAGTTTTATATAATAACAACACATGAGAGCTTTTCTTACATCACCTTTTCGCTCTGCCCCCAAGAAACCAAATAATGAAGGTTTAACTATTCAGATTATTACAACCTCAATTCTAAATAAAACTGGGATGTTGTATAAAACATAAGTAAAAACAGAATGCAATCATTTGGAAATATCATAAACCCATATTTTATTCATAACAGAACATAGAAAATATGTAAAATATTGAAACTGAGAAAAAATATAAATTTATGAATAAAATTAGATCATTTTAAATTTGAAGAGACATATCTCAAAAGATGGCAATGTTTACCACTCAACGCTTCATTTACCGTGAGTGTGGGAACCATCTGGGAACTGTGGGAACCAGTTGCTGGAATGGCCATTCTTGTCTGATATAGGATTCTAGCTAACAGCTAACAGTCCTGGGTCGCCTTCTTGTATTTTTCATTTCACAATGCTTCAGGTGTTTTCAGTTGGTGAAATGTCTGGACTGCAGGGAGGCCAGTTCACCATCCAGACTTTTCTACTCTGCAGCAGTGTTTTATATGTATGTGGTTTAGCTTTGCATTGCTAAAATATACAAGGCCTTCTTTAAAAAGATGACATCCAGATAGGAGAATATCTTGGATGTCTTGGTTTAAACCCTCTATATAGAATTCAGCACTCTTGATATGCTTCCAGAAGTGCGAGCTGCCAATTTCAGAGGCACTAATGCACCCCATACCATCAGAAATGCAGACTTTTGAACTCTGTACTAATAATAAGCAAATAAGCTAAAAGACTCATTTCGATTTGTCTGACCACAAAACAGTTTTCCACTTTCCCCCAGTCCATTTTAAATAAGCTTTGGCTTAAAATCATGTTAACTAATTGCGTCTTCTTTGCATCTTAGAGCTTTAACCTGCATTTGTAGAATGAAAAGCAAATTGTGCTCACAGAAAATGATTTCAGGAAGTGTTCCTGAGCACATGCGGCGATCACTATGACCGAATCATGCAGTGCTGCCTGAGTGCCAGAGGCATCTTGTTTTCAGCCTTGTCACACACAGAGATTTCCTCAGATTCTGATGATATTAAATACTATAGAAGCTTCTCAAAGTCTTCACAATTGTATTTTTAAATTGTTCTACTATTTGTAGACAGTTTGGTTGCAGGTTGGTGAACTTCTGCCATCTTTAACTCTGAGAAATTCTACTATCCCCAAAATGGTCTTTTTTTAATATCCAATCATGTTACTGACATTTTGCCAGTTCACCCGATTAGATTAAAAATGTTGATAAATGAGATAATAACGTCTAAAGTTTAAATCTTTGGCATGTTTTCTATGACAGATTGTGGATAAAATGTGGATGTATCATATTTGGAAATTGTTGCATTCTGTTTTTAATCCAAATTTTACACAACATCACATTTCTGGGGAATTGGAGTTATATTTTAGGTCCAGGTTATTCAGCAACTAGTTTATTCCTGATAAAATAATCATTTTATAGCAAAGTGAATTAGCCTTTTATTTAGAGAAGTACTTTCGATGTCTGAGGCAAACACCCCTGACTGAGAGATTGTGGATTATGAATAGTATGATGAAGATCCTGCTGTTCAGAGAGGAAGTGAAGGAAGTTGTGGGAAGGGTGGAAGAGGGGTGTTTTACCCTTGACCTCAGTCCCTGTGGCCAAGAACTGAAGCAGTACTAATGAGGCCACACGCTCATTCCACAAGACAATCACCCAGAAGAATTTGGATGTTATGCATCTGTTTCATAAACTTATTTATCATGCTGTGCATTGAGAGTCAAGTCCACTGTGCAGATTGTGTGTTATTTTAACAATTCTAATCCAAGATTGTGGAACCCATCACTCCCCGAGGGGTAAGAAGTCACTTGGGTCATTTAAATACAACCTGCAACCTCTCCAACAGCAACCAAGCGTAGGATTTACAGTCATTTTCTTTTCCATTCTTTTATCTCATTCCCTGATGACGTTGGTCACCGTTCCCAAGCTGGAGCTAGAGTATAAAAACTGAAGCTAGATAGACAATTTAGTAAAATTCAGAAATTCTAAGAAAAGCAGGAAGTAATAACTCAAAGCTAGAAGCTGATTGAAGGCGATGGCTGAAGAGAGCACAGCTGCAAAAGATAGCAGCCGCTCGTACGTAATGGAGATTGTCACAATTCCACTGTGGCATCAAAATAAGGGCAGGGGAAAAATGCAGGAGTAATGAAACGTTACTCTGAGGAAATAGACCAATGTCCCGCTGTGAAAACAAGGCAAAACAGTCCAAACAAGGGGACTGTTTATTTCCATGACATTTGACTTGCTCCCCTGCATCGATTCGCCTCCATCTCCCTTTGCTTATTACTATGTTCATCTATCTGCCTTGCAAAATAAAGTTCATATTCCAGGACCTTTTTACTGTATTGGAAGAAAGATAAATGGAATTTATTGTAAGCATCAAGAGTTTGGACGTGTGAGAACACAGGAAAAAACTGTTAGTTCTTTTGCACTTTACGCTCCACTCTCACTTGGAAATATATCATCTCGTGCATTAACATTTCTTAAAAGAAAAGTCACACAACAGCACCGAAATTCAAAAGCAACGCTCTTATTGCTCATAACTATTTTGTCAAGAAGTGCACGCCATACTGAATAGGAAGCCTTTCATGGAATTTTAACTCTGACCCAGACTTCACTTTTATCAGGGTGTAGATGATGAGATTTATCACCTCACGCTTGGCAAGCTCTCCGAGAGGAAATTCATCTTTAAAAATAACCACCACTCCAGCTCAAGAGGTAAACTTCCAGCCTATAGATATCTGGTATTTGAGAGCTATGTAGGGAATTCCCAGATGAACAGCAGCTCATTAATGGACTTTGGAAAATGTGATTGTGTATTACTAGGGGTAATTTTTCAGGTGTTACCTGCGACTGAGTGTTGAATGCAGGAGAAGATGCGCATACGTTTATGGTTATCTCTCTTTGGAGTTTGGTTTGGCAGGGAATCAGTCTTTCCCGATTCACTGGAAATGCAGCCTGAATGCAAACAACAACAAAGTATCATAGCTCATGTCTTTTTAATATATGGTGAGCTCGGGATTACAATTTGCTGCTTGGATTTCCTTTTTTAATAGAAAAGTTGCTTGTTGGATATATAAAAAACACAAGTTTTTTCAGTGACACCACAAACCTCAGTGTCTATTACAATAGTAGTGAAAAGTTTTTCTCTGAGCATGAATGAAACTATCCACACTTACAGGGCCAGTGGGCTTATATTAAATTTATCTGACAACAATAACACCTGGTAAATTTGGAGGCCATGTGTTGACACTGACCTCAATATCATATGTGCTCTCCAATTTTGGATTCATTCCAGCAAAGTGGGTCAGACAAAAACTGAACTTCAGCAGCACCGGTATCAAAGTAGGACGCAGCGTGTGGTTTCAGTAACCTCACTTCACCTGTCCACTAGATGTTGTCATCAAGTTTTCCTGCTCTTGCTGCTCACCTGTCTGCACATCGTGAGCTCAGTGGGTTTTTAATACATAATAAATACATCACTAAATATAACTAAAGAAGTTACAAAATAGAAGTACATCCATGCGTGTGAGTTCACAGCAGACGCTTTGACTGCTTTAAATAAGGTTAATGATGGAATTAAAAACATCTGGGCTTTATTCAAATCCTCTGCTTACTATGGTGAATCAGCAGGTTTGTAATACAGCTCAAAATCTTACCTGTGTATCTCATACACTGCGTAGTTGTTGACCTAGGCAGTCATATACTGTTTCCCATCTATCTGCTGTGAGGAGAAAAAAGAGCTATTGCATAACATATGGATTTTGTTATGTGCTGGGATTTCCTGTTGAGCATAAGACTCTCCAGACATTTCAATCATGCAGAGGCTCGGCTGTTTTTCCACCAAGGGACCAGTTTTTCAAAAATTTATGAGACATTATTTGAAGGCTCCTAGTGAACTGGTGAGTACTATAAACTCACCAGCCAATTTATTAGAGGCTTGGTTGGACTCCCTTTTTCCTTAATTTTTTGTGGCAGACACGAGGCGTTGGAAATATCCTCTAAGGGCCCAAAAAATGTCAAAAAACTCCTCTATTGGGCTGTTGTGACAATGGAGACAATGCGAATTCTTACATTTGCCTTTTTACTGGTTAAATGGTATCCACATTGCTTTCTTCACTGCTTGAACCTGTCCTGAACTTGAAGATTTTTTAAGTCACGTCTTATCTGCCCATTTTGCTGTCCTATTTGTCCACAGGTACAGTCTAGAATTTAAGTAGCTAAAGTCTTTTTTAACCACGAAATGTCTGAGAAGTCAACTTTAGAGTCCTGACCTAACCCGCTAAAAATTGAGTGTTCTGCCGGGGTCATGGTTTTGTTAAACTCTAAAGATTTTATTTCTTTGCTCAATATTTCTTCTGCGGCAGTGTCAGCACACAGATGTTCAGTGTAACACCGCAGGTCTACACTGTAGAGAATTATTAATCTTTGAGGCCCCTGTATCTCTTTACTTTTGCTGTTATCCTATCTAAAAACAGTCCTATCATTCAGACAAAGCAGACATAAGCCCGTGGCATTTTAAATTTAAGTTGGTAATGGGCCGAAAAATGCTATTTTAGATTAACCATATTGGATAAAATGGTACATTGCACATTCGTAATTATAGTTGAGACCTATGTCGGGGTATCAGTGATGTGCCACGGGACAATTAGGCTCATACGGTGTCAAAGAGTATTGATTCAAGAGTATGCAGAAGTCTGTTAACCTCTCATTAGCACAAAGCCCCACATCAGTGTCACACAGACAGACCCACATGCACATTAGCCACAGCCAATGCAAAACACTGTCATTTAAAATAGGGAGAAACTAAGAGGAAGACGTGGCTCATCTGTATGCGTGTGTATATTGGCACATTTGTAGTTATGCATGTTATATATGTATGTTCATCTGTTATATGTGTGCTTACATAACCCAGGAAGCCAGTGCAACTCCCAAGTGTCTCTGGTTGTTCCTTGGATAGTTTTTAGTCCTCCTTTTTTATGCATTTGATGAGATGGAAAGTAAGATAGGATGAACTTTAAGCAGTCCCATGACTCGCACATGTGTAGGATTAATGAACCACATGTGTGTGTTCTTGTATCCATATTTGTACATGTGTGGATGCATGTTGTTACAAGGACGAGCCCTCCAGCCTGCGTTATTACCATGTGGATTAGTGTTTGTTTTACCTCCCAAGGGAGCGCACGCAGTTGTTTTCAGTTAATTAAGACAAACTACCTGCAGTCGTAGCCTCAGGACTTGGATAAAATCAAATATCAACAAAGTGAACTAATGCATAACACATACATAAGCATGAAGGGACTACAGTTAATGTCAGATCACAGCTTGGTGTCCAGTTACTGCAATTTATGTACATTTTTCAGCATGTGGTCTCGGGAGATGTGTCGTGGTGTAATTAAAAGCTGGGCTTTTAAAGCAGCTTTTAAAATGTCAGCAATACATCAAAACTTTAGATTTCATGACAGAAAGAGATTCAAAGTACACACCCTGTTGTTCATCCAATTGCACACAGCACAAATGATCTGTGTGAGGCCTTCCAGCACAGGTAAGACACGGGTGACAATAAACTTGTTGCGTTATTGTTTTATGTAGTGTAAGTGCTATGTTGGCTGCTAAATGAGTGGGCAGTATTTTTGCTGCTACTGGGAACGAAGCTCCTGGAAGGGGGAACAGGTGCTGGGAGGGGACAGCCTGCGCGCCTCGATTAACAAGCAGATGGTGGAATAGGGTTTATCCTGGGCCAGAGAGCGGATTGTGAAAAAGAGAAGAGAAATAGTGAGAGAAATGGGGTTGGCGACACACTCAGACACCTAGACAGGTAAACAAGCAGGAGTAACCTAGGAGGAGAGACACGTAGGAAGGATTAAATGACAAATGAACCGATACCAGTCAGATGATGAGTGAGAGGATGTGAGAGGATAGGAATACATTTATGTCTATGTAACGTATCTGGGCAGTCATATGATGTTTACAGATGATGCCTCCTGTAATTTATGCAACTTTTGAACACGGAAACTTTTGCATATGCTGACTCTGAACTTTTCTGATTCGTCTGGCATCACCAACATGTCAAACTTTTAATTTATTCTCTAATTTGGTTTATGACCCCATACCCAGAAAGCTCATTAGTTCCATTAGCCCCACAAGTACTTTGTCTCTTTTGGCACATACCACCATGCTGACATGCGGCATTAAAATGGTGAAAAAGATGTGGAGGGAAATGCAAGTGGAGTCCCACTCTAAGGTACAATCACAGAAAATGTGAAAACAGTTGTGGTACCTCATCAGCGGGCCTGTCTCAGCAGTGCTTTGCACAAGTCGTATTTCTTCCCTGCATCTGACTTATGATTTTTGAACTTTCAAAAGGCTTAATCGGTTGTTTTCCTAAAGCTTCACCGCTGTGCTTGTTTTATCAAAATCTCACCAGCGGAGTCTCGGATATGATGCCGATTTTAAGAATATGATGAATATGACCTTTGGATAATTAAAGGAAGCTGATTTTGATGTTTGTCAAACATCATTTATAGATTCTCACCTTTAATTATTGTGTTCCCACTGGGACAAAAACTTTCTCTCCTTCTGTTTGTGCTTCTTGGTTTATTATCTCGCATTATTCACAGTGAATGTCAGAAATTTCAGTTCATGCTAAAATGATGGCTCATCTGTCAGACTGACAATCCTAACACCCAGATCTCGCTACTGTTTTGGTTAAAAATCAAAGGTGTCTGATAATTTTCTCAAAGTTTTCTCAAAGTGTAACGAAAAAAAGTACATGTTCTGCACTTGTAAGGATATTCCTGTGTGTTTACACTCAACATGACCATTCAGAGCACACCGAACTCGTCAGCTCCTCTGAGTGGATTTTCTTTTACATGTCATCCTGTTCATTACAGCTCGAGGTGAGGATTTGTGTCACAGTGGCTTATTACAATGATGTGTCCCTGTGCTATGGCTATGAATTATGCAATACTCAAATAGCTTAGAGTAGAATATGTGACTGTGACAGCACTGTAGAAATATGTGGCATTTTATTTCCAGTACCCCCTATTCTGTTCAAAATCCTCCAACAGCGATGCTGTTTACAGCTTGAGGACCTCATCGGGACTGGAGTGTCGTTTTGATGATGAAATTTATTGAAAAAAAAACATGGTGGGAAAAGTGGAACCATGGGCCATCTGACCCAGCACCCCACTTACACACACACACTTACCTCCATTTAAATTTACAGTTTAAGACCAATGTCTCTGTTGTGGTATTCACAGGCAGTTTATACAGAGAGAGAAGGCAACAGATTGAAGATAGTGCTAAAATAATTCAGAACTATCATGCACAAGGGTTCAATCCTGCCATCCCACCTCCTCAAAATGTCGCTGCTTCTCCAGAGTAAAAATAAATAAAGAGACACACAAACTGTTAGCCCTGGAGGGAAAAAAGAATAGATGTGAAATCTCTGTCAGCAAGCCAAGGTAGGCCTGCTTTTATTGCAGCTGAACATGAAAAACATTGAGATTGACTGGTTAGCACAATGTTAATCAGCTGGGGGATGGAGCTTAATCAATGGGCTCACCTGCTGTAGCGTTTAGTTGGATGGAATTTATGAATTCTCTTCAGCTCAAATAAATGCTGTGATTGTATAAACCACTTAACCAAGTTCTGAGAGCCAAAGCATCTGAAAGCAAATGCACAGAAGGGTATGACTGTGATGCAGGTCGAGTGCTGAACGAAGGTTACTCGGGAAGAGCATTTCTTTTAAAAGAGACAAAGTTAGCATCTGTAAATAAACAATGGAGAAATCCTACGGAAGAGGATTAGGGCCACTAGAAAAAAAAAGAATTCTTTTTTTTCTTCCAGTGGCCCTAATCCTCCTCCGTACTAGTCTACTCTGGTGTAGAAGGAGACTTTCAAAGATAAAACCCCACCCCCATCACACCGTTTGCCTAATTGTAACAACCATCTTGCTTCAGAGCAACCACCGCTCCTGGTAACCTAACCAGCACCACCCTGCAAGCCAAATTGGCAATTAGCTGATGAACATTTAACGGATAAAAAGTCACATAATTCCCTCAGGAATTGGTTGACAGAGGACCAGAGCTAAAAGTAGTCCACATATTGAGCAAAAGGTCAAGCTTATTACATCAAGTGAATGCTAGTGTTTCTCCTAATTGCTAGGTATGTAAATAAACAAGTGTATGGGCCTCAGCAGCAGGAATAGACACACAAATACCAATTCACAGTGTGGCCATGATCCATGTCAAACAACTCAAATCCATTCACTTTTTTTTGTATTTAGTTTTATATTTTAAATTGAATTTAAATAAAAAAATTAATAAAAAAAAAAATGAAGAATTAAAAGAACATAATCTTATTTGTCTTCTATAAAAGAGACTTTCTCTTTTTCTTGAGCATAAAATTTGCCCAAACTTCTGTGTTTCCCTTTCATTTCCACCTCTCTATCCTCTCGTACCTCCTCATTCAAAAACACACAACCGTCGCCGCACTGAAACATCTGCGTTCAATTAGCAGGAAGCTTTCAGTGGCAGCGCGCGTTATCGGAACTCCAAAGTTCAAGAGCAGCTAAACGTCTGCAGCGCATCTGTCTTCAAGCATGTTTTTACTGTGAGAGAGCACTTTAATCTAAAACACACAACCTGCTCCGTCTCTGTGCTGCATAATGAAGTCTGGTTTTCATAAAGTGTACGTGCAGTCTAGTCACAGTTAAGGAGAGTGTTAAATGGAGTAAAACATAACACGACATGAACTTTTTCAGTGCGGACATCGTTCTGCTCTCTGGGTATTAAAAGTCTTGCCTTTGGTCTCTTGTGTGCTGAGTTACAGGATCCTCAACTGGCTCTCGGACAGGAATTCTCATCAGGTCTAAGCTGTCTCCAAATATTCCTGTGAATTAATTATTCTGTTCAATACTATATAAGGAAGTAAGCGTTCCAAATTTGGAGCCAATAGATGATGTTGGCTACGCCGGCTGTTTTTTCTCATTCTTTCCAACTAAACATGTACTTATTCCCTGATGTAAGCTTTAGCTCTCTTAACTTACTATAGAAAAGGTTGTAATTGTTGTTTTCATGCCGAGACCCCTGTTACTAGAACAACACTGTTTGTCTCCCAACACAACAAACAGTGATTGTAACATATCACTATCACAACAAAGTGTGATTTTGACTGATGTAACTCAGCTATCAGGGACAATAATTAAAGCAAAAATGAGCTCAGCTGGAGAAATGTAAACACACCAGAAACACCTGGACACACAGGCAGCAATCCATTAAGTGTTTTCGAACACTCCACACCCTAATGCAATTTAAGTGGGTAGGCATATTTAATAGATGTAAATACTAGTGAAATTCAACTATTTCTTCCAAATTACTTAAACGTTTAGACTTTATTAACTTACTGCTAAACATACTATCTTATTGTTAGTTTTTAAGCTTTTAATATTATCACTTTCTTTGTGTTCAATTACATTTTATTTATATAGCACCAATTCACAGCAGCAGTCAAGTCAATGTGCTTTATAGTGTAAGGTAAAGACCTTATAATAGCTGACAACAATCAGACTACTTGCTTTGAGCAAGTACTTGGTGACAGTGGGAAGGAAAAACTCCCTTTTAACAGGAAGAAACCTCCAGTAAAACCAGGCTCAGGGAGGGGCAGCCATCTGACATGAGTGGTTGGAGGGGAGGGGAGCGAGACAGGGCAAAAGACATGTTGTGGAAGAGAGCCAGAGATTAATAATAACAGAGAGTGAAAAGAGGTGAGTAAAGAAGAAGTGATTAGCCAATATATGCATATATATAAGTCCCATCTTTTCTGTTTACATACAAATACTACACAATTTGGGTGTACACAGAATTATATTTATTCATTTTTATTTGTCATGACAAATTTTCAGAGTTTCCGATGTTAGGAGTCAATAAGAGTCAGTTGTACAGACAAACAAACAAACAAAATACATTATTTATTACACTCAGTCTGTCATAACATATCATCTGAACAAAGAATTATAAGCCATTATATTCAGCATTACTAAGAAAAGATCATTAAGATCATAGATGTAGTTTATAAGAAGCTCTTCAGCTCATCAAATCTGAAAAATAAACCAAGTACATTAAAAACTGTATTTCAGTGAATTCATAAACATGTCGGTCTCTCTGCATCGACAGTAGAGCCTGTAAATCAGCTTTTCTCTGCTTGTTGGCCGTCGCAGTGGAAATGAACAGAGCCACAAAGCAGCAGGTTCAGCAGACTGGAGCAGAGAGGAGCTTACATCAGGGCACAGACCTTCTCTTACTGAGAGCGCTCCCACATGGACATGATAATACAACTGCAGCTACTGTCTGGTGTCAGTGTGCGCAGTTCATACAGTTCAGAGGGGCACGGGTGGATATGTGTACAGTGTGTGCCATGGGAAAAATATAAATTATTGCCTCTTGGCTTCCTCTGAGGTTAAAGGGAGCTGTTTTGCTCAGGGCCATCAAGAGTGAGTCATAGCTCACCACAATATTTTAAACAAGCAAAGCAAAAAACAACAAGAGATGATCTTTGGTGGTTTGTTAATGAATCAAACTTTCATAATGTTTAAAATAGTTGAGAAATCACAGCCAAAGCTGTAGAAATGCTTATTCTTAAATGCTTTGCCTGATCTTAATAAAATTGTATGAAAGATTGGAAATGCCTCCATCACTTATTCAGCTAGCTAATATTAGCTCACTTGCTACCTACCGTAGCAGCTACCTACTTAACCCTAGCTTACATCCTTAGCTTATATACATATATAGGCTATATCATTTTCGCTGTGGTCACTGAGCTCCCTCAGCTGAATTCTCCTGACATCCTTTTACATGTCTTTACATTTTAAGTAAAATTAAGGCATGTAGTGTGGTAATGACCGGGCTAGCAATTGTCTATAATCTATAATCAACAGGTTTAAGTTTATTATTCAATTAGCAGTAGCTTAGCACAGCTGCAGCAAGCATAGCAGCATTTCTGTGGAGGACTTTCAAACACACAACCTCTTATGAGCTAAATGTAGGTCATTCATGCATGATCCTTTGTTGTACCCCATCCCAGCTTTTTTGAGACATGTTACTGGCACGAAATTCAAAATTTTTCATAAAATAATGACATTTCTTTTTCAAAATTTGATGTTTTTTTTTAAAATAATCTATGGTGAACAAAACAAACAAAAAAACCTGAGATCAGGATTTGTTTCTTTATTTACATGTTAAAAATTCCATTTTATTTGTTATTGCAGTTATATTTGAAATTCATGTTATCCACTATAACTATAGAGATTCACATCGTAATCTTTAAGACTGGAGACCTGGTTGTGAAAGCTCGGTCCCTAACCCACAAATCTGAAAAGGTCAAAATGATCTCATTACACTAAAGTGGAGGCCGCAGAGCACGTCGCACAAACGCAGGTGTGCTGAAACACTTCTTCTTCTGGGAAAACCGATTTGTGAACACGAGAAGGGAAACAAGCAGGATATCATTGCGTGTTTGTGTCGGTGTGTATACCTGTGTCATATTCAGAGACAGTTTGGGAGTCAGGTGTTAAGCGTGTGCTGCTGTTTTTGCTTAAGGGATATAATTTCCTTTAGTTCTGTATGACACTGAGAATGAAAGGAGATGATTTCATTATTCAGTCAGGCGCATACCTACAAAATATTTTAATTTTTGATGGTTTTCTTATGAAACTGACATCTGAGTAAATAATGTAGAAAATACCTGAGGTCGAAGTTTTTGTGAATATAAAAAAAAAAAAAAAAATGTTGCACAGTAATGTTTACAATGAAAATGGATGGATTTTTAAAAAAATGCAGTGTAGGAAGTTTTATTTAACCTTAAAATTAAATTATCATTAATTTGTATATATGAGTTTTAATTTGTAAATTTGCTACTTCCAGCAATTTTTTGTAATTTATTGCATAAAAATGTGTTGTGTAATTTATTTACGGCTTTTTTGCTTTGTCTGTTGTGGTACATGATAAAGAAATGCTGCTGTCAGCACGACTGTTGGAGACCCAAAGTATAAGAAATACATGTTTACTCTGGATCCACTAAAAAAATAAAAATACAAAACATAAAATTCTATGTTAGATAGTGACACAGGAACCTTTCTGTCATTTAATTGTTTAACTATATTTTAATTATGTTAGTGTAGTGTGGATAGCCATAGGGAAGGTCTCTATCAGTAGGAAAACCTGTAAAACTTAAAATACAGTCAAAAGTCAAAGATTTTTATTTCCTTCACATTTTCCAAAATAATCCAATGGACCAGATTGGAGTCTTTGCTGGGGCGATTCTGGCCCCCGGGCCTTACATTTGATACCCCTGAATGAAGCTGTTTGGCGATAAGACTCCAATGACCGATCAGAGCAGAATGAAAATCCCAGCGGTGAAAGGATTTAGGACAAACCCGGATGGTGGTAAAGATCAAGAATGAGGCTTGGATGGGGCTCTGAGTGACCAGGGTGAGGAGGAGATTTGGAGGAGACAGGGAAAAAGGAGCTTTGAGATTTACAGCACACGAAATAGAGGCCGATTAGGTCGGAGAAGGCAAGTCTAGAGCAATGATGTGGAAGTGACATAAGGAAAAGACTGGCAGGCAGACAGCTAGGAGCAGGCAGATGAGTTATTGAAGAACTTCCTTTCTAAACTTATGTGTTGCATATGCAGGCTTTATTTGCTTGTTCTTGAAATTAAATAACTACTGATATATTAGATTTATATTATAGATAGAATGCAGCCCTATGCCTTATGTATACATTGTACTGCTTTTGTTTCTTACTTTGTTTTTTCAATTTCTAAACCAGATGGACAACAGAACAGCTGCTGTTCCTGATCTTGTCTTAGGCAGTGTGAAAGAAAAAGCATAAGGGTGACAAGTTGTGGCAGGTTAAAAACAGAGTCCTCGCTTGTTGATCCTGCTCTACAGAGGTCCATGCACATACTGACCGTCACTATTTTTGCTCTTTTACTTGTACATTGCCCGTCCTTCATTATAGCAAGAGGTGAGAATCCTTAACTTCATAAAAAAAAATCTGCTGTCTTCCCAGTGCTACTTGTTCTACTCACGATGGACTGATTATAGACTACATGATTAGTAATTAGTAAACACATTGAGCAATACTGCATATTGCATGAAATAAGAGAGAGGGGAACTTAAAAAAGTAAATAATTTATCAGAAAGTTACAGTACCTCCTAAAATTATGTGAAAAGGCCTTCTCTGTAGCCACTACATTTTCAAAATAAGAAACTGAATGTGATGTAGATTTACTTGATGTGCTACATGCAGCTGTTTTCATATGAATGAGACTTAAACACAGACCAAATCACACTCATGTGTTTGGAAATTCCGGTTATCAAAGCGAAGTTACTGCATTCTGAAGCAGTCTCGGTTTTTCATATGCGATAAAAAAAGGAACGACTCGCTTTACAAAACCTCTGATGTAATGAATGAAAACCCAATAAAACACACAATAAAGAAATCCCCATTGCAATCAGGGTTCTTACTTCTGAAAGAAATCTCATTTTAAGGGAAAAACTGCACTTCACAGGGTGCGTGTCGTTAAATCTCCGACCATCGACCTCTATATCCTGCTTTCTTAAAGTGTTTCTCTCTCCCAGCAGTGCACTTCTAGCCCTTGTATTGTACGATTTCAAATATCTCATGTCTTTATCAGCGGTCCTCTGCGAGCTCAGCGCTGACAGCCCAATAAACCTCAGCTTATTCTTCAGCTGAGATGCTGCGCAAGATGTGTGCGAACCACAGTCTGAGACATGATGGTACGATTAGGTACACAGTAATATGCGAGATGCTGTGATGCAAAGCTCCATCACTGCTTGTTTCAATACTAAATTATGCAAGCTGAAGTTTCGCAACCTGAAAACCTGCAAACAAATACAAAGTAAATCTAGAAAATGGCAGAAGATAAGTTTTGTTTCTACAGATCGGATTCCTTTCTCGGAATCAGCTTATCTTTAATTCATAAAACACATAGGAAATGTCCATAAAGTAAATGTTAACCGGAAAGGATTGTATCAAATAGGTGTTATTCAGTGAAAAAGATGTAGCTCATTACACCCACCCAACAATTTTTTTATTAAACCAGATTTCACCAAAACAAAGACCAAAGAAAAAAACAACTTAAGAACAAATATTAAACAAAAACTTAATTTTTTATAACAGTGATGATCACACCTATCACCACATTTTTTTAAATGTACATAATGAAGTACACAACCTCAGTTCCTTATCGCAGCGATTACAAATGTTGACAGATACAGAACTTTGACCTTTGAGTTTTTGAACTTTCCTTTTCCTCCGAGTTCATGTTTTATGTCTCTTGTTTCAAACAGATTATCTTGTGATTTGTACTTTATCATGCAGTGCTAAAAAGATTTAAACTGTAAAATTATCAGGCTTTTAGTTTAACGAATAGTCTGTTGATTGGTTCATAGTAATCCAGCCTATTTATATGTCTTGAATGGTTTCTGGCATCTTTGTTGTTACGTGGTCAGTTATCACACGCAAACATTTAGTTTCACGCATTCTTTCTATGTCAACATTATTCATTATATATTTGACTTTATTTACTTTTACCACTGACTAAATATTATAAACTTTGCTTTTTTCCCAGCTCTTTAACTGCATTCTTGAGCTGTTTTATGTCTTCTATCAGCGCAATCAACACATCTTGTTGTTTGGTCACTTTACTGAGATCATCCTTCATGAAGAGAATTTCTGATGTCCTCCAGCTCTTCTTCAACAGGCCAGATTATTAGCTGTCTTTGGTGCCATTTTCGCAGTTATCATTACTGTTTTCTCTTTGTTGTTTTGTAGGCGCCCCTGTCAGAATACCAATGAATTTTCATGAAAAGGTTCAAAACTACATATAGCTTAGAGAGAAAAAGTTCAGATCTTCAGATCTCACCGGCATCTAGTTTATCACTTTAAATAGTGTCGAAATAGTGTGATGCTGTTCATTGCGCTCCTTCTTATCTTAATATCCTTTTTTATGACTGCCTTTATATTTAAACAGGAGGTGATTTAATTCCGATTCCCTTGCTGGTGGAGAACAGATGAATGCCTCACTTAAATGTCTGCTTATCTGTAATCTATTTGTATTCCACTGATTAAGACCAATGCTTTAGAAATCATTTCCAGATACAAAGCGACGTGCCTCCGCAAATGATGTTATTCGTGACCTCTGCCCACTGAAGCACACAATAAAAGCCAAATGAATCCATACACAGACTCTGACATGCAAGCTGTCATCTGATGGACAATTGGCCCAGCCAGTGCTGGATTAGCTGAGCATGTGCATGTCCACAAAACACACACTGACACATACACACAGCCTAACAGTGTCATTTCTCATTGGAAACCAAACCAGGAGGGTTCCTCATGTATTACCCATTGCACATAGCCAGACCAGAGTGCAACTGCAACCTGTCAATTAAAATGATTTCATTTGTGCACTTACTTCAACTCCAAAAGGTGGAGAAAGGAGGGGGTTGGGGATTAGGAGAGCTAATAGGACAGGCGAAGAGGGGAGAGGGGTTTATATAATGTCATCATGAGTACATATGAAAAAACAATCCCAGAGCTGCAGACCCACACAGTGTGTGCATTTATAGCAATGTGGTTACATCCCTTGTGTATTTTGACACAGAAGCCCTTTTCAGACATGGAATATATACCACAGCATCATTCTGTCATTTATTGGTCATTCTTACATTCATTTTCCCCGTTTTTCCCACGGGACATTTACCACACTAGTAAAACTGAACTTCTTTCTTTCAAAGGGGTGTAGCAGTTTTGTAATGCAACTACATCCAGTTCAGATTATACAATGTTAAAAGTGACACGTAAATGTTAAAAGGCCACGGTCTTGAAACTGTCAGAGGATTTTCTGACACACTGAGATCCCATCACATTAATGGAAAGGAGTAAATGTTTGAAAAGGGCTTTCTCCACAGTAACTGTGCAGTGCTGACTCTCCAGTAAAAATGACTCCCAGTGGGACCAAGCTTTGACCCTGCCCCCATCCATCATCTCCTGCCTTCTCTTTATTGATGTAATATGAGAATCACATTAATTCCGACGGTAATTCCTACATACACCAACGTGCTCTGATGTCTTTTTTGGAGGTCTTTACAACTTGACCATCTCTCTCCGGATCACTAAATGAAATGATGAAACAACAATAATCTTCTGTTAGCATTTTAAAAATTTTTTTTAGACATGCTGAAAGGCTAAAGATGGAGTCGTAATGCCCAATTCTGCTTCTTGGGGCACACAGAGAGAAAGGAACGCACACACACACTTTGCACACCCCCTTAAAATTGAAAACTTCCTCTGTCATGGGAAATGAGTGGGAGTGAAACAGGAAACAAAAGTAAATGTGCCTGTGTGTGTGTGTGTGTGTGTGTGTGTGTGCAGTTAAAGGATTGTAATCATAGTGCCTATTGTTGTTTTTCTATTGCGGTTCTCATTTCCTTATCTTGATCATTGTTTATTGCCTCTTAGTTGTGTTGTTTAGGAGCATTACCTTGGCAACATTTTAGAATAACTGAGTTTGTGGGTGCAACATAAATCTCTCTAGTTATTAAGTATATATATTTTACAATGAATACACATCATTTTAATATTTTTTTTATTACTGTACGTTTCTAATTAAGTTTCAACAGTGATCAAGCAGTTGCAGTAGCAAATAGTTGTGTTTGATGCAAAATGTGATCAGTCATCACCACCTTTATGGACCTCGTTGACTGAATTCATCTTTCACACTAATTAACTTACACGATCTGAAAATTTTGAAGTCAATGTTCGTGAAGTTGACAGCCTCCACCACACCCCCAGAGAGAGCCAATTAAAACCAAGCAATTAAAATTGGCAGCTTGTTTCACTTGGAGTGACATCAGGGAATCCAAATACACAACGCAGTAGCTGCTAACTGTGAAACAAAAGATACATGGTTTTAATTACATATAGAGACAAATGCTGTTGGCATTTTTTGCACACTGTTATCTGAGTTTGTGCATGTATGAACAAACCAGCTTAAAGCCCACTTGCAAAATGCTTTAGCAAAGCTACCAGTGAATGTATATACATAAGAACTGTATTGTTTTGTTTTTTTGTTTTATTCTAAAAACTGATATCTTTGAGTGCTGTGTTGAAGAAGCATTCAGAGTAAACTGTTTTAGAGCGCTGGAATCACAACAACAGACATGATTTTGCATCATCTTTGAAGCCCCGTTCAGTGAGAGAGGACTAAGATTTACTTAATGTAAAATAATATATTTTAGCCAAACCATAGTCTTTTTTTAGTCCCCAAGTATTTTATTTATATCTTATGGAAGACTCAAAAAGACAGAAAATAAAAGTGAACAACAGGTGAAATTGAACTTAAAAGTGACCGTAGACAAGACTCAAATTTCACTCTCCTGTTTAAGAGCGTGCGTGTAGTAACACTATGCCATGTACCCGTTATGTTTTCAAGAAAAACATTCTAATGATATGACTGACAGTCAGGGGATAGTAGAAAGTCACTCCTGGTCAACACACAGGCACCCTTAAAAATAACCACGGTACCTGCAGTACATGAAAGTTATTATATATATATTAGCTCAGAAGCCCTGACTGCTAACATGTCGGTTAATTTGATACATTTTGTTTGCATCTGTTAGTTTCTTTTAGTTGTTTCCTCTCAGCTTTTCAGCTCCACCTTTTCACCACTTCTTCCACACTAAATATTTTCTGCAAGCTGTGTGAGTGCACAGCGAAGGTAGGGGAGGGGCCGGTCATGTTAACAGATTTGATTGGGCAATACAGTGTCAGTAATGAAAGTGAATGAATGGGCTGCTGTCAGTACTTGCACGTCCGGTGCACAGCGGCCCTTCAAGCTGCCCCATCGGCCCAAAAAGTGCGTCGGCCCACCAGGAAAATGTCCAGTATGCCAGATTGCCAGTCCAGCCCTGCCAGGAGGACCCCAGTCAAAATCCCCTAATGCCTCCTAGACAGTTTTCCTAAATTGAATGATTATTCAGTTATTGTCTGCTACGGGTACTAAATTGAAGCATCACACAGTATGAAAAGGAGGAGTACTCTGTCAGTCATTTTAAAGAAGAAAAGCTCAGACACCATCAGTGCATTCATCATCTGGATGGGGATCTTCCTACTCTGGAAGTTATCTGAATGTTGGCAACATCATCAGATCTACCTGAGATAGATGCTCTGGTCATCCCACGCATGAAAAGAAGAACTGATGCTGCAAAGTCCATTCCAATCAGCAGTGACCCTCCTGGGAGTGAGAAAACCTCCATCTGTTGATGGTCAGCTGGAAAAGCTACTTGAAAAAGGTGTTACATTTCTTCCTTCAGCACAGACAGGAGGGTAGCAACTGTTTGATCCTCCTGTCATAGGCACCATGCTCTGAGCCTAGCATGAGGCAAATTGTGTGCTCTAACTGCCTGTGGTGTGTTTTCAGTCATTTCTGATTCATGTACAGCTATAGTGAGAGTTGCCATCAATAAGTCAGAGTTGTTCAGATGGTTGCTGGTCACTGACGCTGAACATTATATTTATGGTCAGAATTTCTAGGTGCAGCCAAGGGGTGATGGGTGCAGGGTGTTGGGTTTAATGGTCTCAGGACCTTGCCTTTGTTTTTCACAGATGATGTGGTTCTGTTGGCCTCACTGAGCCATGATCTCCAGCCCTTCACTGTTTGCAGCTGAGTGTAAAGTGGTCAGGAGAAGAATTACAAGATGTCTGAAGCCATGGTTTTCTGGAAATTGCCCATTCTGGAATAAGTTGGATTTTAAATATCTTGAGGCTTATTCATGAGTGAGGGGAGAGTGGAGCAGGAAATTGACCGGCAGATTGGTGAAGCCTTTGCAGAGATACTGATGCTGCAAAGATGTTGTGGTGAAGAGAGAGCTGAGCGTGAAAGTAAATGTGTCAGTTTACCGGTTGCTCTGCATTCCCATCCTTCCCTATGGTCAGGAGTTCTGTGTCATGACTGAACGGATGAGATCATGAATGCGAGCAGCAAAAATTAGATTTCACCGAATGGTGTGTGTGCGTGTGTGTTCACCCTTAGGGTGAGGAGCTCGGTCATTCGAGAGGGGTCCAAAATAGAGCCGCTACTCCTCCGCATTGAAAGGATCCAGTTGAGACAGTATGGACATCTTACCAGGATGCCTCCTGGGCACCTCCAGGGTGAGATGTTTTTAACAATGTAAACGGGGGCAGATCCAGGACACAGTGGGGAGATTACATGTCTGGGCTGGCGTGTTCATCATACAAATACAACAGAATTACTGAAAACTTAGTGATACCAGCATCAAAAGATGGTAAAAAAGCTGTTAAATAATAATATGGTAGTTGACATAAAAAATACAAGGTGCAATAAAGAATATTATTTAATAATAACTTTGTACAGCACATGTTAATTTCCTCACAATTATGCACTGGCTCGACAGCTTTTATTCTCAACGATCACAAGTTTAATGAAGTGTTGTAGTCGTCACACTAACTGTGTGAATTTTTTGAAATTTGAAAAAAAAAACCGAGTGCAAAAAGAGTAACTGTTAGATGATTATCTGAGATCATTTCCATCAATGGGCGATCATTTCGGTCTAAGCAAATAGTGGGAAACTTTCTCCTGTGACATCTGTGTTGTTCTTTTTTGGCAAAATTAATGAAATTCCCTGTTAAGCCTGAGCTGCCAAAAACCTGTCAACAACAGGGAGAGAGGGACCCAAAAAAGCAACATGCTTGGACTGAAAAGCTCACATCTCTCGCTCCATCTGTCTGTTTGCATATCTGCATGGAAATCGCAGACACAAAGGCAGCAGCGACCCGTCTACAGCCTGTCTTCATTTGTAATTAAGTGGAGCCAGCATCGCAACCTGAATTTGACTAACGCGGATCCCCTCAGTGATGTAACATTGTTTTAAGGTGCTGGAGCTGCTGTTATAAAACAATCATTAGACCAAACATATTCAAATAATACGTTATGTGCACTCAAGACACAAAAGTCATCCTAACACAGAAAACAATTAACCTACTTTAGACAGTGTGCCATATTGGTTATTAAGCCGTGATGGGCAAACTGCTTTACTGAATGACCAAACTCAAAGTAAACTTTGTAAAAAGTTACTTTTAAGCGGAGTTTTAATAAATGTTCAGAAACCATCTCAGTCTCTGTTAAGTCCAAAGGTCTGAAAATACAAGGTGTTTACAAAAACTTTTTTCTTCTTGCACTTGGTTCCTCTCATTGCCCAAATAATAACAACAATAATAATAATAAAAGGCCACTGGTGTAGCACTTTTCTACTTATGAAAGTAACGCCAGTCACTGTCCAGATTGTCTCACACTGTCTCAGTGTGGGTGAGAACATATTGACCAGCTAAGTGACAACTCACACTGGAGACTAGAGTCCTGGTTTTAATGTAAAGATACCGTAATGTCATGTAGGCTTCAGAATGACAGATATCTGTAAGCATTGATCAGCTTTGATCAACTTTGATAAATCAAATGAACGGTTCTGGATATTTTCATTCACAGATATCTTCAACTGAATTTTAAACCTGTACACATGAATGGACAATTCATTTGTATATTTCCGTCCTCAGGTACACCTTGTTGTACAAGGTGTATCTAACCTTGTACCTTGTACCTTGGTTCGACTTTTCTGTCTTCAGAATTGCCTTAAACTGCCTTAATACTCGGCTATTAAAAGTGAATATGATTATTATTTTCGAACTGCAGACTAATGGAGGATTTTCCTTGTTTTGAAGATCCACAGAAAACTTTGTACCCATTAGCACAAAACGTACAAATTAAGAAGGCGACCTTCCCAAATTCACTGCAAAAAAAAAAATGCAAATCATGCTCAGGACCACAAAGTACATTGCTAAGTGTGCCAAGAAAATATCCCCTTAAATCACTTTTCTTCCTCATTCTGATTCTCACAGTTTGAACTTCAGCATGTCATCTTGACCATATCTAAGTGCATTGCTGTCATTGGATTGGCTCATTATATATTTGCACTAAAAAGCAGCTGAACAGGCGTATCTGCTGGTATCCAGTAACGTGGCTGGTGAGGATAAAGGTCATAGTGAGTATCTGGAATAAATGACAGACCTGCGTAACCTCCTTTGCTATTTCATCTTTATTCAGCTTGTCATACTAAAGCTTGCTTTCAGCTTCTGTAACAGTTGTAAAGTTTTCTTTGTGTCTGGATGAAAGTGAGTAAGAGTAGCAGGCAGATCCTCTTGACTTTGTGAACTCAAAAACATGAGGTCTCACCTCCAGTCCATTTGAATGAAGAGTCTCTCCTTATAGAGCCACTAACAGACACTGGATGACATAACAGCACTTCACATTCTGCTGGAAAAACAGCACTTAAGCTAGTAGGAAGCCACACGATTTACGGTCAAAGAGCACTTAAACTGTCAATAATAATTTCATTACTTTTCAATACTTTATTATTCAAGTGGAACATGATTACAATTTTCTAAATGTAAAAATAAGGCACATTAATGCAGACTAATGCAGGATTTTCCTACTTTTGAAGCTCCACAGTAAACTTTGTACCTAGCAGGGCAATAATATGTGTGCACAATATTAAACTTACAAATTAAAGAAGCAACCTTCCTGAATTCCAACAGTGCAAAAAATAAGAAAAAAGAAACCTAAATGATGCAAAACTACAAATGAGCTAAACATTAACTCAGAGCTATGTCATACATTCTAATCACGTCATAGATGGTGTCTGAAAGATTCTTCACAAAGTGATTTTCTTGAGAAAAGAATCACATTGAGTGTGCTCCTGCTTTTCACATTGTTCGTATGATAAATCTGTGTAATCAAGTCTTCCAGCACACATGCCGCATGCTAGATGGTATCTGAAAGATTCTTTGCAAACTACATTTCTTTGGAAAATGTTTTTGAAGAAAGAATGATATTTACTAAAAGTAACATACCATTTAATGAGTTAAATCAAAACATTGAAAACATTAAAAAATAATATTTTAAAATGAGACTAGATTTTTTTTAATTCTCAACTGCAGCATTTCATCTCTTGCTCCGTGACTTCTAATCTTGGAGTTCTTTGAACTTCTCAGAAAATGATGATGCTGACAATAAACAGCAACTCTCAGCTTCAAACCTGCTCCAGTGCAAATCAACATGAGGCATCACAGGTGGCTATATCCATCTTTATAAATAGTCTGTGATTTAGAGAAACGTTTGAGATGAGTGCACAGTTATTTATGTGGAGCATCGCATAGGGGCTTGAAACCGTGGAAAAGCAATCAGTGTGTATTGAAAGAAATTATGTCTTTATGATAATCAGCTGTGTAAATTGGCCAGCTTTCAGAAACCACCAGGGTTTCATTTAATTGTATATTTCTACATAAATTTTAGCATAGAAATGATAAGTTGATACTATTTGATGATATGTACTGTTCAGTGCAAACAGTCCTTTGAAGTTGGTAAAATAAAATAATTTGTCTATATGCTCATTTCAGGGTGTGCTGGAAGACGTGCAGCTCGAGGTAGGTTTAAAATTGTAATTTAATATCTTGAGTAAAACCATTTTTGTTCATAAGTAAAACAGCGCTACACCAGTGGCCTTTTTTTATTATTATTATTGGCAATGAGAGGAACCGAACCATTGGTAAAATCAGTCTTTCTTCTATTTTTTTAATAATCCAACAATTCTAAGTATAAATTGTGTTCATGAGTTAGTAATAATCTCTGGCCCTCTCTCACACTGTGTCTTTTGTCCCATCTTCCTCTCCTCACCCCCCAACCAGTGTTGGCAGATGGCCGCGCCTCCCTGATCCTGGTTCTCCTGGAGGTTTCTTCCTGTTAAAAGGGAGTTCTTCCTTCCCACTGTCGCAAAGTGTTTGCTCATAGGGGGTCGTCTGATTGTTAGGGTTTTCTCTATATTGTTTCTAGGGTCTTTACCTTACAATATAAAGCGCCTTGAGGCGGGTGTTGTTATGATTCGGTGCTAGATAAATAAAATAAAATTGAATTAAATTGAATTAAGACTCCATGGCATCATTGGCAAAGTTTACTCCTCTGAGAGTAATATTGTTTATTGGTGATTTTACATTGCTCAGCACCACTGCATGACAACATGGATAAAACCAGCATGCTGAAGTACAGGTTTCCTTTCATTTGTATCTTATTTAAGTATTTAATGACTATTTTTACTTCTGCTTATAATTAAATAGAAACATTGTACTAATTCTTTACTCGATTTTAAAACTTTTATTTACTTAAAACTTAGCAAAATTTAAAATCTAAATGTATAATAAGTTATACAAGGTGCCCAAGGGGATCATCTCCAGCTACAACATTAAAGTAAGATGACATCAATGAATCAGTTCTTGTGATCTGGTAATATTATGTATATTGTTCTTCATCATGGATACTTTGAGCAGATTTTGACACTTGATCATTTGTATTACTTAAGCAGGATTGTGACTTTTACTTACCCATATTATATATAGTGAGTAAATACTTGTTTCATCACTTTGCAAAAAATTATAATAATAATAATGAAAAAAAATACTCATTATGTCTAAACTTTTGTGATAAATCTGTGTGAGGGTTGAACATGAGCCTCATCATCATCTCCATACCTTGTTCTTGGAAGTCAGCTTTACCGCCCACTGAACACAGAAGTTTCTCTGAACTAATTATTTATTGCTCTTAATTGCATGTTTTCTCCTTTAAGACACCGAGGATAAACAAGCACATGCAATGCTCTCTTTTCGGCATTTTAAAGGCTCATTTGAGCTGTGTTGCATGAGCCTCTGTATTTTTTTTCCCTTGTTTGGCTATGCTTGATTGTGAGCATGTGCATGTGATTAGAACAAAAACAAATGAGCTCAGGCAAAGATTTCCATAACCGCTGGCCACAACACCAAATAAAGGTAGGAAATAAAGTCCTTTTTGTACAGCTGAAGACTGCATGGGGTTACAATGATACAAAAGTGTCTTTTTTAAAATGATAAATCTATTCGGAAACTGAGAGAATACATCGGAATATCTCCAAACTAACCAGTATAGTAATTTTACAGTGTTCTGTTGAAAAGATTTGGCACTTGTTGATGCTTTTGTTATCACATACTGGCAAGATACTCTGTGCAATGTATTGTTTTGCCAAGATTTTTGTTCTTGTGCTGACAGCCACCCCTATTATATTGCAATCATTTTTCAAACATGCCATTTTCTTTCACAAAACCAAACTAGTAACTTTCAGATGGGGAAGAAAAAAGCTCCTCAGACAAGAAAGTTAGACATGAAAGAGCACAAGAGTGGCCTGAGCTATCACTAGCACTATTAGCTGCCATTCACACACTCTGTTGAAACGAGTCTAGTTGAAAAGGTCATAGCTATATCAATGTCCATTATGAAGTAGTCCTGTAGCAAAACAGTTACTCCGCTTTATATAATAATAACAGGACATAAACAATGCTTTAGAAAAAAAGCTGCAAAAGGAAAATGTAATTATTTCCCGTTGACCCCTGGTGCTTCTAATGGGGTCCAACATCTCACACCTACCCCCGTTACTCCCTCCTCTTCTCTTTCTCTCTTTCTGTGAGAGTGTGTGTTTGTTCCTTGTGAGGTTTCAGAGGTGAGGCTGCTCGCCAGTTCCCCATTGAATTCCTGAATGATGCACTTGATCGTCATAATCTAATCACCTCCAGCTTCATCACATTGGCCAGCTCTTTCAACCTCTTTCAGCCAGATTTTTCCAGCTGGAGCTGTAACATTTAGAATCATCACTTGCAACTCTTGCATTATCTGATGAAACCGTTTTTTTCACTGTGCTCCAGTGTTCTTCACATCTTCAGCCAAGTGGCTCTCTCTGTCTAGTCCTCATTTATAAGAAACCCGTAACTAGCTGCCATCTTCAGCCACAGTCTATCACCACCTCAACCTCTGCTTTCCTCCAAAACATCACCTCACATTTCTTTGTTTTTACAAAATAAACCTTTTTAACTCTGGTTCTGTGTCCAGCATTTTGCTTTTGACTCTACCAAAGTTTCACATTACTTGTTTAAATTTGCTTTTCTGATGTAACTCTTGACTATCATGAGTGTGTCTTCTGGAGAGATCTGAAAGATAGAAGGAGAAATATTAGAGCAAAATGTAACAGAATACTTGAATCTTGTTAATTAACAAGACAATTAATTTATTACTTTTGTGTAATAAATAACAAAATAATAAAAAAGAGAATTTACCGGGTCTTAAAATTAGGTAAATACAACCTGGGATGACCCACAGCACCTGCCATATCATTCTAGTTATTATCTATTTATCAAAAACTAGGCCAAAATGCAAAAGCGGTGTAGGAAAAGCCAAGTATCCCATGATTTGATAGCTGTGGACTTTGCCGCACCTGGATTTTCTGATTTTTCAGTCATTTTGTTGTAGAGTTGCTGTTGTGTTTGAGATCATTCCCCTGTTGCTTCACTCGATTTGGGCCAAGCTTTAGCTGTTGGACAGGTGGCCAACAAGGGTTTGTGGTCAACTCAATGACTCAAAGGTTCTCAGGTTCTGTGGCTCCAAAACAACCACAATTTATAACCCCCCCAACCGCCACCACCACCGCCACCACCACCACCGTGCTTGACAGTTGGCATGTACAGATGTGCCATGTTTGGTTTTCTCCAAACACAGTGCTGTGCGTTATAGCCAAACAGCTCCACTCTGTCCAAAACCCTTTGCTCCAAACGTTTGCCCAAACACAGCTTTGCAAGTCTAAGCTGTGCTGCCTTTTTAGAGAGAACAAGCTTTCTTTCGGCAACGCTTTCAAACAAATTGTTCCATGTTTTTTGAATTTAAGAGTCGTGAACTTTAACAATTAACAACCTAACTGAGGCCTCTAGAGTCTGAGATGTAGCTCTTGTGTTTTTTGTAATTTCTCTTAACTTGGGGCGAATATGCTGGGACATTCATTGTTGTTAATATTGGCAAATGTTTTGATTTTTTTCCACTTGTGACAAATCTTTCTCATAGTAGAATGATGGACTTCATATTATTTGGAAACAGCCTTATAGCCCCTTTTTAGATTGATGGACAGCAACAAAGACCTGCTCTAGTCGTCTTTCAGTCTGTGGGCCAGACTGAAAGACAGAGCCACCTTGTGATCGAACAAATCCTCCTCATTTCCAGTTTAAACTTCCATCATGGTGCACTTTTTATGCCTGATATACACGTTACTTCACATATTTTAACATATTATGTTTTTGCTGCTTTGCGTTACAAACCACACAATATTATTGTCATATATTTTTATGACACAGAGACTGATGCACAGCTTTAACTTTCCAGCTTGCCTTGGTAAATAGATACTAACAAAATAAACAGCACAAGTCACTGTAGCACCCGTCCCGTGGTTCAGTGCTGTTTGCTCAGTATTGCTTCATTATGCTGGTTAAGTATGTGCTGTTGTTCCAAAGACAAAACAATAAACCAGAGACTGTTTGTTTGGCTGGGTGTAGCTAACTGACTGCTGTCTCATCTACTGAAATGTGTTGGCTCAGATACAATAGACATACAGTATCTGACCTTCCATGTATCTCACTTGGCAGCACAACCAGTTGTCAGACACTGACTAAAATTATTTTAATTACACAGTAACAAACAGGCATTTAAAAAAATGTTAGTTTATGAAGAGCTCATAGTCACTGCTGCTGAGAAACAATGAAGATACAAATTGATGTAATTAGTCAGGCCTCATTTAATGGATTAATTTCATCTATCTTTTCACATTAATACATTTTGATGCCTGAATTTACCTTTTACTTTATTATTTTTTTACTTGCTTTCTTATTTTTGCTGAGACATAGGTACACATGTTCAATTAATGTTTCAGAAAGTGCTTATGAGTGCTGCAGCCGTTCTTAATCATTTATCTTTAACTGCTGTTAAAGTCTGGTGCAAGAGGAACTTATTGCTTATTATCTGTTAAGTCTGAGCCATCTTCACTTTCAATAACAGAGTTAATAATTGCCACCTGCTACCAGTAAAAGCACGTGGTTGATGAGTTGAGACTGAAAAGCATTATGTGGGGAGGGGGAATGAAAGGGAAGGAGGCCAGCATTAACACTAGGGAACTGCACCCCAGAAAATATTAACATACAATAAAAACTCTCAGTTATATTGTGAACTAACAGAGACACAAAGATTTATTATATTGAGACGAGGATGTCAAATCAAATGGGTGGGGAACATAGCTGCTGGAGAAGAAAAGCGACAAAACAGATTTCCATATACAAGTAAGGAATTAAAATCCTACTTTATTGACACTATAATCTAAAAAGGCCTAATTACAAAATCAAAAGGCATGGACAATAAAAGAGTAAAAACCATCAGCCTAAATTAATCTTAAAGAAAAACGAGGAAACTAGGTGAAGACCACCTACAGAACAGCCTCCTGTACACTGATGAGAGCCCAGGAGTGCACACAGCTACTCAGTGCTCCACTGTACTTCTCACTTCAAATGAAATGGTGTAATCTAGTTTGGTGGCAGGGTGTGGTTCCCTGCCTCAGCTCTGGGAGGAGGAGCTGGCATAGACTGGGACCAGTCCAAGCAGCTGAGTGGCACATCTGGCTTATATCTTATCAGTCGCTCCACTTATATAGTAAATGCTGGACCAACCTAAGATAAATACAGAGAGATGATAATAATAATAATTAAAGCAGAAGCAGGAAAAACAATACAAATTAAGGCAAAAGACTTAAGCAAAACTGCATCAGTGACTTCATTTGGACACTGAATTAGATTGGCAGGACAACAGCAGGGTTCTGGCAGAAGTCGGCCAACTTACACTGCCACAAACAAGGCAAGCGACTAGATACGCACTGAATAGCTGACTTTATACTACCTGTGACAAACAGGCTCAGCTGCAACCACAGTAAATGAAGGGAGGCCAAGTGAGAGTAAATCAGGGGGGTAGCTATATTATGAAGCATGATTTGGGGCTTAGATAGAGAGATCCAGCTTCCACCTTCACTCCGTAAACACTTGGCACAACATAGTAGAGCCTCCTCGACAGGACAAGACTGAGCTGTACATCTGCATCTAAAGGATAAAGGTCACTCTTTTGAGGATGCTAATGTTCCCATTTTGGTCACCCCTTTCACACCTGTGATGAGGCACATGATGAATAGTGGGTCAACGACACTCTTATGGGGCAATGCCCAGTGGTTAAATGCTTGGGACTCTCGACCATTTGGCTGTAGAACTGAAAAAGCTTCTCGGATTAGAGTTGAAATGTCTTCAAGAAACTTAAAGAAGTCCACTCACTGTTCTCTCCAAGCTCTTTAGATTAGACCTGGATGACTGAGAACCTGCACACAAACGTTTCATATTGTGTATACTTTCTACCAGGATGCATCTCTATGGTAACTTGTGCTGCAGACGTAAGCGGCTCCAGAGTAGGCTATGTTTGAGATAAGATCAACAAAATCACCAAGCATTTTTTTAAAAGCCAATTTGTTTTACCTTGCACTTGTTGACCTTAAATAAAATTTGCAAGTCATCCTGTAAACCCTGCTTAAAAAATTATGTTTTTGCATTTGTTCTCGCCTCCCTCTCAGAAGGTTGCATCTGAAAAATAAGTCTGACATAAAACACATTCAATTTAATCAGTGCAGTAAATGAACAGAATACAGCATTGTACTTAGAGTCTGACCTTCCCACATTTTAGTGATGAAGTCATGATACTGATAAGTCCATTAACACATAATCTTATTTGGGAATTCCCTTAGAAATGCACAAGTGCAGATTCATATAGATGGTGTGGAAATTGAAAGAGTACTTGAACATAAGTTTCTTGGTGTGATTATAGATGATAAATTAAACTGGAAGTCTCATATAAATCATATACATAACAAAATTTCAAGAAGTGTTTCAATCTTGAGTAAAGTAAAACACATTCTGGACCACAAATCACTCCACATTCTCTATTGTTCCCTGATTGCACCGTATTTGCATTACTGTGCAGAGGTTTGGGGCAATACTTACCAATGTTCGCTATCATCAATCTTTATATTACAAAAAAGGGCCATAAGGATAATCCATGAAACTGGTTACAGAGATCATACAAATCCACTATTCTTAAAATCAAAAATTCTAAAATTCACAGATCTGGTTCATTTTCTCACTGCACAAATTATGTATAAAGCAATAAATAACCTGCTTCCTGACAATATTCTAAAACTGTTTTCTAAAAGGGATCGGGGATACAATTTGAGGGGGGAATTAATTTTAAAACATCCTTATATCCGCACAACATTAAAAAGTTTTTGCATCTCTGTGTGTGGAGTGAAGCTGTGGAACAGACTAAGTAAAGATATGAAGCAATGTCTGAGCATGGTGCAGTTTAAAAAGCGGTTTAAGGATATGGTTTTTACAGGGTACAGGGAGGAGGTAGAGAGTTGATAGGGTGTTCTTGTCCAATATTTTCATGTGTGCGCGGGTGCACGGGTATGTTGGTATGGGTATATATATCTGTAGGTTGTGTATCCTTTGAGGTGTTACTGGGGTTATTGAAAATGTGTATATGTGTGTATGTGTATATACGTAGGTATGGATAGATAGAAACATAGATATATATATATATATCTATATGTCTATATATATATATATATATATGTATATATATATATATGTATATATGTGTATGTATATATATATGTATATATATATATGTATATATATGTGTATATAAATTAATAAATAATAAAAAAAAAAATACACATAACATATAATGTAATTGCAAGGAGGTATTTCTGTAGTCTATTCATTACTACATAGTGGAAAAGGGGTGGGATTAAATAAGCTTATGCTTCTTCCTGCTCCTTTTTGAACATGAAAGTTATTTGTAGTTGTGGTTGCTCGTTTTCCTTTTGTTTTGCTTTGTTTATTTGTCTCTTTGAATTCTATGTTGTTGTACTTTTTTAACATGTTCAAAATAAAGATTCAATCAATCAATCCATTAACACATTCTGTCTTTTGTCAACTACACTGGTTTTGTAAGGACTTTATTTTATAGTTAGCATTTAATAGTTTCCACAAGTTTGCTAAGGCATGCAACACAAATTTAAATCAAAGGATGAATGTGAGTCTCCAAGCAGAGATCCATGTGAATGCAGGTGAACTCCAAGCTAACTTAAAAAATATAACAGTACTGAAGTGTAATGCCAAAATTTTGATGTAATATATCATCTTATATAACTGATCATTAAGTTAGCTAAAATCCAATTAAATTAGATGAGATTAGGCTGTAACGACTTCCATGAAAATGTGAATTGTGGGAATATAGAGAATATCACTGACACACTGACATTATGTGTATGGACATGTTAGCTCATGCATCACCAAATGAATCAAAATAATAGTACTTTTATATAACATATAATGTACCAGTGTACAGAATAAATCACATGAAGCCATAGTGATGCAGAAAAGTGAGAACAGAAAATTGCATATGGAGGAAATGCTAAAAAAAAACACACATTATACACTGCATAGTTTTCTAAGTGTGGTTGTCACATTAGCAAGTCTACAGGAAGCTAAATATACTGAACGTTTTTTGTATCCACATGTAATGTTATATCCCAGCTTGGACTGCATGACGTCAAAGAGTCTTGTTTGTCCTCCTGTTCTTTGCTTCTGTCTCGTTGTCTGGAAATGTGCCTGCTTGTCAGATGCTGTTTTCTACTTTTCCCTCCAATCTTGCAATTTACATTCAGCTGTTTTTATATTCTTTATGCATGTCATGAGGACCAGGCAACACATGGCTTTTGGCTGATTAAAAATAGAAACCACCTTGCTTTGTAGACATCAGATTTCAGTCTCTTCTTTAATGCACATATTTACTTTACAGCTCATTCTTATTCCTGCTTTCACAAATTCTGCTTTCATTTCCTTATATTTTGCCATTAGATGCATCCTGTTCACAGTGCTATACAACATGTTCGCTTGTCTGTCTCTACTGCATTGCAACATCCTGTTTGTTTGCATTATTATGCTGACTGATGATGGAAAGCCCTAGCCCAGATGGAGTTAATGGAAAGCACCAACGCATAAAGCAGATAAAGCAAGATTTATTGTGAACGTAGAGCTTGAAATATTTCAGCTAAAGATATAAATTGAGTATGACCTTGAGATTGGTATAACTCCAGCCACACGCATACATGTAATTGTAAGTTATCAAAACAGCAAACCAACTTATCAAAACATTTGAGAAATTGCAGTCGTTAAAAAGCCGCGTTGTGTAAAATGATTGCCATAAATGGCTCTGAATAAGGATAATAATGCTGTTTGGTTTGCCATTTAAACAGGAATAAATGACACATTCTGTGCATGCTAGGTAACTGAAGTGAAGCATCATTGCATCAGCCAGCATTCAGGAACCCCTAACATGCTGTATAAACAACTTTCACAACGAGCCTGTACACAATATCAGCATCAACACTGAAAGCACTGAATATTTCAAATCAACCACCCACCTTGTCCAGCAGCGAAAGAGCCAGTTTCCCCCCCGAAACACTCCCATCTGTTTCTCTCTGTCTCTCTCTTCCTCGCTCTCGCTCCCTATATCTCTGAGTGGGGAGGGAAAAATATGAAAATCCAAGGGTCATTTTTAAATTGAAAGGGTACTGAGTCGAAACTGTATGCTAATGTTTCTAAATGGTACAGGCTGGCCGTCCACTTTCCACCCAGGGGGCTCCCTAAGCAGATAAGAGCCCAGAACCACTACTTCCAGTTAGGCTACCATTAGACCATATTAGATTGTGGCAGAGGTCTTTTTTTACCTGTGGCAGTGGCTTACAGTGTGTGAACTTTGCCCACACAGTAATAACTCATTTGCACAGCTTCAGTTTGAACACTTCCTGTATTTACACAGTTACCTGAAATTAAGCTTTCAGTGATAATTTCTAGTTCTGGACATCATTTAACGTGTACCATTATTTCCAGGTGTTGGACAAGTTAGAGGTGGCCTGGACTGCACTGCGAGGCTTCTATGTATACACTATAATTGTGTTTCCCCATAAAACACAATGGAGTTATAGATATTGCATTACACCTGTGTTTTGACTATATTTACACTCATTATTTCCACAAATCATGTGCAGGCTTGGTGATCAACATGAAAAACAACAAAGGAATGTGTCCTTGTGATACCATAATTTTGTTATTAGAAGAAAAGTGTAATTAAACACAGGATGTTTGGTACCAGTCCATTTATTGATAATGTCATAGTGGGACAATAGTACCTTTGTTTTGAAACAGAACTGCAAACTGTTTAAGTGGAAAGCTTCTGCTAGTTTGGATAAACACGTAATCCCAACAGGCCCAACAGCCACGGGCCATGAAAGATCAATTTGTTTTCTTATGAGAGGCTGAAGAATAAAGGATAATTTTCTAATCCAAACGGAATACAGATCTGGTGCTAGGAGCAGAGACAATGTGATGGCACTGGGTCTTTAACTTAAAGTTTCTATGTTTATGGACATTATACTGTTTATTGTGAATATAGTTCCATGGTTATTTTTACATCATGTGTCTTTTAGCTTTTAGTTCTTAGGGATCTTTGAGTTTTTCTTCCCTCAGTGTCTACTCCTCTCCTGTGTTTAGTCAGCCTTGTTTTCATGTTGTTTATCTCTTGTCTACCCAGTCAGTCATGTCCCCATGTCTGTTTCTCCCTGGTCCAAGTGTCAAGCCTGTCTTCATCTCCATGTTTATCGTGCTTCCTGTTTTGTTTTGACAGTTTCTTGTCCAGTGTACAGTGTGTTCAGTTTTGCTTCCCCTCTCCTCTTGTCCTGCACATTTAAGTCCTCAGTCTCCCTCTGTTCATTGTTTTTTCATTTGCTGTGTGTTTCCTTGTGTTCCACGGTCCCTCATTTATTCCTACTTGATAATTCCTAGTTTCTGAGTTTTTGTATGTTTGTACTGTTGAGTTTAATTAGTTACAGCAATAAAGCTGCTTCTTTTAGTTTATTCCTTTGTTTCTGAGTCCCCTGTTTGGTTCCTTCCTTTGCCACACAGCACTAAATGACAGACAAGGAAAAAATATACTAAAAACAAAACCAGGAAGGACAACTGATAAAGATGAAGACTGGACTATATCTATATCTATAGACACAGGCAAAGATAAGACTATCAGACAAACAGCCTAAACCAGCTGCCAAGGTAAAAAAAGGAAACACCCAAAAGCCACATTTCTAACACAGAGGCAACAAGACTCACAGGGTAAAGCTGAGGGAGCTAAAATGACTATTGCAAACTAATAGAACTCAAGGCACGAACCAAAGCACAGGACTGCTAAACTCAAACTCTGCGCTAGAATATCAGAAATCAAGGAGGCAATTTTAACACCACCAAAAATGTGGAATCAAAAAGAATCACTCATTCGTTTTAACTTCATACACTCCAAACTCAAATATATTGACTAATGCTTCAGAGCCCAAAACACCAGATGACTTCACAATCATTATTTCCTTACACCTCTTCTGCCCTCTCCTTTTCATTAATGATGTCTCTGGATGATTATGTGGACTAAGTATGTTGTTATGCCTCAGAGAAATAATCAGCATCACAAAGGGAGAAAAGGCTGATGATAGATTATTGCTAAATCAGCACTTGGGTGGTGAAGCATAATGCCTTGCAAGCAAAATTAGAAGGACTGAGGGTTGAAAGGGTTCATGAACACAGCTGCTGAAACATATGCGGCGTGACTTCATCATCACACAAAACAATTCAGCCTGAAACAGCAGAAGAAAATGACTTTTACAAGTTTTTATTACAGGTCCCTTTTCTTTGAAACCAGCTTCCAGTTTGGATTTGGGAGACAGACACCATTTCTATTCTTAAGATTAGACTTAAAACTTTCTTTTTTGATAGAGAGCTGGATCAGGTGACCCTGAATCCGCCTTTAGTTGCGCTACAATAGGCCTAGGGTGCTCGGGGCTTCCCATGATGCACTGAGTGTTTCTTGTTCACTCATTACATGTTTATACACCAATCTGCAATTAATCATTAGTTATTATTAATCTCTGGCTCTCTTCCAGTGTTTCTTGGTTTCGTCTGATGTTAAAAGGGAGTTTTTCCTTCACACTGGAGCTGCTCAGGTCTCCCGCTGATCTTACAATATAAATTGCCTTAAGGCTACTGCTGCAGTGATTTGACACTATGTAAATAAAACAGAATTTAATTGAGTCTCGTGGACTGGTTTCTTCTTTTGCTTTGCTCACATAGAGCTTCGCGCCACCTGGAAAGCAATGCAGAGTAAATAAGTGAGAGAGCATAAGGTAGGAAGTAACAGATTCCACGTTAATGGGATCACAATAATCGCACTGGGAGAAATGGAAAAACCATTGAAACACTTTACACATCGTAGATGAGTGAAGAGAAAGGGCACTTAGAGGCGTGAATGCGTGAACGATCGTGTTATTTTCTGTCCAATATTGCAGAGACTGAACAAAAAGCAGCAGAAAGTCCTGGCAGCGCCAGGTCCTCACTGTGAATCCTTGGACTCAAAAAGGCTTGGCTGGAGTGACCCTGCCCTGCTGGACTCCAGCATTGATCCAAATTGCACCCACACAAATGATTATCAGCACTCACATCACCTCTCACAAGAAGGAACAGAGCTGGGTGTATTTTATAATGAGTGGATGTAAGAGTGAGGTTCAAGGGCTCATGGTAGTTTCTCTTCTCATGCTGCTCTCCGATGCCTTCAAGGTTCAAATGACTCAGCAAGGCGGTGTAAACTCAGTGCAGACTGGCATGTCTATTGGCGACTTTTGAACATCAAAGCAAACTACTACAGCAAAATCAGAGAGACATGAAGACAAGACGGTGCTTTTAATTAAAGAAAAGGTGAACTGTGAAACCAAAGAAGACTAATCTTAATAAACAAACTCTTATTTTTGACGATTCTGAAGAAAAATTACTGGCAGGCTAATGTTCGCTCTTCAGTTCATCATGTCTTTGTCTCTCACCTTTGTTCTCTGACTTTGTTCTCTTATTACATCAGCGCATTTCAGCGAGTCCATATTTCTTTTCTGTTTTTCTCTTTCTTTATCAATTGTTTCAGAGCAGCAGAGAAAACGGCACATATTCACACTTTCAGCAACACCTCCCGAGTGTGCATACTCACCCACTTGGAAAAGCATACACACACAAAAACTACAACACACACACAGCCCGCAACACGTTCATGCCACATTCATACACTTCTTTGTAGATAACATCAAGCATCTAATGTGGTGATTCTTTGAATTCCTTGTAGAGTCTCTGTGTATTCAGTCGCCCACTAAGACTTATATAACCAGTGAATACATGGTATTTTCACTAAATGATCAAACATTTCTCCACTTGGTAATATGATTGTTTTATTAAACTCTGGACTAAACAGTGCTCATTGCTTTTTCTTGATTTTTCTCCAAACACTAGAAGATAAAATAAATATATTTCTCAACCACTTCTGCATTCTGTGGGAAATAAGGCCTAATAATTATTATTGTTTTATACTCATTCTAGCATTCTTACACATGGTGATGTTTATTTTTAATGAATTTATTAAATATTTTTAAACTGGATAAAATTGTTTGGTTTCTTTGCAGAATCCTTGATGTCTGTGTAAATCCTCACTGTTTGGGTGAAGTTTAACCCGGGTTGACATTTGACAGCAGTAAATGTGACCCAAAATATACAAAACTAAAAAAAAGAAAACACTAAAATTTTATATATTGTACAGGTGCTACATTGAGGCTGTCCTGGGTCACATTTGACCTGTAAATATTAAGATGGTTTTTAGATGCACACGAAAAATCTTAGTTTTAGGGAATCTTCAAACTGTGAAACTGTACATGCCATACCTGTGTGTATTTTTTGTGGGACAGTAGTGACAGAGTTGAAGAGGGACCTTGAGACTGTCTGTATTTCCACCTCATTTCTTGAGGAACTGAAGAAGCCTCTTGGACTAGAGGTGAAATGTCTTCGTGACATATGAAGAAGTCCGGTCGCTCCTTAGATTACCATGACTTGGATGACTGAGACACGTACAATGTCACTTGTAGTAAAAAGTGCTTTTTGTGGTCAACAAGACCAGGAACATGTCATATAAATGTAAGAATTCATTCATTCATTCATTTATTTGTTCATTTCAGGCACAATGTTTGCACCTATAAGCCACAAAAAATCTAAAAATAATGAAATACGAATCATTTTTTTTAAAACACAGATCAAAAGAGGGGTTGTAGGGGTTTCCTACCACTGCTTTGAATGCAGAAACTAGTTTGCAGTAAGCATTTTTTTTTAAGTTTTGTGCTCTGTTATAATAATCTAGATATAGATAATTATGCAGTCTTATTATAAGGTTAATTTTATGATGAAAATGTCTGTCTAAATAGTTATACATGATTATATAATAAATTTTTTTTTTTTTTTATTTTTTTATTATGTTTTCATAGATAATGAGAATCATTGTGTCATAATTTAATCATATAGAAATGAGTGTATTAAAACATGTCTATTCATCCATTTATTAATGTCAGTTAGTCTAGTCAATACAATTTATGTTTTATAAGATAAATAAATCATATTTAAAATAATCATATAAAATAAAAAAAAAAAAAAAAAAAAAAAAAAAATATGTCTATAACTTTTTAAATAATATAAAAGGTCAGTATATGATAGAGTATAGACATTCATTATGAGGGAATCGTTGGTTGAAAATTGGCCAAAAAAATTTGTTCTCCTCATTGATTCTTAGTTGGTGTTTTCTGAACTCACATCTCATCCTGAGCTTGTAATATTTCCCATGGCTTTCCACTTCAAATGAAGTCAGTCAGTCAGTAATCACAAATCAGTTTATTTCCAAAAAATTAAAAATTACTTTTCTAAAACCTATTCTTTTTGACAAAATGGAAGAAAAAGCCCTCATTATTGGATGAATTACAGAGGAGTACTGTTGCACCTCTCTAAACCTTTTAATTTAAGAACTGGTACATCTGGTCTTCTCTCATCCAGGTAATCCATGACTGGGTTGTTGTAAGCAAGCTGAGCAAACTCTGTGTGTTTGTTGCAAGAGGTTGTACTTGGAGATATTGGTGTCTCTTCTTCTTCCTCTTGTCCATCTTCACAAGAGAAGCTGCAGCAGAGAACTGTTTTGGCAATTAGGTGGTCCAGTGGTTTGAGAGAGTGCATCCATTTGGGCAGGAAGTCCCAGTTCTGGAGCTTGGTTGGCAGGTGATGGGGGCTCCGGGACTGCATTACATTCACCATAGTAATGAAGATGGTTACACCCAAGAAAGGAGCCCCAACTCCAGCCATCACCTGCCAACCAGCCAGTGAGAGGCCCAGCACCAGTGATGGAAGCAACAGGAAGCAGAGGAGTAGGTACAAGATTGCAAACCAGCGGTACTTGGCAGTGCGCTCACCGAGAACACGAGCCATCCTTATCGGTAGACGCATGAATGGGAGAGGATACCACAACAGAATGCCAGAAACATTGAAGAAAAGGTGACACAGAGCAATCTAGAAGACAAGAGACCTAATAATTAAGAATTCAAATGCTTAATGTGTAATCAAGGGTGCAATTATAACACCAATGTCAACTCAAAGTCATACCAGTAGAAAGCGTCTACTGATTTATTATAATGTAACACTGACATCATAAATATATTCCAATTATGCAACGTAGCTTTCATGGGTAGCTTATTGTAACACTACATCACAAAATACCTCACACTGTGGAGTTTTTCTCCAGCCAGCTAAAACTTGCTATGTTTTGGTTACATCTTTCAAACAGCTACCATATGTTAGGCAACAAGAGGGCTATTTTGGAAATATATGGCTGATTTTGATTACTTATACAAAGCTCAGATGAAGCAGGTTACGGCCATGATGTCAAAACGCAGCAAATACAAAGCAAAATAAAAGTTTTCAGTTTAAACATGTGATGTTTGTTTTTAATTACATTTTCCACAGCAACTCCCAGGAAATAAGTTTGCATATTATCTTTTTATTATTACTATTATTATTATTATCATTAGTAGTAGTAGTAGTAGTAGTATCATATGTCCTTTGTATCCAGACAAACAAACAAAACCTACCTGTATGGCAGCTGCAAGTTTGTTCCCAGGACTGGCCAAAGCTGCCAGCAGGGCTGTAGCAGTTGTGCCAATGTTGGACCCAAGAGTGAGAGGATAGGCCCGCTCCAAACTGATTACACCAATACCTGATGAAGATGACAAAGCCAAATGCTGTAAAGCATATCCTAGTGGTTTACCAGAAAATATAATTAGTGTTGTGTTCCTGTTGAAATTTTTATAGGGCATCACTAAGCTGTACTGAGAGTTCTTAAGATGTTTTGTGACAAATACAAATGCCATCTATGATACATCTCAGAAATTACCCCTCATCATGTACTAGCAGTAATAACCCAATAAGTTATGAAAATTGTTCTCCAGGTGGCTTAACACTTATTGAGATAGTCGAAGGGAAACATCACGGGTATAAGAGACAAAATAAGAAATATTTTTGTACATGCTATTTGAGATGAACACCAGGTAGTATTTTAATTTTAAAAAGAAATCCTTCTCATAAAGGTTGAACTATATCTTTGGCTGATAGGATGATTAGTGACTGCCAAAAGAAGGTTGCAACTGAAAGCTGAAGAAGGAAACACTTTTGTATAAATATAAGTAAAGCAAGTAAAATGAAAATTGTACTTATAAAGCACCTTTCAAGATAAATTTCACAACAAAAGTGCTAAAAATATAAAGACAAAAAGCTTTAGCTGACTTTTAAACGAAACCAGTTCTCAGGCTAAGAGGGAAAGCATTCCAGAGTCTATGGGGGCCATTGCTGTGAAATCTTTTTTATAGTTCTCAGTCTAGTATGATGGACAGCCAGCAGGTCCCGCTCACATGACCTCAAGGACCCCCAATATGTATGGATGTAAATGTTCACAGATGTATGCTGTCGCTTGTTCATGTAGCGCTCTAAAAGTCAAAAACAAAATCTTGGTAGTCAGTGGAAACTAAATTTACTGGTAAGCCGGTGTAAATGAATAAGCAACAGACTGATATGTAAATAAGTCTCATAATGGCATTCTGAACAATCTGCTGAGATTGCAAAAAACCTTTGTTAAAGCAAGCAAATAATAAATTAAAATAATCCAGAAGGTATGAATAAGAATTTTGAATTCAGTGCATGAGACAATAGAACTCAACTTCACAACATTTCTTAACTGAAAAAACAAGAGCAAACCAGAGATTTAATGTGACTCAAGGGTTATCAAGGCTTCTCACAGAAGACTTAGCAAAAAGGGAAAAGAACCTAGAATTACCCTTACCCTGGTCACAAATCTGTTAGGGCTCAGGCACAGAGGTAATGGTAAATTAGCCCCCCCCCACCCCCCACCCCCCCAAAAAAAGAACCAAAACATAAACAAACAATCATTCTTCATTCTACTCAATCCAATCTCTTCAGTCATTATGCATCAAAATGTCTAAGAAAAGCTGTTTTGGTGGATTGAGCTCTATGGAAGCCATACTGAAAATTATCACTGTATTTGTGTGTTTTTTAAAATTATATCTTAATAAGAAGTAATTACATGTAATGAAACTTTTCTAAAAACATTTACTCTCAGTTGCTTTCTATGCATGAGGCTACAACATGGTAATATTAAGGTCTGAAGGGAAGGCAGAGCTTAAGTGTAGACACAAATCTGCAGATTAGGAATCATTTTCTGTGCCTATATTCTGTTGTCTTTTTGCATGATTTCAAACTGGTTAATTACTCCTGTATGAAATACGAAATTATTCTCATCTCACATTTATCACTGTTTAACAGCCTCGTGATTCAATTTTACATCTCTCCTTTAGCCAGCAACTCACAATGCCAATTATGCAACATACTCTTACACATGAGACTCATCGGTGGAAGTAAGGCTCGTGTCCTTATTTGGCCTTGTCTAGTTCACAAATAGGCCATTACTAAACAAGGAAATTTGAGGTATTTTCTCATCAGCATGAGAGCACAAGCATATTAATTATTTACTAAATGAATCAGCAATACAGCAAACTTTTAGTCCCTTTATTAACAGTTTATCAGGATAACCATAAACGTGGATAGAGGTTGCGGTGTTAGAATTTATGTTGTAGAGGAGAAACCACTGGCCTTGGGGGGGAGAGTGCAGTTTATGAGCAGCAAGAACACAACAGTAATTCTTTCAGGTACAGTTGATATGCGTTGTTGTCAGTGGAGTTCTCTCTGTATGTGTCCCCTGTTGTGACAACTGAAAAACAAAGTAACTTGTGTAAAAACTTTACACTGGTACACTGTTCTGGCATATTTGTGGATAACAAGTAATTTTCAGCAGTTCCTCAATCTTAAAAAATAAACAAACACCCAAACCAAGAGAAACCTTTGAAGTTTTAACCTCTCCTAAACCCTCTTGCATCATGTATTTCATTCATACCTTTATTTGTTTACTGGAGAGTTGGTTTCAGTAAGTTTCAGTGGTTGAGTGTCTTTGGTAACATCTAATTCAAGCTCCACTGACAGGAGTTCCACTTGGAGGAAATATCACAAATGTGGCGTCTATTAACACCACTGTTAGAACATGTGCTTAGATCAGGTTTATTTTTAAAGGGTTTGTGCTCAGCTGGATGGACAATGTTCTGCTTTTTCACCATTCTGGCCATTCAAAAAGCCGTGCAGGAACTAAAATAATGTTGGCTACTTTTAAAAACCCCTGAACTGTGATTTTATTCCTCCACACCCACCTAAAAGGAAAGGTATGTAAAAAGTCAGCAATCAACAAGCTGCTTGTTCCTGACCTACAAATGGTCAAAATGACTGAGGTTAAAGTAATAGGTCTGCCCTGAAATGCTAGTATTTTTATAAAATGTTTTAGATTTCCTTCTATACACTGTTTAATCAGTATGGCACAAGCTCTGTGATGTAATTGAAGGCCAGAACATGACAGATATCCAGGTGATTGGTTTCATGAGAAAGACAATCTGATGGGGGGGACAAGTGTGGGTGATTGAGGGTGAGGGGGAGACACTAAAAAGAGCTAAAAATGGGTCATTGGGGAGGGAAAGGCTGTGCTGTGTGGTGTGGAGGGATGGTAGCATTCACAGCTATTTAGAGTCAATGGCAATGAAGACAGTTAGTTGTTCCGCTGTTAGGAAGGGAGATCTGTTGCCTCCTGAAGACATTTAAGACCAGTAAGGTTGCCTGTATTGCTCTCCTGTTGTCTAACACTGTATCTCCATGATACCCAAGCTATATATTATGTGTATGTGCTTTAATATGTGGGAAAGGAGGATAGCCAGGAATGTAATTTAGCAGGAGGGACAACTTTAAAGTTTCTATTATAATGCATGGGTTAATTGCAGGGCTGTTCATGTGGGTGGCTTGGCTTTTGCCATGTGTAAGTATCCTGTATAACTGTTTGTGTGGGTTGCAGCAGCACTAACTTACAGGAAATTATTGATTGTTCTGGAGAATGTTAATATCTTCTCATGGAGAAAAAATTTCTGAGTACTATGAAACATTAATTGTTTATAATAAATAGCTGTTTTGGTAAATTCTTTGTTTATGTTGATGATTTAAAGGTTCAAACTTCAGCAAAACCCACATTTTTTACGATGGCAGCAGCAGCAGTGGCAAAATACTTCAAATTATCGCAGCCTGAAAACAGAGGAACAAGTCAGACAAACATTTACTCATCTGCACGTCAGCCTGTACTTCCTCAGCCAAGTCAAATGGCACCAGGCAGCAATGGTCAGACTGGGCTGAGTAGCTAGATGATGTCAATAACTGGGATGAAATATTGAAATGAAAATTCATGAACCTTCCTTACCTAGCCTATGAAACTATAACTACTGGTCAATGAAGCGTATCCCTCTGTTATCTAAACACCAATTCATTGGACTTGTTGGAATTGGAGACCACAAACTGCCAGTCTTATGTTTGCCCATTATACCCACCAAAGTGACAGCATCACAGCTCCTTACCATTTATATTAGTGTTTAGGGTGCCGAAACCCCCTCCTGTATTCTCCGGAATGACATGTTGCCACTCAGACAAAACTTCCACATTATTGCTGCATATGAGGCGTCAAGTCAAAACTGGGGGCAAATAAATCAGTTTTTTCCTGCATCAAAGCCTCAAAGAATGTTTTCAAACTGTTACATCTCCTTCTGTATGATCTGCGAATCTCTGAGCAAAGAGTGGACAAGGAAACATTACGTAACCTTCCTGATATATTTTTGAGCCAGAGACAGTTATTGCACCAGGGTTAGGGTGACACTGACTTAGGAAGGATTCACTTGAAAATGAAACTGACACCAATGCAACAACAACTGAGATGCAGAAGTAAATGGCTCATAACACGAACCACTTACTGAAAACACGTTTTTTTTATTGTCATAATATGTCCTTCAGTTGCTTCATGGTGACCCCAGGTTTTCTGTGTCAAGTTAGGGAGGTGGCAGGATTATTTTTTGCATCAACTATAGGAAATTGAGTGATGATCACTTGAAAACATGCATCTCCCCATTCTAGGATTGATTGTGGTCTTTATAGCTTTAGTCATGCTGTTCCTCAGCACTTAATCTAGCAAGCTGCTCCTACAAGGTTAAAGCTGATCCCCAACGATAAAGCAATTTTTATATATATTTTTAGTATACTCTATGTATAAAGTATGACCAAATACAATTATATCATCCAATTAAACCAAACAAGTGGCTCATTGCAGGTCAGCATGAATGAGGTAAACCTAAACAATCTCTGTAGATCTCTGTAGAAGGAGACAATTTAAGAGTGACCTGTTCCAACAAATCAAATGGAAGTTTAGAGTTTCATAGGCCAAACCTCTTATTATAGGAGCTTTGTAAGAGGATTTGTGGGCATTGCTGGCATGGGCACAGCAGACTTTGACTTTCAAAAGAGTAAAAACATACGTCACTCACCTATAAGAGGAGTCATGGCTGAAGTAAAGACAGAGCTACTTTGCACCACAAATGTCACACCTGCACCCACAAACATGGCGATGTATCCTGCCAGCCACCCAAATGGATAGGGAAGATCTGCAGTGATGCACAAGAGAAACTTTTAACTTTAAAGAATAAAGTGCTTACATTTTCCATGTAACCCCCTTCAGTTAAGAATCTATGTTAAGCTAAACAGTTCTACACTCATCTGTCTGTTGATGCTAAAACTACGAAGAATTGGTGATCAAAGGCAGTCATAACAACCCACCAACACCCTGAAAGCTCATTCTGAGAACTCCCTCTTATGGGTTAACAAGGCAAGGAAACATGCATATTTGGAGCTGGCCAATATTTATTGGAGTTTCACTTTGATACAGGGTGATTTACTAATATTTACAATGGCCAGTTTACTCATTTTGCAGCCATGTCATCATTTATTTTGTTCCTGCAATGACTGCAGAAACTGATGATAAGCAGAGGAACCACCAAGAATAATAATTTTTAAAAAGGCATATTAGAACATGTAGACTGTGGTGTTCTGAAGGTGATGGATGAGCTGGAAGTTTCACTCGAGCTCTGAAGCTTTTCAAATCGAGAAGTCAGGCAGGGCTTCAATAAACTCTCACATGATTTTTGTGTGAATTTTGTAGGCTTCACGACATCCCTCACACATGTAAAACTAATAATTATAATATATAGACACATAATAAGAATAGCTTTTAAAAAGAAGAAGCTTGAATTCACCATTGCCATTGTGTTTAGCATTTCAGTACCATGGACAGCTCACAACGGTTGCCCAAATTGCTGATGGTGTTTCTCAAATCCATCAGCAATCTGGGCAAAAATTTGCACTTCCAATCTGCACTTCTCTTGTTAGAGATTTTGGTCATTACTGAATTGAACGCGATCCATGTGCATATGTAAATTTGCCCATTGTTAGTATATCCCTGCAGAGGTTTTCACTCCCATTGCACCTTTTCCAATTGCCTTCTCACATCAGTTTCTTCCAGCTTAGTTACACTGGCCTTTTCTTCTTTAGTAACTGTAGCAGTTTAACCTGGGTTATTATGTGTGTTGCAAAGTACAGCTTCATGCAATCACATTACATATTTATGTGATGCAATAATGGAATGTATTAGTGTGTTAGTTTCAGTATTCACATTGCAGTAACATCATGTTGGTTCTCACTTTACAAAGAGGTGGGTGGAAAGAGAGAAAAGAGCATCAAGGCTTTGTCTTTTTTTTAACTACAGTCAGTTTTTCTGCTGCGAGGGGGAAATGGTGTTGCACCTTCAACTTTTGTCACTAGCAAATATAGATGTAATTTTATTTTTATTCTACCAAAGGACAGAAAAGTGAAAACTGCATCCAGGATAGAAGTAACTCCTCTGTTTATTAACTATTTGCAAATGTCATCACAGACAGCACACTAACAAAAAGCTAGCGAAGAACCCATAAAGATATAATAACAATAAAGCTGAGTGTATGCAGACCCCAGCCCAGTAGCCAGAGCCTGATCTTCAACAGGTAACAAAAGCAGTGGTGAGAAGTCACGCTTGGAGCTTTTTAGCTTCCATTTCAACCTGTAAATGCTTTTGCAGTACAGTCTCAGTGGTGAAGCCCTCTGAGGGCTAGTTTTCACCTTTCGAGTGATTTTGTCACCTTAAAATTAAGTGAGCTGTTTCTCACAGTTACCACCTGCACGCAAATGATAGATACAGGTTCTCATTTAACTCCACAAAGAGATTTGATGAGTTTATTTCCTAACAAGTCAAGATATTCATTTTTTATTTATACATTTGGTAGCTCAAATTTACACTGACCTGTGTTGATGACTTTATGGATGGTCTTTGCTACCTGGCCTTTCAGAAGAGAGTTGAGCAGTTTGACTAGAAGCAGCAAACATGTGCACAGGACAGCCAGCGAGGTGACTAGTAGGATGAGGCCCACTGTGAGGTCTGACATCTCAGCAGATGCAAACAAATGTCTACCTACAGAGAGAGCCACAATAACAGGATATTTTACTGCATTTATACCTTAACAAATGAGTTGAGACACTATGCAAAATGACAAAACTTGAAGTTCAATTTACCACCATTTAATTTGCCATAGTTTTTAACAATGTTCTCATGCTGCTTAGTAATACTTGTATCGACTATTTTGCTATGTAAATAAATTTTACTTGAGAAGACCAGTTCAGTTTTGGCCTTGTCTTGCTGAAATAAGGAAGGCCTTTTATCCAGAAGACACTGCTTGTATACCAGTATTATGTCATATCTAACTTCTTTGGATATGAGGTTGCACAGAATAGTTCCAGCTTACTATATGATTGATTCAGATTCAGATAGGACTGAGCTTTAACTTACACTTCACGTGTGTTTGCAAGTCATGGCTGGGGTCACAGCTTTCAGCGCTCACGTTGTGATGAGACTATGGATGCATGGATAGATGAAAGAAAGAAAGACATTAGCCAGGCCATTTTTACTGGCATCAGTGACAGGCTCCATTTGGCGCCAGTACACAGTGACACAGTGTGTCTGCATGTGAAGGAGACAGGGCTAGAGATGAGACATTACCATAACAGGGTCAGTCTGGCACCATTCTTTCACCAAGCTCCTGTTCCTCATGCCCTCCTTCCCCATGGCAATCCCCGTGATCACACACTTGTCCAGCTGAGGGTGAAAGAAGATGTGCATTCATTTTCACCACATTTTTTTTGTTTTGTTTTGTTTTTGCTTAGCAGCTGAATTGCTGATCGAGTTTATCAGTTTTCAGCAGTGACCTCAGCTAATGAGGTAGATGATACATGAGATGGTTTGAAATGACATTTTCAGTATTTACTTGAAAACATGGTCCAGATATTTCTAAATATGATGTGCATCATTTATTTTATACTTAACTGTTTCATGATGTTGAAGAAATGACATTAAAGAAATAACCTTACCATTGTTTTGCTGTGTAGTGTCAAGTTCAGTCATTATAAGTAGAAAAATTTAAAATAAATAAATGATTATTATTATTTTAATTTTTAAATCACTGTTTAAAAAAATTGTGATATGATTATTTGGTTCGAGCAAAGCCATTAGCTGCAAAACTAGCAACTGTGTAGCAAATTCACCACTTTAAGCAACATTTCTGCTGTTTTTTGGGTAATAAATGTCGACAAAGTCAAAAATGAGCAGGTTAATGTTAGCAATGCTGCATGTAGGACAAACTTGCACTACTTACTATAGCCTCCTTGATATTAGCTGTGGAAAGTAATGCATCCTTAACAAGAGACACATGGAGAATGAAAACCTCCACCAGGGCAGCTCAGTCTCTGAGCAGTGTTTGCATTTAATGGAATAGTGTTGTATTTTGTACATGTTCTTTTTTTTTCTTTGTTCTTTTTAAAGATACTTTAAGAAGTTGTCGTGCAGTGAAAATCAGACAAGGGCAGCAGGAGAATCTGAATCATAATTTTAAAGGTAAAAGACGTTTTATGAAAGTTTGACCTTGTTATATCTTTAAAAAAAGGTGGGAGGTCTAAAGTAATGTGATATTTAGATGTGTCCACATGTGTCATTCCCTTTATGCCTATATGTTGTCAATTCAAAGAATAGTAATAAAAACATAACTAAAGTAGCTCCATATTGCACTTCGACCTTTCAGATCAGTCTGCTGACCTTGAAGGAGAGGTCAAAGATCAAATGTGACATGATATTTGAAATCTTTATATGGCACTTTCTATATATTGACAAAACACAGCACACTTGTAAGAATCATAGTTCCTAAGTGAAAATGCTTTTTGTCAGTTTTTGACCAATAAATCACTGAGTTGGCCTCGAAGACCTTGGTGGATGTAAGCCAAATTTTAACGGGTTGCTGATGACCCGACTCTACACCCCTACAAAGCTTTATAAGAATTTATTTGAAGCTTTTTGAGTTATGGTGTTTCGACAGAGACACCCATCAATTATGTGCTCAGAATTGCCTTCTACCGTGTTGTGTTTAATCTATTTCTTACATTTTGGTTTCTGTGATGTTTGGTTTTGGACAGAAAAAGAAAATAAATAGAAATTATAAATAAATAAAAACATTGCTGACCTGCTGTGAGTAACATCACAGTTAATAGGCTGAGATCATAGAGGGCTGCAGTCCAATGAAGGGGCTTAGCAAACAGTAAATTACAAAAATGGCGTCTGATGGTTTTACCTGTATGATAAGCTTGGTGACTGGCTCCGTGATGACCTTGAGTAGCTCGGGTGCTTCTTCCCCTGGCTCGAGCCTCAGGGTGGTGACCAGCAGGTGAGACAGCCGAGTCATGAACCCGCTCGCCACCTCCAGGGGCAACAGAACCAGGACTGACAGCCAGTTGAAGCAGTCATGGATTGTTGCTCCGGCAAAAGCACTATCGTGGATCACAGTCATTTTCTGTGTTAGCTATCCAGGGGCATCATAAACTACTCAGAGTGATTGCTTGTTAATCTCCTATTCACAGCACAACTTTTGCTTTTTTGTTTTTTGGCAGTGATGTAATAAGCATTTGAGTTTTGACATGTGTATATTATGAAAGGTTAAATGATATTTATTTTAGTAGTAATGGATTAACGCGCCATCTGTCTCACGCACTGGTTACTGGTATGGGATTAGTGTGGACTGGTGCCATTATTATAGTGTGAAGCTGCATCTACAGCTGCTGATGCTTTCTCATCATCCTCCTCTACTTTCTCCTCTGCTCTCTTAACGCTTTTTTCCCTCTTCCCTCCATCTAACCACTTATCCACTTCACTTTTCTATTTCAGTGTCTTCTTGCCTCAACCCCCACCCTATTCTACCGCCACTCTCCTCCTCGGTCTTGCTCTGTTTTGTCACTCACCGTTGAAACTCGGTTCGTTCTGCCGCTTGCATCATGGCCACTATGGTGTTTGTAACCGAAGTCCCAATATTGGTCCCCATGATGACTGGAACAGCCGACCTCACTTCTAACACTATGAGATGAGACCAAAATGAAGAAGCATGTTACAAAAAAACTAAACACTGTAAATGCATAAAGACCATTGCAAATTGTAATGCATCATATATATAATTACAGAAAATGACCTTGCACTTTTTTGATACAACATGTGTTTTAATGGAGACGAGAGGTGATTATAATTCTAGGCTAAGTGAGACGGCTTTGGAGATGGGTTATTTTTGAATACGCCTTTAATGGTGATGACCTAGAGGGCAGGCGTCAGGAAGACAAACATTTATGCCTTTCCATATCTTTCAATCTCCGATAATTACCTCTAATCATCCTCATGGCTCTCATATTTAAAACAAATCTTTGGAAGCAGAGTGGCAACTCCTGCATACTGATGTAATTCACTTTAACAAACCAGAGCAAAGGTGGAAAACCTACGTGCAGAAGCCTGAACATTTTCTTGTAACCTTACCACATAATGGTCTTAAACAAGGCTGACTGAGATGATGAGACATTACCCAGAGTAAGAAAGGTTGGATTTGATTGCCCCTCTAATCTTGCTTCACCTTGTCAGACTACACTTATTTTACATCGTTTTTACAAATTGCAACTGCAGTACTGGAATCTCGAAATGGCTCTTTCAGGTCGGGCAGTTAGCGTGTTGAGCCACCTCTCATTTCTTCATATTTTGCCAGGAAAATAGAAATGGGTGCAGTGATTACTTGAAACATGCAAATATACACATATAAGGCAAAAACAGAGTTTCTTTCTTTAAGCAGTCTTCATGAATAGTTCTCTGGGCTCTTGCAGGACATTTAAAGCTCTTCTTTGGATGTTGGTCTGTCGTGATGTTCTCAGACTGCTTCAATAATGTTAAGGTGGATCAAAATCTACAATACTTTGTTTATTATTGCATCAATTTTAAAAAAAAGATCTCCATCAGCCCCACTGTGTTTTAATCTCTATCTTTGTACTTCTCTCCTGACCTCATCTGGATATAATGATGATGATTTGAACCAAAAATGTCAAATTTGGATTAATCACCCCATAAGAGCTGTTGCCACTAATTTTTAGTCCAGTTCTTGTGTAATCTTGCATACCTCAGCCTTTTCTTCCTGTTTTCCTTCCTTCTGAAATGGCTTCTTGACAGCCACCCTTCCACTGAGACCATTACTGATGAGGCATCATTGAACAGTAGATGGATCAGGTGAAGGGTCAGATGCATTTCTCGGGTCCTGTGTCAGATCTTTGATTGATTATATTCCTATTTGTTAAGAACATGATTTTCAGATACTGTTCATCTGCTGTAAGTAGTTTGTTTAGGTCTGCCTTCTTCTTTTGTCCTTCACAGGTTACTCAAGGACACACTGAGTTTTCAGCTAACAGCTCTTTGGAAACGACTCTGTTGGTGGAAAGCTACTATTTTATCCTGTCCAACTGTGTTATCTTTGGCATGTTTTGTTTTTTGTTGATTCATCTAAAGAACTGAGAACAAATGTTTTTGCGACAGTCTGTAACAAAGTGCAATTTGTTTCTTTCTATTTGTGTAGACATAACACTGGTTCACCCCTTCAGTTAGGTGGTGTTTTTTAAACTTGAATGATTCATAGGTCAGTGTTCAGTGGTTCAAAAAAAATGTCCTTTTGAGAATGTTCAGGTATGTGGACTGACCTGAAAATGAAAAGTCAATAAAATACTTTGAGAGACCTTCAGAAAGCCTGGAGAACTATTGCTCAAGACCACGTGTAGATCTTTGGAATCAAAATGTAATGAAACGAGAGGCAACTCAAGACTTGTGTACAGTACCATATGTTAATCATGCTTTCATTATACTTTTTTAAAAGCTGACATAAACATCTAAAAGGTGGAAAGATAGACAAAAAAATAAAAACAACATGTGCATAAATTGGCAGCTGAGAGTAGCACCCAAAAAATAAATCATTTACAACAGACTTTTATTGGGTTGCCTAGCAGTTTCAGGAGATTAATAAAGCATGAATGTGAATTATGGAGCGAAAAGTCAACACAATGCTTGTTTTAATATTTTTCAAGGGGTTGTTTAGATGCTAGATGACAGGAAACATCACTCTCAGCTGTTCATCCTTTAGTTTAGTTACATTAGACTGCTGGAGAAATGTGTGCAAGCAAATCTTCCTGTACTCTAAAGAACAATCATCTGGTAAAGTTTGTTAATTTAACCCAAACTTTATTTGCTAATTTAATCCATAATGCTAAATAACAAACCGATTGTAATGGATTCGACCCTCCACAGGGAATACGGCTTGTTATTGGACTTTGAGGCAGAAAATTTCAATTTGAACTATAGACTGCAAATTGATTTTGCTGCCAATAAGGCGCCATGGGGGTGTTATTTTCTCTGCTTTTATTGCTATAGTAATGGTTTTTGTTTTCTGTTTATTGACTTATCTATATATGCAAAATAATAACCTGCAGAGACATAAGCCTACTATGCAGACCGTACAATAAACACACACGCGCACACACCCAAATTCTGGCACTCACACAGTTGCACATGCGTTTATGTGCCTACTCACGTCCGGAGGCCACCAGACTGACTACAATGGAGGTGGAGGTTGATGAGCTCTGAACCAGCACAGTAACCAAGATCCCCACCACGAGCCCTGCCACGGGGTTAGACAGCACTGCATTGTCCTGGAAAATGTCCCCTGCCACTTTACCTGGTTAGATATGCCGCCCACATACACAGAAACACACACATTAAAAAAAATACCAGTCTAAGGAATCACAAGGTTGCCAAGAGCAATGTTAAACAAAAATCAAACTGTTTGTTTCCCCAATTTCAAGAAGGTCACAGATCAAACTCGGCAGTAAATTATACAGCAGCAGGGCCCAGTAGGATGGTGTGAACCGGTGCTCGGTGACTCACTTATTTGTCAAACATCAACAGGCTGAGTCACTATGAACCTGCTGATGGGGCAGTGAGGGTCAGAGCGCTTACCCCCTGCTAACTGGAAGGCAGAGCTCAGAGTGTCCAAGGAGCAAACAAAGAGGAAGAGGAGGAGGAAGAGGAGAGGGATCTTGGACAGATTGATGAGGACCTTCTTGATCTTGTTTGGACTCACTGCTGAGGTCTGAGGAGATCTGTCTGGAGAAAACAGCAAAGAGACGGTTAGACTGGAATCGTTTTTTTAAGGGATTTTATTTGATAAAACAAAATGGCAGCATGTTTTTGGCCACTGCTCGACTCTCTGATAGCTGTGTCCTCTCACATGTAGAGATAGAAGCCATCTGACAAAGTACATTCATAACCCATATGCAGCCAAACACTGCTGAGTGAGAGGCCACATGATCCCACTGGCACTGTGTGTCTCCTGAGCATGTCCTTATCTAATGAGCATGCGGCTTGCTTCTGCTGTTGTAATTTACCGCCTCAAAGAGGTCAAACCTGCTGCCAGCGTGGGAGATGTATGTGTCACTCTCCTTTTTATGCCTCTCTTGTACCTTTCTCCCCGGGGAATGTGCCTGCCTCCATCAGTGAGGGTTTGTCGGAGTGGTGATTGGTATGTTGGTTACAGCCCTCGAAGCTGCCAGTGAGGTCAAGGGTGGAGCCGATGCCAGATTCCCTGTCCTCCTCCTCCAGTGGGAGTTTGGGATGTGAGGGGAGCTGAGCCGAGTGTATTCTCACCCCTGGTAGCAGAAGAGGAGTCAGGCAATTCAAAGACATAAAACTAGAATGGTGGGAATTTAAACTAATGAGTTACCACTGAAGCCGAGCTCCGTGCTCCGTCCAGAGGACACTATGGTTATAGATCGAGAGGACATGGCGCTGTGAGTGCTGTGTGGAGATATGCAAGCAATTAAAATCGCAGGATGTCACCACCGTGGAGGGAACAGATCTGATAGTGGATGTATTTATCAGCCACCTGCAGCAGTAAGAAAAAGAAGCCAACAGAGACCAACAAGTGTGTATATGAGCCCATCTCTCACAGAGGTACAGGGATCAACAGACAAGCAATTAGAAGAGAGCAAAGGCAGCCCACGTGGTTATGTAATTGGCAGCTATCCGTGATGTGAGGTCAGCCGCACACTAAAATCGCATACACCGGGAGGCGTCTCACCTCCCAAACAACTAAACAACCTTATCAGTTCACGAAGAACACATTAGGATCCATGTAGCTTATCCTGTCCTCCATTTCCTACAGCTGCGAGCCAGCTCTTCAAGGGACTCTCCAGCATCTATAGAGCAAGTCTCTTCAAAGGGTTTCATGCTCTTGATTTAAAGAGATCCCCCCAACCACCACCCCCACCCCACCCTCCTTTTTTTTCTGTCAGCCACTTCGGGGACTCCGGTGGAGGAGGGAGTACTAATGTCTCTTAAAAGCAAAGAGGATGGAAGTAATTACAGCAGCCGAAATTACAGTAATTACAGTCACTGCATCATCCTCACCGCGCGTGTCATCCTGCTGCAGGTTTCAGATGCGCGCTGAGGCCCGCGTTAACATATGTACATCTGTCTGTATGTGGGAGTACGTGAAGCAGCCCCGGCACACTGCAGCAGGATAAACTCTGAATGTATCCGAGCTGATTTTGTGAGCGTGTGTACTGAATGTTATCCTCTAATCTAACTGCCCCGCTCGTCTGTTTGTCAGTCTGCCACCGTTCCCGTCTCAGATCTTGTGCTGTTACGTGCAAGTTTGTGTTTAAGGCTGTGTCTGTGACTCACATGGTTATTTTCTCGTTTAGTGTTGCTGCAATTTAGTTTTGCTTGTAGAAAAATGCAGGGTTTCCTCAAGCATTTAGCCAATGTTGTCAGTGTGCGTCAGCTTACTTGGCAAGATTTTCTAAAAGTATGTATGAGACATCGAAATAAAAGCTGGAATTAAAAAAAAGAAGAAGAACTATTTGTGTGTGTTACCACTGAGAAGATGTTTGAAAGTATTTGATAGTGTTGCCTCTTACCTTGTCCGAAAGAGTCTTAGATGTTGCTCATGACCCCGGTAAAGGAAGGTATCAAACTGAAGACTGAAACATCTTTAAATAGACCGAGTGTGGAGGTATCAGGGGGGAAACATCTACGTGATCTCTCGGTTATTAACCTGCTCTCTCATCAGAGACAGCATTGTTAATCAGTTACACAATGTCTTAAGTTAATGATGCATAGGTCTTAAATGCCTGTTGTGTATTAGGTAACAAATGATGTTTGTTCAGCCAGCTAGTTTTCACCTGATTTGGGCCCCAGATAAAGATTGCAAGATGAAGTGGCCTGTTTGATGTGATTTATCAACCCTTCTCACTTGAGGTTTTTAGGTAGAAGTGCAGGAGAAACCTGACATCTAGTGGCGTGTTTTAGATAAACCTGGGAGATTGCTCCTGTTTTCTTAAGTCCGCTCACATTCTCATGCGGCTGTTTTCATCACGTTTCGTAGTCTTGGCAAAGATTAAAGCCAGGGTATTAAATGATCACTTCTTCCACGAGATAAGTCAGTGGAAGTATTTCAGACACGCAAAGCGTAATCTGTTTGACTTGTACAGAATGTTCAGGTACTTAGGTACTTTGCCAGCACTCAGCATCAAGCCTGTTTTGATTGGCAATAGACTATCAAGGAGATTTTCTGAGAGCCTCTTAACACGCATGCACCGCTATCCACACGCAGCGCCGGCCTGTGTTGTTGTAGGGTAATTGTTAATAATTAGTGCAGCCTCGGTTCTGTCATATCAGCAGTGCTCTCAACCAAATCTCCCAAGCCTGCTGATCCCAGACTTGCATCTATGAACTTAATAAACCCTTTAGACTAAGTTGTTGCTTTCCAATCTGTTATGAGATCTGGGAGCCAGAGAGAAATAACAGCCTTGTTGTTGTTCAGGGAGCCGGGTTTGCTGCTGTAGGTGGCGACTGGAGGAGAAATCCTTGAGATTTGGAGCAGAATTATACAGAGAGAGAAAAAACAGAAGCACAGATGTACCAGCGCATATGGAAAAACACACACACACACACACACGTAATCACTTAAACACACACTGAGCGGCTCTAGAGCTCTTTGGTTAAAAAACACTCCACGTTGCAGTTAATCCCATCTCCAGATGTGCGAGTCACAGGGTGGCTGCTGCTACTGCACAGCCTGCCGATGAACCAGACGGGGGCTAAATTCTGCCACGCAAGGCGTCCTGCTTGTGTTAATCTAATACAAAAAAATAAAAGCCTCTGGGTTTTTAACAAAGGGGCCCATAACAATATGAACAAAACGTCAGTTAATTATCTCTACACAGGTGTGTGTCTTATTCTAAAGACTTTATTCTTGTTTTGACTGGCTAGGTGACACTAATCGGCACTCTCCAGAGAAAGACATTCAGATTAATACTAATCTCTTTTATCTTGATCACTGGCACACTGTTGTCATCTACACGAAGGGAGTAATGATGCTTTAAGAAAAAGAAAAAAGCACTCTGATTTTTATATAGATTTGTGTGTTTTTTCGTGTCTGTTGTTAACACAAGAGCTAAAACCTTAACTGGAGCTTCACATTCACAGAACTGAAACAATCAGAGTCAAATAATCAACTTGATTTCATGATTTGACCACCTAAACTGCTGGTCTAGGAACAAGCGTCAATCCTGCCACATGTACGGCCTCCGTTTCAGATTATGTGATTCCCAAACTGCTTGCTGCGGCCCCCTAGTGGGTGTTGAAGTTAGGCCTGCAGGCGTGCTGGCCAAGGAGAGGCATTTTACAATAAAAAAAAAAACAAACAAACAAAAAGCAATCACAACTATTAAAAGCAAATCCATGGAATTTAAATGACTTCTTATCGTAGGTGGCAGACGTAAAGCTCTTAAGAGAGAATCGGCTTTAACAAGCAAATCAATCAACAGAACTTCAACAAGAAAATCAAAATAAATCACCGAGAAGAAAACACTCCATCGTAGTTTCGTGCAGTAATCAGAGTTATGATTAAAGGATTGCGTAGGTGGCAGAAGATTGCCAGATTTCAAATTGGGCTTCGGACTTTGCAAGTCTGTTTAAAAAAAAAAAAAAAAAAAACTGCAGTAGACGTTTCAAAGTGAAAAGAACATTTGAAACTAATGTTACATACAGCAGCTCTTCTATCCTTACACATTAGCACCTTTATTTATTTTTATTTAAAGATACACTGAGACTGCCAGTGAATGCATCGATGGGATAATCTTACATATTATTGGGTGATTTCATAAAGATTTCGATTTTAAGCTGTGCTTCTTTCTTCCGTTGCTCCACACCATTATCGGTCTGTATTATTTCCAACAGCCCACAGTTGGCTTAGTGGAGGTTAGTAAATACAGATTCACTCAGCAACATCACTTTATTGTTACTACACATTCAGGTGGCATGTATACACCACTCACAGTACAATGAAACAATATCATCACAGGTGTCCTTCTGTTCACATACATGTAGTTTCAGTGGTAGGGTGAAGTAATGTGTGTGTGTGTGTGTGTGTGTGTGTGTGTGTGTGTGTGTGTGTGTGTGTGTGTGTTTTAGTCCAATTCTGTCCTTTTAATTAATTCATGGCTTGCATTTTTTTCATATACTATTCTGCCTGTTCCCCTGTGTACTTCTGCACATTTTATGTCTCAGGTTTATGATGATGTAGCTTTATGGCATCTTTTTTTGCTTTTGTTCATCATTTCAGTTCTTCACTGGAGGATGACGGTGTCTCAGAGCCATCAGGACATTCCTGCAACAAATAAAAATAAAACTCTGGTTTTAAACATAGCTTTAGGCTTTAATGCCAATACGTTAGAACAGTGATACATCTCACCTTCACTCTCTCCAGCTCTGGTCTGCCTGGAAGTGATTTTTGTGAGGAAAAGGCCTGTGAGGTAAGACAGTAAGGTTGACTCATAGGGTGAGGGAAGAAATAGTGTGCTATGGTGAATGTCAGGCTGCTGCAGGCTCACCTTCTTTGACTGCTGCACCTCCTCTGTGGACTTAGACCTGTTTTTCATGTGTTTCTGAGGAGAGGTGTTGGTGGGACTCTAGGCAGAGGGAAGGGTTGCATTAGACGGCGAATGATTAAAATTTAGTGCATCAGACTATCGGGTTCTCACGTACCTCATTTGTCTTCTGCTCCATGGCTGAGTTTTTCCTCAGACGTTCGGGGCTGTGGGGACTTTAGGATGGATCACTCTGTTTTTCTTGCAAACTTTGGTTGTGCAACTAAAAGGTTAGGAGAAAAAAATGAGAGAAACTTTCAAAACAACGTGACTGCATGCAACAACAACAGACAAGGGAAAGTCATTAATATATCCAGTAAAATGCAAACAATTAATCTTGCCCTAAGCGGTCTGATCTACTACAAGAGATCCAAGTGAAGCTGGAGCAAGAGAGTGTGCAGTTATGAGCTCTTCTCACTAGAGGGTGTCTCTGACTCAGAGATACACTGCTGCCGATTTCAGCGTCCTGCTGGTTGTTTTTAGCTTTGGGATTCAATTTTCTCTACTGGCAGTAACAGGCATACTTAAAAAAAGGAGGGGGATGGTAATTCTTCTGACCTTGTTAGATTATACATAAATCCACCAAATATTTAAAAAAAAAAAAATGTATTTCACTATATAAACAGTGCTTGTGGGAGCCCTAACAGTTGACATAACAGAAGCTCAACGTGACTAAATCAAACTTTAGCTGAGAAGACGAAAGCAAAACAGCAAGTAACAGCAAATAAAATCGTGAAAAGAAGGAATGCTCTCAACAAGGACACACACAGTTACTCAAACAGTGATTCCTCGAGAACTGAAAGGCCACAGAGAATAGTACCCAACAGTCACAGCCAGGGCCACAGCTGGAGTCATGAGCCCTGTTGGCTGAGGGACAAAACACCCCCGGGTCTGGTTCAGTGAACAAGAGACTTTTTTTCCCTTTCTTTTTTTAACAGTCCATCAGCCTCCCTTTTGATGTCTGCTTCTCTCTGTCAGGCACACCAATGAGATTCTAATGGTTTGAAGGGGTGGTTCAGTGCTGCTGTTCAAAAAGAAGAAATAAAATATCTCATAGGTATTTCAAATAAAAGACTTGAGCTTAAAAGCTATTGGTTGAACATGGAAACCACATTATTTAAAGCGGAAACTTTAAAATAAGGTAGTTATTTTAGTTTTCTGATGCTTTTGTCTACGTCCTGCAGAGAATAGCAGAAACACCATCTAAGCGGATCTATCACTTTTGCCAGTATTTTTTTTCCTGGCTCTTTTTCCTATGATTTGCCTTTTGTTCTGTCTCTCTCTCCTCTCCTCTATTCTCCTTCTCCTCTCCCCCAACCAGTCACCGCAGATGGGTGTCCCACCCTGAGCCTGGTTCTGCTGAAGGTCTGTTCCTGTTAATAGGGAGTTTTTTCTTCCCACTGTCACCAGGTGCTTGCTCGGAGGAGGTTGTGCAATTCTTGGGGTTTCTTTAATATTGTAGGGTCTTTACCTTACAATATAAAGGAACTTGAGGTGACTGTTGTTGTGAATGAATTGTTTAAAAATAACTGTAAATTGAATTAAAAATGTAATTTGGCATACTGCAACCTAATAAATATGCAAAATGATGTGGGAGTAACAGAAATAACTTCATATCCTTGATGTTTCTATATTAAAGAAGATACCTGTTTCTAAATCCTGATTGGTGCAGAGCCATGTGCAACATTCCCATCGTGTAACTGAGGCAACTGAGTCATTTCACAAAAAGCTGTGTTTGTTTCAGAGCCTTTAAAGCATCAATCATCGCTGAGTTTTAAAATGTAGCACATCTAACAGACAGCTTATCTCTTTCCAAGGTGCATGCTTTTACAATTTACTTATTGCTTACTTTTTACTTACTGATGAGGCTAGAATGCCAAATTAATACATATGTATATGTATATATATATATATGTATATATATATATATACGTATATATATATATACGTATATATATATATACATATATATATATATATATATTCTCTGACTGAAGTTATATAGTCTACTATTCTGGGCTCCAGTTCTGCCTAATCTTACAGGAAGCATTTAGCCCAGGGCTCATAAAGAATGAATAGGAAATGATCAACGGGAGCTCACTCACTCGCTGTGATGGCTGACTGGCTGACATCACGGTGGCATCACTTTTGATGCTGCAGGGAACTCTGGTACAAAGTCCTACCTGAAGTGGAATATATGTGATATTCAGTGAGGCCAGAAATACTCCACTGGGTCAGTACCAGTGGAGTTTCTGGCTTCTTTTATACAAGCTCCACTACCACAGAACATGTATGTTTGTTCGGTAGGTACAGCCAGGAGGGATGATGAACTCTCTGCACTTACTTTAAAATGTGCATTATAGCCCTTTGAGGGACAGCTGAGGATAATCTGAGGCTTGATGGCAGGGCAGGCATTCAAAGAGTCCTGAGTGCTCTTTCTGACCAACTCACTGAAGGAAATGACCTAAATGTGAATGATTTGCTTGCTTGCCTCACTCTGTCTATCCCCCGCTTTCCTCTGTTACCGTCTTTTCATCTTTGTGTAGAAAAGAAATTCTTCCACTGCAGATGAAGCCAAGGAGCGGAGGACCGTATAGGTTAGACTGAGGCGGGTGGAAGTTCAGCTCCTTTGTAGCAGAGATAAAAACCCCTGTGGCTTTGAGAAACACTTCGCCAACGATTAATCCACATGACAAACAATCAAGGTGGCACATCGAAATCATCAGGCCTCTTTTTTTGATATGGATAAAAAGAAATGTACATGCATAAAGCTTTTACATGCCCCTACAGACAGGAGCAATCTTTACCATTTAAAGCTACTGAATAAGTTTTGTTCTGCAGGGATGGGCAAACAGACTCAATTTGAGATGCAGCAGAAGGAGGAAGATAAGGCAGAAAAGTTTAATGACTACGTAGCCTTTACAATCCTTAATAAAACGCTGCTGTTAACGTATCTGCGTTATGTAAGAAGCAAATCTATTCCAGAGGTTTGAATCCATAACCCTGAAAGAACCTCACACAGAGCCTATCTTTGCGTCTGGGTCAACACTAATTAACTCCCTAACTGAGAAACAGAACATGACTAGAGTTTCTTAAGCTTAAGTTTCCCGTGGATCTGTGTGTGGATGGATGTGTGTTCTGCCTCTACACCATCATTCCTGCCTTCTTCCTGCTCAACCTAAAGGTCTGCCAAATCACTCCCTGCTGGAAACACAATAAGTAGTCATTAGTTTCATTCGCTGATTTAGTCAAACATGCCAGTATCGCTTCAACCATGTGTTGATGGTTTCAAGTCTTTTGGGAGGAATTCAAACCAGGAGATAAAAATCAGTGCCTCGGTCTGACATTTCTCCACCACCACACAAGTGTCTGCAAACATGCTGATCGCAAATCTTCACGTGGCCAGGATTTGTGCAATAAAATGGGCAGTTTTACCAGAAACAACACACGGCGAGATGGCTGGAGCACCAAGGTCAGAATGTGAGCAGTGATGGAAGAGAGCACATGAGAATGGCTCAGAGTGTCAAGGACATTATGCCGTGTAATTGATGATGATGTGTTATCTGTTTTGTCACACTCAGGTGGGACATGCACACAACCCAACTACCCCCAGCTGGATGTATTAAGTCAGTAGCTGCCCAGCACAACTGCCCTCTGTCTGAATCACAGCTGAGCCATGTGTATCTCACCTGATACCCGACTCACGGTTATTGACTCCATAATCGTTTCATTCTTAACCCACTGAAAGAAGACTGCCCTTCAACTGTGCACAATCTTTCAATCCACATTAATGTGCCTGCATCGATCGGCTGGATGGGTTTTGTTTTACAGCACTTACACATATTTTGCAGGACTCTCAAAGGCAGTGTGAGCACCCATTAAAAGAACTATTTTAGAAATCCAGAACCTGCTTGTTATTCGTCCAGATGTACAATGGACATAAAGCTTAGCTCAAACTGAAAGCTGTAAACAACAAAACAGAGACAAGACAGAGCACTAGCACAGTCTGAATGAAAATGTGCTTTTCCATGAATGAGGAAATGAAGGAGGCATAGTACTTTTCATCAAGCACAGTAAAGCACTGAGTGACAGAAGGGAGTGGAGGATGAATGATGCGGGTGATGGAAAGAGGAGAAAAAAAGGCAAGCACATCTACTGACTGAACGAGCCTTGCGATCATCGCAAATGAGACAAATGAAATGCCTGGGGTTAATTCATACACTCACCTCCTTCCCTCTCTTTTCTCCTCTCAGTACAGTAGGCGTGCAGTGGGGTAAATGGCACTCCTCATCTCACTGCTGCTATGGTGTCTGTGAGAGTACACCCCTCTCTGCCCATTCATAGCTCCGCCGACGCACCACTCACGGATGGATGGAGTCAGCCAGCCAGCCCCCCCCCTCACACACACACACACACACACACACACACGACTACCACCAGGTGTGTCACTCAAAGCTAATGTCTCCAGGCTGGCAGTGGGAAGCTGTGGGTGTGACAGACAGGTATTGTACACTGCACATCAATGCTGACGTCCACAGCTCTCATCATTACTTTAGGTTATTTCAATGACAATCACATTATACCAGACGATGATGCATGCAAGGTGGCTTGACTGAGATTCTTTCAAAACATGTTCTCTGAAATATGCATAATGCTGACATCACTCATGTTGATGAGACCATCTATGACTCATCCAAATTGTTTTGTAACCCATACAATAGCCAAATACAACAGGAAGTCACCTTCCAGCAACAAGTCTGGAGACAGATTAAGCTGGTCATTGGCCACAGAGCCAATTTAAAGAGCCAATCATAGCATTGCAGTGCTGTGATTGGCTCTTAAAATAAATAAATAAATAAATAAATAAAACATCATTATATGACAGCATTTTTGAACAGTTTTCCTTTAACCAGGATACACCAGAAGACTCAGGAATGAATAATGTAATCAAAGCTAGTAACGTTTGTAAAGACTTTCTTTACCCTGTATGAGTCACACAGTTGGTCCACAGGGGTTGTGGGGTCTGACTGCACTGCATATAAAACCCAATCACGTAGCATTCCTCAAGCCAGAAACTGACCTCAGTGATTCATCCCCGAAGAAACAAAAAAAAAAAAAAAAAAGCTAAAAGCTGACACCTGACACCTGACATCTTTTCCTTAACCAAAAAAAGAAGAAAAAAAAAAAAAAAATATGCAAACAGACAGGATAACAATTTCTTATAAAACACTTTAATTTTTTTCAATACACCCTTTGGATTATTGTTAGAATCATTGCAACCGTTTCATTTTTATGATCACATTACTCATTTAATGAACTGGATCTTGATCTGTAGTCTGATGTAGAGAACAGGAATACAGGACATGACCAGGGCTTTGCAAAGTGCAGTCACAGCAAACATAGGGATCATTTAATAAAAAAAAAAAAAAAAAGGCAACAAAAAACAAAAACAAAACACCTAAAGCATGCAACACACAAATTTAAAAAAGAATATATATTAAATACTAAATCTGCATCAAATATTCCATGCATGTTGAAGCAAAGAAACAGTGCAAAAACATTAAAACCCATTTTGGACAGTCACTCCTTCCTGTGCTTAGTTTAAAGAAAACATTACTGCAAAGTAAGGCTGTGAAAAACAGAAGAAATGTGAACGATATATCAAAAACTGTACAGTATTACAAATCAGGGGATGAATAAAATGTATACTAAAACATTTAAAGTTCCAGGGTGACATTCTGACCTATAACTTTTTCATATAAGGTTGAATTAATCATTTCATAGCAAACATTTTCCCCATAAGGATGTGTAGTGTTTTAGAACGACACCATAAATGCTTGCCATGATCTGCCTTATTTACAAATTGGCTTAAAAGAAGGTCATTCATAAGTATACAGCAGCGTGTGGTAGCACACTGCTTTCTCAGAGCTTATACTGCGAACAATTAGAAAAAAGTGCTATAGGACTAATTATTTCTTGCATTAATTTTTTTAAATTAATCACATCACAGTTTTGTGAAATGTTCATCGTAGTTTTTTGATCACATCTTCGTTCATCCAACACATGATTGTCTTTCAAACTGTTGTTTCCCTCATGTCTGGGGATTTCGATTTAGCGGAGTTGGGGGTTTTCTTCGCTGCTTCGGCTGAATTTTCAGCTGAATTCTTATCCTCAGATTTTGCTTTGGAGTCAGTAGTGGAAGAACTGGCTATACTGGGATCCTCTGGTTCCTGCACCTGCTCTGTGGGCAACTGGAGGAAGGAAGGGACCTCCAGTTGCTCTTTGGTGAGAAGACCTCGCTGATCATCCACCCTGGAGTTCTGAGCCCTCGTCAGCATGTCCAGGAACCCTGTTATGGACAAATCATTGTTATTGCTGCCCTCTCGTTCTGATAAACAGATAGATGAAATATAATCTGTAATCTAAATAGTTGATTTATTGACAATAATCTTGATATTAAACAAAGAACAGAATTTCAATAATATAAAACATGTGAGGAAAAAACTCAGTACTGGCACTTGCCAGTGGTGCTACCCCCCCCCCCCAGCCTGCAGAAGCACTCATTGTATGAATTCAAAAATCCTGGGTGACATCCTTCTTGAGTTACCGTATTGACAAGTTTTTCAGAAAACTTGACCTCTGACCTTGAAGTTGAGGTCAAGGTCACCGATTCAAACTCATCCAAGACTTTTAGCAGATGCATCTATGGTATCAGTTATAAAAATTCTACAAGGCATTGTTCTCAAGATATCAGCAAGTGACAACAATACCCCATCAGCCTTTTAGATGGGTTGGCTAATAAAGATAGTCATACAACTTTACAATGCAACAATCATGTATATTCTAATGAAGTATTACCTACAAGTATATATTCTGGCATGCAGATAAAGACTGATATAACAAAATTCTTTCCCCACATTGATAACAACTCAGCTAATTCAATAACCTTAAACCAAACCACACTGGATATTGCCAAGTCATCCTACCGTCCATCTCGCGGTTCTTGGTAGACCTTGGCTGAGCCTTAGCTCTGTCTTGGCCCAGTGATCTGGCTTCTGGACCTGTACTTGTTGCTCCTCCCTGGGACTGAAACAGATTTCAGCATCATCAACAAACTATTTCTCAGCTCACAAGGTTTAAATCTCAGTAACACTTAGTAACTTTTCATTTCTAGTTTTCATAATTGAATCTGACTGTGTCTTGTGCAGCCATGTACCATTTCCAGACTTAGTTTTAGATCGCTCCTCCATCCTGACTCAAGCACTTGTGCGACTGCAGTACAAACTGAACCTCCTTTAGTGTGTCTCACTTCAACTTGAATTTTATCTGTGTGGGTCACAGTCAGAGCCAACTCCTATCACTAGGGATGCTCCTCAACATAAGGGTTAGATCAGCTGGAGTTTGAGTTATATTTAATGGTATATTTGAAGCATACAGGTGGCTAGAAAAAGACTTCTAGGGAACAATTTAAAAATAGCATCAGTGCCAAAAATAATTCAAAAGTGCACAAGACCAGCACCTGAAGGGCAGAATGGCCAAATAAAGAGACCTGTTTTTGTTTATTGAGACCTCAGCAGCTCAGCAGATGCCGAGGTGCATAGTGCACAGAGGTCACACACCCCTTCTAACTTTTTGTACCCTTTAGAGTAGCTCAAGACTGAGTGTGTAAAGGGCTTCATGGAGTGGGTTCCCATGGCAAAATAGCTGCATTCAACCCTTACATCAACAAGTGCAATGCAAACCGTCAGAGTCTTAAAGCACGCTGCCACTGGACTATAGAGAAGTGGAGACGTTCTCTGGAGTGACAAATCACACTTCTCCATCTGGTAATCTGTTGGACAAGTCTGGGTTTGCTGGTTGCCAGGGGAGTGGTAGTTGTCTGACTGCATTGTACAGTCTGTACAGTATGGGGGAGGGGGTTTTGGCGTAGGATTGCTTTTCAGGACTTGGGCTCAGCCCCTTAGTTCCACTAAACTCTTTATGCTCCAGCATACCAAGACATTTTAGACTATTTCATGCTCCCAACTTTGTGGGAACAGTTTGGGGACGGCCCCTTCCTGTTCCAACATGACTTGCGCACCAGTGCACAAATCATTGTCTAAAAAGACGTGGTTGAGTGTGTTTGGTGTGGAAGAACTTGACTGGCCTGCTCAGAGTCCTGACCTCAACCTGATAGAACACCTTTGGGATGAATTAGAGCAGAGACTGTGAGCCAGGCTTTCTCGTCTAAGATTAGTGTCTGACCTCACAAACGCGCTTCTGGAAGAATGGTCAAAAATTCCAATAAACACACTCCTAAAACTTGTAGAAAGCCTTCCCAGAAGAAGTGTGCTGGATAAAAGTTATATTAATTTCTCCATACAAATAAATAAATCATTACAGCCGTTGAGCCTTCTGTATTGTTTTTGAACTGGTGAAACCTCATAATAAAAGGATAAAAACATAGGCTAAGGCCTAAATCATTTTAGCTTAAATATTCCTTATAGTCATTTAATTTTGTAAACATTTTGGTAATACCAATTTGGAAAACTATAAACAGGGGCTCACATAAGTGGTCCGCAGGTGCGCACGCGCTGTCAAAATAAAAGACGCGCACCAGATAAGAAGTTGCAACACGCATTTGCGTACATAAGATTTTCTGGAAGAGGACAGACATTTGTTTAGAATTCTTAAAGATGTCGAAGAAGCAAGCTCCTTTAAGCAATTACTTTGGTGTTCCTCCACCTCCAAAGAAATGTCAGAAGGAGTCCGAACCACAAAAGAAGCACGTATTCTCGGAAAAGTGGTTGCAGGAAGTGAGCTGGCTTCAAACAAATGATGAACGCACAGAGATGTGGTGCAGAATATGCTGTGAAAATCCCACTCTAGCGGACAAAAACAGGGCCTTTTATATGGACGCAAACGCGCGTTGCAACTTCTTATCTGGTGCGCGTCTTTTATTTTGACAGCGCGTGCGCACCTGCGGACCACTTATGTGCACCCCTGATAATAAATGATCATTTAATTTCTGACAATATTCTTATTTTACCTTGAATAAAAAGATGCACGTTAACATTACCCAAAATCATCTGGTGATCAGGAGGCTTTAAGTCTTCTTTGCAGAGTACCAGCATGTATATCCTTGCACTAATCCATTAAACATTTGTACAGACAGATTATATAGATTTGACATAATGTACAGTTTGTGAATAAGGCCTATTTACACACTGCAACATACCACTTATCATAGATTTATATAGTGTAGATTTATATAGATACTGTGATAGGGAAATGACTGGTCCCATACAATAGACAAAAAAAAAAAAAAAAAAAAAAAAAAAAAAAAACTATAGTGACTTGACCAAATAAGATGATAATGAAGGTTGTTTAACATTATTCATGTTCAGCCTTGGCTTCATACAAAAATCCTCATTTGAGTCCTCAATTGTTATTTTTCCAAAATAACTTACCCAAAAGTCACAGAAGAAAATTTATGACTAAGAATCACAAAGCACCAATTCAAAGTTTCTTCATGATGATAAAATTATTTTTGTTGCCGCTTCAATAAACACTGCCTCACCTGGTTGGCTGCAGAACCGCCACCTCTGGAAATGCTGGTCTGCTCTTTGCCTGTATACACACAAAAATGGAAATTAGTTTGTAACAGTACTCCTTTTTTCAGTGTACAAGTAGCCAAAAAGCTGACAATGCTACAGAACTTTAGCATACCCATTATGTTAAACACTGACATTAGGCAGATAAAACATCTTAAGAATTAAAACGGTCCTCCTGGGATACAACCACTCTAATTGAATCTACTTGGCTCCTCCTGAACAGAATAAAAGGATCTGAGGCTGAGAGCACTGATCCAAACTGAAGTCAGATCTAGCCTCAGCAGTCGGGAAAAGAGGTGAGTGAACTGAAAGTGGCACAGCATTCAACAAACCAAATGGACTCAGACATTTCAACCTCAATTTAAAAGAAAAAAAAAAGAATGAAGAGGCTAAAAGAGAAATGCACAAAGAGAAAGCAAAGTAAAGAAAGAAACATGCAAACAGTGATGCAGAAAAAACATGACTGCAAAATGGACAGTGAAAAGACTCTTCAGACAGCCTCAAGGGAGAGAGCACCATGAACCGAAAAACACTTTGTACGAGCCATTAAGAAACAATTAAATCAATAAAGAGGCGCAGACAGCACCAGAGAACACACAATAATGGCCAATGTATCGCCAACATAATCAGTTGATGGAAAGATAAAATGTGCTGTTATCTGATTTCACTGAAGACTGTTTTCATTTACTTATCAGCTAAGTAGGTTTGTTTTCATCCTGTGGCTTATTGTGCTCCTCTGGTCGCTGCATGCTGTATTATATTAAATGTTATAAACATGAATCGGCCTGTTTCACATAGAGGTAAATTTATGGGTTTCTAAAAAGGTCAAGTATATTAACCTTTGCTTTTGTCAAGTCGGAGCGTCTTATTGGCCAGATTAAACACATTGGTGTTCAGATTCGTAGGCTCGTCACTTCCAACCTGAAACACAAAGCATACACACATGCAGACAGCCTTAGCTGAACAGTACTTTGAGAATCAATCGTCTCTGCGGTAAATGGGTTGTGCATAACTTAGAAAAGACATTAATGCATTACTAAAATAATCTCATTACTCACTGCAAAGCAGTGTAACATTTATTAAGAGTAGAACCAGCATCTTAAGGACACACAGGATCTGCTTAGAATTAGTTTCAAAATGATATCTTAATAATCTGAGCCATGCATTATTCTTCAAATGAGTAATTTTAATACAGCAATTTCAATAAAACAATAAGCCAAACATTTGTGTCTGTGAAAGTTGACAAACAAAGAAGATGACTCATTGAAATGTAGCAGCTTTGCAAACAGATCTACATGTTTGTGTGAGGCCTTATTTCCTGTAATAAGAAATGAAAGAAACCGTGGCTGGAAAATGTTTTCTGTGCAGCTGGCTTCCCTTTACTGAGAATGATAAAGGTTTTCAGTAAAGCAAGTTTTCAAAAAATTGAATGTGAAACTTTGAAATGTGAGAAACATTAAAGTGTCAGACTCATTTCAATGCAATTACAATGACAATGCCAACAAGGGTGTGCCATTCATTTAGTGACAGATTTTGAAATCCATCCTTAAAAGTGACGCTCATTTCCAGCCATTCTCCAGCTTTGTTGCTCTACTGAGTATCTTTGCAAGACTTATAGTTCAAAGTAATCCTAGACTATACATGGCTGAAAAATATGTAAAATAGATATTGATATTATAATATTGAAAAGAATCACTGGTGCAACACTTTGAAATTACATGTTTATACAGGTAAACATGCACATTGATTTTCTTTGGTTGAATTCTGCCGACAAAAATATGTGAAATGCCTTTTAACCTTTAAACTATTAGGAAAAATCAATCATTCATTTAAAAGTGACAATATTGTTAATCTTTATATGGAAACGACTCAAAGAAAAGGTAACATATTATAATCCTACTCATATGCAACACTCACCATGGTGACCAAGGCCTCTTGTGGTTTAATATTGTGCTTCTGCAGCACCACAGACAGAGCTTCCTGCAGTGTCTTACTAGACTTCGCCATGATCCCCACAGTTTTACCAGTGAAGGCGACCTCCAGCCTGAAACACACACTTGTTTCTAGAACTCTGCTTTCATACTGTGACTCACACTGAATCAAATGCAATGGAACAGAAGTACAGAATTACTGTCAGACAATGTCTGTAGTCACGAGGGTATCTGGCAAGGGATCTCTTAGCAGGAAACCCATTTCTGATTACATTTTGAATTTTATTTACATTTATTCAATGTAAAGGAAGAGTACAAAGATTAATGCTCGGAGAGCTAGACATTGTGTGCATATTACCACAAGGACTTCCCTCTAATATGGTAAGAAGTGACATGTAGTGGGGGTGTAAAAGCCTGCTATGGTGTCAAAGACAGGAGAAAATAGGAAGTGAAGGAAGTGATTCAGTTGACTCACGCAAACGTCACTCTGAGCTCTAAAGAGACCTGCTGATTTCTCAGTACGGAGCAGTCCTGGTCTAGCGATAATGGTTGCTGCAGAGAGAGAAATTATGTTTCAAACAGAAAGAAACAAGAGGGATTTTTATAAATGTGAACATCAACAGGGGATACTTTAAGATTCGGAAATTTGAGGGGGTGAGATAACACAGCACGAAAATGTCAGAACAGGAAGAAGGCAGTCGTCTGTCATGCTCACTGCTGTAAACAACTTTACAGTGTGGCTCAGGAGGCATTTTTGAGGAACTTGATTTAAAGCTGCAGCTGATGCAGAGCAAAAGTGCTTACCTTGTCCTTGCCATGAAGGTAAATGATAACATCTTTCAATGGGAAGCCTCTTTTCTCACAAAGGCTAGCCAGCAAGTCTTTGATTGGCTGGCCATTAGGCGTGGGTGCCAAGGAGGCACTGCCATCGGGCAAGTAGACGCAGCAGTATCCCCCCTCCAATCCTACACGACTCCCACCTCCACCCCCCAGCTCAGGGGAGCGGGGACTCGAGCGACCATTCTACATCACAGACAGAGAAATGAGCAGACTGTAATCCCAATCACACATTTTCCTCTATACTAATACTTGTCACCTCAAATATTAGTTTTGTTAATGGTATAGTTCCAATCATATAAACTGTAAATTACCATTCATTTCCCATAATTCCAACCAACTCCAAACGTTTTATAAATGCACTGACCTCCATTTGCCTGCAGATGGAGCCAAGCTCCACACTACTGGTCGACTTGATGGACAAATGGGACTCTTTCCAGGAAACCACGCCATAGGAGTTGGAATCATTGTTATTGATGAGATAAAGAAAATAAATAAAAATAAAGTCAGAAGATGTACATCAGACATCATAGAAGCATGAGATGTGTCATTTGGCACACATTACCTCCCCAGGATCCTCTTTTCTGTCGCTGTTTCTCTGAGGCACTCTTACCACCTAGAAAGCTGTTAGGGTCTGACTTCTTGCCCTGTTGGAGGCAGCGATGAAATAAATGTCAAACAAACAATAAAACAGGTATCCTTCATCTCGACCTTCAGTCCATCTACCGTATTTTTCAGGCCATAAGGCACACCGGATTATAAGGCACACTGTCAATGAACGGGTCTGTTTTCATACATAAGGCGCATTAAGCGAAACAAAACAGTCAGATAAGTCAAACTTTACTCAACTCATTCTTCTTGTTTCCTCCACTTCCATACCATTGATTCATTAATGTTGAATTCTCTTGCAGCTGCTCTATCCCCATGTTGTAGCAGTATATTAATGACTAACCTCGTATTATGGATGGATTATCTCAGTTGTTCTCCTGGCTGAGATTTGGTCCGTTTACAGTATCCTGTGTTGCCATTGCATTTGTCCCTAACCATCAAGAACCCTCACATTAACTTTTATTAAGTGGAAAGAAATTAGCATTCATCCTCCAGCTTCACTATGTTTATGTTATGCTAATATAGCTGTGTCGCTAGCAATCACGTAGCACATCATTATATACCAGCCCAACTTCAGTAACCCTACAAACGTCACTGCTGTTTAGTTTTCCATTTTCATTTATGTTGGAAGTGATAGCAGAGCTGTACGTTTTATTTTTTCAGGAATCTCTCAGTCGGAACATGGTATATCATGTTTAGGTGGAAACTAGCGAGCTAACTTCCTGCTAACTTCTAACTCCGTTAAATTTAATCAATTCTGTTTTCATGGATGCCTGGATGTTAAACTTAATTGTTACACGTGGTAAAACAGCAACGCTTATCATTTTATTAAAGATGAAAGAATTTGGACAGTTTTTAACTCTCAGTGATGCCGCAGTGATCGTTTGACTTTGGGACCTGAAGCAGACGGAGTTTTTGGACCCAGATTACTCCGAGTCCACGAGGCTCCTGACTTCGTAGATTACCAAAGTCGTACTAAAACATTTTTTGACAGATTTTTGACCACATAAAATCGGCTCGAGGTCAGTAAGCACAACCTGAATTCATACATAAGGCACACCATGATTATAAGGCCCACTGCTGAATTTTGAGAAAATGGAAGGATTTTAAGTGCGCCTTATAGTGCGGAAAATACGGTACCTTCTTTTCCCTTAAGGGGACTCTGGAGGCCACATCCTCCAGGGATCCCATGCGCGGAGACTCATTGGAGAGCCGAGGTAGGCCTTTGCCTTCTACTGTTGCCAAGGTGCAGCTCTGATAAAGAGGGGACCGTACAAAGCGCCTGTAGCTGTCCATTTTCATCAGCTTAAATATCTGAAACAAAGTAACGAGAGGGGGCACACAGTCATCCATGTGTCAAAAATGAATCACAATTATTGAGCAGAAGTAGTAGGGTTGATTCATACCAACCTGCGCTTGAGCTTTGTTAAACATGTCAGGTGTAGGCTGCTCAAGGTCCTTCTCCTCCGTCTTTGCTGTGTCATCAATGTTCACCGAGTAGGGAGCACTCTCAGACAGGTAAGTGCTGTAGATTGAGCGAGCTTCTGCTTTCAGCTGGAAAAAAAACAGCAAGAGCTCTGTCAGATTGTACTACTCTGAAGGTCAGCAATCAGCTAAACTTTGTTTCTTAATTACAGTTCATGAAGTGCTGAGGCACAAGTAAGATCAGACACTCGGTTAATTTCCCTGTGGATTTCATTTGAATGTTCAGCTTCTCAAATCCTCTAGTAAGTCACTTATTGTTTGCAAAGCTCCCAAATTACATGGTGGTATTACTTTAAGCGTTAAGCACACTCTATGTAGCATAAATTAAAGGAAACCGTTCTGTGGTTGTGTGATGTAAATCGTACAGATTTTATAAAGGATACGGTAAATCTTCCACATACATAATTAGGGCTGATGTATGATCTATTTGAATCCTGTCAATACTTTTTTCCTATTTCCTCAGTCAGTCAATCTGCAATGGAGATAATCTCTACGGGAGGTGGAGCAAAGATTCAGGTCAGCCACAGTCAAATGGCAAAATTGGGTTTACTTGTGTAACAATACTATATCTCATTGAATACTATAAATTATGAGTTAGTGCAGATATTAAGTTGGTCCTGGTGATGAGGTTTACACAGGTTTTCGATGCAACCACTAAATATAAACTGTTACATAGGAATACAAATGTCCTCCAAATTATGATGCATTTGCATTACATAAATTTATTCTCCAAGATATTTGCCAAAAGATGTTTATAGAGCAAACAGCAACAGCTGGTAACTGTAACAACCATTCTGTAAAATGGAAAATTAGGTAGTTCTCACCAAACCTGTTCCTCATTTTTAATTGTGAATACTTAAAAATTTTACTCATCACTTCACAAGATAAATCTCCAAAAACAATCATAAAAAATTATCATATAGCAGATGTATTTTCTGCCAGTAATGCACAGCTTCTGGCTGTTTGACTGTGGTTGATGCAATTAAAAGTTAGTGTCAGCAGTTAAAGTGCACCAAGTGACTTATTGGAGGGATCATCTCAAAATTACAACAGAAAAATGCTTATATTACTTGAAAAGCAACTAAAACATTACTGAATTACTGATGCACTGCCTATGATTGCTGCAGACACCCACAGTTACAGCAACAGGGCAACCCTATTCCCACTAAACAGTCCACTTCTTTTCTACATAACACAGGTTTTAACAAATGTGTGCTATCAGGGTAGTGGTTCACAAATATTTTTCCTGCCATATCCCACTTCAGAAGCCAGGAAAATTCACACTCCACACCCATCAAATATGATCCAAGTTGAAGGCCATCACAACTGCATGAGCAAACTTTCCCTTTAAGAATCATATTTACTTCACTCCATACTTTACATCTGGTAGTGCAGTAATTCTGTGTTCCATAGTACAAGAACTACTGCATTAAAGTATTAATTAAAAAATAAATACATAAAAGAATAGTTTAGAGAGAGTTTATACCTCATCCAAGGAAGTGGCCGGAATCTTCTTAAACTTTTCACAAGCCTGCCAGAATAAAATGTTCTCCGCGCTGACCTCAGACTTTAAGAAGTCCTGCAGACAAACACAGACACAGCATTAACATGTAAGGGTAATCATTAGTCAACATCAGCACTTTAAGTCTGTCTGAACTTGTTAAAAAATTTCAACATTAGTTTGCCTCACCGTAAAGTAACGGACCCCAAAAGGGTCCTCCAGCAGTTTCTCAAATGACACGGCCCAGCTCATGACACTGTTGGCTGGGCCGTGCTCTCCGGCTGGAGTCCCAGGAAGGCTGGTGCTGCTGCCGCCACAGCCGCGTGCGGACATGTTCAAATCTAAAGCATATCCAGGCACAAACACACCCATTTATCAGCACAGAAAAGCATGACCAAGAGTGAGACTGAATCAGATATTTTCATGCACAGACATGTTCACGTTGTAGAACTGAGATATGTACAGGATTAGCAGCATGCAGGTTGGCTGCTCATGCTTACCTCCATCTGACACTGCCTGGCTCTGTGAACAGAGAGAGTAATCTGTCAAGTAACTTTACTTCAACAGTTAAAACTAAAACTGAGAAAAAGCCTAATGGTGAATACTCTTTGTTATTGTCTGTATAATACTGATAATATTATTCAAATGTATCCCAAGTATATTTTCTTCAGGCTGCACAGTCAAAATGAAAGAAGAAAGTTTACTTTGACCCTGTTTACACAGGATTGTGGAGATTCTCACTACAGCTCAATATTACTGCAACTACTATACAGCACTACGATGAAAGCCTTTAGGAAGGGAAACATGAACAGCAGCTGCACATTATTTCTCTCTTCTTGTTTTTTTTTCCCCAACCTGTAACTCTGTAGCGCAATCAGCCAAAGCTGTTTTTACAGGAAGTGGTTGCAAAACTGGTGACAATAAGCCTCATTCAGCTTTCAGAGCACAGAAAATGCACATCTTGTAAATGTTCGTTTCAACCGACACATTTTTTACAGAAACTGAATGAAATCTGCAGACTAGTTAAACACCTGTAACCTATAAGCTGTGATCACAAACATGTTTTCAAGTCACCAAGATACTGATCTGACGTATACACAGAAAAGCTTCAGCTTATGGAAATATTGTTTAAACAGCAGCAAATTAGCTCACAGCAGAATTTTTGGTTTTAATCCATAGGGGACCGTCGATGGATACATTTATGAGCTTTGTCAAGGTTTCCTCTTCATGCTCTGGTTTCCTCCCACAGTTCATAGACGTGTGGGCTCTGATTCTAAAATTGCCCAAAGGTGTGAATGTGTGTGTGTCTACATGTCTGTATAGTCTGTGTGGTAGTAACTTGCCCAGAGTGTGTGGAGGATATAGGTCTTATAAATAAAGTACCATTGTCATAACTGATAGCAGTGAGTGTCATTTTAATCAATGCAAGATTAAGCAGCAGTACACTTTGTTTTTAACTGATAACACTGATGTAACTGAATCCTTTACATCAGCAGTCCCCAACCCCCGGGCCTCGGACCGGTACCGGGCCGTGAGAGTTGAGGCTCGGGTGTGAAATGTATTGTTTTCAGGGTTTTTATCGGTTTTCAGCGTTATTTTGTTATCGTTTTTATCGTTAACTCGGTTTTCCTGGGTCTTTTCACGTGTGTTATGAATAAATCTTCTTTTTTCCGGTACCGGTACTAGTTTTATTTTGTTGTATTTATCCACTACACCTTAAAGGCTGGTCCGTGAAAATATTGTCGGGCATAAACTGGTCCATGGCGCAAAAAAGGTTGGGGACCGCTGCTTTACATTACAGAAAAAGGCAAATATCTTCACAACCCTGCACAGTAACTGTAACTTCCACTTTGTGTTAAAGTAGAGCATTTAACTTTTTATGAATAGATTACTTTCATTTTCATTCTTTGTTAAATATTACCTTTGTGACCTGATCTTTACTTAATATTCTAGCTTTTTAAGTCATGGAGGCTAGCTTCTTAATTATTTGTTTATTTTGTTAATGAAGGCCATTTAAAAGTCGAGGTTTACACAACGTGCGCAGTTAATCTTGATTGCATTTCAGAATATTTGTAGTCAAATGTTAAATCATGAAGTTATATTACTTATAATCTATATAACCAGATATAGATAACTACATAAAGTTATATCTGTCATGCTAAAACTAGCTCTGATTAGTAAGTCCTGCAAGGCACAATTTGCAAGGTAACCCAGCTACATTAGTGCAACATAAACCAAACTGGTCATCTACATTGAAATTCAGACACATAAACAAGGCGACACAGGCTGAGGAAGAGGAGCAAATCATCCACTAATCAAAGGTCAGTTTGCTCAATTCCCAAAACAGAATCGATGGGTTTCACTTCTAGACCTCCTCATGTGGTCGATACAATAGAAAATTAGCCTTTTCTTTTTCCTAATAGGTCACTTTTTCCTTTTATGCTTGGCATTTGCTACAAGCTTTCATTTGCTATATATAAGTTCTAAGCAGAGAGTGCGTCGTTGTAACCAAAAATAACTGATCTAGACAACAGCTCCTGTCTGTTGTTACATTTTGACCATATACGGTTGAAATGGGCTGTCTGTTTCTGCAGGTGTGAGTCTCTGTGACTCCACCTCTTCAGTTATTTGCTCTGCTATGCAAATACTGCTTTCATAGACAATAGTACATTTTCTAAACACTAATGAAAACAAACGATTCGTCACTGTCTTAATTGTAAACCTTGCATTCTCGTAAAATGCACTTTTAACTCTCTGAAAAATCTATTAAAGGAGCGATATCAAAATGCAGACATCAAACACAAGCCACAGAAAGCCCCTTTTTTTAAGAGTACGGCAATATCCTGCTCTTGTGACTTAATATCCGTTGATACATTTTCACACCTTCTTTTGGCAGAACTGAAACATTTCAAGAAATGCAATGGTCTCACACCGAGTACACTGAAGCCAACTCAGCCTACACATGACAGATTGGACAACAGGCATGGCTCAGTTTCTCCTTCTGGCTCAGAATGGCCCAGCCTGTTCTCAGTAGCAACCAAGTGTAGCCACACAGGCTGATTCTGGCACTATCAAAGACTGGAGACAAAACACAAGCCAGCACGAGACAACTGCTCAAACCGCACTCTTGATACTCTGCATTGGAAGTCAGCTTAATAGTAACAGCGCCATTAAAAAGCAGATCAAAACAGCATACAGGGAGATTTAGAGTGCCTGCACGGCTACAAGAAGAGTAGTCAACACACTCAACACTAAAATGCCTTGACTAGTCACTGTGGAAGGCCTGTCAAAGCCTCCTATCATATACGTAACAAGCGTATCAAAGAACTACTGGATCCACAGGACGGCCACAGAACCAAATCAAACCTAACAAGAATGGTGCCAACTCACCATGTGGCCAACAGGGATCTCTAAAGAATTGCTGTTCTTCGCCATGATGGCCCAGACACCAGTTTCAGAGCTGAAGTCCTACGATGTGCACACTGTCAGGGGACACAGCAGAGTGCTCCACCCAAACTTGATGCACACTCTTTACACACTCACACACAAAAACTCATCACTTGGGTCTTCCTGTCACTTCCTGCCTGGAAGGGAAGTCTTACCATAGCAACAAGCCACAAAAGAGGAAGTATGGTTACTATGATCAAACTGCTCTCAGCCTACATCTTGAGAAACACTGTGATGTGGGTACACAGGCGAGCCAGACTGTCATTCTGCTTTTTAATGCGCAGTCAATGAAACGCTTGGTTATTTTGGCTTTCCATCTTTCTAAATAAACATGACAATTTTGCAGATTTAGTGTTAGACCTTCGTTTCAGAATCTGTCGGTTTTACTTTTAACTCAGTGAGGCCTAAAGCACACACATTTCAAGTCTTACCCTTCAAACGGGCCACGTGAAAGAAGCCTTTCTTTGCTTTAAGCCCAATTTTGCTATAGGGTATCATTTAACACGTTACTGGATCATCTGAAAGCAAAACTCGTTACATGAGGCTTTGCACAGATTAAAATGAATTGATAAGAGATAAAAATCATCAGAGTACCACTCTTTCGCTATTGCAAACAAATGACTCAAGATAACGCTCAAGCTAAAACTGCACAGTCACGCAGAAAACCGAAAGCTCGCACTGTATGTGGCATACCTTCTTGTTGCCCAAGATGCTGCTGGATATGGCGCACAGTTTGTTATATTTCCGTTGCTGCTTTTGGGCTGCAACTTTCGCCAGGCGAGAAAACCTGTTATACACTCCGTTGAACGTAACCATGGTTCACGATACTAGAAAACACAGAGCAGAACAGACTGTAGATAGCATTCAGTAAGGTGCTACCAATAACTATATAAATGTTTTCTACAGCCATTGGGTGCTACTTAACAACTAATTAAGTCCTGACATGCGCACAAGCAGGCCTGGACAATCAACGGCCCTCTACCCCGGGATAGTTTTTTGGCAGGTTGATTGGAATTTATATTACTTAGCTATAATATTACATTAGCCATACTAGTTAATAATACTTAGCTTTACTAATTATTAGTACTTAGTAGCTAATAGTACTTTTGAGTTGTAATGTTTTGGTAGTGCTGTTAAATTAACACATTAAATGCTACAATAACAATAACATGAAAAAAAACTTCACTTAAGTGTTTTGCAAAACTCATAAGAGTGGTTTATCGAAGAACAACTCAACATGTTAGCATATATGCTATATATTAAAAGAGACAATACTGTTACCAAAAGAAACATGCTACTGTAAGTAGCACTAGAAGTTCATGCATATTTCATACTCCTGGTCCCACAAGGCATTTTTGTGAAACACTACAGGATGTCGTAGGCGGTCAGTTTATGAATCATTAGGCAGTCACTGTTATATATATAGACAGATATACTCCTTTTAAGGTTGCAGGTGTGACACATACCTAATTCTCCCGAAGTGCCATGTTAATGTTGAGGATTATACAGTAGCTTGATAACGTTAAGCATGTTAAGTGAATACGTGGTATATAAAAAGTAAAGGATCAACTTCAATAGAGATGTATTAAGTGAGACTGATTGGTGGAAGAATTCAAACTGAAAGGAAACATACACATTTCTAAAGCCAAGTGGTCTCACTATGCAATTTATAAGCAGAGGAAACAAAGGCCCGTTATAGTTTGTAACACTTCCTGAATTTACACTCAAAAACAGAAAGCTATGACTTTAACTAGAGCTGCTTAAGTGCTTTAATGAGCACAGATTGCAGGCTGATATTTGCCTCAAAAACAGTTTAAATTCATTTAAAACTATTTCCAAAGCTATTTGCTTTGAAAGGTTGTTGGGGTCCATGTAGAATGGACTCACTTTGCACAAATAGCAGCCTGAACACATCTGGGAAAATACCAGTTTGCTCACATTCTCCTACATCGCTTCCTTTTAACAAGTCAGTTTTCTCTTTAATCGGTTGGTACAAGGCCAAGAAAATTAGAGTGTGGCTTAATCCGTTTCATGGTTATTTCTTGTCAGCAACTATAAGAGCTTGAAGGCAAATGGAATAGCAAAATTGCAGCCTTGTGTCATCATGCCATGAACTGTTGTTTTCTATTGTTGTGTTTGATGAGTTTAGGTATCTATCGAGACTGGTTACAGGAAGGGAAATTTTGGGTTAATGTTAAGCTGACTAAACAAATTGAATGTAAACAGTAACGGGCCATATTACTCAACCATGTTCATCTTATTTCCCATCTGCTCACTTTGGTTAAGGTGACCCAGAGACAATTTGAATCCAAAGCCAGTTTTTCTATTTCTGTTTGGAGTTTGCATGTCCAGCATGTGTATGTGTGTGGGATTGTATGCATGCTTTTTCCAAAACACACAGAAGTTTCATTCAATTCAGACTCTGAATCTGTTTTAAGCCTTTAGCTTTAGCAGTGTGTGATATGTTTTGGCATGTTAGAATAAGTTTATGTCTACCATTTAGCTGCACGGGAGCCCTTCAGAAAAAAATAAATACTATTTTGTGATCAGCAGCACTCTCTAGTGGCCACTGTTTGAATAAGTCACTGTGTGTAAAGTCTTGCATGATTTCAGTAAAAGGCAGTAATGTATTTTTGAGGTGCCTTTTAAACTAAGTTATTTTGGACTTTAATCTTCCAAATTCTTAGAAAAGTTCATCTTAGTATGTATCATAATAAACTGTGTGCACAGAGGCGCAGGGTAGTTTGCTTAAGTACACGAATGTCTCCCTGATATCGGGCTATATTACAGCACAGCTCCATCTCTCAGCATGTGTCCTTATGTTTGGGTGTTTTGATCACAGCTGAAGAAATCTCATCATTTTGACCTAAAGGTCACTCAACGTCACATGAAAGCAGCAGCAGCAGCTTTACCATCATCGTTGTCGTCACGTCCACCTTCACAACAAACAGCTGCTTTGTTCATGCCATAATATTCCAGGGATGAATTTATTTGCATTGCTATCAGTGTTTAGAATCAGTTTTGCCGTGCCTCTTCCAATGCAAAGACTATTCAGTTAAGCAAAGCAGAGCAGGTCATCCATCTGGTCTTTGTGTCAGATGCAATCCAGGTAAGAGCATTACGTATTATATGTATAACTTTATATATTATATATTTAATGCTTTGTCTAAAAGTTTTAAAGCATTTCTTTGCTTTGAAACTTGTTTTTCCTATTTTTCTATATGCTCTTTTTTTTAGATATCAATGATATTAATTTCTCAGACTGTTCTTAACGGTTGTGAATCCAATCTGTTCTAGTAGAGAATGGTTATCATTTATCTCATGCTTGGTTATCTCCTCACAGGTAAGCACTCCCCTACATTTATGTATATATGTCTATATTTTCTTGTTCTCTGTTTGTATAGTTTTGCCAGTTTAGCTCTAAATAATTTGCTCAATATTCTGATATCGTAGCCGGTACTGACTGCCTGTGTTACTGTCGAGTTTTTGAAATGTACCATCACAGGGTAAACTATGGCAGATGGGGGAAAAGGAAAATTGTAGATCTGGAAATGTCATGTCGCAGCTAATGTGCCTGAACATTGCCTGCCAATAAAATGCAAAATGACATGCACTGGAAAAATGTTCCTGATGTTATTTTTTTTTTTTCATCTGTTTTTCCCATAGATACTTCTGTACTATGCGAAAACGGCACTTTGTGCAATGGTTAGTCCTCACTTTGTTTTTTGCCCGACATTTTATTTATTAATTTTATAAATCCTGTGAACCTGAATAGACTGCAACTGGTAGTGAGGTGTGATAATAGCCTAACAGTCTGACACTAAAATGAAATATAAATTAAATATTTGTAACTTTTGTGTCCCTTTGATCCTTGTGTATCTCTAAAATTAAATCTTTAACAGTAAGGAAAGTGAATCAGATTACATTTAAATTACTTTTTTTAATAATGCTGAATGTGACAGTATTCATTCTTCTGCATGTTTTTTTCTCTTTAGGAACAACCATTCAACAATGCACTGAGGGTAACATTTGAGAATACCTTTTTCAGAAGCAATGGATTATAACACAGAGCACACTCTAATTACCTAACGTTATCTGTTGTTGCTTCCCTCGCTTTTCATGTTTACTCTGCCCATCAAATGAAGTGTTCATCAGCAGCGAGCCATCCAGCCCAAGTGAGGGTGACGACATCACTCTAACATGCAATGAAAAATGTGAAAATTCAACTGTGACATATCAGTGGAAGAAAATTGGGGGTGTAGAACAAGAAAAAAACAATAAGACCTTTCTTATCGAAAATGCGCCTTCAACTACTGACATATACGTCTGCTCAGTAAACTGCTCCCGTTACTGTTGTGATTCTGAACCATACACACTGTCTGTAAAAAGTAAGTCCATCCATCTGTATACTTCTGTTATATGTTATGATTTTAGAAATGTGTATAATGGCATGCCATCAATAGCCCTTGATACCATGTGTCTTCACTTCCTGTGTATTTGTCTATGTGTGTCATTGTCCAGACAACACTGTGATCATCTTGGTGATCTGTGGTGTTGCAGCTTTGGCCCTGGTTTTGATTATGGGACTGATTATGAAGTGTAAGCTGAAAATAGACAATGGTAAGAGCTCATTTTAAGATGTCTGTGGTATTAAACGACAATATGAAAGAAAGAAAGAAAGAAAGAAAGAAAGAAAGAAAGAAAGAAAGAAAGAAAGAAAGAAAAAGAAAGAAAGAAAGAAAGTTTTTTCTAGTTTTAACTAACTTAACTATCATAACATAATCATAATATAGCTATCAATAAAATACAACAGGTTTTGATGCTTATTATGAATGTCTGGGTGAAAACAGGCTGTTTTACCGTATTACAAGTAATTGTGCGAGGCTAAGCTAACAGGCTGGTGCCTTCAGCTACAAGTTTGAACAATATTGTTGATGATCTTGAATCTATCTACACATCAGAACTCAGAATGACACATTTGACTGATTTGAGTGCTCTCTCTCTGCAGATAAACACAGGGAGAGGGTGAGACAGAGACAGGCTGGACAGGCTGCTGGTGGGCCATATCCTATCACACCCAGAGGGTCCTAAAAAGAAAACATTTATCATATTTTAATATAATAAATTCTGATCTTATGCAACATAATATATATTTATCTTTTTGATATTTCAGACTTTTGCATGCTCACAAATTGAATAAATACTCTTTAATCTCTGCTTTTGAGTGCATGTGTGCGTGTATAATCAGTTAAACTCACACTTTTACACAATGTAGTATTGCATTTCTGTTAGTTTGCTCAGTTTAAAAAAAAGAACCTAGAAATGTTTTAATCCACACACAGGATTGGCATGCTCGCACTAATCCTGCTGAATGCTCTACTCACAGGGGCGCACACTGCTCAGCTTTACAGTGGCTTGCATGTAATGGATATATGGGACAGTAATGCTGTCTACTCCTATTCATGAGAGGGATGTATGTGGGATTTGAAGATTGACTTATGAACATAGTAATAGCGTTGGGTGCCTCGATTCAATGGCATGATGCAACGATTTAAAGTTTATGTGTTAAGCTCAGTCTTCATGCTGCCAGAGTGTCTGGCATTAGCAGTGTTTTGGGGGGGGGTTCCCCTCTCGGCCATATGGCAAAAACTTATTTATCCGCGTGTATGAGTGGGTCAGGAAGGACTGTTTATTCAGTTTCCTTCTATAACAGGTGGCTAAGGGATAATCCAGGTAAAGCCACTGCAAAGTGGAGACGGAGGGATGGACAGAGGAAGGGGGAGGAGGGGGATGGGGTTGCCTTTGCATGGACGACTAGGGCTAATTCTGGCCTCTTAATCCCAGTCCCATACGCCCTGCCTCTCTTCCTTCTTGTAACTCTACAGTTACATTGAGGAGCAGTTCACATCCAGGTAGACATTACTATCACATAAACACATCACGTAACCCACCCAGGTTTACTGAGAAGGAAGGGAAATAGACAGAGGCTGCTTGTCCCTTTCCTGGATAGCTGGGTGACTGGATAGCTAACACACCTGTGTGTGAGCTTCACTGGAGAATGGAGCTGTAGCCCTCCAGCCACGCCACAGGAAACACACCAACATGGGAGAAGCTCAAAAGGTAGGTGACCTGATCTGGAGCAGCAAGACTTGCAAACTCAAATGTTAACCTTAAGAGTCTGCATCAAAAATAGAGGTTTTACAACTAGCTATGACCTGAACAGTGGGCTATGAGACAAAGTATTTTGCGGTTGTGTTGTGTGTCTTTGCAGCTCACAGACGCGATGGATTATCTGAACTCCTGGTGTTAATACAGAACAGTAACTAAGATTTTACTCCTGAATGGGATCTCTTTATTGTACCGTTAACCAGAAATGCAAATCAAATGTTGAAAGCTATGGTGCCTGTAGTCAACAATATGGCAGCCTTGGAGCACTGTCTGCAGTTGTGCAACCCTGCAGACTAATCACATTAAGCAATGTACAGCTATATGAATGGAGCTCTTTTCTACACCAGTGCTTCTCTAAATAAAGCAACACAGTGATACTCACAGGATGTCTGTGGTTGCAGTACAGTCTTTTCAAAAACTGAGCTACAAAAAAAAAGTGGGCCTCTGTGAGGGGAGCTTTGACCTCAAATCAGAAAGAGGTCAGTGGGATTTGGTTTTGAGAGGCTAAAGCTATTTTTGTCGATTCATGTAACTTTGTTTTTGGATAGTAATAGTGTGATAAGTGTTGTTTTTTATGAGAGAAACAATGCACCCAAGACAAAAAATAAATATGTATTTTCCTCCAAAGTTTACCTCCAAAGGTTAGGGCTGGGACTAAATAATGTGACAGTTGCCATTTGGTTCCTGTTTGTCAGCAGGGTTATGTAAAGACTACAGAGCCAAATTTTAACAAACTTGGTAAAACAGAAAAAGGAAAAAAAGGAATAAGCCATTAGACTTTGGTCTGGATTTCTTTCTTTTAAATTACAAAGCAGTTCATTGGCCCAGGCTAAAGATGCACTCTCACATTATGTTTAGTTATCAATTACCTGCTTGAGCCCGTGATTTTATTAATTACTCACATTTACATACAAAGTTGGCTGGCTTTATTCTTTAATTTAATTATTATTCAGTTCTGAAAGAGTCGAGGCTTGACAGTTTCTTTGCCTTATTGCTCTGCCTGCCCTTCCTGTCCCCATGCCTCTCTACAGGGCTTACTCTCTGTCATAGAGAAACTGAAGGGATCCACAGAGCAGGAGGTCAGGATAGTGCTTCTAGGGTTGGACAACGCTGGCAAGACCACCCTGCTGAAAAGCCTCGCCTCTGAGGATGTGAACACTATCACGCCGACGCAGGTGAGAGGAAGTTATGTGTTTAAAAAGCAGTGTGCATCCGCTCTATAACATTAGAACACATGGTGATCAATGTGTTTTCATTTCCTTGTTTAAATCAATTAAATTTTAACATAAACAGTCGATGCTCATTATATCAATATCAAGTGAAAAAGGTGCATCTGTGAGCAGTTTTCCATCAATACTTTGTTAATAAGCAGTTTACCATTAAAGCTCTTATGAATACTAAATGTAATGTAATAAATGTAATTAAATGTAATTAAAATCTAATTAAAAATACAAACCATTGGAAGATGGTTTGTATTTTCATGATACTGTAGCCAAGCATCATAACAGGTGAGATGATCGTGTCTAACCTTGTAAAATCTGCTAAATCAGAGCACATTCGAAGTAATTAGACTCAGATGACCCTTGTTTTCCGGACCCACACAGTAAAATGAACTCATTGGCCTCACACCACACATGCTTTAACCAGATTTGTCAGATCACGCTGTCACACTGTTAAATAACCCTTCATCGCGAGATAAACTGTAGCCCGACATGACCTTGTTGATTTGCATGCTCTCCACACATTTTCTGAGAACATCCTGGTTGGCGTTATGACGGCTTCTCTCTCTCCTTTTCTCTTTTTTTTTCTCTCATCTCCCTCTGATGTAATTATCTAAGCTCTAATGTCGTTATCTAATGACCTTGTATTACTCTACCGAGACAAGTCAACACTGAGTTGATGTACAGCCAGGTCCGGTCCTGGGCAAGTGTGAAAGCTCATCAGACACCAGGGAGGGAGGACGCAGTCCAGTATGGCAATAGTCGACACAAAGCTAAATCAGACGTGACACATGAACACATACACTTACCTTGATCCTTCGAGTCTTATCCTCAGATTTGCTCCTCGGATGGCCCTCGGGATAAAGTTGTTATACAACTTTGCCAACTGAAACAGAGGATCTGTGTTATGAACAACAACCATATCCTTAAAAAAAACTGAGTGTAACCACCAATCAAGTACAGTGACACTTCATGAATTACCTTTCCAGGTGAAACAGATTTTAAATTGAAGGCAGGGCAGTGACTCTAGCATTTTTACTTCAGGGCTTCAACATAAAGAGTGTTGCCTCCCATGGGATGAAACTTAACGTTTGGGACATCGGAGGACAAAGAAAGATCAGGCCCTTCTGGAAAAAGTACCTGGAAAACACAGACTTGTTGGTGAGTAGGTCACTTTAAGCCATTTTAAATCCACAACACAGTAAAGTTTTATGTTATTTTAATATCTTTTTAACCCTCAGGAGACTATCCCACATATAAGCAGAGATTAAACACTTTTTTAAGGACATTTTGGACATGACGTGACTGCAGTCTTCACTAGTATTGTTTAACAATGATTTCTTGTAGATAATAAAATGTAAACTTTCAGAAGATTTGGATATGATAACACTGTAACATGTCTCTTCTTTTAGATTTATGTTATTGACAGTGCAGACAAGAAGCGTTTTGAGGAGACGGGGCTGGTGAGTGTCTAAACCCTTTAAAAAGCTTGCTAACAGCATTAAAGCTAGCAGATACCATATTGTGCACAAAATAGAATCAAAAGTTGCACCTATGTGTGTGTATGTGCAGGAGCTGTCTGAGCTGGTTGACGAGGAGAATTTGAAAGGCGTTCCGCTGCTCATCTTTGCCAATAAGCAGGATCTGGCCACGGCATCACCGGCCAGCGAGATCGCTGAGGGGCTCAACCTGCACACATACCGGGATCGCGAGTGGCAGATTCAGGCCTGCTCTGCTGTTTCTGGCGAGGGAGTTCAGGTCAGACCTGACTTTGATTTATTGATTTCTCCCTCAGATGGAATCTAATTGGCAACAAATGCTTTGCATCTCCCTCCTTTATTCACTGGGCCCACAATCAATTGAAACAGAGACCCTGTTTTTTTCAGTGAAGTCTTTAACGTGTTTGATTTGATGGTTTTGTGTTGTTTTCCATGCTTGCATCGTTCGGATCATTTTGTTTTGTCTTCATTTCTCCATTAGGATGGGATGAACTGGATTTGTAACAACATTGTGAATAAGAAGAAGTGAACCATCATCCCAAACAACACCGACTGGAGTGAAACAGTGCAGACATCACATAAGGGAATTTTAAATATATATATATATTTCATGTAATATCTCCAGATTTCACTTATAACAGATTCAGCTCCCCTTACAGATTTAAAGAACAAGTTTGTTTTTACAATTTGTGACATTTTTATGAAGATTTTGCAAAATTAGCCAATATAAAGACACATTTTAGCCCCAATAAGTCAATTAGGCTTGTATTGGTCATTCTTCTATCCTTAAAAATACATTTTTGTTCTTCCTTTTATTCTCGTCTCTTAAACCTGTGTGCTTTCTTCGGGGAAGGAAAAGCTGAGTGTGTAGTTTTGTAGTGGTCTGTCAGTTACACAAACACCAGCTCAGTGTGAGTGTAATGTATGTGTCATGAGATTTTTGACAAATAAAACAATTAGTCATTTCTGCCATTGTGTTTCCTTGTTTTCAAATCAAATGTAGCCATCAGTAATCAGATTGTCCAAGCACGAATACATGCAAGAACAGACAATAAAGGCAGCCGCATTTACGGGTCAGATAATAGCTGTCAGTGACAGAAACACACAAATGTGACTGTAAATCATCTCCTGAGTGACAAGAGGAACAATAACGAGCTGATCTTCCCCTGCTCAGCTGTCATCTTGCTTTTATTTCCACTCTACGATGACAAGCACTTACACCGTACAGTGAGTGAGGGGCCCATTGAAAAGCGAGAAGTTGGAGGGAAGAGGCTTTACAATTACACACTCACATTGCGTGGCAGAAGAAGATATCAAATCTTCGAGGCACAGCGGAACAAAAGAGAGAAGGAAATTACACAGAGAGGGGTTGTATACATTTTCAGCAGGGATGCTTTTTCTGCAGCTGTTTGCTATGTTAATTCCAGGTCTTTTGCATTAGTGTGCGACCTGTCTAGCTGCTCTAACGGTGGTGGTTGGTCATATGACACGTCTCACGTCCAGCTGTGAATGCATGGTGTTAAAGCAGAAATGCAAATAGTCTCATCTAGTATTCAAGTTCTGTCTTGAGATGTGTAAAAATGGGTACTTCCTGAATCAGTTAATCTGTCCTGGTACTCGAGCAGTTACCCCTGTGGTCATTCCCCACATATTTGTCCTTTACGCTGACCTTGGTGTAAGCTAAGTCCTCCATTCAGCCATTTTGGCCCTGCTTTTGCTGCAGTTGGATTTAATGGATCTTTTGTTTCTATTGTTTGGAGCTGTAATTAGCCATCTGAAAGCACTCTAAAATCACATCAGCTGGCAGGCTTTATTCCGTGTGTTCTGCTCTGCATTAAATTATGCAAATTAATATCCCCCCTGCCCTTTTTTTGTTTTGTTTTTTTTTTAGTCTGACATTTTTGAGTAGTTCTGAAAAATTAAATGTATGTTTGTTTACTTGGTAAGTGTTAACAAAACGCTAGATATTGGCTGATTAAGTGAGTCATCTCCATGGTGACTAATACTGGAGCAAGCCCTAAAACATTTTTAGGATTCAATGTCTTTTGAGGGAGCACAGCAGGGGTGTGTGGGACCAATTACAAGTTGTACTAAAGAACCTTATGGCAGTCTGAAAGGGACCAGACAGCGCAGGGGCTGGGTGGGCGTTGAGTTCTTTTCATGTACAGTCTTTGGTGGAGAAATGAGGTTTGCAATGGACTTTTCAGTGCTGCTTCTTTCGCCCACAGGTGGCAGCATTAGAGGGTCGGATCACTCTCGTGGCAGACGGGGAGTCCTCTATTTGCACATAAGTGATCTGACACTCTCTAATTCCTCTAATTTTGTTTGCCGTTTGAAAGGTCAGGTGTGATTGAGCATATGCTTTTATTGCTTTCTGTAAATACAAAATAAATGATGTATTTCATTCAGGTTACTGGGCAACAATTTAGTGTCTTTACCTCTGGATTCATTTTAAAAAATCTTTAAAATGTCAAAATCTCCTCATTTCTATACAATAAAACGTGTTTTAATCTTAAAGAGACATGATGTCACTCCCATGCAAGTGGCCCCTTGGCAAGTGTTGCCATAGCAACCATCCCTGTTATCCGTGGTCCAGAAGCAGCCACCGCTCTTCCTCGGTATAGCCCTTTCTCTCCCTCTCTCTCTCTCCCGTCCTTCATTTCTTTCATTTCCCCAAAGCTTGCCTTACCTAAAGAGAAACCCTGAATCCTGCACAGAGACTGGACCACAACACTGCAACTACACACTGCAGGTAGGAACCAAAAGACCTTTTCTGTGTTTGGCTGTCTGAGTGAAAGTTCATTAACCTGCTAGTTTGAAAATACAGAACAGAAAGCTGATATTTACATTTGAAAAGGTTAACAATTTACAAAATATCATTACATTAATAGAGATTCAAATTAACTGTTTTTATTGCCAAATGTTGTTTTAACAGGTTTGTTTATCACTGCTTATCTTGCTTTTAAACTCCACTTGGATTAATTTCACACTAGTTAGAATGTTTTGTTTTTGTTGTTTGTTGGTTTGTTGGTTTGTTGGTTTGTTTAAGGCCACAACAAAATCTTCCAAAACCCACTGAGGGAACATCCATCATGCCAGAAGTCGCCTACCTGTCTTCCATGAAGCCATCCTTCCCAACACTCACTCCCCAGCCCAGTTTTGACGCGAGCCCGACAGCTTTCAGCCTCCTGACCACCACAGCACTTCTGCCACGTGAGCGCTTTCACATAGAAGGATCCACCGTCCTGATTGTGGTCATTTTTTGCGTGGTCTTTGTCCTGCTCCTTTCAGCCTTTTTCTACGCCTTCTGCTTCCATTGCTCCATCGGTTCGTCGCTTAAAGACTCACATGCAGCTAACGGATGCAGCCTAGATCGTGAGGACGCCACATATAAGTGCAGTTCATCTGATAACCAGTCAGTAGGGAATGTTGTGTGACTGTGATGCCAGACCAAGATCATTGTCATGTGGTTGTGATTTAGCTTCCTTGGGAATTGCCTGCAATAGCAGAAAAAACACATTTACAGTGAAGACGTATTTTGCAATGAAAGCATAATTCCAAAACAGTATCGTTAGTAGGATTCCTCCTAAGTTCACATAAGTTTAGGTAAGACGAATCCAAATGCACTTAAATGTCATAGATCCATAGCTATTGTGTCCAATAAAAATCTGTTGAATATATATATAATATATGTGCACATGAGTCTGAATGCCACTGAATCACAAGAAAAACAATAACAAATGCATTGGCGCCCAGCCCAGCAGCCATCGCGCTTTATTTTCACTGAGGTGACAGGTGATTTTATTGTGCCACTGCTGTGTGTTTCTAACAGATGAAAGAGAGAAAGGAGAAGGGACAGGGTGGTGGGGGGAGAGGTTGTTTAAAGGGTGAATCAAGATATCACATTTGGATGCAGCAAAAACAAGGAGTGCAGGAAATTACTGAGCTTGTGTCTGGATGAAAGACACGGAGCAGGTACGCTGCAGAGCTTCAGTGGCAAATGCTTTGCAGGGGCTGAAACTGAGACTTGTCTGTTCAGTCGTGAAGCAAATTAACACTAATAATAAAATCAATTTGTGCACTTTTGGAGCTTAATGAATTATTTCCATATTGAAAATTCAACACCACATGAGGTCACTAGTAATTCTGAGCATTACAGCTTACAGACATCAACACAAGATGATCTTCATTATCTGTCATTTATAGGCTAATATTCTGCATTCTGAATTCTATGTGACTGCATCTTAGCTTGGATTGCATTACTATCTTATGATTCGTGATACTGAGCACATGGCACTTTTGGAGGAGCAGGAACCACAGTGTCGTCTCTGTCCTCTGACCCACGCGAGTCCCAATCAAGGTGAGAGTCCTGGAGACCATCATTATAGTGAGACTGGAGAAGGAAGAGGTCATTTAATCATCCTAATAACAAAACAACAAGGTTGATTCAACTGTGTATATATGAAAAGCAAAAAAACCCTTTTTATTTATTGCAGCAATTTAAAAATTCCTGCACCACAGTTTTTCTCTCACCTCATGAACAGTTATCTCCTCCATCCTGCTTTCCTCCACCGAGTCCCCAGAAAATGGCCTGAAATCTCCATTTTCATACGACGAGAGCGAACATACTTGACATCATCCTCGTCTTCCCCTGGTACCAGTGGGAAAACCTGGGCGCAGAGACAGAAAGAGCCTCGAGGAATCAGAGATAATGACTGTGGCAATAAAGCAAATGAGAGTGCGCACCATTCAAGCGTGTCTCAGCCGAACCTTTACCGGTCCCTGCTCATCCCCCGTGGCCTCAGGGTCCAATACGGTGGCCTTGCTGATGGCTTTACTGATGGTCCGGGTCTCAAACTGAGGACACGCTGCCTGAGCATTACAATGCTTGTCCCTTTGTGCCTTTCAGCCACTAGGTTTGGATTTCAACATTGCCTTGTAAATGTACAAAAGAAAGAAAGAAGAAGAGAGATTTGATGTTTTTTGTTGGGGTTTTTTTTTTTTTTTGCATAAATGTACCTAACATACGCACTTATATTGAAAGACAGAGATTCACAGGCACAATTCTGCTTTGGAAGTAAAATGGCAGCTGCCAGATTTTCAGTTCCCTGATGAAAAATGAATCGCTGTTGCTTTCTTGAGATTGGTGCGTGTAATCAGGTGCCTCCGAAACCTTTGGGAGTCACTTTGCCGGCATTATCGCTGAATATACAGCCTCAAAGTCGGGCTCACTGATAAAGCAGTAAATCAAGAAGCAAACTGCAATTACCAGCTGTGAATACTGAGTGTGCTGACTCCCCAGAGCCAAAACATTGTCAGTTATTATTATTTCATGTGTTTCTGAGGTTCATAAATGTTTATCCTTTCCGTTTGCTGGTAGGCATCCATTAACACAAATGAAACCCTCAGTCTTTGGGTCTCACAAGGCCCGTCCACAATATCCAGGCATGCACGTTATACTTTTCTAAACATTCAGACTATTTAATACTGTTACGTTGTTGCCTCATCCTCTGTTTTTGAAACCTGCGTTCTTATTTCTGTCATTTGCTACTTTAAACAACTTCTTGAGGTAAATAGCACTGAATTGATTTACACTATAATGCGGATTTGTTCAACAGCAATAGATAATTGATTACATGTTTCTGTAATGGCTCGTTATGTGCAACAAATGAAGTAGGTGTCGTTGCTATGGTGAGAGTTTCGATCACTGACCTTGATGCTAACAATGTCCCTCCTTTAAGACATGAGGTGGCTTCCTTTCAGGCGCTTGTAGGAGGCACTGCTTCGCTGAATCTGCAGCTCCTGACTGACAGAATCATCAGTCCCCAGAAAATCCCCCAAATTACCAACAATAACTGAATAAAGACATTCTGACCATACATATATACTGAGCAAGGAACATTTCCACACTGACAAGTCGTGGGACTGGTTTAAACTTACTATTATGTACAGACTTTTGTTTTTGTGGACATTTTTTGCAAGAGTTAGCTAGCAACAATCTACCATGTGTGAGACACATGCAGTGATGAATAACTTCTAGCCAATGATCCATGATGTACAAGCTTCCTAAAATTAATAAATAAATACGTTAACTGTCATAATTAATATTACAGAATTTCTTTATTTTAAGTTAGCATAACTTGTATTAAATTGTACTTGATTGTTGTCACTGGAGTTAGGTGGTTTCTACCCACCAACAAAAATCGGTATGTTTTTGCTGTTAGATGGGTCTTTGAGGTGATCTAAGGAGTGCACCATGTCTAAGGCCATGTCACAGCAACTACCGTGTCTGCATCTCCACTGTACTCAACCTGCATAATAAAGGACAAGTGTTCTTATCCAAACACACTTGGGTATAAAGTGCTTTACAATAAGAAAGAAAAAAGTTAAAGATGTGTTGTGTCACACTGAGCGTGTCAAATAGGGTGTACATGGTGTTGAGCATGGAGACCACCTGCCTCAGTGTGATGTGGCTGCAAATGCGAGTAAATCCCTGCATCACTGAAGAGGATGGTCACATCACGGACAACCTGGGAGAAAAGAGACAAAGTGTCGGGGAACTCTTCACAATATAAACAGCTCAGTTTATGCTTCAGTAAATGCTAGATTGGAGATGTAATGAACAAAAATTCGACTTTTTTAAGTGCTTCACTACATGCATGTGAGTTAGAGTAAGTGCACAGAGCACACAGAGTCTCGGGGCCTTCTTCACTCCCTAGCGCAGCCACAGCAAATCATGCTGTTATGACAGCTACCCTCAGTACTCCCCTCTTCATTATAGATGGACCATTTTCTTTCATCTCAATTTCTTTTAGAGTTAATTAGAGCCAATTAAAGGCAAGTATTTAAGGGCAGCGTCTGTATCCTAATATTGATGAGGCAAACTGAGTCCGCCGAAGACATTATATAATTTATCAAAGTTATGCTGGTAATATATAATCACTTGCCTTTTTCTGTGCTACAAGAAAAAACATTTCTTTGACATGGAGCCACATTTTTTACCAGAACATTTGTAAACAAATGACCTTTTATTACCTTCAAGGTTTCTTTCCCAGCATGTTGTACAAAGACAGTACCACCTGTGTGCAATAATAGTTAGCTTAGCTTGGTACAGACAGTAGAAAAACAGCATTTTCTAATAGCCTAAGTGTTCACAGCCAGCTCTCCTTTCTGCATCAACCTGTAAAGAAGGTCTTCAGTCTTCTTCATCTCATAGTCCAGCAACTTCATCCTCTCCTCCAGCTTACTTGACTGCTTTTGCTCCTGGTTTTCCCCAGTGGGAAGAAAGAGAGAAAAAGTATTAGTTTGTGCAAAAGGTTGGTAAACTGGTTCTGCTAGACTGAAAGCTGGGCTTTAGAGCAACTTTGCATAATACAGGTTGACAAGCAATACAGCTGCACTTTAGCACCAAGTACCGGTATGAGAGCTCTCTTTAGCTCCTCTCACTGTTGCGTTCCCTCCAGCACCAGGTCTCTGGTCGAGTCGTGCAGCCTCAGGTCACTGATGTACAAGCCGGTCTTAAACATCGCATTGAGGCTCTCCAACCTCCATAAGCAGTGAAAGACAGTGGAGGTGGAAAAATACATAAATTAACAATGATAGTGGTAGTTATGTGTAATAAAATCAAATTATACTATCATTACTTATAAAATTGTAGGATTTAAAAACTGTAATCATGGGATGCATTATTATTTTATTTTTTTCAGTTTCCTGCAACATTAATAATGTAAGCAGTGTGGTGTGGCATTTGATATTTCACTAGCTTTGTCAATACAGGCATAAGGGCATTTTGCTTGCAAAACAAAATGTTTTAGAAGAGGAGGGAGATGTTTTTGTAATGTACTCAGTGGAAAACACTCTCAGTTGCAAATGGGTTCCCATTAGCCTCACAAGAGCTGCACTGTCTGATTACAAGCTAATTAGCAGCTCATTTCATGCATGGTAAGTGCTGTTAGAATGGGCCCCTGATTTGATTCACTGCCCAGGCTTTTATTTCTCGCTCGTAATTCACTTTAGCTCTTGCTGCTTTTTAGAATGTTTTACTTTTCAACTGCAGCCTTTTAATAAAGTTCTCTTTCTGTGTGTGTAGGTGTGTGTGTGTGCTTGGTGTGTGTGCATGTGTGTGTCTTTGGGGGTGAACGTGAGGCTTTATACAGGGGTTCCCAGGAAGATGATGGACTCCCACTCTGGCATGTATCTCATTTGTCCTTTTAGTTTGAGGCAGCAGCTCCCATCACCCCAGCTCTCCGTTGCATTAGCACTGTTACCGCCTAAAAGAGGGGCAATCAAACGGCGAGAAGGCAAACATTCAGAGAGGTGTTTTAGGTTAGATTTTAACTGTAGATACTCAGCAGTACATTTCAGCGGGGGATAATGGTTTGCACACTGTGATAACAATGTCATCTTAATGGATTTAGCATTTTTTAAAAGAGTAGTTTGACATTTGGGGAAGTAGTTTTATTCATTTTCTTGATGGCAGTTTGATGAAAACAGATAATACCCTTATATCTGTGTGTCCAGAGTGAAGCTGGATACAACAGCTTGGCATAGGAAGCGCTAACTGAGAGAAAGCTCGCCTGACTCTGTCTCAGCTTTTGTTCTGGGCTGCCTTTGGACTTCAGGAACTTTCTGCTGGCTCCAGTTTCATGTTGAATAGAAAAGAAAGAGGTATTGAAAATATATATAAATATTTTGAAGAACCCGACGAGTCTCGCCATACGTTTTTGCAAATAACAGAGAGGACGTGACCTTTATAATCATCTCCGATGACAGACTGGTAGGCCATGATCTCCACATGTACGTCAGCAGAGCAGCTGAGATTTTCATAGTCAGAATCTGCAGATAAACAAGCTGAACCACTGGGACTCATGAACGTGTTTTAGCCGGGCTTGGATCAGGTCAAATAAATTCAGTCAAATGAAAACATCAAAGAGTTGAATTTCTTCAACTGCACGACCTCAAAAATTTTGATTCCACTCCAGGTGAAATATTCATTCCCTTGCACAAGAACAGACAGTTTAACAGTTTAACTGACCACTTCTTTAAAAGAATGAAATTTAAATAGCCAGGCACTATTTTGTGCTTGACTACAGTATATGTGATTAAACCACAAGTCCTCTAAATCAGACACACACCACTGTGACTGTTTACAAGCTTCCAGTCTTGTTTTGATGGGTCATCTCGCTTCGCTGGCTGCTTGGATATGATCTGAAACAGATTTTTGGGTTTGGAGATTATCTGTTTGCACAATACTAGATGAGTATTCTGAATAGCTCATATTTTAAAATCTACACTGTAATATAACTAGTCTCTAGTCTGAACTTTATTTGCTGTTAACACGAACATTGTTGTTGTCTGAAATTTCTCACCATGTTCCGGGTGAACTCCACAAGGGGGCGAGCCACCAAGAAGGTGTCATTGAACTTCTTTCCATCCAGATCAGGGAAGACTGCAGCCAGGCTCGAGCCAACATTTTGCACCACCGTGTCCTAAATCATTTAAAGGATCAGTGAGTGTGTCTTCATTTCATTCCAGACTGCCAGAGGTTATATAAAGAGGGGCAATTTAAAATAATTACCTGTCTGTTAAAGGGGAAGACCTCAAAGAAGAAGTCAGAGGTAATGGGAAAAATTTTCTGCTTTTCCTCATCCTCTTTCATGATGTGCCGGTAGGCTGAGTTATCAAAGTTCAGCCTGTGTAGTGATGCAGATGAATGCTTCTTTTAAAAGTTTAAAGTTAAGTTTTAAAAAACCTATGTTGAAAGAAGCATGAAGATCTTAACTTTAGAAAAAGGCAGCGGGGCGTGAGCCGAAAGGATTTAGTAATCACTGATTTCATGTTTTTATGTTATATCTTAATTGTTGCTTCAAAAATAAATGCAGAAAAAAAAGTATTGAGTAGCAATAAATGAAAATAAGGAGTTCTTCCCACCACTCAATCTTCTATGTTTTTCTCTGTTCCCACACCTCATGGTGACATGGGAGTAGACCCCAATCATCTGCTCACTGAGCACCTCCACATGGATGTAGGTGTCATAAAAATGTTTCCACATCTGCCTCAGCTGACGCATAGCAAAGTGCAGGCAGCCCTATCGCTTACTCCTGCAGGGGACAGACAAAGAAAATCTAATGTCTTTCTAAAGAGATTAACCACGCAGCTTTTCCTTGTCTCTATTTCAGCTTTTATGTCTGTTGTTATGTCTCCTGTCTGCCCCAGTCCAACGCTGCGGTCAGTCCTCCTCCTCCTGGCAGAAGAAGGTCAGAGGCTGCGCCTTGGGGTAGCAGGTATTCGTGAAAGTTATCAAGGCCATTGACAAAGTCGCTTATGTGTCGGCACAGCACTTGGATGGAGAGACACTGGTTTTGGAAACCCTTTATAATGTGCCCTGCAACAAAGCATGTAATGCCTTTGTAAGTAACTGGAAATTCATTGTATTTTATTTAAAATTTCAATGTAATTATATTTAGCTACAAATACTTTAAGATAGGTACACTATAATAAGGGGGTGACAAGTCAGGTTTTTCAGGAAACAAATTAAAGTGTAAGTGCATTTAAGTGCAGTCTAGGTTGTTTTAAGTGATGCAGAATTTCATGGTAATTTTGCTGAAAAACAAACAGTATTTCCCCATCTTACATCATAAGTAAGCTGTAATTCTCGGGGCTTATGAAGTGGATTAATTTTGCCTTTTTACATCTTTATTTTTTATCTTATTTAATCTTGACTATGTTGATGTGCATGATGGATTGTCCTTTTATCATATGAATATCAACCCGCTGAGGACTGTTCTCACCAGCTTACAAGAAAAAACAAATAACATCAAAGTTGCATCGCTAAATAATTGCCTAACTTTTTTTTCTTCCTTTCACGATCACTGTTCTAAATCCCTACTACATCTCTATCATAAGGTGGGGAAAAATCAAAAGAATTTATAAAATAGAGTGAAATACAATTTAATTACAGAGAAATTACACCTTTAGTAACGTGTTACTCTGACTTATTTAATATAGTAATCATACAGGGACAAAGTCATTTAAGATGTTTAATGCTGAATATTTTATCCATGATAAAAATAACATGTATGATGTTATTTCAGCTTGTCTCTGAATATTTTTCAGTTACAGTGCATGTTTTAGTCCCCCAGCTATATGTAAGTGTTATTAGTCCTTTATTGCAGTTACACAAGCTATTCCAAACCCACCGATATCCTCTGGATATGGAAGAAGCTGCACGGTATTACACTCATGTAACACCCACTAACAGAACCCACCATAACACTCCACAGCCGTGACAGTTTTGTCATCTGTATCTTTTCTCACCTCGAGGATCCTGTCATAACCATATTTCTCAACAGAACCGAGGAAGCAGACACCCCAGGAGTTCATCAGCTCCTTATGGGGTGTTCCTGTCACGCCACATGCTGCCTTTGCAATCCAGGGAATAAAACTCTCAATATAGACCTGCAAATGCAAACACTCTGACTTAGACAAAGAAGCTTTTTTGGCCTGTTGACTATGGCCTTTCAGACAAAAGTGACAGAGCGATGAACAAAAGTGCTATCATGTTGACAGTCACACACTACAGACCTCACATATATTATTAGTCCATGGATGACTATAAAGTATAAAGCCATGCCAGTGCACCCACCTGACATCTGCTCTCTCTGACCAGCTTCCACACATCGTCTCCGTACGACTCCTTGATGAAGTCATGACTCTCACACAGAAGCCCATACATTATTTCTCACTGGATTGAAGCTCAGACTGACTAGCACTATATAGCAAGACGCCTCCCCAGCTGATTGACTTGCAACAGTCCTCCCCAAGGCACCTGCAAGCGATAAGAAAAGTTCAGAATGATGACTTTTTCAGCGCTGCAAGCTGAATATTAATGCATTTAGCTTTTAGCAGGAAGCTATAAAAAGACGTGTACTTTTACTGCTGCCTTTGCTTTCTCCAGCTCTTCACTCTGCCAGTAAGGATTCATCTGAAGGCCAGCGGGGCAAACGATTATAAAGGCGCCCTAATTGCACAAACCCTTAAGTCTGAATGGGACTCTTTTGTTCTTGTGTCAGCTGTCAGTGCCTGGTGGCTGTGCACCTCTCGATGTGACATAAACTCCCTGCGGAAGAATCCTCTCGAGCACAGATGAAACTTCTGCCTTCATTTTGTCATCCTCTTCTTTGCAATAAAATTATCAATGCACAAAATCTGAATGTGTATGTGTGTGTTATTTATTTATTATTTTAGCTACCTCAGAGTAGACTAGAGTTATGAAATGTTTTCACTGTTCCCGACATGTGACTGAACCACACAAAGCAGATTTATTTTTTCTTTTAATGTTTAAACCTTCATGGGGTTTTTTTTTCTTTAAAAAAAGCAAAATTGCTTTTTCTACTAAACAAACACTCTTAAATAAACCTTTAATGGGCAGAAACTCTTCAGCTTTTATTGTTTGTTTGCAGCTGATTTTCTGTGACTCGGGATGACTTCACATTTTCTTTCAGGCTGGGAGGCTTCCCACTGGGAGATAGTGGTATTGTGGAGCAGGGCAGGTGCGAAATCGATATCCAATCTCAGCAGGGATAAAGAAAATGGTTTTCCCCCCCTCCAGACTCCTGCTGAGCTCAATGAATCAATTTGTGGGGGGAAGAAAAACTGCATGATAAAATTAACTTGAGTTCAAAAAGGGCATCCAAAAATGAAGTTAAAGGTCATTACGCATTGTGCAGCGCAAAAAGTATTTATGCAGAAGTCACTATTGGAGTTTCTCTGCAGTTGGTAAACCAACAAATAAATTAAATCCAGATAGTAAAAGTATTGCATGGTTGCTTACTGTGATCATTTACACTGCCAAATAACTCAGTTAAAGGTCTCCCACCTTTAGAAACTCAAAGAACAACCAAACTAGATTCAGAGTCACAACCTCGGATCAGTCCTAAAGCTCTTTCTCCAAAACTGCGTTCTAGTGTCCAAGTTTGCAACGGGGGAGGCTGGGTGCTTGGCCTCAGTGCGCAAGTGTCTGGACAGCTGCTGTCATCAAACACACACGCTGAAGGGATCCGATTTTTATCATCACTGAAGCTTGAGGTCAGGATGTAAATCTTTGTGCTCGTCCCTTTCCCTAAATCGCTAGTGCCACCCCTCCTCCTCAAATACTGCCTCGATCCATCCTCGCCCTCTTACCCCTCTGCTAAAATAAACTCAGTGAGGTAAGCACTGGAGGCATCTTGGGATGAGTTTTATACAGACTGCTCCCTCTGTGCTGAGGAGTGTCAGAGTGGAGCGTGGAAGCATCCCAGCAACAGTAAAAGAACAAACCACACAAACACCCCAACCAGCTCCAACACCCGGCAAACAGGCAGGCAGCAGAAGCAAGGGAAGCAGGTAAGGACTAAAATAAGGGGAGTGCAGACCTTTGTATGATCCAAAGAAGGAGTGACATAAGACACTGGATTCATAAATGACTGTTTATCAGAAGCATGACTGAACAGCTAAGTGAATATTTTTATTTTCATTGTAAAGAAGTAATCTGCCCGTTTGTTTAGACCCATGAGGTTATAAGTACGTGTGTACGAAAATAAAGAAATCTACAGAATCAGAAACTTTTTTTCCAAGAAAGTTGGGACACCTTTTTAAAAAAGAGCATGGTGATGCAGTGCAAATCATCAGTGACTATATGTGTGTGAAATGAGTGCAGATTAAATGTAAACACTGACATGATTTTATTAATTTTTAACTTTGTTTTGACAAAAACTGTTTTTTATACTGTTTTTTTTCTACTTCAAGCGACAGCCTGGAAGGGTTTGAAGACTTTATTGACCAAGTTTATTATTTTCTTGTTCTCACTTGATATACGATTTCAGCTACTTAACGGTTTGCGGTCTCCCTTGTCATAATTTGGGTTTCATGGTGCACCAAATGCTCTCAGTGACTGACAGGCCCGGACTGCAGGCATCCAAGTTTAGAGCTCAGACTCTTTAACTTTACAGTCATGATCTTATGAATATGGTTTAGTTTTGGTAAAATAATTAAGACCTTCCCTTATTGTAATTTTGCCTCAGTACACCACCACAGTGGATTTATGATCAAACAGTCATGTGACTATAGTGTAGCCTTTAGGCCTTAATTTGAGGGGTTTAAAAAAAATACATGAACTCTTTGGGAATCACAGGCGTTTTTAACCACAGTCCCACATTTTCAGAGGATCATAAGTAACTGGCCAAGTGAGGTCTGCCTCCGTTGTTATTCCATGGCAAAAGATCTGAAACTGATTCCAAGTGTTGAAGTTACATTTAGCAGCTTTTCACTGTGATTATATTGTCAGGTCCAAAGTGATGTCAGCGCAGGAGATGGAGGCCTTCATCGGGCTGAAATATCTGAACAAATCTATCAAGAGACAGCAAAAACTTTAAAAGTAGCCAAATCGGTACAACTGGTACTTTCTTAAAATAGACAGTCCTCACATTTAAATGTTTGTTACTTTGCCCAATTATTTTTGAGGACTGTTTATAAAATTGGCTGCGATTCCTTGAGAGTTAATGCCATACTTTTATAGAACCCCTTGAATTAAAGTTTAACACTTGCACTTCAATCACATCTTGAGTGTGTGATTTCAAATCTATTCTGATGTACAGAGACACAGCTACAAGCACTGTGTCATTGTCCACATATTTATGAACCCAACTGTATGTTGTTCCGGCGCCTGTGTATAAAGTTCAGCATCAGTAATGCCTCTCCAGATTTGCATAATATGGATAGTCTCTGCACATAGCAGGTACCTTCACAGACATATAGCAGGTAGGTGCTTTCCAGCTCTAAGCTGGATAGTCCCTTTCTTTTTTAGTCCACAGGATGCAGGGAATTTGTGCAAGAAGTTTATAATTCATCTGACCAAGAGATAATTCTCTACTTAACATATTCAGTATGGATTAATCTTCAGTTTCTTGTTTAAGAAATTGGGTTTCGATCTTTTGTCATTTTTTGCAATCTATATATCTTACATTTTACACAGAATCCAAACATTTTTCTTCAGATACTTTGTTGCGTTGCTAAGCTAAGTTTTATATATATATAATTAATATATAATTATAAAATGTCACTAAATCAGAAGCAGTAAAAATGATTTAGAGTTAAAAACAAATTCTGTGTTTATGTTAAATGGAAAAAAATACAATACACATTAGCCCTTTTACTGATGATGAAAATGTATGTGTTCCTTAGAGGAAGCTGTGAATGATGATGCAGTCAGGCATGAATCACATGACTAAGCAGAGGATGTTGCAGACTAAGGGTCTGTCTAAGGAAGTCAGGGGAGGTAAGTGTATTTTAGATACTTTGTTTTATTACTGCCTATGTCAGGACATCAGGAAATAGAACTGACATATGTGTACAAAACATTTGCATATTAGTTTCAGTGCAGTTATGCATGTTAGTCTACGTCTTCTTTTAGTTGGCCCCTTTAGATCATCTACCTTTATCCCATTATCTCTCACAGAGGCTCTCTGCATGTCCTCCTTCACTACATCCATCTTCTCTGTGTGTGTTTTTTTTCTCGTGGCGCTATGTTCAGCATCATTTATCCACTATCCCTCTTCTACACAACTCATTTCTAATCTTGTAAATCCTGGTCTTCATCTTCACCACCTTCTGTCTTTTTGTCAGAGACACCATACACTTCTTGCATCTTCACCTTTCCACCTCTGTCCCTCTCATTCACACTCATGATTTCTGTCTTGCTTCTACTGACTTTCATTCCTCTTCTCTCCAGAGCATACCTCCACGTCTCCAGGCTCTCTCCCATCTGTTTGTTATTCTCACTACAGATCATAATGTCTTCTGCAAACATCATAGTCCACAAAAACTTGTGTCCGATCTCATTTGTCAGCCCGTCCATCAATAATTGCAAAAAGGAAGGGGCTGAAAGTAATCCCACTCCCACCTTGAACCCTTCTGTCACTCCTACCACACACTTCACCAATCTCTCACTGTTCTCATGCAGGTCCTGTATCACCCTCACATACTTCTCTTCCGCTCCTAACTTCCTCATGCAGGATCACAGTTCCTCATATTCCATAAAATAACTTGTGTGGATATGAGCCCATGTCCCGTGTGACATATAGCATATCTGGGACCAACAGATTAAACTGAGCCAAACATCAGCACATGCTAGCCCACTGCCTGGAGAGAAATGAACTGTAGTATACCGAAATCCCCGGAAGGCCAAAGTGCTGTTGAAATTCTCTGCACATTCCAGCGGGGACCATCCCATTTGCACTGTTTGTTTTCCAGTTTTGGCCGCCAGCTACGCTTTGAAACTAAGTCTCCTAAACTCAGCAAAATGTGACTCCCACCACTGAATTTTACACAAGCTGATCAAAGACAGCTCCTCCAGGATGGCACATGCCCAAACTTCCCCGAACACTTATCATGTGCAAGTAAGAGAGCCGCTCTTACACAAGTCTTTCATCCAAAGAGCCTATTTATATGCCCGGTTACCCATGCAACCTTGGACCACAACAGACATTACACACCTCTTGACATCACCTTGAGGCTATTTGAGACCCTCCACAGTGCCGGGATATCACACAAGAAGAGACCCTGAGCAAAAGCTCTGAGGATACCAACTAAGTGAGGCTTCCCATGCTTTTACTTTTATATATAAGTCCCTCTCAGCTGTTTAATGTTGACAGAAATAAGAGGACCAGAGGGGACTTTATGATTTGCCAAAGGTCCTTAATAGCCTGTTGTTACTGCCCTTCTCCTTCCAAATGTCTGCAAGTTGCTGCCATCATTAATTAGCACCAGCAGCTAAAAGTATTTATGGAGGGTCAGATCCACGCTGCCTCACTGCACAAAATCTTGAAACAAGTCATTTTCTGTAGTATGACCTGTAACTTAAAAATGCCACGTGTAATCAGTTTTTAAAACGTGAGGATCTCTTTGTGTATCGTGTTTTGCACAAGGTCTGAACCTGGGGAAGAAGATCAGCGTTCCAAAAGACGTGATGATGGAGGAGCTCAACCTTCTTTCTAATCGGGGTTCTCGCATGTTTCAGGAGAGACAGAAGAGGGCTGAGAGATTCACAGTAGAGAGCGCTGCCAACACCAGTAATGTAAGAAAGTGAGAGATTAGGAAACTGTTTCTCATGTGTATGCACTCTTGTAACAGCTTAGTGTGCTGGATGGCTCAAACAGTTACAATTAATAGCGAAAAAGCATTTTCTTGGCCCTTGTGCAGTGTATTTGTAGTACAGCAAGAGGCCACTCTACCTCACATCATGAGGAATTACTGCCATATCGACATGACAACAAGGAACCTTGTTAGGAAAGTAAGTAAATTAACCCAGTATCTTTCATAGGTTCATGCAGAGCCCATTCCTACCCAGCAAGTCATCCAAGAGGTGCAGGCAGGAAAAGAGAACCAGGCTTTCTCCATCCCTGGTAAGCATAGCCTGGTCATGAACCTTCAGAAGACTGTAGCAAAGAAGGGCAGTCCTGATGTCCTGGCTCCAGGTAATACATGACAATGAAAGGATTGCCAAGGACTGCCAAAAGCACAAGCCATGAGACTTGCTCGTTGCAATGCCAGTGCCTGGATAGAGGAAACGCTTGAGCAATGCATGGGCATTGTAGCACACTCTGGTTTGCAAATGCTCACCTTTGTTTTGGAAATGCATTGGGCACATGGATTTGTTTTATTGTTATTGGTGCCAGGAGAGCTGGCAGTTTGTAGAAAGCAATTAAGTGTGAGCATCTTTGCCGAGTGCTGTTGTGTATTTGGCCCGACAGAAGGCACCGCTTACACTCTGACTGACAGTGAGATAAGCACTGTTTATTATCAGGGATTCACACTGAGATCTAATTACTGTAGTTCCTATTTCCTATTGACAGGGGTGATATCAAACATATTCATATTAGATCTGTGTCTGCTTTAATAAGGAGAGCTTTTATGATTTTTATCTAGTGGGTTTTGAGTTTTTTTAGTTGAGCCCATTTACATAGAATTTAGCACAAACTCAAAACTGAAGTCAAACTTTTCTCTTTGCCCAAAGCAGTGTGTTATTTTTAGCCGCTGATACTACATTTTTGCTCATGTCAGGGTATTCCGGCCCTCTGAAGGAAATTCCTCGTGAGAAGTTCAACACAACGGTAATCCCCAAATCCTACTGCTCACCGTGGATGGAAGCTTTGGGAGACAATGAGGAGCTCCTGAACACCCTCAATACTCAGCTGCCCCAGCCCAAACAAAGACTACAGCCTTCCAACTACAGGTGCTTCAACAGGTAAATCTGCCCTTCCACACCAAATAAATCACAAAGTGGTAAATCTTAGTCTCTTAGAAGTCCACAGTTCTACAAATAGTCCCACAGATGACCTCACCACCTTATCCATCATTGTCATATCTTCCCCTCGGCTCCGCTCCATGTTTCCATGGTTTGAAAATTAATCCAGTGTCTGGCTTGCACTTCCTTAGGAGTGACGTATCTGTGATGGCTATTTTGAACACTGGCTCTTGAAAAACGATCTACTGAGGGGTTGCAAGCTTTTAAATGGCCCCACAGGACAAACCAGCACACGAAAGAGAATCACGTTTCTCATGACACACAAGGAATTGCATCACACAAGCGAGGGCAGGACAAAGGTTACGCTTGGGCAGACGGACAAACGGAGAATATATGTAAGACAAACTGGCTTAACTCACTTGAAGCTGTCAGATAAATAAATTCTGACAGCCAGGTTGAAACTGAAGCCAATGTGGAAGGATCTTTTTACACACTTACAGTTATTATGAAGGCTTAATTAAATCTGAACTCTAACAGTGAGAGCAGCAGTGTGAGTAAAGGAGGTCAAGTTCACCCCCAATGCCTGTTAGGGTTTTTTTTAACCGTTAACAGAGCCTTCTGTCGAGAGCAGGGACGTCCAAATTCATATTAGGTATCATGTGAAAGACACCCCCTTTATGGGGAGGAGTGTAAGCTAACACTTCTAGGTAATGTTCCACCATAAAGTGTTTACTTAACCAGTAAGGACTCTTGTTTCTCAGATCTCCAATGCCATTTGGGGGCGCTGTGGCAAGCAAACGGGTGATCCCGGTGATCAGCTTTGAAGCTGTAGAAACCCAGCAACTTCCTGGCATCGCACTGGACCGCATGTGCCGTCGCCCCAACTTCAACAGAGCACCCAGGGGATGGGGAACCGATTACTGCCCTGAATCTAATGAACTATGAAGACAAGCTGACAGACTAAAAGAAGCTAAAGACTGAAACGCTGGCCTATGCTCGCTCCTCTCCTCCTACAAAAATGAACCCTCTGTTAATCCTAAAGCACCACAGGGGAGAAGAAGAAAAAAGTACCCCCGCATGATATACAAAGTGGTTTTCTACTGCTGAGTGGATTGATGAGCTGAGGCGAACTCCCAAGTTCATTACACACTCAGTCAAATCCAGGACAATGCTGCCACAGGCTGATCAGTCCTACCTATTGTTCCTGTTTGTCACCTCGAGCAGTATCTGATCCCATCAGTGTCTCAATGCCTGCCCGCCCTCTCCTTTCCTTTCACTCTGCAGCTTTACATCTTCTCTATTAATCAGAAGCTGGCATACGCTGTTATTCAAGTAATGATGAATAATGCACACAGAGACGATGGATGGAAAAAGTTAGCCGTTTTAATGACAAATGAAAACAATATTCAAAGAAAGCCTTACAATAAAGTAAGTCATTATGCTGTGGGATACTCAGATGATGTCAAATAAAAAAAGTCAACTGAAATTAACAGGTGTCTGCTTAGAATCTAACTCCATGTTATACTACACACAATGTGACAAATACAAGTTTAACCTAAGGAAAAACATTTTCATATATACACACAATGGTTCCTACCACAGGAGGCTTTGAAACGTGTGGTCAGCACTCTTGTGTTTAAAGTCTTTTAAAACATTAAGCTCCTGTGTTCAGATGCCGTTTTGGCTACTTTTTGACAACTTGCAAGATCCTGGTTGTCGTCTCCCCAGACACAGATGGTGCTTGTTCACATCATTCACTGCTCTGCAGGTGGAGTATTTAAAAAAACAAAACAAAAAACCCAACTGTTTTCTATGCGATGTCCTGCTCACAGACGTTGCCTTCGGGTTCACCGCCGGTTTGCAATGTGTCCTGACCAAGTTGAACACAAGGAGAAGAGCGACATCTAATAACAGCATGACCTCCCTCTAACCGCTAATCGCCATGACGTGCGCCGTGTGCAGCATGGGCACCCATGCGCTGAGGATCCTGAGAAGGGTAGTGGATTTGACCTGGAGGTCTCATGCTCATTGGAGGAGGCATAGGCGGGGCCATGGGACCCATGTGGTGAAACATCGGAGGGCCAAAGCCTAAGGGAGTAAAGAAAATAAACATGCTACGTATCTACAATTACAAACTGTGTACACCTATGTAACGGACTAAACCAAGACTGATGGCTTTTTAAAATTTTATTTTCATAAACTATACTATAAATTACACATTAATAAGTCATAATTTTACCTGGAGGAGGTGGATTGATGCCTGGAGGTGGGGGTAATCCAATGTTCATGACAGCAGGAGAGGAGCTGGGGTCAAGGTTGAAGTAGTTGGCAGGAGGCTCTTCATCCAGAGCTGGCGGTGGGGGCAGAGCTAGTGCAAAAAAGAGCAAAGTTTTAGAAACTAAACAGGAAACGGCAACAGGGCAGCAAGATGTTTTTTATGTCTGATTTTGCCAAATTAGCCCAATTCTACGTGCACAGATTTCATATTAATTGAGAGTTTGTAAAACAACAAATAAGAATTAGATGTAGACATCAAACAGTGTGCCACGGCTCTCTTTCTCCTCTGCTCTCTGTGACTGACAGCTGAACCTGAGCTGCAGCACATACGCAGTCACAGCAGATGAAGTGTCCGTTCCACTTGATTTCACATGAAATCTGCAAATGTGGCACCTTCCTCCAAGGTTGTGTGGAGCTGCACACAATCTTATTTGTGCTCTAGAGTGCAACTACCTTGAAACACTGAAAAAAAAGGAATGGTAGACTTTACTCCAAAAGTCACATTCACTCAGCTTTTTTTCCCCCTCTGCAGTGACTCTATTCCCCACCAGTGAGGCCCCCCAACAGTACAGAACTGAAGGTTTAAGGGAGAGAAGCTAAAACGACTGGTTTGGGACAGATGATGAACTGAATAAATCAGTATAAGATAAATAAGGAACATTTTCAACTCTGAATCAAGCACAGCTGAAACCTTGCCCATACATCTACCACAAATGCTCAGCGTCACAAGACCAACTCTAAATGTTCTTAAAATTTCAGACAGCAGCAGCCCTGAAGCATGCACACACACAGACACACAGACACACACATCCTCAAACTCCAACTTCCCCAGACTCACCTCCAGGCAGTCCAGGCACAGGATCAAGTCTGGTACCCATCTCACTGACACCATCTTTGATTCCCTCCTTTCCTCTTGCTGCCTGGGACCTAAATGGGCACACAGCACAAGTCAGACAATGACTAATGATACTGCAACATTCACCATCCAGGAGAAACAATTTTAAGCCTCATGCCTTGCATAATTTGATTAAACTCTTTCTACATTTACATTTTGAGTCGAGCATTGTGTCAGGGCGTTACCTTTAAACATGGCAAATGATCACTTTTAAAATTTACATCTTCACCTAAATGGCTCTCCTTGATGGGGGTTTATGGGGGTTAAGCTTAAAAGAATCAAATTGCAAAATGATGTTTTGTAATGCACATTGTTATGAGCCCTCTTTAATGGATTCATTACCTTCTGGTGTTGCTCTTAATATTCACAAAGCTGGACAATGTTTAACTTTTGATCGGATTCTTACCTTCCCCACTTGACGGTGAGTCTTCGTCCGTTAATAATGAGTTTGTTGAAGGACTTTTCAGCAGCCGTTTCAGCCGACTGCCGCGTGGCAAACTGGATGAAAGCGCACTGCTGCCTTTGGACTATGGTAATGGTTCGGATTTCACCAAACTGGTAGAAGTGACTCCTGCAATGACACAGATAAGAGATCATCATACACAAAATAGTGAAATAAAAATATTGCAACACAGCAAAATTTACAAAGTAAGTAGAAATAACAATATCCGCTTGTGGCTGTAACCCTCTAGCTGGCAACAACAGCTGTCTAGCCTAATAATACATGTAGCGGAAGCTTTAGAAGAGTTTATTAGGCAGGCACGAAAGATTAGTGTCACCAATTTAGAATCTGACCAAACGTGACATATGACCACAATCTCTTCTTCTTTTCCTGAATTATTTCTTTGAGTAACAGTCAGCAAATTGCTCTCGTAGAACATCCCATCAGCATTTTGTATTACTGGCAAACGCCCTTGCTATGCATCGCGGAGAAGGAACAAATGTACATATGCTACGATCATTACAGTGTAATGCTATGATACATTATATTGTGACAACATTCTATTCTGACACTGCACCGCTCAATTGAACTGTCAAATGTACAACAATAAACGACTGTGGGATTTCTATAAAATACTCCTATAGGCCATACAAATGTTGGCACTCACAGTGCCCTAGGCAATGTTTATACAAAGTTTCATCAAGATTGCTACACTTGTGTTGGAGGCGATAAGGAGCATACAAAGATACATACGCTATGATCATTTTAGTATAATTAGACATTTGTATTTTGTATTATTCTAACCAGCTCATCTTTGTTTGTGCCACATTTAAATAGAGATGAGAGAGATAAGATAGGAATGGAACAGATGGATGAACAGACAGCCAAAAACACAATGCCTCCAGCCACGGCTGTCCCGGGTATCGAGGCATAACAATAAATTATCACAGCAAGCTGTAAAAGAGGTCATTATGAAGCAGAAATGCTTACTTGAGGTCTCCATCTGTAACAGTGTCTCCCAACCCCCCGATGTAGAGAGTGGTGATGGATTTGTCCTCTGGTGGGTCCAGTCGGGGCATAGTTGAAGCCCGCTTTAGCAACTTGTCAGCCACTGGGTCATTGATGCCATAGTAACGATCCTTTATGTTTTGGTCTGCTAGAGGGTCATCAGGATCTGTGGGCTTCTCGTGCCTGTGTAAAGAGGGCAACCGAAAAACAATAAATATAATATGACACTTCAACTAACCCATAGCGATGTCTTAATATATGTGAGGTGATATTAAAAGAAAGAAACAATCGGCTCCATGGAGACTAGCATCATGGCACTCACCTGTAGGGACATTCCTCCCCTCTCTTACACTCTCCCTTCACCCAGAAGGAGCAGATGTGTGGCCGGTTCCTCTTGTAATATGGTGTGGTCCGAGCCAACTTCAGCAACATATCACTAGAACTTGGAGCCTTACCAAGCTGGCCCACTGGCCGAGTGCCATCGGAATTGGCTATCTGTAAACAAAAAAGTCCAGAGAGGCATGATGGATGGAAAATCTCTCTCTTATGTTTGCTTAAAAAACATTGGATCAGACATTGGACCAGTAAATACTGTTATCACTGTGCAAGCATACTGCAGTCATGAGAAAGGAGCTTTTTTTTTTTTTTTTTTTTTTACCTCTCTCTCCATGTTCTGTGTGTAGTACTCTTTATTCACATCTGACCGAGGAACCTCATCTTTAACGGAGAGTCCAGTGTCTCGGACTTGGATAGGCAAACCTGTCAAACACAAGAGATGGCAGGAGGGTTACGCTCAGAACTACATAAATGAGGGGCTCATGAAATCTGCACAGCGACAAAACCCAGAGGAGCTGGTCCGAGAGACTCACCATACTCCAGGTCCAGCAGACATGTCTGACAAACATTTTTCATTTTACTGCAGGTCTGACAGACTTCTGTCTTCTTGAAACGCATACGTGTTCCTGGACACCATCGGAACACGGTAAAGGGCCGAGCACAGATCTGATAGGCGGAGAGCAACGTATTAGAATAGAATAGTTCTTTATTGTCATTGTACATGCATCAAACAGGCCTGTATACTGTGGGCAATTTATAATTTAAACAGTTAACACGAAAGAAAGAAAAAAAACCATACCTTGCATTCTTTCCCATATTTTTCCTTGGTCTGTAAAACAAAGCATGAACATATTTGGACTTGCACATTTGCTGATATTAACACTACACAAAGTGTTAAAACAGTCTTGAATTTGCTATGAAGACACAGGGATACTCACTCACCATACGAATGTAAGGATTTTCTCCTAAACATGTCTGACACAAAATCGGAAAATCCTGAGGAGAAAGAAGAACTGTGAAAATCAAGCACTGTAATCCGGTTTATCCAACAATCCCTTGAATTAAGTTATTCAACAGACCAACTTGGCTCTCCATCTCTGCTTCACCTTCCTTCTGCTGTGAGCACCTTGGCACACGTACAGGTAAGAGTGAATACAGGGAGCGCTATGGGTCCTATTTTGCCATCTGTTAAAGGATGCTGTTTCAGTCCGAGTGCTGGGTGCTGAAAACGGCCTTGCCCTAATCCGTCTCCCAGACAGCATCAGCCAAACATCTAAATATAAGCAGATCTTATGGCTGAAGCGTCATCTACATAATCTAGGGTTGCAAAGTTTAGTCTAGTGTCTTAACAAAACTAACATTGGATAAATGTCCTGTGGTGTCATAGCTCAATTAGGGAAAGTGATTTGTTGCCTTATAGGGTAAATAATCTTTAGGTAGGTCACAAACATGTTTTGTGTTTCCTTTATAAGTAATTAAGGACTGGTCTATTTGTGACCTTATATAACAATCACTGTTGAAATAGTGCCCAGCAGTGTAAAGACTATTTTTATAGACTAAATTTTCTCTAACATTTTCACAACACCGCTGTCAAACCTGCCTAACAAGAAGGTTTGGTTTTTCAATGTCACTTTGCTTATGCGACTTTACAAAACAGTGGTGCCACCCCGGACTGTGTGGCTTTTTCGGTTTCTTATATTCATTTATATAAGCAAACTTTCACCCGCCTACCATCGTTTTAGCATTGTTAGCCTGCTAGTGCTGGCCTTCATAGGTGTAGCCAGTTAACTATCACACAGCCCAGGATTAAATTACGTTAGCAATGATAGCTGTGAGCTCAGTCGCTGTTGTTTTTACTACAACCTAAAAATATGCTCTAGTTGGATCCAGCGGAAACAGGTACGTTTCATGAACTAACGTAAAATATCGTAAGCAACGATGTATACAGGTGAGCTATTGAAGCTAGCAGCCACGCTTCTACAACTAGCTACCGCTAGCTAGCGGAAGGCTAACTACCAAGAGAACTGAATAGTTTAGTAAAAAGCTAGCGTGTTTCCCGATTATATTTACTCATAAAATGTAACTTAACATCAGTCACTGGAACCACTCGGTAACATATAACCCCGATAAAACGTACCGCGTCTTCCCAGTTCTGTCTGTTGTAAGTGTTGGAGCCTAGGGAAGTCGCCATTTTGCTGACTGTGGAGCAACCGGAACGGGTTGCCAGGTCTCTGCGTCAAAAACCACCCCAATAGCCAATCAAAACTGGCGCCCACAGCAGCCAAAGCTGGTAGCGGTACAGGCAGCGGTCGGCAGAGAGTACCTGTACGTGGATGACATGTGAGCTAGACTCGGTTTGCTGGGATATGTAAACATGTATGTAACTACATATTAATATATGAATTGTTTCATTTCAAAAATGAGTTTGTATTTATAGATGTACATGGAAGCTCCTTCGAAAAGAGTCTACTTAACCAATAATTTGTACTCAACCCGCCGGGGGGGGTAATGCAGCATTTTAACCTTAGCCCAGTTACGGGAAAACTGCAGAACTGGCAACCCTGCAGATCTCGCTGTACACTTGGCGAAAATTTTTAAAGTGACTACTGTTTTTACTTTTAGGTTTGAGTCTAGATTAAGATGTGTTCTATCAGGACTCAGTTTGAGGATGAGTTTAGTTTAGCGGGATGTGGGAATCTTGTGTAGTCTGCGAGACTACAAAAGCCCATAATGCACCTCGGGCCAGATAGCCACGTTTCACCTAAGGATGTCGCTCTATTTCAAGAAACTATCAGGTTTACGATAAAATAAAATAGGAACGTAAATATCAGAGAATAACTGTGAGCATTGTAGAAATACTAACCGTGACTCGTCCATCTGCACCTTGGGTGTAAACCTGAGTGTGTTTTTGCTTTTCCCTTTGGCTCTATGACACGAACTGTTAATTGGGACAGTGTACAATAATAATTTACCTCAAAAACATAAAACGCAACTGGTGTTTTTGAGTAAGTCTTAAAAGTCAGTGACCTAATATGATATCGCTTACAACCTGTGGGGAGGTTTAGAATGACTTTAATGCTTTATTTGCTTAACTGAGGTGCTGATACAGAGATATTTGTTGTAAACAAAGGCTGCAAAGTGCTATTTCCGGAGACAGGGAAAAACAGAAGACAGACAGACTGCTTGGCTGATGTGTGAGAGCTTGTGTAAGCCAATTGTGTCCTCGACACACACACACACACACACACATAGTTTGTCTGTCCACCTGCTCTGATTCAGGTCAGGGTGTCTTTGCGGTGTGAAACTCCAATTAGTGGGCCAAAGGATGTTGAAGATTACAGATGGCAACTAAGTCCCTAATGTTTATTTAAGGTCAGAGCGAGGTTGTGGAGTCAGAGGGCAGGGATTAGATGGAGGTCTGGAGCACTGGCAGCATGCAGCTGCCCTTCAGCAAGTCAAGATGAAGCGTCTGGGATTCTTTATGGCCACCTCCGAGTGGAAAATCCCCATGTTGTCCTTTTCCTTTTGATCTCTTACTTAGATTTAGGATTTCAAGTATAAACTGGTTGAATTCTATGAGATAGGTGGCTCCATTCATTAATGATTGAGGGTTTGAGTAATCATATTTACATAATAGGGGAGCAGATGGAAATTTCCACTGGCCTTCTCCTGTTGTTTTCCTTCAAATGGGGTGAACAGGCAGTCTCTTGCCCTATAGCACAACAAAGCAAACCTTTTGGGCACAGCCCTTTTGTCCTAATGAGTTTTCTGACCCTTTCTCCTTGATCACGTGAGCCAAAGTTGTTTTGAAGGACGGCTTTGTCTCGGATTTAGCCGGCCTGTAATTAAAATCACCAACCGCAAGAGTTACAAGGTCAGAGGACGTGTAGGTGTGCTGCCGCATCTCAGATGCTTCGTGTTACAGAGCCGCTTCAAGGAATCATCGCCTTGGTACTGTGTGAATCTGTTTGGCACATGACATGACAGACATTTGGTTGTTATTTAGGCTATTTTGGACCATTGTCACCAGTTTTATTGCACATGATTCAAAGATATTGATGTTTGCTGTGAAATGTTTTGTATTATTAAGCATTACTAAGAATATGGTTGCAATTACAAGTATTCTATTAGACATACCCTTCACAAGATAATGAAAATACTGTAGGTTGAAAGGATAACTGTAGTAATGCAGTGATAAAGCCACTATGACTCAACACTGTGTAAGTGATTCTTATAAGGAAACAGAGACTGATGCAAAACCGGTTAAATGACCTAAATGTTGGCTCCTTGTTGCGCACAGCATTGCTTTCCCTCAACTACCCCTTTGCCTAAAAAATATCTAAAACTTTTAAGTGCAATTTTAAATAGTTTTCGACAAACGTGGAAGCACAAGAAGACAAATAATCTCCGCATTGTCGAGCAGGGACGCTCCCGCAGTAATCTCCTGCAGGAACAAGATCGCACAGTGATTTCTTTGAGGAGTTCTGTAGCTTGCATGCATGCGCATATCAGAGGGAGGAAAAATGCGCCGCGCTGGCGCCTCCTGACGACAGTTATGGGCTACTGCCTGTGCACAGAGCTGCAGAAGAGAGGGTCTTTCTCACATTTCCCGATTTCTCCCAGCCGAGTCCGCTCTGCCCGCTTCCACATCACGGCCGACAGCAAACCGAGACGACGTGAGACCGGCGCGCTTAAATCACCACATTCAACCCGGCCGGCCTCGTGTGCACAACATCCGTGCGTCGTCACACACGGACAAGGTGAGTGAAAATCGACACGACCGCACGGAGCGTCGCGGTGTTTTTGCTTGTATTTGGTAGGCGACCGAAAGCGTCGTCGCTCGGTCTCCCCAGGCCAGGCTAGTTGTCTGGCGCAGACGGAGATGAGGCCAGTTTTTTTTTTCCGGCCTGATCTCCCTCTCTTTCTCTCTGCCCACTAGCTGGGAACATAAAGCCCCGGCGTTGTTATTATGGTGGCGGCCCCTCGGCACAGATTTCACGCTCGTCCACGTAGCAGCGGAGATCGAGGCGCTAACGTTATTGTCGTGGAGCGGGTCGGGTGGAAGTTTGTGTTCAGGATAGAGCCGCTCCGTGATTTTCACGGGAATTCCTTTATCGAGTGGGACCCGGCGGCACAGCTCGGCACCGAGCAGAACTGCTTTCTGCAACTTTGTGGCTCAGTGTGTACGGTGTTAAGAAATTATCGCCCTCCCATAAGTTTGCACTATCCGGCCGCAGTGTTAACAGCAGACCTGTTACAGTGCTGTGGTTAAAAAGGCGAATGATAGTGTGCGTAAAATAAAAACAGATTTATGCGAGTGTCTGCTGCGCGTGGAAGAGGCGGACAAAAGATTAGCACGGGAGTGTAACTAGTGCTTTAATATGACTTCATTTGATTTAGATGATCATATTTTTTCTTGAAATTTGCTCGTAAAAAGCTGCTATTATGGGATGTATCAGATACCTGTAGGAGTCATCTAAATGCTGGTGTTTGTTTATGTATTTTTCTAATTTACTAACTGTTTACAACTAATAATGTGAAGCTGATTAGGTCAAATTATTAACCAGATGAGGTTTTTTTTTATTCTGAGAAAGTGGGACATTTTCAAGTGCACGAGAGAGGCACCCGGTTCTGATATGTTTACATGTGGCTTGGTGGTTGTTGTAAAAGGGCTCCAGCCATGCACAGAAGGAAGGCTCAGATACGATTTGTGTCTTCTCTCTGTGAGCCTGCTTTGTTGCTCTTGTCTGGCGTAAAATAGAGCAAATGCATGCCTCCACCAAGCACCGCATCCGTTAAAAACTATAAAGACTTAAAAAAAAAAAAAGAAAAGAGAAAAAAGGGGGGGTTGGCAGTCCAGACCTGCCTGAAATCTGTTGCCTTGGGGCGTTGGAGCATGGAAGTGTGCACCTCAAGTGACTAAGAGATTACTAAAGAACAGTGACTCACGCTCAGAATGTATTTGGCAAAGTCACAAGGACTTTCCCTGCATTTCCCCTCAGCTGCAGAGCAAATTTTTGCAAGTGAAAAGCGGTGCCCTGCTGATTTTTATGTATCAAGAGATTCATTTGACCATAGCTTCACTTTTTTTTCTTTTCCTTTTTTGCTATTCCCAAGCCATGTGTTGTTTATCAAATGTCCCACCCTGCATCTGTGGAGAGAGAGAGAGAAAAAAAAGTGGGGCTTATTCCATTTGCAGATTATATTTTTTAAGGAGTGAGGTTGCTGTCATTTGTTTGTCAAAATTTTGTGGAAAGCCGGATCCTAAGTTGTGTTCTATTTATCCGTGCCAACTGTTTGTCTGGTTGTTCTAACCCTCCATCTGACTGCTCCCACTGGCTGCCAACCATGCTGTGATCTAGCGCTTTCGGCTGATGAAGGCTGCCACTGCTGCCGCATCCATTTGATCATATATCAACATCTTTTCACTTAGATATACCTGTGAAACGGCACGGCAGGGCTACAATGCCTACACACGCGCACACACACATACACAGGTTGATAAAATAGCGCGGGTATGATGCTGTATGACAGATCGCGTCACCGAGGCGCGTCTTGAGCGTTTATCAGAATGAGGCATGATCACAGGCTGTATGTCATTGTTGATTTTAAGGTTTTAACAGGGAACAGAGGGAGATCGGCTGTCGATCAGAGGCTCCAGCCCTTCGTTGTTGCTTATCTCCTTGTAGAGGCGGATGTAAATTTAATTGTATGCAGTAACTATCATCACATTTAAAGCTACGCGCAGTAATTGTTGGGAGCTGCAGGGCCCAACAACTTGCCAGCGCTTGTATTTTTCCATGTCACTGCTCCTTGTAGCTCCACTCTGTGTGTGGGGGGCAGACCTCTCTTTAGTGTGAGGCTGAAGCCAGGCATCTTTCCAAACTCAACTCCCCCCTCAACAACCCTCAACCTTCTCTGCTGGTTATAAGCACTGCTTTGTGCCACAGAGCTGCTCCCTATGGTTTTTATTCACATATTACTACAACACCACTAGCTCCACAAGATACTGGAATCTGCAATTGGACGTAAACCCAGCTAGAGCCTGCTGTCTGACAGACAAAGTCAGATGTTTCCTCATTAAAATGAAGCCTTTGGATTAATAAGCCAGAGTTCGAGAGGCAGATTGCGCCACTGTTGCCTCTATAAAGTAGATTGCGTTTATGTGTCTTTTCTGTCCCGGAATGTGGAGGTGGCATTTTGGGGCTTAGGCTGGGCTACCATGAGACGTATTGGAGAGCAGGAGCAAAGTAAATACATTTCAGACAGCGCAGCACAACTGGGTATTAGCAAATGATCCGATAGCATCTGTAATCCTCGGGAAAACCTGGAGAGTTGTCTTTGAATGGCGCTAGCGTCCATCCAGACAGTTGGCAGGCGGTAGGGGTGTCCACATGTGCGAGTGGCTGGCTAGGCTAGCTGAATGCTACAGTATGCAGGCAGATCAGATTACTGAACGATTAGCCATGGCCTCCCATCCCCGGCCCGGGGAAATGATTTTCCACTGTCATAATTCCCTAGACTGAATTACGCAGGCCAGTGGCTCAGAGATACTCTGTACTACTGGCCTGAGTACCGCATGGTATAACTGTTGCTCTCTGGGGAGGGGAGATATATTGTGACCCTCGTTGTGCCAGAGCACAAAATTGTTTTGTTTTGTTTTGGGTTTTTTTTTTCTATTTGAATTTCATTATGAGCCCTGGGACCTGCTTTCATGCACAGATGGCAGTGTGACCTGGCTTCAACTTTGGTTGCACAAAAGGTGGAGTTCAGCGTGGTGTTTACTCTTTAGCTGGCAGTGTGACGCAAAGGAGGAAAACTGCCCTCAATACAATGAACTGTTCCTCTATTGTGATGCGTACTAGGCTGATCGGCGATGAGGCAGTGCGAATCAAGCAGGCCTCTAGTGGAATTTTACTGAATGGAAAGCAGAGGGGGCTGGGGGAGGAGGGTGGAAGAGAGAGTAGCTGGTGGAGGTAGGACCATGTTTCCGAGGTGCATACCCCCTGAGGCAGGAATCCGATACATTCCAGAGGATCCTGTATCCAGACGAATAATGGTAACTGGGGTGTTGTGTTTCATCAAATGACACATGACTGGAGTGTAAGTGCTGGGAAATTAAGACCTATGTCATGGGCTTCGAGGTAGCCGGCTCTGGTTGCCTGAGGGGTCAGAATGTATGCCAGAAAAGCAAGACAGGTCATGAGATATGGCAGGGAGCAGGGTTTTTTTTTTTTTAAATCACACCCATTTCCCCTTACCACTGCTAAGATAGAGACATTTACATCTCTTTAGGCCATTTAGTTGACACGCTCATCCAGAAAAAGATACAATGAATGACGTAGTAGGAAAAACATCAGTTGTCTTTAGTACATTAAACTCAATTGTGCTCTGATTAGGCCCACAGCGGGAGTTATACTGAACAAAGATTGGCTGTTAAATTGCTTCTAATGAATAACAAAAGAGCCTCGCTTGGCTACCCTCTGTATAAATTTTGATAAGAAGCTGTTTCTAAGGTCCACTGGCTTCTGAATATTGCGTGACCTTGCTCTTCGTATGGGTTTTTACATCTTCACTTTCCTCCAGATCAACACCACTAAATCAATGGGTTTAATTTTCTACTTCGAGTGGAGAGTTTTCGTGCTCTCCAGCCCCTAAGCTAAAGGCTATTTATACTGCAGACAGAGAAAAAGTATCTTGTTTTATTTAGTGGTCAAAAAACAAGCTGTCGGGTGTTAATGGACTTCACCTCAGCCTTTCCGGTGGACCCTCGGGGTACTGCGCGTTCGTACGCTCGGCTAGGGAGCTCTCGGCACCGGCCTGTTAATGAAGCCATTTTCAGAGATGGAGAGATGCCGTAATGGGAACGCACCACTTCACCGCCGGATATTTTAACCCCCCCGTCCTCATCATAAGTGCTATCAGTCATCGGATATGATTAGATTTTTTTCCCTCCTTTGTCCATTTAGATGTTTGCTTTGCTCTTTTTTTCCAACTGAGTTAGAGATCTGTCAGTGATTTGTCTCTGTGTTACTTTAAGAAATGCTTTTAACGCATCCAGGTATTTTAAATTTTAAGCCTGTCATACATTTTACACTAGAAATCAATGATGATTATATTTTGAACTATAGGTTTGGTGCTTAAAGCTCATTTACATGAACTTTGAGGGGAGATAGGTAACGGTAGTTGCCATGGTGGTGGAGGCGGGGATGGGGGTGGTTGTGTTTATTCAGTTGCCGTGGCCCCGGCCGTGTGTGACTGCACTGCATACCACAAACATACTCTCACCTACTGTAGAACTGGCATGTGTGCATGCTCTCATGCAGCATGTCTCAGTCTGTATACAGTTTAGTTGCAAATTGCATCCATCCCTTACTCTAAATAGAAAAGTTCATCTATTTGCATGTATGTCACTGAGAAACAGGCAGTAGGAGAATTTAAGGTTTAAGCGGAATTGCAAGATTTGCAAAATTGCATAACTAATAACTTATAAAGTGTTAAGCAGTGCCATATACCAAATATACATTTGACCACTGCTTTTCATGCATGTGAATATAATATACTCTAGGGCAGCACTTAATAATTACACTTTTTTAAATTTAATCTAATAATTGTTTTTAATAAGTCAATTAATATAACAGTCGTTCCAAAGGTTAATATGTATTTCCCCACCTGAATACTGCATGTCAGTTATTTAATCTTCACCTAATTTCACTACCCTCCCTGTTAGGACATTAATAATAATACTATTATATTAGCCCTAATAAATAGGACGCCTAATTAGAAAAGTACTGGACCTGAAATTCAAGAGTATTGCTGTGACACATTGATTAATTGAATTACTTTACGTTACAGCAGCCCTCTCCTTGATTCATTTATTTATTTATTTATTTTACTCAGATGCTTGGCTTAATTGTTGTCATAACCAAATTGTTATGACATAGATTAATTTCATTAGTCGTAGTAATGTGCAGTTAAAATAATCTGTGGGCAAGGGAAATAACAGAAATGATTTACATCCTCAACCAACAGTCGTTCATTTAGGCCATTTTCTCGAAATCAATTTTAACGCGTCTGCTACTAACAGAAGGGTTTCTCGTGTTTATAATCGTAATGTACCGTGCTTGGATGAGGACACAAAGTAAACAATACTGTGTCTTGTGCTTGCTGCAGTCTTGACAAAGCACTCTGGGATGCTTTTTCTTCAAGTGCCTGCGCGTAGCAGTCGTACTTGTGATAAGCCATTTTCAATTTGCAGTGCTTGTAGAGCGTCACGTTGTTGGGTCTCTGTCTTAGTACTCACTATAAGTGATCACGGGTGAGTTTAAGCAGCAGCTTGTTCTCCACTGGAATGCATTGTCCGGGCTTTGATTGCGTTGATGACTTGCACCACCCCTAATGTAGTCTCCTGCTGTCATTATAAAGTACTTCCCTTTTATGTTTGTCTGACTACAGGCCATGGAAACTACTTCAGTCTCTGCACTGCATTGTTTTGGGTCCCCAGTAATCCGCCCACCAAGTGTGAAACAGACTCAATGAAGTAGCTTACACGAAAAGCAAAGACCACACATGCCACACAAGTACAAGCTCCATCATTTTTTTTCTCAATCATATGGAGTGAGAATAAATTTAGAATAACCTTTCCAGATTCGGGAGCACTACAGAGTACAGCTGCTAACATGCGCGCAAATTGTGACCTTCACAAAAGGAGGTGTAGCAGGTTGCATTAGCTGTACTTAAGCGTACCAATTTACAGATAACTGACAGTGTAATCAGTGTCTGTACTATATTTTGCAGTGCTCAGGCCTGTGTTCATGCTGTTTGACGGCTCTTCCTCGAGCCTAAACAAGATCACAGCTTTGACCTCACGCTGTCAGGCAACCCGTGTTCTCTGTTTGCCAACTCGAGTTTATGTTTACAGCGCTGTCACGATGAGCCGTGATACTGTGAAAAAAAAGCGGGCAGTGAACACCTACGCAAAGTCAGGTAGAGGTTTTAGTTTTCCTTTGTTAGCCTGTAATGATAGTTGTTGTTCGCTGGGACGGCAATACAACATAAGAGCAGGCAGATCTGTGGCACGCTCTTTTCTGTTCTCCGTCCAGTTGCTTGAGAGTCGACCGCGCCAGAGTGGTGGCATCCCACCAGGACTGCATTGACTTTTGTAGGGCATCTGGTGCCCAGTGCCCCTGTTCTCTTCTCTTTCCCTCTCTCCCCCATCTCTTGGCCCCAAAGCAGACGATTTTACCACATCACAGCGAGTCATCTGGTGTCCAGTCGGCTCCCATCTGCGAGTGTATTTGACTTCAGAGCAAACAAAACATTCTAGCATGCAAACGGCCACTAATACATCTAAACAACTTGGTCCCGCTTTCCTCCTCCCCCTTCATCTTTGTTTGGAAACTGTGAGTCATCATCAGGGTTATGGGTCATCTCCATATCAGTTCATAAAATCATACCGAGACACTGAGAATACAGCGCTACAAAGTGACCGCAGCTGATGACACGCCTCTTTTCCATTTTGAATTGCTGAGGTGGAAAGAATTGTGACGGTGCCGACCCCAGGTTTAGCTTCTGGCAGCTCCACGTGTACCCCTCCACTGATCCGAGGCGGTGCCACGTCTGCCTAGCCTGCTGTCTCTCATTCATCCTGGGTGGCAGAGAGATATGCGTGTGTCTGTGTGTATGTAGCTGTCCCTGTCTGTGCAGGACAGGTGTTGGAGGAGGTTGGTCCAGACACAGCTGGGGTACCTAGACAGAAGGACGGCTGGAGACTGCAAATGACAGCAGGATGAATGAGCTTTGTTTTGCCAGGTTTTTGGCCAGTTTTTATTCAAAGGGTGCAGCTTAGAGTGGGGTCAGTTGTGACAGTCAGGTGGCGTAATGGCTGGCCGCTCTCAGCGGAGAGCGTACGGCAGCGAGCGTTCGGTCCTTGCAGAGAGGCTGGGAGGCTTGTTTGGGTAAAGAAACCAAACTGAAGGAACTTTAGTGGGGTGTGTAAGCCTGAAAACACAAACACAACCATACCCCCTCTGTGGAGTGTTAAGTGCCCGGATATGTTTGGTGAATGGGACACAGGTGTCTGGGCCGGGCTGTATGTGCCCGGCCAGAGGTCTGTGTTTGTTTTCTCTTAGTAATGGCCTCCAACTCTCTGCTGCAGCTTGACCGAGCTCATTGGCTCTCAGTGGGCCGAGATGGAACCTCCCCCCTTCCTTTTTTTCCCCCCTCAACTGTGGGACTGAGTAGTGGATAAAATAGAGTCAAGAATCTGATAATGATATTCATGACTGGGATCCTGTGAATATACATTGAGCAAGCCTGGCACTTTTTTTTCACATTCCTATGTCCACCTTTATTCTTTCCTTTATCCCTCCAATGCCTCTGATCTGCCCCAGCAAAGCAGGCATTTGAAGTTGTGAAGGCACAGGCTTTTGTGTTGAGTCCTCAAAGTGCTTATGTGACAGGTAGAGCAGAGCTGCAGGGGAGTAATGTGACTCCACTATATGGTCCAAAACCTCTCCATTCGCCATCTTCCACGCCCTTGTTTCCCATTTTCTTCCTGCACGCAGGCTTCATCCCCGTACTGACGTCACTTTGCTGAGCTTCCCTTTGTTGAGTGCTAGCCCAAAGGTGCACTTCAGGCTTTGAGGAAAACACACACACATATATACGCTGCTGCCACAACTCTATGCTGTGTCTCCCCTGGGAGTGCAACAGGGTGAGGTAATGACTTGTTAACCCCTCAGTCACCTCCGTGTTTAGCCGTGATAGCGTCAGGAGTGGCAGCTATCACCACCCTCATCTCATTGTTTGAGTAACCCTGTGGTCTCCAGATGGCCAGGCCTCAGCGCTGGTTTATGATAACCATAGAGTTAATGTCTGGCCTACATAACAGTCTCCCAGTTTCTTGCCCGCCCCTCCGCTTCCCTCCAACTCTGCTCTCGTTTCTCCCTGCCACCCTCTGTGCCATTGTCTCTGATGCCTTCTCCTGAGTGCCCTGTTTTATTTCTTTATTTCACTCATCTTTATAAATTCCAGAATCCATTTCTTTTGCCCCCGGGCACAGTGGGTGATGGCTAGAGAAAGTGTAGCAAATTAAATTTTGTATCCCTATTTTTTTTCTCCCAGGACATTGTTAGGATGGAACAGCAGCAGGAGGAACAGCAGCTTGGAAAGCTAGAGGAAAAAGCCCATTTCCCATGCATTACTGTCTCTGTCCTTAGGGTCTACGATGGAGTAACACCAACACCTCTATCACTTTTTTTCTCTTTCTCTCTCTTTAATTTTCCTTTTTTAGTTCGCTCTTACTGCTGGTGTTCGCTCTCACGCGGCCTAACCTGAAGGTCTCTCTGCTCTCGCTACCTCCGCTAACACAATCTGACCCAGTTTATTAGTTTGGGTCTAGTGAATCATTAATCGAGGTTATCTAACTGTTCCTGTAATGATTCCGCTGTGACTCGAGTGTCAGAGCCTCTCTGTGTTTGTAACCAATCAAGCTCTACCCTTGCGGTTCTTGCTTGCACACATTTGTACTTTATCATAACCATCGAGCAGGAAAAAAAAAAGCATCGTCCCTCAAGCTAGACTATATGTTTAATAGGTGTGCTGTGCACTGTAATATGTCATTGTGTCAGAGCACAATACGAGGACTAAGTGCACTGAATGCAAATTAATCTTGTGGGATGGCAGGAGCTGAATAGAGTGCGGTTTTGGGGAAGGGAGGGACAGAAGAAGGGCTAACGGTGGCGACAGAGAAGAGAGGGAGAGAAAAGAGCATGTGAGAAGGAGGAGGGGGGGGAGTGGGATGTAGTCATCGCCAGGCCCATTCATCATGCAGTGCCTGCTGGGATGCGCTGGGGTCAGTCCCGCACAACACAATTACAGCCTGTTCTGGTGTGTTGTGCTCGGCTTCGCTGTGTTCCGACTGTGTTCTGTTGTCTTTTGTTAGATTTCCTCTGTTCTGATGCGCTCGTCTTCCTCCCTTTGCATGTTTTCGCTTCTCTGCTCTTTTCTGTCCCGTCCTGTTCAGTGGCAGATTTCCCTTTTTCTTTCTTCCTCTGTTACATGTTTTTGAATCTGCTGCTCAAGTTACCACCACAGCAGTTCTTTGAGCTGAACATCTCAATTAGCTACACATTTGTTGTGTTTTTTTTCTTTTTTTCTTTGAGCCTTAAACTCAAATTTGTCTTTCTGTGTCTGTTTTCGTTTTTAAATAAATTGCCATGTTTTTGTTCGTGCGGTGTAGCTCGTGTCTACCATGTCTCGGACTTCCTTCATCCACTTGAATTGCAGCCACTAGCTTGATTCATGTGATTGACAGGCCTGGCTAACATGGGGGTGTGAGATGCTAGTAACCATGTTGTTTACCCTGCCTGCCTGACAGACTTCTCTGAGCCTACAGATGTTTTCAGAAAGCCGCACATATGTTCTGTGTACTCTTATGTCAGTTGGAAGCATGTCTGATCATGAGGATGTCTCGGTCTTTTTGTCCTTGACTGTTTTCCATGCAGGGAAAAAGTTTTTCAGTGGTCCAAAGGTTTCATAAAAAAACATTGTGCAAGGGTAATTTTGCTTATTTATGCTCACTGGCTGCTTTATTACCAGGCTGGGACCCCCTTTTTCTTTCAGAATTGCTTCACTTCTTCATGACACAGATTCAACAAGGTGCTGGAAACTTTCCTCAGAGATTTTGGTCCATATTGACACAACAGCATCACACAATTGCTCCAAAATTGTTGGCTGCACATCCTTGATGCTAATCTCCTGCTCTGCCACATCCCAAAGGTGCTCTATTGGATTGGGATCTAGTGACTATAACACTATTTGAGTACAGTGAACCCATCATTGTGTTCAAGAAACCAGTTTGACATGATTTGAGCTTTGTAAAGTGGTGTGTTATCCTGCTGGAAGCAGTTATTTGAAGATGGGTTATATTTGCGCTCAGCAAACTTCCTGTTTTATACGTTACAACCTGAATACAACCAGCTGACAACCAATTGTGTTGAGTCCTCTCGATTTGTGCTCATTGACAAAGACTCATTCAGACTGATTGCAACATGTTGGCAATCTGCAATATGTGACTGTATGCAGAATGGTTGCCTCTTATCAGGCGACCTCTGCAATCATTTTGCGATCAAACATGGTCATGATTGTGCAACACCCTTAAGCTCTGGGCCATCGTTCAATCACCACAAGTTGCAATCAACCAGAGAATGTGGAGAAAAAAATCTATATAATAGATTTTTTTCTTTTTTTTAACCAGACATCCACTTTTTATATTTTTTTAAATTATTTTTTTAGTCCAAGCGGGTTGCTGTCCCATTTTCCCCTAGTGTGACTGAATTAAAAGGAATTATTTGTGTTGGATGGATTTTAATTTAATGTAATTAATCAGTTTGCACTGCTTATGTTATCTCAGGATGGTGGCACAGAAGAGGGTTAGGGTTAGGGGTTACCCTAACCCAGAAGTATTTTTTATTTATTTAATAAAACATCAATATTTGATGTATCAATACGCAAAATATCATGATGCTATGTTGCACCAGTTATTCTTTTGATCTGTTTTGGAGGGTTTTCCTTAACCCTCGTATATCAGAGGTTTCTGAAATGCTTGTGAATTGGCATGGTTGTTGGTGTCTGTCCAAAGTACGTTTCATATCTATTCTAATGCTGAGTTTGATCTTCAGCAAGTTGTCTTGACGAGCAGTCCCCAACCCCCGAGTCGTTTGGTACCGGGTCGCGAGGGTTGACGCTCGGGGATGAACTTTAAGGTTTTCAGGGTTTTCATCGGTTTTTAGCGTTATTTTTTTAATCGTTAACTCGGTTTCCCTGGGTCTTTTCCCGTGTGTCATGAAAAAATCTTTTTTTTTTTTTTTTTTGGTGCCAGTGCTGGTTTTATTTTGTTGTATTTATTCGCGACACCTTAAAGGCTGGTCCGTAAAAAATATTGCCAGATATAAACCGGTACGTGGCTCAAAAAAGGTTGCAGACCACTGGTTGCAGACCACTGGTCTTGACCACGTCTACTTGCCTGAATGCACTGAGCTGCTGTCATGTGATTGTCTGATTAGATAGCAGTTGAGCAGGTGTACCTAACAAAGTGGCTAGTCACTGTATATTGCCAGAATACCATGTGCCTGGGTCATCATGAAATGTGAAAAAAACCAAAACAAAACCATAAAAATCAACCTCTTCATAAATCGTCTTGACTTTAGAGCCCTCAATAAAACAAAAGACTGTTTGTGACTCAAAGGATAATATCACAGCAGTGAGTAACTGTTATTTTTGTTTCATCTTTCTGCTTTTTTCTTACTTGGTGCATAAAGCATTACAAAAGAGTCAAAAATGCCTGTTACATAAGGATGGTAATCATTGGCAGTCTACCGATTTGACTCCAATTCAGAATTTATTCTTATTTCAAAACAAATTTTGATTCACTGAAAGAAAGGGTGGCATTTTTATTTTGGCGTCTACCGCGGGCTGTTCATTCTTTGCCAAACCACTGACTCCTATCCTTTGCCCACTGAGCTACAACTGAGGATTTTTGCTTTAACAAAAACAGCAGTGAAAGGTGTTTGAGGATAACTTGAAGCTATCCTCAAATTGTGAAATAATTGTGGCAGTTAGAGTAATTGCATTAACTTGGAAGAGTACTAAACAGTCTTCACCCTGTATGAAATTCAGATTCTGATTCTGTGTGATTTATTAGTGGCGTTCTTCACGGCCAGCCTCTTATCCAGATGGTCTTTTCTTTACTAAAAGGTCTGTATGTGTTGGCCACCTGGTGTGGATCGGTATTCACAAAATACTTAACCTTGCAATTATAAAGTCAGTACATCTGAAACGTGGTGTTGCACTGCAGCCTCACAGTTCAGAGCTCTTTTCATTGTGTCCCAAACATCTACCACGTGACAAAGAAAAGCAAATCTTTTAGTACACACTAAACATGGTGAGATTGAATTGCTGCCTTGTGTATTTTTGTGTGTCTTGTTAGTTAATGAATTATGGTAGGCTCCCGTTCAGTGTTTTGAGCTTAAATGATGGGCTTGGTTTACATTCGGATGACAAATGGGGCCTTTAATTAATGGTATCATTAGTAGAACTGGCTGTATTTTGTAGTATAGCGTGCTGGCTGTGGAGTAATATTACAAAGGTTAAGTTTCTTTTTGATTTGTCGACTTTTGTTTCTAAACCTCATGTTGTTTTGACAGTGAACCTGCCATGAAATGACAAAATAGTCAGTTTTCTCCTAAAAAATGTTTTCTTGGTGTTGATAAAGCTGTCTGTTTAACAGCATGTCGACTGTGGGGAACGGGGTGTTCCTGTCCTCTTGTTTCAGACTCGCGTTGTTGTGTTCGTTGCATTTAATTGAAACATGTCTCATTACAAAAGCAAATACAAACGCACCCAAGTGTTCCTGAAGTCCACTTGCTCTCTGCAGATGCTTTGGGTGGTGGCTTGGCTAACAGGAAGCCCCAGCATTGACTGGAAGAATGACAAATCATAGCCAGAAAATGCAACAGTTTAAAGTAAGAGAGCATCTGGAAGCAGTTTGAAACAATGGATTGTCTTTAGGAGGCTCCTTGTCAGACTGCATAAATGCTTCTCTTTCCTGACTTTAGGCCTCTTGAGACAACTATCTTAGTTGATGCCAGTGATTGATTTATTATGCTTCGATTTAATATTCAACACAAAAATCATCATCCTCATGCATGCCGGAACAGTTTTGGTGGTTTGACAGATAGGAATCTTTCCAGATTTTACCCAAACCTGATAGAGTAAAACCAGATGCACTTTCCAGCCTTGTGCTATTTAAGCGTGCCTTTAAATCTATAATCTGGCAAACCACTAAAAACTACTTCAGCATCTACAAAGCTTCACATATATATAAAATATTGCATCCCAGATTGAGACAGCCCTGTGAAGGTTATCAGGAAGTACCAGAAGTTGATTTGAAAATATGCATTTATGTGACCTCTCCTCGAGAGAGAGACATTCTGACTTTCAGTGCAGTTCAATTCAGTTTATTTATATACTGCCAGTTCATAATAAAAATTAGCTCAAGGCTCTTTATTATAGGGTAAAGATTTTACAGTATTAGAAAGAAATCTTCAATAATCACGAGTGAGTACTTGGAAACAGCGGGGAGGAAAAACTCTTAACAGGAAGAAGCCTCCTGAGCCAGGCTTGGGGAGGGACAGTCATCTGCTGTATACGTCTCCGTAATTTTCCTTGCAATCCTTTGATCGTTTGCTCATACCGAGGCTGCTGGACTGAGGCTGGCTAGCTCTCAATATCTTTAGCCACTTTGCCTCTGTTAGCTTCTGTAAAATGGGCGTTTTCAGCTTGGTGAGGGTGATTTAAGTGTCTGTCCAGGTTTAACGATTCATGGTGGTCTCCCAGTTATTTACTTTGGCAAACTTTGTGCCTTCACTCACGGCAAGGAGCTCCCATGCTAACAATATGCTAGTGTGTGGCTCTGAGTGTGTGCATGACTGTTTGCTTGTGCCGCTGTATACATGAAATGGACCGGCTTGTAATTGGACATACGTGAGGCTTCCCGGCCGACCACAAGACTCCTGTCCCTGGCCGGTCGACCGATAGACCTCTTGAGGAAATGATATCCTTTAAGCCCATGACTAGATTTTAATAATGGGCTGACATCCTGGTACTGCTGAGCTCTAATCAGCTGCAACACAGGTGAAAACTTAAAGCAGCTGTTAAGTGGCCTTTGAGCTCCTGGTATAATCTCTGCTATCAACAATAAATCTGGCCAGTCAAATGTAGGACAAGTTCTAACCGCATCCCATGCCGATAGGGTTGCTAAGTATACCTGCTCGAGAGCCTCCCTGGTCTGCAGATGCAGCAGTCTGTCTGTCGTCAAGCTGTCTTTCGTGTGCCCTAATGAAGCTGGGGAAATGTGACGACATGCCTCACATTTCACTCTTCACCTAATTGTGTTGATGTGGAGGCTGATAGGAGTGCTGTGGTGGTTAATCTTCCCAGTGAGAGGAAATGGCGGAGTCATCAAGGGATACGGCTCAGCTAATTAGACTAGTGTACTCTTCCATAAGTGAGGGGAAAGGTGGGGGTGTAGTGAGATCTAGCAAAAACAGAGGGGCGGGAAGGGTTGGTTTTGGAAGTTTTTATTCATTACGTGTGCTTAAAGTTGCTCCGAACTCATGTCTTGAATGTGTGGCACATTCTTTGAATGCCACTCGGTGATAGAATTCACATCCTGACAAGGAGCAAACCCCAACATTCGTTACAGCCTGACACTTTTACCTCTTGCCACATCACCATTTTGGAGAGCTTGAAACTAAAGTAATTTGAAGTTGCACACACTGGTACAATAATTCCGTGTTTGACTTCATCCTCGTCCAAGAAAAGCTGTTAGTACCTTTGACTGATTAGAGCCTGAAGCCTCTGGCTCTCAATTAGACAGAAGACAAAGCTTCAACCCTTGCTGCTGGGAAATCAGAAGCAATGAATTAGTGATAAAGGTTTTAAAGACAACACCATTAGAGGAGCTCTGAGGAGAAGTTGGACATGTTTTTCCTCTCCTTTCAATTTGCCAAGCAGGTAATTTGGAGTCTGAAGAAATACCAGCAGCATGCTTTGTATTTCCCTTTCTCTGCTTCTTCCCCCCATCTTTCTCCCTCCAGCTACCAGTGACAGTAATATTAACCTCCTCTCCGCTGCATGGGAGTCATGTGACCTGGAAGTCGTCTCTCGTGAGAAGCGGTCAACTGTTCTGCTGCTCAGGGTCTTGAACCTCTGAAGCTCATAATGCATTGTGACTGCATCGCTCGGGGCTGGGCGGATCAAATAATATATTAATATTATGTTGCGAGCTGTCACGCAATACTTGGGTTGAGAAGCGCTACGCTGGCAAAATTTTTCTGTAGAGTCATGCTCTGATGAGCCCTTATTTCAAAGGCTGCCTTAGGCCCGGTTTGATTTTATTTTAGATTCCAACCTTTTGCCAGTGACATCCACACCACTTATCCCCCCCCCTGTTATTGACCGCCACTAGCGAACACAGCGCCCATATTCATCAGGCTGATAGCGGCAGTGTTTGCCACATTCCCCACCACCCCATCTGTCTGCGCTCCTCTCCGTTTGTGGAGAGAGCTCAGGCCTGTCACCTGAGGGATAAACTGTGTGGTGGAAACTTGTATCCTCTGAGGTATGCAGGGTAGATGCAGACCCTCATTTGGTTCAGCTGTCGTGCCTCGTACAGGCGGGGAAGGCACAGCAGGCCTCCGCCTCTGTTATTGGAGGAGTTACGGGGCTGGGCGAGACATTTACTGTTTGCGAGGAGGTTTTCACGCCTCTTTAAATCTAAATTTGGGTCATGGCGGTCCTTTTTTTTTCCTTTTTTGTGCAGGGGTGTTTTTATTTAACTGTGCATTATTTCATTTACGTTGTTTTTATGTAAAGAAATGTCCAATTTCAGTTGTCTTTTATTCCCCTGTTAAAAAATTAAAAAGAAATCTGCTAGCGCTAAGCAGCCCAGACTTTAGTGTCTTATGACTGAGTTTTTTCAAAAAACATTTGTTAGCGGTTAGTTGATGGCTATAGCGGCTGGTCTGAGGTCAGCCTGCTTGTACTGCTGACAGCAGGGTGACAGTTTTTCCTTCATCTTTTTTTCTTTTTTTAACTACCTTAAACTGTCGATTTGCTTATATTTTGACCAAAATACCAAAAATAATTTTTTTTGCGCGGATATTACACAGAATGAGCCACTTATGAGCAGAGATCACACCAATACATTTCTTCCTCTATGTGTGACAGTATAAAGTATACAGAGTGAGTTACAGGAATGCAATCTGCAACTTATTGGCACCGCATCCTTTTTCTGTTTAAAGTCTGTGAATATTCTAAGGAACTCCAAAGAGGAATGCTTCTCCAGTGCCTTTTTAATTCATTGACCTCAGGACAGAGAAGCAAAATGTTAACATTTAGCTGCCTTTCCAGCCCAAAGCCAGTATACCGTGCGCAGATTTTCATCTTGCCACAGAGGTTTTCAAATAACACCACCAAAAGTCTGGTGCTTTAGTCAAAGTAAATGATGTGGGAGGGAAATCAAAACATCACCCATGCGTTCTTCCCAAAAATTCTTTGTTTTAGAGAAAGCCGCTCTTCCTTTTTGTCAGGAGCAGAAATGGCAGTGAGCAAAGTGATAGGATGTTAAAGGTCCTGTCAGTGCTTTCTCCGTCTTTCTCCCAGCCATCACTTTACCTTTCCCCCAGCCTCACCCTTTCGATTGATGGTGACATCACCCTTTGCATAATGGAATCCGGCCTTCCTTCCAGTCCCTCTTCACTCTCATCAGCTGCTCGCTCTAATTAGATGAGGGTGATTTCAATAAAGTTACCGTCGTCCTCACTCCATTAGTTATATTAACACTCGGATTCCTGCCCCGGAGTTGTCTGTCTATCCTCCGCCTTTCACCGAGGGGGGGGCAGTCCTCCTCTTTTCATGGATCTGTGTAACCTAGTTACTGAGGGCCCAGCAGGGGAGGCCAATCAATTAATGAACAAAGGAGACCGCTCACTGAGCAGCAGCGCAAGTCTGGGACTATAAACAGGGCGCTCCCAAAACATGGTCACTGTCAGTTCAGCGCTCAACTGATGGATGTTGTTTTGCTTTGTTGCTTTGCGCGTGTGTAAGTGCGCGTCTGAGAGGACTATTTCAGAGCAGTCCAAAGCAAATGGATACTGTTATCTGTTTGAACACACTGCCAGCCAGACAAAACTCTGCTGTCTATTATTGAGAATGAGAAGTGAAAGAAGGGGAAGAATTTGGAACGTTTTGTTTTGGTCAGGAAAACCCGGAATGCCTTCCATCACCATTATGTTTCACTGTATTTGAGACGTGCATAAATGGACGTCGAGCACAAAGCTAACAAATTCTGGGCAAAGGTTAAAAATCCATATTCAGGAGTTCTCCCCCTGGCAACCTTGTGAGCCCAGGCAGATCATCCACCTGTGCTCACAATCTTTCACCACTTTCTCATCCTTCCCCTTTTCTCAATACCTCTTTTCATCCTAATAAGTCCTCCTTTTTTCACCGCAGCTCACCCTTTACAAAAAAAAAACCCATCCCTGAGGTCCACCCCTCTTTCTATTCTTTCTTCTCTCCAGCCTCACGGTCTCTCTGTCATCCCTTTTTTGTTAAATCTGCCTGTTCGTCCCCAGTGTTCCCCTCCCTGGAGTTTCCAGCTCTGTCTCCCTGTGTGTGAGATCAGTGAACAGGCTGTTGTAACAAGCTGCTGAATAATGTAAGCACAGGGCTATAGGCCAGAGTTTCATTTAACCCTTTGATCTCTGATCACACGGTGGGTGAGGTGGACACGTCGTAAATGACAGCTCGACAGCAGGGAAAAGCATCCTGGAGGCCGTTTTGCTTCCGTCTTCCTTCAGCTCTTAACTGAAGGCTAAAGTTTCCCCATCCGGGTTTCATTGGCAGTGTCTTTGTAAGCAGAAACACAGTGAGCGTCCTTAGCCTTTGTTATCTTAACATTGATGTATAATTAAAGGGTTAGAAAAGGCAATGCTGAATAATTGATATTGGAGCAAAGATGTCGTGGCATCCTGAACCTCATTGTGCTCAGTATTTGAACTTGCAGTGCAGATAAAAGATTTACCAGTTTCCTTTCTGGTCATCTACTTCAGTTAGCAGTGTTTCATTGTGGTCAATGCTACACTGTGACTGAGGAGCTACATACATACATACATACATAATCCAAAAAATAAATAAATAAATAAATAAATAAATATATATATATGTGTATATATATATATATATATATATATATATATATATATATATATATATATATATATATATATATATATATATATATATATATATGTGTGTGTGTGTGTGTGTGTGTGTGTATATATATATATATATATATTTTTTTTTTTCATTCAGCTTAATTTTGTTCATTTGTACATTTAAGAGACAGATTGACAACCTACCCAGGGTGTACCCTGCCTCTCGACCTATGACAGCTGAATGCATGGCTGGCTGTAGATGGATGGATGTACTTTTAAGTTTCAAAACACAAGGCCACAGAGTGAAAAGTAAAGCATTACCAATTTTTATCAATCAGCTGACCAAGTCATACGTTTCTAATTCAGAAAAAGAAAGTATTAAGAACATATGGTCACATTAACCCTTTGTAATCAATACGATTCCTCTCACCTTAAGTGCTTCTACTTAGCTTTTGAGCACCATATCCTGAAGCTTGGGTGTATTGATCTGCCCAGCTGATTGGAAGTTTTCCTTTAGGAGCTATAGGATAGCAGTGGGACTACAAGTGGGGTCTTCACGGATGGATCAGCTTACTCCTTCTTACCCCCACTTCCGTCACCACACCTGCCACAGCTAGCAAGAACACACACAAAACGGCCCATCTGCGCGTGCAAATCCTCGTGTGTCAGTGCAAGAGGCTGCTTGTGTGCTCAGGAGAGCACACGGCTGAGAGGCGTATCAAATGAGAAATGTGTTACATAGGGTTTATGGTGACGGTGTGTGCTTGAACCGCATTGACTTGAGCAGCTGCTGGGCCTTATTATGGATCCGTGGCAGGAGACAGATTTTAGATTTTTACAGGGCTAACACACTATGTGACAGTCTGCTTTTCCGATTGGGTGCTAGAACCCATAACCCACTGCCGATCAACGTCCACGCACTCATGCGGAAATGTGCACACTTTCACACCCATGAACACAAACAGGGATATACACTCTATTAAACTGTCAAACAGTAGATATGCATGTATATAGGATGCTGTTTAATCCACAGGTCTGGCAGTGTCTCTCTTCCCACTTGCATACGTCTACTTTCCTCTGATTCTCTCTTCTTTTCTCTAACAGATGCTAAAATATAGTTTTGATTTTTAACGGTGTTTTGCGTTCCGGGATTGACCTCGTGGGTAGCCTCAAGCCTCCCCCTTTTGTAAACTGATATGCCTCGTGTGTGTGCGTGCGCGTGCAGGCGTGGTGTCACAGTCGGATGCACAGCAGCTGTGGAGTAGGCAGTGAAGAGGGGAAATGGGAATAGCCAGCACAGTAGACAGAGCCCAGATAGACCTGTCAGCTCTGTGACACCCACACATGGCTCACGCTCTCCTCCGGGATGAGACCAGAGCAAGGGAAAGGAAGCGTGACAGGGTGCAGGTAGAGCCTTAAAGCCAAGGCAGAGGTGTGGTACGCGCTGCGTAAATGCTTGCTCACTTTTGTTCACACAGATCAACAGATTCACAAAAATAAGTAGGGTTTAACTACACTGAGTGCTAAGTATTTTTTATCTTAAGTTTGCAGTCAGCAGTTACAGGCTAATGTTGGGATTGCACATATAGCTGTGAACAGATCAGTAAGTTGCACAGCTACCGCAAGTTTTGAAGTCCTGCAACTAATTCTGCATTGCACGGAGGTCTGGAAGCTGGCTTAGCCACTTTAATAGAATAACATAGCTGTGGATTTATGTCTTGCTGAAATCAAAACCTTCTCTTTTTAGTTTCATAACAGACATTCCCATAGTTTTTTCTTCTTCGTTTGTTGTTGAATTTATTTTACCCTTTACCAAATTATGCTGCAAGGAAGCCCCTCCAAGCGTGATTCTGCAGGAACCAGGCTTTGTGGTGAAAGGATGAGTTATGATGACATCACACTGTTTGTTTTACACCAAACATAGCATTTAGTGTGATAGAAGAAAAAAAAGCAAAGCTCATTTTTCTCCCTATTCCAAAAACTATTTCAGCTTTGTTCCAAATTCTCCCACATGCCTTCTGGCAAACGCTAGCTGAGATGGCGTCAGTTTTTTTTAACAGTGATTTTTCTCTTTTTCAGTCTACCAGAAAACTAGCTGGTAAATCACCCGGGCAACTGTACATTGTCTCTCATCTCTCAGCCATCAAAGCTTGTAGGTTCTTCAGAGCTGCTGCAGACCTCTCGCTTGGCTCCAAGTAGCGTCCTTCAAATCAGAGATGCTCAGTTTTTGAAGATGGCCATGAATTAAAGTTTTTCAATCACTGCATGGCTTATATAGACATGTTTAGTATTTTCACTGCTGCTTACCATTTAGTATGTAACACTGGCTGGATTTTTTCTCCCTGATCCAAAACATGTAACGATTATGAGTGCCTTTACATTAATATCGACATATGGAGCTAATACAAAAAACAAGTCGTGGAATTGGATTCAATTGAACTGCTTACATTTGGTCCTTTTTTTCCTTCTTTCAATTAAGAAAACAGCGGAGACACTCGTGGGGGCTCGTGCTGCCACGTTGGAAAAGCTGGAAGTATCGCTGAGCTTGACTGCGGTCGTGTTTTTTCAAACCGCGGCTGTGGAAGATGGAATGAGAGAGAGAGAGGAGAGAAAAAAAAAGTCTCAGGCTCAGTTTCAAGCAACACATAGGATTTGTAATAAGATTCACGACTGGGCCTACAATCGGGTGTGTAGTTATTGTTACTGCGATAAGCCAATCACGAGGCTGAGTGTTTCTCTGCAGTTGGATGTGTCAAGTGTGCGCTGTTTGTTTATGTAAAACATACTGTAGACAAATTTCCACTTTCCTCCATTTATCTGCTGTTCTTGATTGTGCGCTGAAAGCAAGCTGATGATTATGAGTGCGTTTTCTTACGGGGGTGTGTGTGTGGGGGGGGGTATCATATCTGTTTGATCTTGCAGGCAAAAATATGGGGAGCATAACAGAATCTCATCTCTTGTGTCAGCTATTCTTCCGCGCTGCGATATTCCCATGGGAACGCGTTTCTGCTGCGTGAATCACAGACAGATCAGTGCGGGCCGGTTCTTATCTGGACATGAAAGATGGGAAGATGGAAGAGGGAAGGTGTAAAAGTGAGGGAGAGGGAGAGGAAAGGAGATGAGAGAGAGGAAGAGCTCCCCTGGGAATCATAATACCTGAAATTCACTGGGCCAGGGTTTGGGTGGGAGGGTGGAGGCTCTTGAATCTAGCTCATCATCATTTCATAAGCAGGTATTGTACTTGCCCCGTTTTTTTTTTTTTTTTTTTTTTTTTTTGCAGGCCGGGATGCAAGCTCACCTCGGCTGCGTTCCCTCTGTTTCCCCTCAGATTGAGCAGATTAGACAGTTATATTGTTTATGCGAGTGCCACGGCTCGTGTAACAGCATGCCTGGGGATTCTGTTATTAGTTTGATCGCTTTCTTTTCTATTCTTCTGCAGCCATCACGCGCGTTGTTGCCGTTTGATAGCATCTCTGGTTCATGTCAGGTCAGCAGATCTGTTATTGCTGTTCTGCTGCAGGTGGGGAGGTCCTAATAAAACCGTTGTGCTTCAGTCAGACATTCTGCGGGGCGCTACGTAGGGTTTTCTCAGCTGAATGGGCATTTGATCAGCAGACCCTGCAGCATCAAACCACGCTGACACTTAAGTGCTGTTGTCTCTACGTTCCCCTTCCACTCAGGAACCCCCAACTCCCACACTCACATTCACGCAGACGTGCGTTATTCGCGAACAGTGCGACTTTCACCTCTGAGTGATGTGTATTGTCTTCATAAAGAAAGACCCGTCAGGAATCTTCAGTCCCCGATGGAGACATCGGGCTGCCCGCCATGCTCCCTTGTCCTTCACTAGCATCCTGAGATGACAGTAGATAAACAATGGGAACAAACAGGCACTCCCACCAGCATTGATCTGGCTGGCTCACCCCTCCCTGCTTTCACCAACAACGCCACATTGATTCCACCTACACTCAATTTATATGAAAGCCCCCCCTTCCCAGCCCACCTCCCTTTTCTACCAGGACTGACAAAAATGATAAATGACCAACCCCTTCCTCCCTCTCCCGCCACCTCCCTCTGCCTCACGTTGGCTGTCCGAGGCTCTACAAGCCTATTTTCTACCTTCAGAAATCCAATAGAGTGTGCTTGCCTTTTTCTTCTTTCTCTGAAGTGTACTTTTTGCCGGTGTGCGGGTTGTTCACCACCTTTGCAGTAATTTCCACACATAAACATGTCACTGGGTATAATTTCAACCCTGCAGGACACCCATATCCATGATGTCAGAGCATCAAGGAAGACAAATGAAGGAAATTAATGTGCATTTTCAACGGCAGACGCCGTAGGATCGCTTTACCCTGCAGCTAATGTCTCTGATGGTCTGCTGTGTCACTTAAAGAAGTAATCATATGCACAGTTTCCAGAATGATGTCAATTATTTTCTTCACTTTGGCTTAATCAGACCGTCGTCTCATTATGCAATTATTATCCGGTTAATTTGTCCCCTGTGTAAATCGTACGATCGAGTTTGTGGTTCGACTGTCCATCTTAATACACGTTCAGCTTTTTATACATATTCTTTTTCTGATCCAGTGTCCCCCTATGAATGTAAATGGGACACGGAGCGTCTATAAATAGATATACTGTGGCACCGAGCTGCTGGTAGTTATCAACAGGAGTGGAGTTTTGAGTGTGTGCGCGTGTGTGTACTGCTTTTCACATGTTCCGTGGGAGCGATCGAGGCCATTGATGAGGATGCCGGTTCCACTCTCGGCCCCTCCATCCTGCTGCCCAGGGGTGCGATACCATTTCACATCTCACTTAGACTCTTCCCTAATGATCCTTCTCCGCTCAGCCACAGTTTTCCCATGGCTCCCAACTCCGCACTACTTTTTCCACTGTGAGGTGATCCATTTTACGCTTCCCTGTGCTCTCAGATCCCCACTGGAAAACTAAAGGATGGTGGCAGCCAGGTTTGAGAGCCTCCAAGATGAAAATGACTCACGAGCGCCATGTATATTTTATTCCCTGCTCCTCCTGTTTCTTATTCATTTCGGTCTTAATCATTCTCACATATTATAAATGTGTAATCATGCCATTATGCCAACGCCTGCTTAGGTTGTCTCCCTTGACGATGATGTGTGTGTTGACGGGATCTGACGTGATCTCTTAAATATAGAAGTCTGAGGGCAGGGTCCTGCAGTGCTTCTATGTGATTGCCGTTACCGTCTTCCCATTCTCTCGATAATTGCTCCTAGGTAAAGATTGCACTACCTCGTGCGCATTTGAAGATAATTCCCTCTTTGTCCCGTTACTATGTCAAAGAATAGCATTGCAATCATTTCAATTATGACAGCGCCGGGATCGAGGTCGTCGAGTGGGGCCTTGAGAAGTAATTGGAAGGGCATGGGCGAACCGAGGAAAGGCATTTTTCTTCTGCGAAATTGCCTCAGTCTTGGGGACAGTAAATTGAGGTGCTGAAAAATGATGTGATAATTCAGCCACATGGTTTGGTAAGGGGAAATTGTCTGAAAGGCACTTTCTGGAGAATTAGAAGGCAAAACTACATTTCCCTCCCGAGTCCTCTGTCCTTCACGCAGTGGCATGAAATGAATTGATGAGACGGAGGGAGAGGGAAGTGTCGGTGTAAATGTTTGCAGCTAAAATGAAGCTGCCTGCTCGCGCATTCAGATTGGCTGAAGGGTGAGAGGCGGTAGCCCGAGCGAGGATACGGTGCTCCGCTCCACACTATTTCACGGCCTAAGCCTTTAATCGCAGCAGCCACAATGAATGCATAAAATGGAATTCAAATTTCAGATTGATTGATTTTATATTGATGAATGCCAAGGCTGGCTTAAGGGGAAAAAGAACTGTGACTGTTGCTTTTTTAAAACGTAACCTCTTTAAGAAGGCGAGTCCTTGCTGCTCTCATGTGCCTGTTTGTTGCTTTTAGATGTGCTTCAAAAGAAATGTGAAAAATTCTTGCTTTTTGAAGTTTAATCTCTCTCAAGAAAGGGTAGGAGGCAGAATGCAAATGTGGAAATTTGCTCCGGCTTTGCTATTTACTGCTTGAGACTTGGGCATCTTGTAGCCGCGGACAGTCAGCGTCTCGAAAATGTCAGGCTTTTGAGTGAGCCTTCTGAGCGAGCGTCGTGCACATCTCAGTTCTCAAATCAAAAAGATGGCTGCCATCCCAGCCTCCCTCCTCATATACTGTCAAAACTTCACCATAGTGGCTCTATTGTGTCTCATTTCTTAATCCCTTCAAGGCGTCTCACACAGTAACAGAGCTGCCATAAGCACATTTGGTGCTGTTTGCAGATTAACAGGATTACAGATTATGGATTACACTAGCGTCATTCTTACCCATTTAACCTTGACGCATGCCCCGCTGAAAAATTTCAGGCCTTGCAAACACAAGACCAAGTTCAGTGTTAGTGTTTGAACACGATACTTGCAGTGTTGTCCAGGATTGAATGCAAACAAGCCGATCTTCCGTTGGAGTGTCTTGTGTGTGTGTGTGTTTGCGTGTGTGGTCACACCAGCAGCCCTTCGATGAGGGTCCTATGGATTAGCGCCCTCACTGTTTTTCCTTCGGCACAGTTTCCATGCCTCTGAACGCAACCTAACTCCAGCGTTTCCATGGGAAACGTGCAGTTGCCAAGTCCTGTGGCGATTGAGCGCTGAGGGTCATCGTTTATTTCTGTCTGACAGGAGCAAAGGGGGCAGATTGGAGAGGGGACAGCAGGGGGGAAGAAAAGGGGGAACTGTTGGGTCCTGAGGGGATGTGGAGGGCCTAAATCTCCTTTAAAAGTTTATTTGTCCAAGGGATCACCTACGGCGGAGTCTGACACTGGTTTGTTGGTGTTAATGTACCGACTGTCCTCGCAAATCCCTCAGACACTTAGTCGTATTCACACTTTAAAAGAAGTGCAGCAGCAGTGTCGGGGAGGGAGTGGGGGCAAAAAAAGGGGGGAAGACGTGTGAAGCCGCATATGGTCGACCGTAGCGTTGTTTATCCAGAGAGTTGTTACAGCTGAGGACTAGCCTCCATCCCCCTGCTCCTCTTTGTCTCTCATTAATCTAGCAGTATGGCTCTGGCTTGTTTCCAGCGATGTAGAGCGAGCAGGTTTAAGTGACCACCCACCCTGAGGAAAAGCATCAGTCTGCCCCCGGTGTCACCTGCTATTGTTTCTGGCCACATTTCACTCTGTCGCCTCGTGTCTTTCAGCCGCTCTAAAATAATGAGCAAAGTGCTTTAATTGTAGTTTTCGAAGCGTCGAGATTGATGGTTATACTTTGGGATGAATCTCTCGCTAATTTCTCTTCTCTTGTACGAGTTGATCAACTTGTCCTTTCATTTGCTATTGTCTTTCATTTTTTTCCCCTCTTACTGCTCTGGTCTGCCACCTCTATTTAGGGAGGCTTTAGTCCACATGTGCAATTACCGAGTTCACATTTGGTCTGAGCTCTTTCCATCACCGTGAATGAAAAGGTTGGCTATGGGATCTGCGTTAGTCTCCTACTGCCTCTCCTTTATGCATGAGTTAGGCCTCTGACTTTCTGGCAGACTGGAACACTGTGGTGTCTGTGAACCTTTTGGCTTCTCTTCACCTTACCAATATGTCTGCTGGCTATACCTCTCATCAGCTTCTGCAAAGCATGAAATATTCATGTCCCCCTTGCTTTCTCCCTCTGCATTTTTGAATCTATTATTTTGAAGAAAGAAGCACAGACACGTTTCCAGCTCTATCTCGGCCTCTTCCAAGGTATACGTAGCACATTAGGTGAGATGGGCATGCAGACATTTTGAGATCCATTAGCCATTATTCGGTTTAGGTGCTTTATCTTCAGCCCCATCATGGTCTAATGTATTGTACTCTCTATTTAACGGGTCTGACCTCACTGCTTCGCACTCAAGGCCTTGAGATTTCCCTTTGTTTGTGTCTGCTTCTCTCACTCCGCCTCTCAGGCCTTCGCTTTCTTTCTCCTTTCGTCCTTTCTTCAGCTGTAGCTCACTGCATCACAGTGTGAAGGTCAACATTGGGAGGCGGTCATCTCTACTGTGATTTGGGCAAGAAGTGCGGTTTCCTGTGACTCTGCGCAGTCTTTCCGCGTTGCCATTAGATCTGCTTCCAAGCCATGTTAACAGTGTCATTAGAGTCACAGCAGTGCTTATTGTCTCCCTGCAGACACGGCCAAAGATAGCATGTCTTCAGTCTGATTACACATTAACAGGAATTGACTTTAACATAGCTCCAAGTGCGGCAGGGCACTATGGCTGGAAATAGAGAAATCTGAAAATATATACATAATTAGAAGGTTAATCAATCGGGGAGAAAACATTTTACTCATTAGCGTTCAACCAAAACACCAAACTGGTTAGGATTAATTTGTTGCTCTCTTCTGTTTCTTCCTGTTTTAAAAACAAATCTTTTGGCATTTGACTATTTGTCAGAACAAAATCTATTTTTAGTGTCCATATTCTAAATAGACCACTATAAATGTGTTACTTTGTTGTTAAATCTGCATTGTTGTGGCTCTAATCACAAATATTCTTGTGTATTTCAATGTTTCTTCCTGCATATCTGCTGACATACGCTCACCGGCCAGTTCATTACGTACACGTTGGACCCCCTTTTGTCTTTAAAACTGGAAGCACCCCTCAGAGATTTTGGTCCATATTGACATGACAGCATCACACAGCTGCTGCAGAATTGTCAGCTGCACGTCCGTGATATGAATCATGTAATGTAGATTCCTCCACATCCCAGAGGTGCTTTATTGGATTGACAATCTGGTGATTGTAGAGGTCATTTGAGTACAGTGAACTCATTGCCATGTTCAAGAAAGCAGTTTGAGATGATTTGAACTTTGTGGCATGGTGTCTTATCTTGCTTAAAGCAGCCATAAGTAGACTGCTACGCTATGCATAAAGAGAAGGACATGGTTGGCAACAATACTGCCAAGAAAATGATCCCACACTTTTACCGCAATCAGGAGCCTGAACCAATACAAGGCATATATCTGTGCTTTTATGTTGTTTTTCCCAAATTCTGACCCCACAATCTGAATGTTGCTGCAGAAATCAAGACTCATTTTTTTCTGTTCTTGTCTGATATGATTGATACACGTTATGGTCTTCTGCTGCTGTGGCCCATCTGCTTCAAGGTTGGATGTGTTGTGTATTCATAGATCTTCCTCTGCATACCTTTGTTGTAACAAGCAGTTATTTAAGTTGCCGTTCCCGTCTTATCAGCTCACAGCAGCCTGGCCATTCTCCTCTGACCTCTGGCATCATGGCATTTTTCTCCCAGAGAGCTGCCACTCACTGGATATATTCTCTGTAAACTCTAGAGATGGTTGTGCGGGAAATTCCCAGTAGATCAGCAGTTTCTGAAATACTCAGACCAGCCAATCTGGCACCAACAACCACACCACATTTAAAGTAACTTAAATCACCTTTCTTCTCCATTTCATTGCTAAGTTTGAACTTCAGCAGGTCATCTCAATAATGCCTCCATGCTGATTAGATATTTATGTTAAGGAGTGTTTGAAGAGCTGTACCTAAAGAAGTGAACAGTGAGCGATATGCCTACCAGTGTAACAGGTTCAAAACCGGCTTGACAGTTGAGGAGAGGCAGAGCGCACGGACCCAAACGCAGACACGTGTGAACAGAACAACTTAGAGCGAGCTGCTTATTTTGTTTAATGTCCGATAGTACAAAGGATGAAACACAACATTTAAAAGTAAGAAAACTATAAACGCCCTGAAATGTGAAACTAGGAACTCACTGCGGTGAGGTGAGAAGATACTACACCAGAGGACAAGAGGGGACAGCAAGTATATCTACACAGGAGGGTGATGAGGGAAGTGGAAACAGCTGCGGAGAATAAGACACCGTTACACCAAATCACAGTGAACGAGTCAAAAGAAGCAAAAGTAAAAACAAAGCACCAGGACCACAAACTCTCAACGTAAAACAGGAACTGACGACTAAACAGGAAAACATCCTACACGATACATGAATGAACTAAGTGCAAGAGGCTTGACACGGGAGGGAGGAAAAGAGTAAGGGAGGTAGAGACTAAATTCGCCAGGAGAAGGAATACAAGACATAATCTAAACCTCACACAACCCTGAGATCTCAATATATATCAATTAAATAAACAAAACTAGAAAGTCCAAAAACTCAAATGCTGGGAAAACAAACCCATGACCATAAAACCATAACACCATCACCGTGATATAATTTTGAGATCAAGTGAATGTTTATTGAATAATATTCTGGTCCTCATTATTGGAGCCATGTAGATTTTTGAAGCGGCTGAGAAACCTAAAAAAGAAAACTGTGCTTCTTTACAGTGGTAATAGTTGTCACCCCGGTCATGTCCTCTGCTTCACTGTTTCCATCAGGAGTCACTTCCTGTGGCTAATCATACTTTGATATGCTGTGGCACGAACCCTGGCTCCATAAGAAAGGAACAAACAAGGTACCCGGGGATCTTCAAGCAACCAGCTCTGTTGGTTTTTGTCTGCGCCGCTGTGATATATTCTCTGAACACCCACTGTTTTTTTTCACGGCCTCTCTTTACATTAGTCTCTGCATCCCCATGAAGGGAGAAGTTGGACACGACTCAGAGAAAAAAGAAGTGCGATTTCTTCCACAGCTCTTGCAGGAGGCAGATTTAAGGCATCCTGTTAAGCTTAGCTGGAAGGATAGCCGGGGCAGAGACACTTGCCAGAGTGCTGACCTTGATTCTCATTAAAAGGACACCGGATGCACTTGATTTTCTCCACTTTGGAATTCTGTTTGAGTCTAGCTCAGCGCGGCCACTTGTGTATTTTTGACGTTACTGCTTACCTTTAATTAAACCTAGGTTTATCGGGTTACCAATAAACCCTTTAATGGCATTATTACATCTATTTTATGTCCGCTTTGTGTCTCGCTGGGTTTCGTGGTCACTGTTTAATGTCTCCGGGTTGAGGGGTATGTGTCTCTAATGCAGCATCTATGGTTTTTACACAGGGATGTGTGCACGCTGCAATAGCTCTCCAGCTTAATGGTCAGACCATTTTCCATGCAAAGGTAATGATGCTCCATCTCATTTCTCCACCAGGAGTCTTAATGGAGAAATGATGTTTTTGTAAGTGACTCGCTCACACCATTCTCATGCTGGATGCTTTACTTTTCACACTTGGCTTGATGGAGGTTGCCTAAAGGGCTGGTATATTATCTTAGGTCTGCTGAGGGTATGGAAATGTATATAGAGTGTGATAAGGGATTTTCTCCAAGAGTAAAGGATCCTTTTGTTGCCAGGTCTGTCTGTCACTCCCATCCACTCCTCTGCTCTTGGATCGCTTCCCTTCCATCGGCTTGTTTTTCCTTTCTTCTCTCCGTTTTGGTTCCGATACTGTGCGGATTTGAGAGAAATAGAAGGCGAATGTCCCCATGGGTGATGGCTTCACTTGCACGCAGTCACACAATTCTGAGCTGAACTGGGAATTGGCTCACCCTGAAGCTTTGTCACTCAAATTCTGCCTATTGATTGTGTGGAGGCTGCGTGAGTGGGTGATTTGTGTGTGTGTGTGTGGGTCTGTGTGTGTTATGTTTGCACACACAGGGGTTAGGCGTGTGTGTGCGTGTGTGTAGGGGAAAACTGGCAGCTCTTACTTTGTGTAGGTGAATGCAAGGACTACTTTGGAGCGAACTTTTGGAGTGCTGGCACTGCCAGTATGCAACATCTCCCACACACGGCTAATCCCACTCAACAAAAGAACGTGATATGCTGTTTGTTCTATAGGAGCTGATGCTTGTGCTGTTAGATTTTAACGCTATTTCCTTCTGTCTTGCCGTTTTTCTAGGTCAGGAGATTTAATCCTGGGGGAATGCTGTTGAGATGACCTGCGTGGCCTTTGTTTCCTCAAGAGATTATTCTCCAATCAAAAGTGTGGAGCAAAATCGAGCCAGGACATGCTTGACAGTTTTACATGATGGACAGGTGATGGAGTCTTCCATCATCTTTCTCCACCAGTGACTCGGCCTGCCAGCTCTCCCCGCGAGGCATAAGTGTGTACCAGCAGTCCAAGGCCCCTTATTTGTTTGCCATGGTGACATAAGCAGTGCTGCAATATGAGGGAGAGCCAAAACCGCCTCATTTCTTTCTCCAGTAGCTCCTGCAGCTGCTATCTTAATGCTTCTTGTATTTAGCTCCATAACAAGGCTGACCTTGCTCTGAGAATCCCCTGCTCGCTGTCCTCTACCCACACCGAGAGAGAGACTGTCCCCCAAGGTGTGCTGCTGAGCCGGCGCGGCAGAGCGGTGTGGCGTGAGACGATGCTGGGATGTGTGACCCGCCTCCGTCGGCAGGTCCGTCTCCTCCCCCTGCAGACCTCGCTGATACTTCTCTTCCTCTTCTGTACCGTCAGCGTCTTCATCTCAGCCTACATCCTATATGGCGCCAAGCGGGAGCTGGAGCCGTCAGGAGGGGTGTGTCCGGAGCCGAGGGAGCATCCGCCGACACCGATGACCCAAGGGTCACTCCATCCCGACTGCTGCCTTTGCGGCCTGTCTCAGGGGGCCCCGGGGCAGATCCCGGAGGGGCAAGGACAGAACCTGTTGTCCTGGTGTTTGTGGAAAGTCAATATTCTCAACTGGGGCAGGAGATCGTGGCCATTTTGGAGTCTGGCCGGTTCAGGTACCGGACTGAAATCTCTCCTGGCAAAGGGGACATGCCCACACTGACGGACAAAGAAAAGGGGCGTTTTACACTTGTTATTTATGAGAACATTCTCAAGTATGTTAACTTGGACGCCTGGAACCGAGAGCTGCTGGACAAATACTGTGTGGAATATGGAGTAGGCATCATTGGCTTCTTCAAGGTTAGGACAACACCACACTCCTTCTGCCTCCCCCCTTTCTCTCCCCTCTCTCACTCACACCTTCTGCCCTGTCCATCTGGCTCCACCGTCTCTAAGGAGATGGGATTCGCAGAGTTGGAAAGACCTGCCTGGTTCAATATCATTCAGTCCCACGGCAGTGTCTTCTGTCTCTCTTATGTTCTCTGTATCAATGTTTTTCTTTATTCTGCAATCTGGCCTTCTTCTCTTTTCTTCCTCAGTGTCTTATTTCTCTGCTTTGTTTTAATCTAGATATGCATTCCCCAGCCTCCTTCTCCCTCTGTGTTTCTCTCATGCTCTCTCCTCTATATCAGTAAATCCCTAGATGTTTGTGTTTGCCCAAGGCCAGCTTTTTTTTTCTTCTAAGGTGTTATGGTTTTAATCACCATTTCTGAGCCATGTACAGAATATCTAGAGATGTAGAGAAATGGGTGGTGGTACAGAAATTTTAGGCAGGTCATGGTTTCCTGGTGCAATTTACCACAAGGAGAAAAGAGAAAGCAACCAATACACTGCATGATTGATGTCGTTGTCCTGTTTTGGCCTTTCCTTGATGAATGTCAGCGAGTTTGTTACATACACATTTCAGAAGTCCACTACAGACGCAGATGCATTGCTTCTAATTAGACTCCAGCTGTACAACAATGGACTTACATCTGCTCTGCATCTGTAATTAGCTTTGGCTACTTTTTTCATGTTGCCCTACAAAGTTTATTTGGATTATTTGTGATTAACAACTCTGTGTTGTTTACAGTTAAAACTCTACATGGTTCACATGATCGCGAACACGAGTAGCATGTCTCCACAGTTTTGCACACTGTAGAATTTTCCGTATAGCAAACATGATATGATATGATTTTGGTCATGTGTAGTCTGTGCAGAATAAAATAGTTCTTTTTTAAATGAAATAAAAATATTTCAACTGATATAGTGGCTGATATTAGCCATTTACCAATATATCAATATTGTTTTCTCATATTAATAAAGACTCATAAATAACTACATCTAACAACTGTTAGGGAAATCATAAAAATCCTGTTTATTACTTGCGGTCTCTTTCATAAAGCACACCTGATATATGGAAAAGGAAATTGCACCTGCATGTGTTCTTGTTTGTTTTCTGCATATTAGGTGCTGATAAGCTATATTACAAAGAAAAATAAATACAATTAGATAGGTAAGCATTGCAATAATTGTTATCTACACTACAGCCTCGGGGTAATTTAACTGCAAATGATGCGGGGAAAAAAAGCCAGAATGAACGAATGGTCAAAGAAAATCAGCTGATTTGTTTTTTATTAGATTTTTAAAACTACTAAATATGATCACAGATGTAACGTATAGTTTGCACACATGAATGGAAAAAACAGTGATGTCAAACCACACAGTCTGTGTTAGTGTCAACTTTTCTCGCTAACACCCACGCGCTGTTTTGTATTTCTAAGGAAGACTTAAGTTGTGCAACATGAAGTGACTGTAAGTAATCATATAGCAAACGAAGCGAATACACTTTTTGTCATGTGTAGTCTGCGGAGAATAAAATGCTCCTTTTCAATGAAATTAGAGCTTGACTGAAATGTTGGCCAAGTTTCTGCTCTGTCGGCATCGGACACGAACACAACAACAAACAGCTGATTGGAGCAGAGTCGGGCGGAGCGTAAACATGTAATCCACGACATAAACAAGATTATATTTAAATGGTTTCCTTATGGTCTCTTAATAGGGACTCATAAATGACTGCACATAGCAAACATTAGGGAAAGGAGTTTAGATTTTGTGCATCTAAATGAAAAAAAATCTGATTTTTAAATGACCAAATATTTGTATTTTTGTCAGTCTCAAAAATCTAATGTCAGACAGGCTCTAAATGCAGTCTACTTCACAGAGCAGGCCTAATTTGTAATTAGTATTTGTATGACTTTCTTCATATTACTTGCTGATAAGATGTGATGAAAGGAAAAATCAATTAAATGACATGGGTAATCACTTTATTTACATCCGCAGCCTCGAGGTAAATGAGTGTAACAAATGAACGCTTCTTTAGACATAATGACCATCATGTGGACACTGCACAGTGTACATTAGTGTTGATGTTTCTAACTAACACTCAAACATTGTGTTGAAATTCTAAGGAAGAGTTAAGTTGAAGTGCAAGATGAAGTAAGAGAGAATCGGGGAATGACAAGTTTGGGCGGGGAAATTTCATTGAGCCTTCGCTGAAGCCTCAGTCTCAGAGTCTTTGAGAACACAGCAGGAGGTTATTCATTTTGACTGCAATCTCAGGGCATAGCAGATTGAGCATAGCAGGTAGAAGCTGCCTCATGCCTTCACGTTTGAGCAGGCCTGACATTCCTTATTTCACACATGACTGGAGAAATTGGGGAATTATTTCCAATGCATTTCTGTCTTCATCACTCCGGTGTATGATGAATCTGTGTGATTTCTCTCTCGTCTCTGTCTCTCTATGTTGATCAGGCCAATGAAAACAGCCTGCTCAGTGCACAGCTGAAAGGCTTCCCCCTCTTTCTTCACTCTAACCTGGGTCTGAAGGACTGCGTGGTCAACCCCAAGTCCCCGCTTCTCTTTATCACTCGATCCGGGCAGCCGCTGCCAGGCCCTCTCCCCGGAGATGACTGGACCGTCTTTCAGTCCAACCACTCGACATACGAACCTGTGTTACTGGCCAAGACCCAATCAGCTGAGAGCGTCGCGTCGATGGGGCAGAATGCTGCTCTGTTGCCGTCAGTGGTGCAGGACCTGGGGCTTCACGACGGCATCCAGAGGGTCCTGTTCGGCAACAATCTGGCCTTCTGGCTGCACAAGCTGGTGTTTGTGGACGCTGTGGCCTTTTTGACGGGGAAGCGACTCTCGCTTTCCCTGGAGCGCTACATCCTCGTGGATATAGATGACATCTTTGTGGGCAGAGAGGGTACCCGCATGAAGGTGCCTGACGTAAAGGTGAGTTTGTGTTTCAAAGTGCTAAAAAAAGAAAAACAACTTCTCAGAATAGAAACTGAACCCGCTTATCTATTCATCAGCCGCTGTTTTTCAACAGCCCTTTGCTGGAAAATAAAAAAACTGCCTCACACATAGCATGTTCTACCCTCTGCCAGTCATACAGAAACCCCTTCTTCTCGCTCCTCTACTCCTTTTGAATGCATTCGTCCCAGTAGGCTGCTCAAAGCTGACAGGCCCCACTGCTCACACTGTCACAGAAGCTCCACAGCAATGAATATTTCAGGGGCCCAGAGACATACAAAGAATGTTGAAAAGCTCCTTGCTTGCGTCCCCTCAGAGCAGAACAGGCTCGCCTCACATGTGGAGGCAGAGTGTATGAGAAAAAGTTATGGAAGAGGCATCAAGGCCCTCCTCACTGGCAGCGCAGCAGCTAGCTTTTAGAGACGCATCACACCCTGACATGATGGAGAAATCTGAGCGAGAGAGAGGGGGTGTGCACTGGGAGCCTCATCCAGCACGGAGATCAAATGAAACAAACACCCGAATCAGAGGAGAGCAAAATATCAAACAGAATGGAGGAGAGGAGCGAGGCAACTGGGAGTGGATGCTGGATGTTTACCGAAAGAAACTTTCAGAATAAAATATGCATGTGGGCACAAGACCGACCGGGTGTTCGCGCTTTCTCATTAATGCGCTCGTGCACCGGTTTCAGCGCATCGTGCATTGACTCACCCTCCTCTCCTCCTACTGTTTCAGGCCCTGCTGGAGACACAGAGGGAGCTGCGCACCCATGTGCCCAACTTCACCTTCAATCTGGGCTTCTCAGGGAAATTCTTTCACGCTGGTGAGATGCAACCCGACAAGAACTTTTGCCAGTTAACTCACGCTGAGATAAACTGAAATAAATAAAACTTGAAGCTGGTGAAGTCGTGATTCATATTCTTTGATTTCGATTCTCCTCTCCGTCCTCTCTGTCATGCCCTGACTTTGTCCATTTCCTGCTTCTCATTTCTCAAATGCTTCCTTCTATATTTGAACTCTGTCTCTCCCTTTGCCTCGCTGACTTTCATTTCCTCTCCCTGTCGTCACTGGCTCCATTTTACCTTTGCCTCTTCTTTGTCATCTCCCATTTTTATATCTTCAATTTCCTCATAACCCACCGCCCCCCATTTTTCCGCTAACCCCGTTCATTTCCCTCCATCACCCCCTCTTCCTTTCCCATGCGATTGTCTCTTATGTCCAGGATCTGATGAGGAGGACCTGGGAGATGACCTGCTGCTTTCCTATGTGAAGGATTTCTGGTGGTTTCCTCACATGTGGAGCCACATGCAGCCCCATCTATTTCATAACCAGTCCGTGCTGGCCGAGCAGATGTTGCTCAACAAGAAATTTGCCATGGTGAGTCAGCTTGGGGGCAAAGGTCACATCGCTGTTTTGAGTAAACACGGTGATCGGCCTTATCTTTTGCATATCCTGCTGTTTTGATTTGAATATGCAGTCTCGGATGAGCTGGTCACGTTTTCACAAGTTTAGAAAAAAAACAATCAAGATTGAAGCTCACTTCAGTTAGCGGCACACGTGCCTCGAGCAGCTGTTTTGTCTGCAATACAAAAGGGCATCTGGTGCATCTGTGCCTGTAGCTAAAAAAAAGTTTTGCGTTGTTTTGATTAAGAATGCAAAAATAGTGCAATTTTAATCAGATGTGAAGATTCGGACCTGCATATCTTCTGTGCAAGAAGACGCTGTGGAAGTAGGCTTGCTGAGGCGTTGTTCGGCTCTTATCTGATATCTCGCTGTGGCTGCTCTTTCCCTTCTCACCTCTCGCTCACTCAGTCCTCAAACAGAGACTCATAAAAATGAACTTGTTCACAAAGAATGATTTCCATCTACACTAACTGTGTTAGCACGCGCGATGCATCTTCTATGACCCCTTTAACAGTTAAAAAACAAGTCTAAGATTTAACTGCACAGCAGCAATGGGAAATTATAGGTTTGGTAGAGCTCTTAAATGGTGTAATATGAGCAACAGAACAGCGAGGCCGTTATTAGTTGCATAAATTTGCACACGCTGCATTGTTTTCCTGTGAATTCCTTCTGCTTATGCAGTCAGTGTGAATACAGCAAAGAAAACGCAGACTCCCTTTTTGAATTCAGACGATTCTTAATATCCCCAGAGCTTGACGGGTGTCGTTAAACCTCGCCTCGTTTTCTTTTTCATCCCCAGGAGCATGGGATCCCCACTAACATGGGCTACGCGGTGGCTCCTCACCACTCGGGCGTTTACCCTGTGCACATACAGCTGTACGACGCCTGGAAGAAGGTGTGGGGCATCAAGGTGACCAGCACAGAAGAATACCCGCATCTAAAGCCTGCTCGCTTCCGGCGAGGTTTCATCCATAGCGGCATCAGTGTAAGGCAACTTTTCATACACCCAGGCATTCGAAAAAGCCTCGTTATCTTCTTACTTCTGGCTTGTTAGCTTTCTCTCCACTTGGCTCCTCAACATCCATTACCTTCTGAGCCAATAATCCCTTTCAGGGGTCTCTTCTACCATTTACATATTTTATCACCCCCTACTCCTTCAGTTCTGTTATATTCATGTCTTATGACCAGCTCTATCTTTTCAACCTGTTCTCTTGCCCCTCATCCTCCGCTCCTCAGCATGCCCGCTTTTCTTAGATGATAATTGTGATGACAGTGTTATTATTTTCCATCTTTGGAATCAGGAGTCCTGTAAAAGGCCAGTCCTGTTTGGTTGTATTTCCTATCGAGTGCCAAATGATAATGTAGTCAAGTGAACCAGTCTTGCATGAGACACCTGTCTGGGTTGCGCTGCCTAGGAGGCCTCAGCAGCATAATGGAGACTGACATCCTTGGCAACAGCATAGCGAGTGTCTGCATACAGCAATCATTGAAATGTCAGCACTCCCTCCTCCAAAGAAAAAACAGAAAGAAAAATACGCTTGACTTTATTCAGCTTCACATCCGAGTTGGTGCTGAAGAGAGCAAAATTAAAGATGAATAGAATACATTCAGGAGGTTCAAAAGGTGGGTGGGTGAAAGGGGGGGGGGGGGGGGGGGTCTTATCCATTTCTTTCCCAGGTTGACCTTCACTGCTGATAAGAAGCAGTGCAGCCTCAGTCCAGTTGCTTTGTAGTGCTGGCATTCAGTCAGCCCGTGTGGTCCCACAGTTCTGTTCCTGTCCGTGAGATAGAGCAGTCTGAATGGACAGTCTCCACTGCTTACTGATGATTGATATTCAGTTCCCCAGACACTCCAAACTGTAAACGCATTTCCATGAATTTCCATATAGACTCGGAGTGAATAAGAGGTTTGCTTTGGCTAGATGAGCTGCATAATATGAATGTTATTGGAAGCAAACAATGTGTGGGGTAACTGCTTGGAGTACTGACAGCTTCGCTCTGCTCTCAGCGGAGGGCTGATGGTGTGTATTTATTTGTGACAATGCACTTCTCATGATCCTTTTTTTAACGTGTGTGTGTAACTTTATTCCCTTTTTGTTTCCTCGCTCTTGGTTTGGTGACTTTGTGTTTTTGTTCGTGTCGCAGGTGCTGCCCAGACAGACCTGTGGTCTTTTCACGCACACTATCTTCTACAAAGACTACCCGGGCAGTCCGAATGAGCTGGACAAGCTCATCAATGGTGGAGAGCTCTTCCTCACTGTTCTTCTGAACCCCGTGAGTCAATTACACATCCGCACAACACCTCGATAGTCTTGCGCGCTTGGAAAAACCGTTTTACTGATGGTGTAAATTGAAATTTAAACGAGGGACAGGACAATGACTAGTCGGTGAGTCACACAGGGATGTCTGCATCAAGCTCTTTTTTTGTACTCTGCTGTGAAAGCTTCTGTTGCTGGAGCCAAAGCAGTGTTGAGAATTCGTTGTGTTTGTCAGCATGTTTTGTTTGAGATGATATAAATGGGTTAGTCTGGTCTGCAGATAATTGGATTTTTTGCAAGGCTTTACTTTTTAAGTGAGACTTGTTTGTATCACATAATTATAAAGTGTTGTTTCAACAGTTTTTTTCTTTTTTTAAACTGCCACTTCCTCTTTTCCTCTAAACCTTTTCCCTCATACTGCTTATAATTAACCGTGATTCAGGAAAAGTTCATCTGAATGTTTTAGTGGCTTATTGAGAACTGGGGCAGCATACTCTAATATTTAAAGTCTATTATACTGTATAGTGACAGTAATGAATGTCAGAATCATTCATCTGTGATTAATCTGTTTATTTTTATTATTTTTTTTAAATAATGTAGTGCAAAAGTCTCGAGCCACCCCTTCATTTCTTTATATTTTGCTAGGAAAATGCAGTAAACCATAAATGGAAAACAGTATCCGGGGCAAAACCACAGTTTGTACAATTTGAAAACATACGGAGGTCAAATTTTAGACTGACCACATCAGGCAAAACATTCTTAGGCAAGCTCTGTTGTCATCTTTTTTATGTAGTTTTCAGGAAAAACTCCCCAGGCTTCTTGAAGGACAAGCTCATTTTTGGGTGTTGGCTGCGTTTTTGCTATGTCCTCTGTTAAGATGTTCCCACACTGTTTCAATAATATTGAGGTCTGGACCAATCCATGACTGATAGGGCTGCATTTTGTGTTTTGTTTTTTCTGTCCAGGTTTGCTTTTACTGCATTGGTAGTTGGTTTGCATTTATTGTCATGCTGAAAAGTGAAGCTGTTGCCAAATAGATGCTTTCTGGATGCTGTAACATGGTGGATCCAATTCTGTCGATACATTTCTGTGTTCATAATTCACTTTTGACAAGAGCCCAGCCCCTCGAACCATGACAGAGCCTCCATTGTGTTGGGCTCCTGACCCCCTCTATATGTCTCAAGAGTGATTTGAACTAAAAAAAATTCATGTTTCAGTTCATCACCCTATAAGACCTATTGTCACTGTTTTTCACTTCAGTTCTTGGGTAATTTTGGTTACCATTTTTGCTCACCACTTCTTCTTTTGTCTTTCAGTTATCTAGTTTCCTTAGACTGTTTTGTTATGTTTTGGTTTGGGTTTTTTAAAGAGCACACTGTACACTGTGCTGAGGTATGCCGATAGCTCTTTGGAAATCACATTTGTGGTGGAAAAATACTATTTTACAACAAAGTGCCTGAAGATGTACTTCAAAATTGCTAAGTTGCCTTAAGTTATGTGTAGGCTCAACTGGTTCATCACTTGAGTTCAGGACCTTTTTATGCTTGAATGATTCATAGGTCAGTGTTCAGTGTCATTCCTCTGAAAACATTCCTCTGATAATGATAAGAAAAACTGAAAGACCTTCATAAAACCTTACAATGAAGTCTGGCTACTTGGAAGGAAAATATATTTTTAAATGACAGGTGGCTCAAGACTTTTGCACAGTACTGTAGTACTGTTTCATAATAATGTCCCAGAGTTAGGATTTGCTTTTGTTTGACATAGGCAGACATTTTTCACTTGAAAAGCTGGACTCACTGAATGTTTGTCATTTTCTGTTCATGAACTAATCAATTAATCAACTAATTGTTTTATTTCCTGTCAAATTCACATAATCACAGACAGTTACATAATGTACACAGTTTACCACGTTTCCAATTCAGACTGCATTTTGTTTGTCTTCTTCCCCTTTCATAACTCTCTCTCCACGTTTCCCTCTCCGTTCACAGATCAGCATCTTCATGACCCACTTGTCCAACTATGGGAACGACCGCCTCGGCCTGTACACCTTTAAAAGCCTGGTCATGTTCGTCAAAACATGGACCAACCTGAAAATCCAGACCCTGCCGCCTGTCCAGCTGGCTCAGAAGTACTTCAGCCTGTTCCCATCTGAGAGAGATCCCCTCTGGCAGGTGAAAAGAACATACTGAGTGTAATATTCCTTATTTTTTATATTTTACTGAAACTCGGGAAGGAGGGACGATTCCAGAACCTGCTCCAAGTCTGCACACGTATTCTTAGAGCTATGAAAATGAGAAAAACAGCATATGTTCTCACTGGCAGCTATTGCATAGCTTAATGAGCAGGCTAGATACAATTACAGCCCATTACGGGGGTATCATCCTTGCTGTAATCAGTATACACCATATATCACCAGCGCACAGGCCTATCGCAGTTGTTAAGATTTGCAATTCTGCAACGTGTAGTGAGATTTTCCATAAATCAAGCAAAGCCTGTGCGCAATACCTTAATGATGGCCACTTCACCATTTGGTTGCTCTCATATCTGTTAAAAATTTGTAACACTGGATCTGTTTTCTGTTGGCTACAGGATCCTTGTGAGGACAAAAGGCACAAGGACATCTGGTCCAAAGAGAAAACATGTGACCGCTTCCCCAAACTGCTTGTCATTGGTCCTCAGAAGACAGGTGAGAAGCAGTACTTCAACACCCTCTACAGGACATAGCTAGAAGTGATCAAATGTGACAATTGCCATTCAGTTCAAAGCAGAAGTTATCTTATGAGAGGTTGACACCGTGGTTGACTGTAGATGTCTTTTACATTACACTTAAATCTGCTTTCTAATTATAGTGTTAGAGACTTCCTCTTTCTTCCTCCAACCATCTCGATCATGTCAGTGATACTTGCTGTGCTGTTCTTCACTCAGGGACAACAGCACTCTACCTGTTTCTTGGCATGCACCCTGATCTGACCAGTAACTACCCCAGCAAGGAGACTTTTGAGGAGATCCAGTTCTTCAATGGGCATAACTACCACAGAGGCATTGACTGGTACGTATTTTTACACTCGCCTCTTTTTTGTGCAGTGGTAAGTAACACTTCACGAGTCAGAAATATCCCCATCATATAATTAATGTTCACATTTTTTCACCCCACCCCCCCCTTGTCTGGTGTGATGCTGCAGCAACGAAGCAACTGACAGCAACTGTTCACAGTGCTCTTAATTTAACATCCCTTTTCGGCGTGTTGGCATATAGGCCGGACTGTGAGTGGAAAAAGGCAGTTTTCACTTGTAATTATAGTCACAGTTGCTTCACAACTTTGCTGCATCTGCATCTGGAGTTATGTTTTCCCATATGTTTAGGTAGGAGTGCAGGTTAGATCATCTGCAGTTGAATCAAAAGAAAAAAACACAAAGCGGCAACCGTAGTCAACAATTTATTTTCACTTTGTTAGTGTAAAAAAAATAAATAAATAAAGCAAACGATGCCAGGACCTCACAACAAAAAATCCGCTCATTTGTGACATTGCCGAGAGCAAGACCAGCAACGCAATTAACACCCATTCATCTAAAAAAAAGTCACTGTTTTGAGTTTCCTGCAGGTTTAATTGACTTCGAGCGGCATTAAAGTGAAGCTTCACGCGTCACTGCAGACAATCTGAAAACAATCCAACACAAAATTTACTTGGCAGGCTGGAAATTTCTATGAGTGGGCAGCCCAAATATTAACATTGTATAACACTATAGAGTGTTAGATGGTTTTTTTGTACTCGGGGTGCCAAGCTGTTGTGCATGGTCAATCACCCACACACTGAACAGAGAAATTATCCTTATCTGCAGGTTGCAAATTGGACCAGATCAACTCTGGCTGCTTATAATGTTTTTTTCTGTGTTTTTGTGTGTTTTTTTGGGCATTAGGTATATGGAATACTTCCCTCTGCCCTCCAATACTAGCTCAGACTACTACTTTGAGAAGAGTGCTAACTACTTTGACTCTGAGGTGGCAGCTCAGAGGGCTGCGGCTCTCCTGCCCAAAGCCAAGATCATCACCATCCTCATCAACCCAGCAGACAGAGCTTACTCGTGGTACCAGGTTGGTGACCTGCTACTCCACTAATGTCCAAACTTTTGAATAAAAGCTGTTGTATTATAGTTAGAGAATTATTTCATCCCAAGTAAAAGACTCTCTCTTCACCTTTTGTGTCCGTACGCAGCACCAAAGAGCCCACGATGACCCAGTGGCATTGAAATATTCCTTCCACGACGTCATCACCGCAGGGCGTGATGCTCCTGTTAAACTACGGGTCCTCCAGAATCGCTGTCTGGTGCCAGGCTGGTATGCCATCCATCTGGAGCGCTGGCTTAATTTCTACCACTCCAGCCAGGTACCGAGGGGAGGGGTTCATGCTTTGTTTAGTGGGGGGGAAATGTGCAGTTGCACCCAAAGTCATTATAACAAACTAAAACAATACTAGATGTGGAAAAGAAACTTTACCACTTCTATGAAAAAATAAAGAAAAAAAGTGAAAAGATTTTGTAAACTTGGAACACTAACGAAAATAAAATAAGAATACAGAAGAATTGAATATTTGTGTACTTTTATTATTTATTAATTTGGCAAAAATTTAAACCAAAACAAGCAAACACACTTAAACTAAACTGAAATAAAATCAAAGAATAAAAATGCAAAACTAATTACAAAGTATACAACTAATTTAATGGTTTAATTTAAATGAATTTAACACCCAGGGTGTTTAAATGTAGGTATGGGGAATCACTTATGGTAAGGGCAGCTTATTCTCTCTTTGGTATTCCTCATAGTCGGTGTTTTAAATCCAGGTGACCTTGAGGAAAGAGAGCTGCTCTTTGGGGACGCTCAACAGCAAAGTGAACACTTGTTGCTCAAAATCTGTAAACTGCACAATGAGTCAGGATTAAGTATGAGCATCATTGCTGTCTGAAGACATCATTGTATTCAGACTTGCAGTTCTGAGATATGAGCATAATAAATAATACTTTTAAAGCTTAACTAATGTATTGGCCAATATATATCAGTCCTATTGACATTTATAATGGTCGAGAAATTAGAATTAAAAAAATAAAGAAGTGGCTGGAGGTACTCATAGTTTGCTCACTAGAGGGAACTCCACAACTTCCCTGTCAACATGTTTCGACACGCCACAAATGCCAAACAACCAGCTGGTCTAAGCAGAGTCGGGCAGAGCGTAAACCACAATTTCATTCGATGTTTAAATAAGATAGGTTTTTTATTACATTACCATATTATCCTGGTAAAGACTCATAATTAACTACACATATCAAACTTTAGGGAAATCTGTTTATGTGTCATATGAAAGAAAAAAATATCGGCCAATAAATCTGATTGTTAAATGACTAAATCTGGGCACTGGTACCGGTCTCAAAAACCCCTTTATCAGCTCTGCTCATTATTAATTTGAGTGTCTTACAGCTGTCTGCATACCCAACTATCCTCTTCCTGTTCACATACTGTTTCCCAGGTGTTAGTTTTGGATGGACAGATGCTGAAAACCGAGCCTGCTTCAGTCATGGACAAAATCCAGAAGTTTCTTGGCCTCACTAACATTATCAACTACCACAAGATCTTAGCGTAAGTATCTTCAGCCCAGCATGTTGCTTTCAGCTGCCAAGTTTACAAATGAACTTGCACCTGCATTAATAGCTTTCCTGCCTTCAAATGTAAATACAAAAATGTAAAGTCATTAGCTTATTAAAAAACCTTAGCTATCGACAGCTCCCGCTAGTAAAGAATTAAGACATTTAAAAAATCATTACATCAAAAAAAAAAAAATCTAAATCACTTGGCTTTTAAAAATGCATTTGTCTCATGGTTAATTTGAACATTTGTCAGCTCAAAAAAGATTTCTCCCACCCTCCTAAAATACATGCTGGAAGTTCTAAGTGTGAACATCACACTTCTTTAAGTTGCTTATTGGAATGGGATTATTTGTGGAGCTGTCAAACATGCTCATATGTCCACGTGCTAGAAAACAGCACATGGACATATGAGCAAAGAAAATATGACGCAAACACAGTAACTGGGGGAAATTTTAGATTTTCAATATTAGAATCGAAATTCTAAATGGACGTTTCTTAGTTCTCAGTGTATTTTTGTGTTTTTTACATCCAGGTTCGACCCTAAAAAAGGTTTTTGGTGTCAGCTGCTGGAGGGGGGGAAGACAAAGTGTTTAGGAAAGAGTAAAGGACGCAGGTACCCTGACATGGACCCTGAGGTAGGAAGAATTGTCACATTATAGTATGATCTTTTTTTTTAATTTGCTATATTTTAGTTTAATATTTACTCTCTTTTTTTTTTTGCATTCTTCAGTCCCAGGCGTTCCTCAGGGAGTACTATAGGGATCATAACATTGAGCTGTCTAAGCTACTCTACAGGATGGGACAGCCTCTGCCAAGCTGGCTCCGAGAAGAGCTGGTCCACACCAGGTAGCAGCACCACAGGGGAAAACCACACCTCCTCATACTGAACCACTAATCTTCCCCGCTGGGGCTCACTGGCCTCATGGCCTGAAATGTTGAAGATCCCAATTTGTTTTGACTGAGATTTGAGGATGAGACATCCGCATACAACTCAAGACTCAACTGTGATCTTCCCAATTAGGGCAACAGTGGGCAAACCAGGAACATGGAAGCCTTAACGGTGTGCACTGAAGAAGAGACCGGGGAAGACTCAAGAGGACGCACACGAGGGACTGTCGGTGTTTGATAATCACATGCCTGTTCTCCTCAATCAAACTGTCTTATCATCACATGAACTTCTTCCTGGAAATCAGAGGAAGGGAATAAAGTCTGAAATTTCAGTTGTGAGACACAGATGATGGAGAGCATCACCTGTGTCCCCGCCAATGAATTTTCATGTAAGGAGCACATTAAAGCAGGCTTAATGGATGATAGCCCGGTCGCCTGAGAGACATTGGTTCCAAATGCCTTTGATGCACGTGTTTGTATGAAGGGAGACGTCTGGAGTCTTGACTTAGGCTGCATGTTGTAGCCTTATTTGATAGGCCTTGGTAGAATCTAGTTATCACGTTACAAGTGCCAGGACAAGAATCTTCCTTAAACTATTACCACATGGACTTTTCATGGCTCTTTTTTTAAGTGTTTTTTTTTCCTTTACTTTACTTTAATGCTGATGGCAATGAGTTGTTGTAGAATGTACCAAAACTAAACACTTTAGCGCCATTGGTTTCTTATAGGCCGGATGTACAGTACAGTTACGTACACTGTTTTCAGCTCAGCATGCTCTGTAGCCAGTTTTACAACCATTTGATTGGCTACAGCAGGAACACAGGACGGGTGATGAAAGCACATTGTTTGAAGATAAAAGGTTACTGGAAAGCACACTCATGAAATTGTTCCTACTACAATCTGTGAAGAAGAAGATCATAAGCTAGCTACTGTATGTTAACTCCGCACTCTGGTCCCACAAGATTCAGAAGATTGTGCATCTCAAAATCTGGTGTCAGCATTGTTGTTTTGTTTTTTTTGTTTGTTTTTTTTGTTTAGTTTTTTTTTCATCACAGCTGTTTATGTTTTCTTATGTTCTGTTTCATGTCACTCAATAGAAGAGGTTTCGTTTGGGAGGTTAAAAGCTGATTCTGCTTATTTAAAAACAGAACAAACACGTAAAGTCACCAGGCAAACCAACAGTTCGCCCAGAGAGACCGCGCAGACATTTCGGTTGTCGGTCAAGGTGTTACCACTGCAACTAGATGTCAAACGTAGGTAACAAAAAGCTGCTCTTCTTGCAATAGTTTTGTACGATGTTCTGATGTTATAACAATGCACATGACGGTGACTTTGTAATGTACATAATGCGAAAACCCTCTGTAGACCTAAATTATTGAATGTGTTTGGGTTTACACTCTCCATCAGCCCATTGTGTGAAATGTCAGTGCTCTACTGAGGGGGAGTGTGGAAATTTTTATTTTATTATTTTTTCTCCTCACTGTGCAGAGGTGTGTCGCTGAGATTCTTTCCACTCATGTCCTCTCACTGCCAACTGTTGTACAAAGGTACTGAGTCTCTCCATATAAAGTATTAAATGATAACACATAACAGCAACGATGGTACTAATCTCCTGGACTGTATGATAAAGATTTGTAATTGTTGTCAATAATTTTTACAGTGTAACTAATATTGTCGGTGCTTTTTAATTTGCAAATAAAACACCACTGTATTTTTCAGTAGTTGGAGCTTTTTTCCTCTCCTTTCTCTGCTGTTTGGCTTCCAGCTGTTTTTGTTTGTTTGTTTTACATAAACAGCTCTTTCATTTAATAAAGTCATGCAAAACCTTACCTCATGCTATGATTATATAAGAATATGGAAACAAGGTTAGACAATAGCGGATCCAGAAAACTCTACATTTGGGTGGGGGCAGGGGGCACATACCTCTTCAGTGAAGTATGTGAAAATCCCTTATATGAATATGTCAAAAAAATATCCACAAAACAAACAAAAAATTATTAATTGCATGATGTCTTCTAAGAAAACAAAGACAATTTTTAGGTAGGTAGATTGAGAAAATTAGTTGGGGACAGAAAATTGGGGTGGGGGTACATGGAGCTACAGCAGTGGGTCAGTTGCCCCCCTTTGCCTCCCTGTAAATCCGCCCCTGAGATTAGAAGATGAGCCTAGTGTCAAAATGCTCACAGAGTCTTGTGATAAGGGAAGTTTCTTCCAGGGTTGGATGCAGTCCTGTGAAGTCCGTCCATAGGAATTAAAAGTGTAAGTAGCTTTGTGTTGCTGCTAGCTAAAAGCTAATTGCTTGAAAAAAGTCTGGTCATCTCTAGAACAGCAGTTTTGGTGGTTTGATGGCTTTTATAGCATTCATTTGTGTCTTGTAACACAATACTACAAATTTCCCAGGTGTGAAAGTCCCGTCAAAGACACCCTAAAGGTCAATCAGTGCAATGCTCAGAAACTGCACACAACAAAAGGCCAACAGCTACATGTCAGACTCCTCAGGCCTCTGTTAGCAAGTTAAATGTTAATGGCTTGTTAAAATGTTTATGACAGTATAATTAGAAAAAGACTGAACAAGTATGTCTTGTTTAAGGTTTTACCAGAAGAAAGCCTCTTCTCTCTAAAATCAACATGTCACCACAGCTTAAGTTTGAAAAGTTACATCTGAGCGAACCACATAATTTCTTGAACAGTCTTGTCTGTCTAAAGGACAAAGTAGAGCTGTTTCACCACAATGCACAGAGTCACATTTGGTGAAAAGCAAACGCAGCATATCAGCACAAATGCCTCATAGCAGCTGTCAAGCACAGTTGGCATGAGGATTTGGGCTTGGTTTGGAGCCACAGGACCTGGTCACCTACAGTCACTGAGTCAACCATAAACTCCTCTGTATACTGAAGTATTCTAGTCAAATGAGAGGCCATCTGTCCGGCAGATAAAGCTCGGACAAAACTAGGTCATGCAACATCGCAGTGATCCCAAGCACAGCAGCAAATCTACAACAGAATGGCAAAAAAGAAATGTCCCAATCAAAGTTCAGATCTCAATCTGATTGAATTGCTGGGTGGGACCCCAAGAGAGCTGTGCATAAACTAACGCCTGCAAACATCGACGGACGGTTAGTGCTACCAAAGGTGGCTCTACATGTTAGCGAATATGGCCTGTACTCTGTACTTTCTTTTTTGCATTACTATAAAAGGACACCTTTCAGATGCTGGCTTGTTTTAAGTAGCCACCCACTTCCACTCCACTTCCACTCCACTAACTCTTTCTTAACCAAAATGTACTTTTGAAAGTTTTTTCCAGTGAATTATAAAGACATGAGCATTAAATTGTGACACAAAGTGGATGTAAAATTGACTTGGTTTCAGTATTTAACAGAGTGTAAAAATCATTATGGGTATAAGAAGCCTAAAAAATTTTGGTTATAATTATGACCCAACCTTATAAGCTCCGAGGTCCTGTGACTGTAAAAATGTCAAAGTTTAATGGTAAATTTTGCAGTCCTAAATAAGTCCTTGGATATATTACAGTTAGACAGCGCAGGTGGGAGCTTATATGAACTATTATTTTAGTGGTAACTGTAAATTGAAAGCATTCAACGTGATGATGACTATTATGCAGAGATTTCGAGAAGCTTCCCAGTCTCCTGGTTTGGATTGAAAAACAAACTGCATTTCTCTTTTTGTTTCACTTTATGGAGACGTGAAGCAGACAAACCAAATCCCTTGATAGCACATTCAGCATAAACTTTTACTAAGTAAAAACGTTTACTTACTTACATAAGTCTTTTACTCTTAAGTCCACCAGATTTACAAGTAATACATATTTCTTCTTTTTGTTTCCTCATTGGGGAAAACACCTTAAAGTGTGCAAAGAAGTCTCATCTTTTTCCTAAAAGAGGCCAACATAAAAAAACGGACAAATGTACTCACCACATTTCCCTTAACATTGTATTAATTGTAACATTTAAAACTTTGTTTTAAAAGAACACTGCATATTATTATGATTTGATTCATTGTTTCTTTACTCTTTAAGCTATAATAGTAATATTAGCCTTTATTTTTAATTATGGCAATATTATTATATTATTTTCAATTACCTAACATGTATTTTATTTACTAATATATCTACCTAAATGTCATAATGTGCAGTATTTAGTAATGAAACCTAAAGTATGTATATTCACTGATGTAGTAATTCAGTCATCTAATAAACTACTGTAGTATTAGTACTAGCAGCATTATCTATATTTACAAATAAGTATTGTTTACTTGCTAGAATTAGCAGAGGCAATTGAAAATACTATACTATCAAACAATAATGGTAAGTTCTAGATCTTAAACCGTGGCTTATTTCGCTGCTGTCTGCCTCTGTCAACAAGTGATGATATTAAATCAGCCAATCAGAGCTGGCGCTACTGATCCGTCCCACAACTTCTTGTTCTTCTTTTTTTTTTTAATAGAGAGGCTTTCTGTGGAACCCGTCTGGTTTTCTTTTCCTCATTTTGTAGGCAATTTATGCTCTAGACGTGTTGTTCAGTGTCCAGTTTGTTGCTTGAAGGAACGGAAAGAACTCCTAACACAGATGGCCCACTCTCAGGACGATGCACCCCTGGCCAGGGGAAGCCTGGCAGACAGTGAGGAGATCCTTCTTCCCCCTGCAGCACCAAGAGGGTGAGAAGAGTGTATTTTATCCATAGCAGCTGTTTGTGCTGCATCTTTAAAAATGATTTTTTTTCAATAAAGTGCACCTTTTTAAATTGGCTCACACAGATAGAGCAGAATAAATTAAAAAAACTGAAGTTTTTCACCAAAGGTTAGTTGCTTACATGCAGCAGTACCATATTTCCTTTAATTTCATTTAGCAATAGCAAAGATACATTTTATGATATTTAACTTTGAAGGTAGGCCCATCTGTTTCAGATTTGCACTTATTCCTTTTTAAAGAAGCAGTAAAATTATTTCGTTTTTATCTTTTATAATTTTTATCTTTTATCTAACTATAATACAGTCAAAACATTTCGTTTTACTTTTTAATTTCACTGAACCGTACTTCCCCGTTCAGCCAAGACAAGGCGTCTGCCTAGTAACTAGTGACGCAGCAGTTGTTATTGGCTAACAGAGAAAAGAAAATGCCTTTTTTTGGAACAATTCCAGTTAGAAAGAAATACAGTCTACAAGAATTACAACTTAATAATCGCAGATTTGAATCTGATTTATGAAGAAACGTTTTGTGTGGACTGTTGCTTGGAAATAACAGATAAACAAACTTTATATTTTCCTTTACGACACAGATTATATTGGCGGTATACATGAATTTATGATTAAAAAAAATAAAAATAAATTGCATCTAACAGACAAATGTCACAATTTTAAAAGCGGATATGTAAACATATGACTTTCTGACTTTCACTTTTAATGTTTTCCAGCAGTAATGAAAAAGTAAAATTGTCCTTATACGTTTGTATGAGAGAAAAATCATTTTACACCTATCTACTTATGTTTAATTCGCAAGATTAACTTGACTCATAGTTGAATATGGCTTCCTGTTAAAGCCAGAAGAAGGTATCTGCCTAGTAACTAGTGATACTCACATTCTATTGGCTGAAATAAAAGAAGGAGCAGTAATTAGATTTGAGTCTCTCTCACTCTTTTTTTCCTAATCTAACAGTTTTTTCAAAATTATATATTTTCCAGATTTGCTGCTCTTTACAGGACGGAAAATGATTGTTTGTTTATGGTTTACTGATTTGATTCCTAGACAGCTGGATCACAGCTGTGTGTTATATCTCTCCTCCCCAACATATCCTACCCATTTTCAACTCCTGCCCCCCACACTGAAAAACCAAACAAATATCTTTAAAAAAAAATCTAATTTAAAAAAGGAACAAAAGAAAATAAATCTTGAAGAAACGTTCAAAGGGAAACAAAGGCGAGACAAAGGCCAATCCCCTCCCCCCTCCTTGTTTTCTTCACAGATTTGTCACTCCCTTTACATAATGTAATGAGCAGTAAATTAACATTTTACACACTAATCATGATCATTTTTCATCATCTACAGGAAACTATGGGTTTCCTTATTTTTGTTATTGTATTTTTTTGTGTGCGCAGTGGACTGTCCAAAATCCAAATGACTCACCCAGGCCTTAAAAATGTCACACACTGCACTTCTAGAAATCCCCTCGCGTCACTTTCATACCAAGAAATTTTTTATTAGAATCCCATGTTTTGTTTTACCGTTTTTTATGTCCTTCATTTTTTCCCCCCAACCTCCTGATTTGCCTCCAACCTTTTAGTGACACATACTCTTCTATTTCTCGCAGAGGCTCCAACAGTCGTGCCTTGAAAATTGCGGGTCTGACAACCTTGGCTTGCCTGCTGGTGGCCAGCCAGGTCTTCACTGCCTACACGGTGTTTAGCCAAAAGCAGCAGATCCACACTCTACAGAAGAACTCGGACAGAATGAACAAACAGCTGACCCGCTCATCTCACGGTAAAGTCGAGCACTAAAACCTTAATGGCCACACAGAGTCCTAAGGGGATGTGTCATTTTGAGTGATAGTTTTAATTAGACAGGCGTAGGCGGGCTGGAGTGCTGAGGAGGGAAGTGAGAGTTTGCTTTCCAGAAGCTGGGTTTGAAGGTGGACAGAGAAATGAAAAGTTTATGGTGACTCATGGGGAGAAAAGGTTAACTGTGTGATATTTTTATGTTAATAGCATTAAGACAAGATTTCAAACAGAGGCGTCTCGAGAGATACTGTTAAACAAACAAAAACATTAATTTTTTTTATTCTTTTTTTGGGGCTCTATTTATTATGTAGTCCAACTTTTCAATTTGTTTCTGCTGAGCATTAATAATTTAGACATAAAGAGAGCTACTTTTTCTTGTACTTGCACTTATTTAATTTTTTTGTTTATGTTGTTGTCGCTGATTTTTTTCTTCTTTTTAAAATTTGATTATTTTTTTTCAGCTGTGGCTCCAGTGAGGATGGCCATGCCCATGAACAGCCTGCCCCTCCTCATGGACTTCACCGAGGACTCCACAGCACCCAAGACACCCTTGACTGTAAGCCCACAACATCTTCTTGGAAAAAGTTAATATTTGCGTGCGGCTGGGATTCATTTAAGGCTTCAAATTAATTGCTAATGCTTGGATTTAAAAGGTGAATAATTAATTTCAACTTGAATGCTCCCTTCTTCCAGAAACTGCAGGACACTGCCATTGTCAGTGTGGAGAAACAGCTGATGGATCTCATGCAGGTAGGTTGCAAACACTGTCTAGCGTCACATTTCTTACCAGCGTGTTGATATGTTGCTGACGGTAAGCTCTCGAACGTGCTCTGAACAGGACTCCGAGCTGCCTCAGTTCAACGAGACCTTCCTGGCCAACCTGCAAACCCTGAAGCAGCATATGAACGATAGCGAGTGGAAGGTGAAGCCTCACACACAGTGATCACATTGCTAACGTAGCTAAAGTAGAAATGAAAAATGGCGACGATCCTTTTAGCCATGCTTATCTAACACTTTCTGTATTGTAGAGCTTTGAGACCTGGATGCGCTACTGGCTTATCTTCAAGATGGCCCAGCAGCAGCCTGCAACCCCCACACCTCAGTCAGGTTAGCTCAACTTTTCTTTCCTTCACTTTAAGTGTTTTATTACCCAGATAGTTGCTATAACAGCAGATACAGAGTTTCCTGTTTTACTAGTATGCACTAGTTTGGCATTTAAGTCATTTTCATTTAGAGATCTGTATTCCCAATAAACTCGCAACAAGATGGTTTTTTTTAGTCTTTATTAACGACTTTTTAATTTTTAACTGGTAAATAAAACCAAAATGAATGTCTGAATATTCTCCGCTCAGCCACTACCATCAAGACCAAATGCCAGGTGGAGGCAGGACCTGGACCCAGCAAGATTGGTTCATACAAGCCCCAGTGTGACGAGCAGGGCCGCTACAAGCCAATGCAGTGCTGGCACGCCACCGGCTACTGCTGGTGTGTGGATGGCGAGGGCCATCCCATCGAGGGAACCACCATGCGTGGCCGTCCCGACTGCCAGAGAGGTAGAGGGCACGGATTAAAGGATCTTTTCTTACATGTGCAGTTTTGGTGAGGCTGTTGTGAATGACACCAGATTTTTTTTTTCCCTGTTAACTTTAGCTGCATTTCCTCGTCGCATGATGGTTGCACCCAGGCTGATGCAGAAGACATACGACATGGATGGTGAGCACTTCAGATTAGTTTCTTTGTTTTTGATGATTTTTCATTTGTGAGATTTTTCACTGGCGTCATCATCATGATCACTTTGTTTGCTGTTTTCATCTCTTTTTCCAGATGAAAAACAAAAGTGAAGCAAATCTTGAAGAAAGATTTCATCGAGCAATCTCTGCAAATGACAGACTTCATGCCGCACTTCAATTATTAACGCTTCTATCGCTGATGAGCTCATTTTGTGTAGAATCTTGTGATTTTAACCATTTTTTGTGGCTGCTTGAAATCGGATCAATAGAGGCCTGTTACACCTTAGTGCATTTAATTTTGAAAAAAAAAATTGCCTTTACGTCAGATTTGTTTTGGGGTCTATTCATATAATCTACGATAAGTACATTAAACTATGTGAGTGTTTAATATGTTTGGTTCTGATGAATGCTTAATGATGCGGGTCGGTTTACCCGCATCTCCTTCTCTTAAAATGCAGGAAAATGGAAGCTTGGTTGTGATGCTCTGAACATTGAAAAATTGCATTTATTAATGTAAAACAGCCTAATTTCTTCGCGTGCTGGTCTGATAATCCAAACCTCACAGAGGGCAGTTTAAATAGGTTCTATTACTTTGCTAGAAAGTAGTGTCAGGAAAAAAAACAAAGCAACTGGGAACAATCTAGAAAGAGATGTTGCTATTTTACATATAAACTAATGAATCATTTTCATTTCCAACTAGAAAATCTAGCTAGTATAAATCTACATACCATAAATACATACCATACACTGTGGGTGAACCTATCCTTCACAGGATGTGAATATGATAAAGTTACTCTTCTATGACATGTTTGTTTTAATAAGGTTGATGAATAAAGTTTTCCTATTAACACCGCTTGCATTACATCTTTCACATTATCTACAGGTAAGAGAAATCATTGCTTAAGCTGTAATCAAAATAAGGTCTGAATAAACTTTAACCTGATTAGATGCAGTAACGCTGCTCACTCAGTCCTGGATTTTGTGGCATTTTTTAAAAATTAGACACTTTGGCACTCAAGACATTTCCCGTTAAAGAACCTGAAATGTGCATGAGTGCACCGACTCATCCTTTTAGTTCTTTTAGAAATTTAGTTCTCTCACATTTAAAAAAAAAAGAAGAGTGCCCCCATCTTTTTTTTAAGCACCACTCTTACTATCAGTCATCAAATTAACACGATCTAACAGGCAAAGGTGAAAACCACGGTGCTCTCTTCTGTCCCTACTGTTTTGACAGTTACCCAAGATCATGTTAGGAGTGCAAATTTACCCACTTGAGGCTCGCATATCTGGGACAACGGGTGCAAAAGTGTGAATTTATCTTGTTCATCATTAGTGGTGAAGATGTACAAAACAGGATTTTTCTCAGTGAGTCCTCTTTAAAAAAAAAGGATGAGGAAAAATATCTGTGGTGGAGAAATTACTGATGTCAGCTGAGGATTAAGCCAGTTGCACACACCTGCTTCAACTTGGTGAACAGCTCACACAAAAAATACTCATCCATGTCTAAACTGGCTGGACATGAAAACACATAAGATCCAGTTTTAGCTACAGATTTGTTCTCCCATATCCACCCATCCACTTTCTTAACCACTGGCTGGAGCCTGTCCCAGCTGGCATGCAGTGAGACGCGGGATATACCCGGACAGGACGCCAGTCTATTACAAGGATATTCTTCTGAATCTGGCAACCAAAAGGTCTCAAGCTGTAAAAAGTGGATGTTAAGAGTTTTTAACTCTGCTTGGCTTCACTGCACAACAAGGCATCCCTAAAAAAAATGAATAAAAAACATAAATGTCTAGTTTAAACAACCATTTCAAACTGTCAAATAAAGCAAACACGTATTATAATGAAATTTTATATGAGAATTCTTGAGATTAAAGTTTCTCCTAGCTCCAGTTCCTTTTTTAATATTAACAGGAATTCTTTTCCTTTATTAAAACCATTTTTGTTGTATTTGAAGCTGTAAATTTAAACACTGAAACCATGACATATTATCTTCTCTAGGTCTGACATTTTTCATCTTCTGCTGACTCACTGAGTCATCCGTTTCATTTGAGGCTCATTACCACTTTAAGAGCAGCCACTTCAGTTTGCTTTCTAAGCAAGGATAAGACTTGCTTTAAGTTAAGTCGTGAAACCCACAAAGTGTATTTATTACCAGGCTTTTCAGCTTTGCGCGAACTGGAGCAGAATGATATTCTTTATGCCAGCAGTAGCCCCATTAGTGGGATGCCATCATCTTCCTGGATAACACAGACAAGTGTGTAGTGGAGGACTTGCCTGAGAACTTGTATGCGACACACCAGCAGCCCAGCGGGAGACTCTGATAATGAATTTGTGTCTTGAAGCATGTGAAGCCGAGCAGCAGGATGCAACATCACACTTGATTTTTGACACTATTTATTTTTGCCCACATTTATAGCATCCATCTTTGTTGGGTTCTGCTTTCAACTTTTATAAAGGGTCTAATTAGTGGTTTCATGATAATAATAATAATCTATAACAAAAAGTTTCAGGGCTGTGAGGAAGTCTTTTGAATCCATCCAGAGTAGAGGAGAAGTCTATTGACAACTTATTAACTATTTATTAAAAGAGTTTGTGGATCTTTTTTGCTCTCCCAATTGATTCTTAAATTATTAAGTGAATGTCTTTGGGAGGAAGCCAGAATAACTGGAAGAAACCCTCACAGGCACAGGGAAACTCCACAGTAAGGCCCCAGATGGAGTCCAGACCAGAAACCTTCTTGCTATGAGGCAACAGTGTTAACCACAATACCACTGCTCCACCCAGTGTGCTCACTGTCTTGTCTTTTGTATTATATAAGAGAAACCACCAATGGTGAAGCTGTCCTCCTGGAGCACACACAGAGAAATATAAGTGAACATAAAGTGTATATCTATCTATCTATCTATCTATCTATCTCTATATATATATATATATATATATATATATATATATATATATATATATATATATATATACATATATATATATATATAGGGGCGAGTGGGGAATTTTCCTTTTTTTTTCTTCTAATATATATATGGCCTTTTTTCCAAATAAATAATGGCTAATGGCTATTTAATGCTTAATAATTACCCTTATGTTTCTTACAAGGTTAGGTCAGTAAAACTCAAACAGCATGTTATTGCCATTAATTATTAACCATTATATAACCATTATATAGCCATTATTTAACTTACAACTCTTGTATAAAGTGTGTCTTTTCATAAAAAGGGCAATATAAGAAAAATGAGTTTCTAATTACACTGTCACAACTGTTGTATTTCTCTAGTGTGTACGAACTGTATGTGGAACTAGTCTTTATAAATGCTTTTATATTTTCCCTGCTTAAACAGATAGTGCTGCTCATCAGTGACCCCATTGCTGACCGCTCTGTCGTCTCGGTAACAGAACTCTGCTCACTTTCACCAGTGAAAGTAGCCTCTGGATCATTAATAATTCACCCATCTGAAATGAAATCCAGGTGCGCCAGTGGCTGTCAGACGCAGGATGGCCACTGTTAACATGGATGCACCTGTGAGTATTCATGTTCTACACAGTATATAAATAGCATATTTTTTAAAATCAAGCGTTTATTTACATCAGAATAATGCAGAATTTAAAGGAGCTCCTGTTGGGGTCTCTTTAAAAATCTCTCATTGATCTTTAATGTTTTAGGGAGCTGAAGCAGTAAGAGTGGGAGTTTTACTTACAACAAAACCAGGTAAAGCTGGGACAAATACCTGTGTATTTGCTATACTGTCACTGGAGAATGACTTTAACTTGATTTTGAATGCACAGAAAGTAAAGAATCTGTTGTTATTGATGAAGAAGGAGGTAGTGTTTACTACAAATCATCAAATAATGAGGTAAGTCATTCGACTTCACACACATGCTTCAGAAAGTATTTGTTCATTTGCTTTCAAGAAGATTGCTTACATTCTTTCAAACAGGCAGCCAAGGCCTTCTCTTTCGACCAAGTCGTGACTGTTGACAGCATAAAGGTACAAAACAGCTCCTGACCTCTTATTTTAATCTTTTTCTGCTCCACTGCACATACTTTCACTACCTGATATTTTTATGGCTGGAAACTGAAAGACTTGAGTGTAAATCTGCAGAGTTTTCACCCTGAGCTCCTGCAGCCTCTCACCGAGTGCATGTCCAGTGGGTGTAACGCAGCACTGCTCATATGTGGAGCCTCTACAGAGACGACGAGAGCTCTTATTGACAGCAGTGTCATCAGACAGGTGGAGCTCTAAACAAAACTGCATCTAATACGTGCAGATTTTATGTGTTTATATTTTCAATCATACCCTTGATTCGCTTGTAGGTCGTGGCTAACCTTTTCAGCTGTATGGAGTCAAGAGTGAAAGGCGAGTTATTCATCTCTGTGTCATCTCTTCAGGTTTGTCCTTGTATTCAGTAGCAGAGCCCCAAGGGATAATAGATGCAATAAAACACATGATGACAGCTAATGTTTTTCAATGTCAGTTTTATCCAGACGGCAGTGCAGTGGATGTCTTGAGCCTCAACAGACAGACTCTACAACCTGTAACACATCCAGTGCTTGGAAGGTGTGTCACAATTGTGCATTTTAATGATAAACAAAGACCTCACATAAAACATATACACACTGAAGCTGTATTATATATGCTCATGCCCTCTTTTCTCTCTCAGTCTTATAGGAGGATTATGTGAGGTGTGTGTGCATTCAGCTGAAGAAGCTTATAATCTGTACGAAACATGCAGGGAAACACTGAAGGCGAACGCAGGCTCCATTTCCAGCCGGTAGGTCATATAAAGCACAACTTTTATGAACTCTAATCCATTTACAAAATCACTTTGTGTGCTTTCAATAAATTGGTTAATTACATTAAATCCAAGCGATAAAACATTTACTTCTGGCTTTTATGAGTGAGTTCAAATTTCCATTTGAACTTGTCAAATGTTTATGCTGTGTTTCTCTCAGATGCAGCTCCCTGTTCATGGTGACTGTTGAGTGGAAACTCCATCCAGAGGAGGTGGAGTCAGATGTCTGCCGCAGCAGATTTCAGCTGTTCAGCCTGGCAGGAGGAGCCAGTAGGACTGACCTCAGAGGGTCAGTGACATAGCCAGTGAGATATCTATTACATGGGCAACTGGGACTTGAAATGATCTATCACAAACTGATAAAGCATTATTCTGATTGTGGTCATCCAGGAGTTACATTATCTCAACTGGAAGGAGATGTGCTATATTTATTTATTTATTTATTTTTACCTCTGGCTGTAGGCATAGGTTATAGGAGATCAGTATATATTGCTATTCCTGAACAAAATCCTCTTGTTTTTTAATAGGAACAACTGCTTTTCTTGATGGATTCTTGTAGTTGAGGAATGTACCTCTTGTGACTTTCTGAGTAGGTGTTTTTGTAATAGCTAAAGAGTGATGTTGGGGCCAAATCTACACCAGTCAAAAGTGATTCTATATCTGTCCTATAACCAACTTTGGGGTATCCACAGTGTATCATCTGCCCCTCATCTCACTCTGTCCCTTGGATTGTAATCTTATCTAAGGTCTTCCTCTTTTCCTCCCACCCGGGAGCTCAATGTTCAACATCCTTTGTCCAATTTATGCAGAATCCCTCCGCTGCACATATTGAAACCCTCTCAGCCTTGCCTCATTAACTTTGCCTCCAAACCACTCAACCTGAGCTGTCCGTCTGATGTTCTCATTTCTAATCCTGTCCGTTCTGGTCACTTCTATTGAAAATCTGAGACTCTCCACCTCTGCTTCCTGTCTTTTTTATGTCAGTGCCAGCACCTCCAAACCATACATCACAGTAGGTCTCATTATCATCTTGTAAACCTTCCCTTTCACTTCCTTACCACCCCTGATTCTTGTCTCCGCTCACTCCACTTGTCTCTTCTTCACCTCTTTGGTTGGTTGAAACCATTTTTTTTTGTAACTCATCCGCTTTCACCACCTCTACTCCTTACAGCTTCACCTTTCCACCAGTGGCCCTTTCATTCACACACATGTATTCTGTCTTGCTTCTACTGACTTTTCAGAGCATACTTCTACCCCTACCTCTTCCAGCGTGCTCTCTACTCTCACAAAAGATCACAGTGTTTGCCTACAAACACCATAGTCCAAGGACGCTCCTGCCTGACCTCATCTGTCAGCCTGTCCATCATCATTGCAAACAAAAAGCTATATGACACTAATGTTATTTCACTCAGCAAACCAGCTTCAGATCTTCATCTCTACAAGGTAACATATCCAACTCAACAGGGGGTGAATTTGACTCAGAGCCTACAGGTAGATGCTGGGGTGGGGGATGGCCTTTTGAAATATGTTCAGTAACAATGGAAGGAAGTAGCAGCATAGCTTTTGGGGAAAGCAGTGTTCACAGGCAGGCAGTGAAAGAATGAGCAGGGAACTGACAGCTTATACCAGCATGATTAAAAGGGTGTTTGGGTATGTGAGGGGAGTATGCCAATGCGAGTGCCGCAGTACACTAGAGTGATTGCCTGAAGTATCTTGCAGCCTTCACCTCATTAGTAATACCTGTACTTTTCTGGCTGCGATGAGTCAAAATGTCTGCAGTTACATGGGCCTGTTAATTAGGTCAGATCAACAGGGAGGATAGCATTTGCCTCTGAAATGTAATGTTTTTGATATCAGTTCTCTTTATGAGTAGGAGCTTTATTCAAACTAAAAATGATTAATCCTAAATTTTACAGCATGGTTTCTTATTTCGGTGTGCTAGAGCATGAACACAACACAAACCGCCTTTTTAGTCTCAGCAGGTCTTTTGGAATTGGCTTTTAGCATGGCTGCTCTCTCCCTTAGAGGTAAGGTGCAGAATTTAGTCATTTGGGAGGGGCTCAGAGTAGAGCCGCTGCTCCTCCACATCAAAGAGAGCTGGCTGAGGTGGTTCAGGTATCTGACTAAGAGGCCTCCTGGATGCCTCCCAGGTGAGATGTTTCAGGCATGTCCTACCAGGAGAAGGCCCTGGGGCAGATCCAGGACATGCCAGAGAGATGATGTCTCTCTGTTGGCTGGGTGTTCTTGGGGAGAGGGAGGTGTGGGCTTCTCTGCTTAGGCTTCTCCCCCCGCAACATGAAGAAGATGGATGGATGGATGGTGTACTTAGTTTTTCAAATACTTCCTTTGCATTTTGCCTTAGTTTTTTTGATAAAATAATAATAATAAGATGTAATTTGTCATGTGTTTTAATTCAGCTCAAGTTGTATTTACCTCATTTTAAAAGACCTGTATCTAGATATCTTTATGTATTGATTTTATACCCACATTAATTTCTGATATGCTATTATATGCTATTACTATATTATATTATGTCCTGATATCTTAGAGACAGGGTGAAGAGCTCTGAGTAGAGCTGCTAATCCTTCACGTCAAAAAGAGCCAGCTGAGGTTGTTTAGGTTTCTGACTAGGATCCCTTCTGAAAGAGGTGTTTCAGGCATGTCCTACCAGGAGAAGACCCAGATCCAGGCCCATTATGTGTCTCAGCTGGCTTGGGAATGTCTTGGTGTTCCCCTGAAGGAAGTGGAGGAAGTGGATGGGGAGAGGGGGGTCTGGGCATCTTTGGGACCTGAACCCAGATTAATGGCAAAAAATAACCAGATGGTTGGATAGCATATCCACTTTGTATTGGACTCCGGTGACATTTGATATATATTTTCAGAGTGAACCCACTGCTGAAGGTCCTGGACCAAATCCCAAATCCTGCTGCTAATATCAGTGTGGGCCTCCTGCATCATTTGCTTAATGATGCCTTAAAAGGAAATAGCAGGACTGTCCTCATTTACTGCATTAACCCTCAAGGTACTGAGCTAAACCCGGCAACATACAAAGAAATAAATATGCATGTGTGATTTACAAAACAAAAATAACCCTCCTCCTTCCAGGTCTTCTAGATAATGAGACACCTTCTGCTTTAAATCTGGCCCAGAAAGTGAGATGTTTTGCAACTAAGCCCACCAATGGTTGCTGGAGTCCAAGGGCAACTGAGCAAAAGATTCGTGACAGCATCACTGATCTAAGAAGCGTGATAATGTCACAGGGGGACAGTGAAGTTCACAGCATCTACGAGCTGGCCGAGCTCACTCAAAACCTGCAGGTAATTCATAAAATCAGCTTCATGGAAAATAATGCTTTCCAAATAATGAGTTTGAGTCTGTGATCACCACAACAGATGGTGAAAAATCAATCATGGGAGAAGAGACGAGAAGAATCCGAAAAGATAGAAGTCAAAATAAAGGTTTATATCAGAATTATTACATTTATTCACAAGTGTAGCAAAAACGATAACACAAAGTGTATTCAACACAGTAAAATGAGCTCCGTGTTTTATATTACTTGGCAGACTTGCAAGACCTCAAATAGCAATCTGCTGTTTTCTGGAGATCATCACCCCAACAGCAGGCAGGGTACAGACACAATGAAATGTCTACAGGACCAGCTGAGGCAGGAAATGGAAGAACACATTACAGGTAAAATGCTCAGATTCAAAAGTCACGGTTCCATATGGCTAACCACAGCCGGCGTATTCTGTTTGTTTCTCATATTCCCAGAAGGTAAAGGGAATACAGAAAAGGTCCAGGAGAGAGTAGCGAGAATCCAGCAGCTGAAGGAGGCTCTCAGGGAGGAGACACTCAAGAGTGGAGCTGCTACTGGGAATTCCCCTGCTTGTCAACAAGTAAAGCACATCATCTGGCATTACAAACTCTAATTTATTACAGATTATTTAGAAAATACTCAGACCCCTCTTCACTACTTGAATACCCTATGATGTAGATGGGGAATATAGTCTCACATATGCTGCAGTGAAGCAACTGCATAGCACGATTCTGCCACTGAAATGTTTTTTGCCTTGGGGATGAGATCAGCAGTGTTACTCTTTTTTTTTAACATCTGAACTTAGTGCTTTCAATGAGCTCCAAGCAAGTAGGTGTTTGTCTTTTATGCACGACCGGCTTCCATCTAGCCTCTCTATAGGCCTGATGTTGGAGTAATGCTGACCTTCAGCTCACTTCGGTTGAAACACCAACTCATCGAAGTTTTAAGCTTCCACTTCACTTTGGCTCCTGGTAACAGTCGAAATGTTGGAAGATGTTCAACACTCTTGCCCTGATCGATGCAAGTCTACAGTGAATTTCTTGGACTTCTAGGTTTTAACCTGACGTCCAGATTCGGTTTTCCGACAACACGTTAAAATGTGCAAGAACAAAAGGGGTTTGGGCATTTTCCAAAACCATGCATGTGGTTGGATAATGCAGTAACAAGGCTGAATCAATAATCTTTTCAACATCTAAAAATTATTTATGTGCACAAGAGTGGGCAGCCCACACAACGGCATTTATTTTGCCAATTTAATGATTAGTCTCAGTTGGAATACAACAAAGCAGAGGAACGGAGGAGGCAACTTAAGGAGGATCATGGGAGATTAATTCAGCAGGAGGTGGAGAAGATGGAGAGAGACTTGGCACAGGAAAACCTACCGGTGAGATAATGAGATACACTAACATTATTCTGTTTGCGATCCATCTTAGCTGAGGTTGCTGAGTCAGTTTGAATTAATGCAAGGCTGGATTTATGGCAGGCAGTGGAATTCACTGCATAATTATGTTATTTTCTTGTATAATTTTATGGTTTGTGCATTCCTGTGTTAGACAGAAGGTCCTCAGAGGGACTTGCTGGTACTGACCAGAGAGAGACAGGTCCTAGTACTGCAGATAGAGGCCCTGCGTGCCGAGGCCCAGCAAGCTGAAAAAGACCTACAGGATCAATATGACAGACACCGAGCAGAGCTGCACTGTCTCAGGGAGGAGAGCCTGCAGGTGGGAGAAAGAACCATGATTCAAATAACAGGACTTCTTCACATTTTATTAGTTTGTTACTTTCAGCAAACTCATGTCTGCCTGAACTGAAACACCAAAGTTACATTTCTATCTTCATAAGAACCATCATAATTTGTGACTCAGTCTTGGAAATCAATGCCATGTGTACATTTTTAGCTGTCATCAACTTAAGAGAGGTCATGGCTATGCACATCGAATATTTAATAAAAAGCATAACAAAGAGATTACAGAATATTGTTCTTCTCAATAACCACAATTGCGTAAAACACAAGCTGACATTTAACTCTTTGATTTAAAAATGTGCAACAAGTTTTCTGGTAGCTGAACTGTCAAATACAAGATTTCCTTTTAGCTCAAAAGACAGTATTTGTATCCTAGCGCCTGTTACAGCTGACTTTTGATGAAAGGTGGGGGATACACTCAGAATAGGCTGCCAGGTCATCACAGGGCATGACAACACATAGTGATGATAAGTTATTGTAAACATGCACATGAACTTGCCAGTAAATGTTTTTATGGATAGTTAATCAAATTAACAGCAATTAAATTTACTGTATAACTTTATTAAAAATTAGTATCCTTGTATAGTTGATGACTATATTCCTGCATCCGTTAGGATTTATGTACAATAAACATCACATATTTATATTTGGAAGCACTGCTATAGACTGTAATGCTCTGATGATGGATAATGCAGCGCTGACACATCCCCCCCGAGTGATGATATTTGCTGATTCAGCTGTATGAGGGAGGAGTCACGTATATAAAGTTCATATTTTGCATTTTTTCCTGCTCTTGGTACTTCAGACTTACATTAAAATTATTAAGCATTTCGTCTAGGTCTTTCTCAAAAGATGAACACACTGTGGTACAAACACCTTTGTGAGCATTATTTGAATCGTGTTGTACTGCAGAAAGTGGTGTGTTGCTATAAACATGGCAAGTAAAGGGCAATTAACAATGGAAGAGAGAGAGAGACCATCGTGACATTTAAAAGTGTAGGTTATTCCTACAGAGAAATCGCAAAGAAAGTCAAAGTGTTAGTGAGTCTCCTTCCCCATCAAAAGGCACCCAGAAACTGGGGAAAACTGACAGGAAGAGGTCTGCAGACCCAAAGCCACACATACTCAGAAGACAAGTTTTTGAAGTTAACAGCTTGTAAGGCAGCTTACAAGATCACAGCTTGATATTGATCATAGTAAGCAAATACCAGAGAGACTATACTGTATATAAAATGACTTTGTTAGCTGCTTGATAAAAATACTTGTATAAAGCTTTACTAAATGATATCCCTTCTGCATCGTCCCCCTGCTGTTATCTCCCTAGGTGTTCAGAGTGTTTCGTCAGGTAAGTGAAGAGCAAAGAAAGATTTCAGAGGGCAGATACAGAAGTGTGCTGCTGGAAGCGGTGCAGGATGCCATCTACTTGTCTGCACAGAACCAGCAGCTGGAGGCGGACAATAAGCAACTCCGTAAATGTCAGTTTGAAATTATGTAACCTCTTCTAGATGTGTGGTTGTATAACTAAATGCTTAAAAAAATGTTTGTTTTTTTAAAAAACAGCAGCAGGAGAACTGAAGGATATGCTAGCTGCACAAGGTGATCCCGTGGCTGATCTCCCGTCAACGCTGAATGTGTGACTTGAATGTCTTTACGCAGCAGTGTGCGGACTGTAAATCATGAGAAATAAATGTCAAATAAAAAACTACTTTTTGACAGTTTATTGGTTATTAAAACACTGTATAACACTTAATCTCTGATGTTGTTCTTGGCAGAGAAGGTGATAAAACAAATGAAAAAAATAGCAGCAGTCATCAGAAATAATTCACTCCATATAACATTTGTTTACTGTGTGATCTGAATTTACTGCAGTGTAACACAATCGTAAAGTCAAATTAGGCAACACGACTTAACAGGTATGAGTAATATGGTCACAAACACGTGTTGGAATCCAAATAAAAAATATCAGTTTCAAGTTTCAGACGGAAGATAAGGCATTAAAAAAAATCCTAAAGAACAAAAGTTTAGGTAGACTCCACTGAGAACTTTTGTGGGCTCAAACTGTGCTGGTGGTTCTTTTATTAAAGACTGCACTATCTGTAGTAAAGATAAGCTGCCAGTCCAATCATAGCAACGGGTACTGGGAATAAAGGAGTCAGCTGCAAACCTAAGCTGGACCAAGACAACAGAGCATTAACCAGCATGGAACAGGAAATGACAAACAGTCTGGTGATCCCACTGCCATGCTTGAGAACCACAGACATCAGGAGTCCATTTGCTGCTTGTCCTGCTATGATGACCCAAACCACCCACGAGTAGCCTTCCAGAAAGCCTTTGTCACTTGCTGCAGAGGAGAAAGATGACAGTCCATTGATTACCACACCAAATATATAGAGGTAGAGGTTCTGTAGGCTTAGGGGAAGCTGCTGGCTCTTCAGTATCCCCTCTGTGTAAACTGCTGCCAGCCCTGAAACACAGCAGTACACCAGCACAAGGAAAAGCCCCCAGGCTGTGATATGAAGCCTTTCAACTTCCTCAGCTTCACCCTTGTCAGGTTCCTCCAAATCCAGGCTACTGTAACTGTGGAACACGCCTGCAAACATGAGGAGCCCCAGGCCTAACCACTGAGCAGGCCGGAACCTCTTGCCCAAACAGAGGGAGTAAAGCAGGGCAGTAGAGGCAATTTTAAGATTTGAGAGTACCTGGAATGAACTTGGGTCCATGTAGGCCTGCATCAGAACAACCAGGTTGTTGTTGAGGGCGTAAAGTATAGCAGGGACTGCGTAGGGGGCCACGAAGGCAGGGCGTGGAAAAGCACACCAGTTTGATGTACCACCAGTTAGAACAAGAGTCATCAGAGAGATGAGCAGTTTAGCTAACTCGATCATTACAACACATGAGGAAGGGTTAAAAGGGACTTTACCGTCTACCTTAGTGAGAGTGATGAGTGGTGCATGAGAACCATAGATGAGAACCATAAGCCCCAGGAGAAACCCCCACCTAATTCTTTTCACCAACTGCCTCTTAATCCTTGCTGGGGGACTGGACCCCACATTATCAATCACAATCATAATCGATGACACACAATAAATACTTATTTTCCAACAATCTGAACCTCAAGCTTTGCTAAAGTGCATCAACCACTCCACTTAAGGTTACTTTGAAATGACAAGCAACAAATTACAGCCATTTAAATGGTAATTGCACAATAGATAGATATTTCTCTATGTAGCTAAGTGTTTTAGCTGAACAATTAAGATGTAGGAAATATTTTCAATTTTTTTTATATGACTACTTCAAAATCTGACAGGTGTAAACAGCTGGAACAAAACTAAGACAGGTCATGAAATCTAAAGGGCCAAGGTCAGAGTTAACACTGGACAGATACAAGTGGAACAGTAGCATGTAACTTCCCTCACAACAAAAATGCAAGAAAAAAAAAGAAAGAAGAAGCAAGAATTCAGTCCCCAGTAAAATTTGAGTTAAATGTTTACATCCATAATCCAGTCTACGCAAAAGTCCTGATCTATAACGAGCCGGGAGCTCCAAGAGTAGTACTTCTTTAAAGTGACTGGAAAGACAAACAGTCACCCTAGATTACTTTGGTCCTTTCTTCAAGTTGTTCATGTACTCCTTAAAGGTCCTTTCAATGTTGGGCACTTGATAGTTCTGCGCTGCATACATGCCAGTGACTGTTCCCAGCAGTACTCCCAAGAAGGCAGATGAACGTAGTCTGGCCACCACATAACCGGCCAAAAAGCCTTTCAAAAATGGCGATCCCAACACTGAACCACCCTACAAGGCAAAACAATATACACAAATGAAGATACTTCATTAATGGTAAAATATATTCTGTATAGATTACAATCACAATTTAGCTTCCGTTAGTGTGAGTGAACTTGTGACCAGTATTCACTTTTATTCATCAGTCGTAATACAACTGCTAACGGAAATGCTGTACATTTACAATCATATACACTCTCCGGTCACTTTATTAGGTATACCCATTCAACTGCTCATGAACACAAATATTCAGTCAGCCAATCACATGGCAGCAACTCAGTGCATTTAGCCATATAGACATCGTGAAGACAAGATGCTGAAGTTCAAACGGAGCATCAGGGTAAGGAAGAAAGGTGATTTTAAGTGACTTTGAATGTGGCATGATTGTTGGTGCCAGGCGAGCTTGTCTTGGAGATTAAGTATCGGAATTTCAGAAGCGGGATCACGCCTCCATACACGCTCCTTCTGGTTCTCACCTATTTAGGTTCCCCCAGTCCTACAAGCTGTTCATTCTCGTTTACGTGCCCCACCCTCCCTCCCCTTTTCAATTCTTTAACTTCTTCACTTCTATTTAGTACATTGGGATCTGCCAGGCCCGGGAGCCGCCGCCGCCCTTCTGAGCATTTGTTACTACAAAGATATGCAGAAGAGCATGAGTGTGCAGTCTGATTGGCTTCCAGCAGAACATGTGCATTACACAAAGCTCAAAATTATTGTTAGTTTTGTTTTTGGTATTTTGAACTATGCTTATCTGTTTTGTCTGTGATGAAAATGGGGGGAATTGGTGACTTAAGATTAGAGACAAAATCTACCTACAGGTAGACAAAGTATCTCAAACCTGATGTCACAAAGCTCAAATCATGTCAAACTGGTTTCTTGAATGTGACAATGAGTTCACACCACTCAAATGTCAGCAGATCTCAATGCAATAGAGCACCTTTGGGATGTGGTGTGACATTTGATCAACAAATCTGATGCTTACATGTCAAGATGGGGAAAAAAATCTATCAGTAATGTTTCCAGCAGCTTGTTTAATCTGTGCCATAAAGAATGGAGACAGAAAGGATCCAACTCGGTAATAGCATCATATACCTAATAAAGTGGCCACCGACTGTATATTCCTACAGTAAGATTAGACGAGGAGAACGTGCTTCAAGGTAGTTACCACTTATCTGGAACACCTGTAATAACTTACCTGGGGAATTCCTGCGGATACTTCGTGCTCCACTCGTCTCTGGATCTCCTCCAGCTGATTTTTGAGCTGTGTTAGATCTCTTAACTGTTTCAGAGGATCCTGTAATGAAAGCAGTTAATCAAATTCCCATTAGAAACGATATGATAGTTCAAAATTAATCTACCCGAGGACAGGTGACAGCCTAAACTTGCCTACAGCGGTCTTACGAAGAGCACATCTGATTCTTTCACCAAACTCCACACTTCTGTCCAAGTTATCTCAGCTACAAGCGGCACAACTAAAGCCGAATAATTTCATGTAAAAGTGATCCCTACCCTGTTAAAATAAACGCCAAAATAAACGCTGTTAACAGAAAAATATATTTTATTGTCCTAGAAGTCGCTAACATACGATGAAGCGCACAACATAAACATAAAACATATTAAGCCTGACCACACTCTCTCACTAACCTTGTCATCCGCCATTTTTGCTCGATGCGTTAATCGGCATTCGGCTCATAAGTCTGTGCTGCAGCTGTTTGTCCGGTCGATTGTCGCTCGATTAGTATAGCCTGGAAATCAATGCTTTGCGTTTGTTATCCAAATGGAAATTTGCTGCTGTTTGAAGGCGTATGAGAAAGTACGGTGAAAAAAAAAAGAAGTTTGGAGTTTCACTTCCATGTCGCTGTCGTGCAAAGTTATGAAGATCATTGTCAGGATGCACGTCATTTAAACTTTTAAATGCATTTCTTTGGCTTTGGGATTTATGGGGAATATTTAATATTTAAATAGGTCCCATTTATGTATCCCACTCACAGCCTCTAACTCTCTACCCTGTTATTCTACTGTAGCCCCTCTAGAGGCATTTAACCGGAAAACAATTGCGCTTGCTTGTGTCCACAAGCACTACTCCGTAGGACGCACACTGCACTTTCACGTGGCAAAAACGTCTTACGTGATTGGTTTAATGTATACATTCTGGCATGTGATTGGTTAATGACCATGGCAACAAACCGCCATCTTTTTTTCATGAGACGACTAGCAACGAGGCTACTTTACAGCTTTACTGGCATCGTCAAATTCTTGATCTAATGTAAAGAACAGGCAACTCGTAGCATTCCTTAGCATAATAACACAATGCACGGACCTTTTCGGCGACTTCTAAACGTTGTTCAGAGTAGTTTGTAGTACCTTGGGCCGTCGTAGGTAAGACTTCAATAAGAAGGCATTTCATTGGATAACTGACTGACCGTGCGGGCAGTATTAACACACGCCATTAAACCTACCTTTAAAACGAGGAAGGAGCGGTGGTTTTTACATGTTTGTTTGGTTTAGTGTCTCTCTCCCTGAGCAATGTGGATGATAGTGCATGGCATTTTTGCAGCGATATATTCAAATAATAACCTTTGGTCACACTCCCGTACTTTTATTACTATTATTTTTTATTAGTTATAGCCTTTATGAGCACCTCTGCTTACCTCTCATCACCCGAGGAAAGGAGATGAAATAAACTTTATGTCAAAAGCACAGCAGTTACGCTGTAAAATTGTCATAGTGTTCAAACATTGTGCCCGCTATTGATTTGTGTCTTAGTTGCATGTTATTGCACACACGTAGAAAAACATATTCAGTATACACATCCAGTAATGCATACACTCTTATATATTGCACATATATTTATTACTCTCAGATTTAGCCATTCTTATATTTTGCTTGTTTTACGTTATTGTATTTTTACACAACTTTGTTGCTTGTGAAGCTCGCACACAAGAATTTCACTCGCATGTACTGTACCAGTGTACCTGCACGTGTGATGTGACAATAAAAGTGATTTGATTTGATTTGATTTGTGTTATTAGGCATGAAATAGCTAAGATGTGCAAACAATTTCATAAAAACAAATTTGCAAATTGTTTCCATTTTGAGCTTTAGAATTTACTGCATGTGAACGAGATATTGTATTCACTCGTCTAATGTGTGTTTTTGTCTGTTCTTATTGTTTGTGTTTTTATTTACAACTATATTTACTGCTCTCTTTGCAAGTTAACTACCAAATAAGATATCTTTATTCTCACTGAGACCTTTACTTGGTTAAATAAAGTCTAAATGCATTCTATCCATTTAGATTCTATTTTTGATGCTTCCCTTTTTGAAGTGAAGTGGAGATGGGTACGCTTTGACACAACACCCCTGCAATAAATTCCATCTTCTTGACAGTTCAAACATGGATCCCCTGCTGTGTGTCATTTTTGTCCTAGATCGTTGGAAACATGGACAAAGTGGAGCTTTTTGAGGTTGTTAAAGTGACAGAAGAGGTGGAGAGTGCCTACAGCCAAATGGAGGTGACATCCTTTAAAAAGAGGAAGAGCAAACCTCAAGATGACAGTGTGGAGAAACCTAAGAAGCCTAGGTAACATGAATAAAATGGTTTTCAACCCTTCTTTCATCACTGGCTGAGCTTCAAAGCATTAAAAATGTCTTAAAAAATATCATGTTCTAATTGTAGACTTGGAATGTGTTGTCTCCCTTAGGTCTGCCTATCTGCTATACTACTTTGATGTTCACCAGATTATGCAACTCGGAGTCTCTAATATGCCACAGTCTGAGATCAACAAGCGTATCAGTGAGAGCTGGAAACGACTCAGCGTAGCTGAGAAAAGCTACTACCTGGAAAAAGCCAAGTTGGAGAAGGAGGGCATAGATACAGTAAGCTGCAGTCTCAACTTTTTTTTTAATGAAAACAAACCAGCATATCGGATTAGCTGAAAGACCATATTATTTAAATCCATTAATCTGTAGATTAAACCTTCTTAAACACTTATGCTAGAATTCAAAACTGGTGCACTTTCACCTGGCAATATCAGTCTGTTACAAATAAATTAGAAAAATACTGTTATTCGTGTTCAGAGACCTGTTCTAGGTCTAACCCTGAACCTTTGAATTGAACCTCCTGAGTCTTTTGCGCATTTACAGAAGAGCTGATCAGACTTAGTTCAATAAATGGAAAAAAAAAAGAGATTTAATTTACATTTAAGACCTTCCTCAACAGTGTTTGACTATATTTCAAAGTGTGTATACATTCCTACATAGTGAACAATAGTGTCAGAACATTGAAAACTGTCTGCAGCCTTCATAAACTCAGGTATATAACCTTACTTTTGTTATATGTGGACATGCAGTCATCCTTAGAAGCATACAAGTCATTTCCAAGGTGACGACTTACTATGATCGTATAATATGATTTTATAAATATAATAGGAGGGCCCCATCACTGCAGCCAATCACATCATATCAATAGATATGAGAGAATATCATCATAAACACTTTTGTGGTTATAAGTGAAAAACATTTACCACTTCCTGTGGCTTCTCACTTGGAGTCAGTGCACAAAGATACTTGTCTGTGAGTGACAAATCTTTATTAACAAATTGTTTTTTTTTTAATGAAAAATCTGAAAAATCAGAATCTACAGATTTCTATTCTCTTTCAGACTCACTTTTAGTACCTGTTAATTCCTGTAACTTGACAGTAATAAGTATTTTTATCATAATAAATACTGTGCTAGTACAATCTCTAGTAGTAAATTAATCATTATTCCACAAAGTCAACCCAAGTCTTTTTAAAAACATTGCCACTGGTAGACAGGGATTAAAAAGCCCTTCCTCCAGTGAGATTAATTTATTTCCTTTGTCATGAATTCTTTTGGCCATAAAAACTTTCTCTATTGTGCTTTTTCCTCAGTCATCTCTTAGTCCCTCTAAAGATCTGCCAGGCTTCCGCAAAATCCTACCCAGAACCAGTTACTTTGTATTGTCCAAAGGCTGCTCCTCAAGTCTCCTGCCGGGAAGCTCTCAATCAGAGCTCAGCATTGAGTCTACGGAGAATCCATCTGAAAGTGGCTTGCCCTCAGTCTCCCTTATTCAGGAAACCCGGTTGACACCTCTAGGGTTGGCTGGTGAGGTTGAACTCTCTGAACACCCCATTGTTGTTGATGAAATAACAGGGGAAACAGCGGTAGTGTCTCCTGCCCTCCAAGGAATTCCACCCGCCTCTTCCTCCTCCTCTGTCTCACCCAAAGCAACAGCTTCTGGAGACTCCGGTGTCTCACAGGGCTCTGGTGACTTTGCAGCAAATGGGGTCATACTGAAAGGAAATGAGGCAAGAGCTGGCAGTAGTAGTTACAGTGCAGCGATGGTGCAGCAGACACAGGGGGACACCACACAGGTGGTGGCCATCATACCCACCCAGGTACGACCTAAATGTCCTCCATCTTCTGCCAGGTTGTAGACTGATATTCATTAACTTATATAATAACCTAATTTTAATAACAGCACATGTATTTTGCTTACTTCTTGCCTTACCCTAGAAGCTGCTGGAGCCCAAGTCTTTGGCAGCTGTGAGCTCTGTGGGCCCGGTGGTGATGGTCCCTGTTGGAGCCAGCATAGAGCAAAGTGCAAAACCTTCATATAAAATGGTAAGCATGCATATTTGTCAAATAAAGAAAAATCTTGTATCTGGAATAGTATAAATTTAATTTGAAGGACTTGAAAGACCTGAAGTTACATATTTTCCTCTTCTCGTCAGTCTGTGAAGACATATACTCGGAGAGGTCGAGGGAGGTGTCTGAATCCTGGCTGTTCATTTATCTACGTTACCCGCCACAAGCCACCAACATGCCCCGAGTGCGGGAGCCACTTGGGTGGTAAATGGATACCTGCTGTAAGTGTTAATGCAACCTAAGAAAAAATACATTAAAGTAAATTCACTATTTACTTGTGGTTCTAATCAGTTAGTTTTGGCTGCAATTTTCTTAATAGGCAAAAAAGCCACACAAGAAGCAACAAAACAAAGCTAATAAAAGCTGTCAGACCACACAACCAACAACTCAGAAGGTGGCCGCTGCTGTCAGCAAAATAAATACTACTGCAGGCAACAAAGAAGGCCAAGTTCTGAGGTGCACCAGAAAGCAGCGTGTTCGTTCAGCTGGAGTGCCACAAGAGGGCAGCAGCACCAAACAACCGGCTCAAACAAGGTGCGTGTCAATTCTGCAGATTATTACTGTCTGAGAGTTCACAAGGCCATTAAATCAGATATTAAGTGTGTTCGGTCTTTTAAAGAAGCAAGTTGATTACATGGTTTAAGTGGTGGTTATTTACAGATGGAAGCTTTTATGCTTTAGCTGCAGAAGGCATGCAGTATGAAAAGTACAATGCAAAAGTCTTGAGATTGCTTCTTGTAGTCTGTCATTTATATTTACATTTTTCTTCAATACTTTCTTTTAATGTTCAAAGTCATTTTGAGTATTAATTCTTAGGGCTTTCTGAAGGACTATCAACATTTTTCTTTAACTCACTTTAAAGGCCAATTGTGTACCTGACCATTTTTAGAGGATTTTAAAAAAATATTTGTTAAGCCATATAACAATAATATTAGAATATTGAAGCATAAAAATGCACTGAAATTAATTGAATATACCTTTATTTGTATATTTGTATATGTATGCCCGTATTTGTCATTTTCCTACCAAATGTCAAGAAATTCGAGGTGGCTCAATGCTTTTTCACAGCACTATATGTACATTAGTGGATTTGTTTATTTTGAAAAATGCACACTTATCTTGTTTTTCCTCTTTTCACTTACTGTACCTCCCTTAATAACAAGAACTGCCAAAAATGTGTGGAACAAAGGCCATTTTGAAAATGTGGATGAAGTTGAATTATACTCACTTCCTCTTTGTGCTGTTAAAACAGCTGCCTAGTGCCCTCTGTAGGCTGTATCTGACTTGACATACTTACTTTTTCATTTATAGACAAATGAAAGACAATCCTAAAAGTGCCTCAATCCAAGGCCAGGAAAAGAGCAGTACCACTGTGCAGAAGAGGCCTGTGAGGCCCATCCTCCCTGCCTGCTACAACACAGGTGAAATGAAACAGACCCAGCAGTAATGTTTTGGTGCCTGTGTTTAATCGGGCTCTCACAGCGTCAACATATGTGTTTGTCTTTTAGGTCGTGCTGTGTTTCAGATCATAACTGTTCCACCTGACAAAGAGAAATTTCAGTATTCACACAACAATAATTCACCGACTGGTAATGTTCATTTGACTGTATTTCTAATTATTCTTTATTCTGTGCAATTTCCACATTTGTGGCTTCTGTCTGATTTTATTAGGTTTGCTCTGTACTTATTCTTGACACATGCAGACCAATTTTATCATGAAGTGTCTAGATATGGCTGTATTTTCTGAGGTTTTAGCTCTCAGTTGATGTGGTTTTTTTTTTAACCACAGTGCCACCAGAGAGTTTCTCAGGTCTCAAACCCAGCACTTTAAAGCAGCTCGGCCAGGCTGTCCCAACAACCACAGCTAACCAGGTTAACACATACATACAGTTACATACAGACAGAAAACCCTCACACAGAACTGCAAAACAGCAGATTTAATCCTTCTTTCTAACTGTCTGCATGCATTTCCATAGGATTTTCCAGGCCCAGCGGACAGAAGCCAGCCCATGTCTTCTCTGACTGACAGGAGAGTGAATATCCTGTCAGTTGTGCCTTTCAAACAGCAAACAGTTTCCAGCTTTGTGAGTATCTTCCTTGCAGTTTATTCTGCTGTAATTGTGTACAAACCTGTACTTTTGTCCCTCTATGTTGCTTGTTTGTTGATATCTGGCTAATTTATTACTTCTTTATTCTTTAAGGATTTGGGACTGTCCACAGCACGAGGCAGGGGTCGGTGTAAGAACCCATCTTGCGACTATATTTATAAGAACAGGCACAAACCTGCAGTGTGCCCGAAATGTGGCTGCAAGCTGACCCAGAAGAATGCCAAGGCAACAAAGGTATACAAAACATTCCTTCCTCCAATTTTTCTCCAAAGTGCAGGTGCTGTAAGATCAGTTTCCAGCTGTTTCTTTGATCTTTTGCTGATTATTTCATGAAGCGTAGCAGTAGCTGGGATCCTTTAGAATGCATTGATTCTATTTTCTGTTACAGCTGTAACACTTTCGTTTACTTGTCTTCACTATAATCATTGCAGAAACTTTTAGCAACTTCTGAACACAAATGTATTAAATGCTTTACTTTTACTTTAAAACCAAATTTTTTGTATTTTTCAATACAGACCCATTTGTCTCCATTGATTTCTTAATTTCCCCTTTTCAGTCTGAGACTCTGCTGTATCCATACAATCCCCTTAGTCCTGCCCAAAAAGACATCCAGCGTCAAAATACGGTGCAGCTGCTGCGCACCTCTTTGCAGATTCCTGAGAGTGAGACTGAGCTTCAGGAAACATTAACCCTCATCCAGGAGCTCAACACTTTCCAGATTGTCTTTGTTCAAATGGCTGACCAGGAGCAGGAAAACAGCACTGAGGCAGAGACCATGCTTCAGTCTAGGTGGCCTCAGTACTACGAGTCAGCAGCTACTCACTGTGGCCTGTGTAACTACCCTCTCTTCAAAGGTGATCAGAGGTAAGAAGATGCATGACAAGATTAGTTTTTAAAACTTTAATATTCTCCCACCTTGATTATTGCAGTTCACTTTTCACGTGTCTCTCTCAGTCCTCCATACCTAACCCCACTTACGGCAGAACACAGCAGTAAGGCTGCTTACAAAAACTAGTCAGCAGTCACATATTACACCTATTCTCTGATCCCTTCATTGGCTTTCAGTGAATTTCAGAATCCACTTTAAAATTCTGGCCTCTGCTTAAATAGTAGAGCTTCTGAAACCTCATCACTGCAGCAGGCCTCTCCGATCCTCGAACCAGGGTCTCCTAACTGTCCCTCACTCTGGTTTTAAAAATAGATGTGATTGTTCTTTTGAGGTTGTTGCACCTGAACTGTGGATAAGCCTTCCACACTCATCAGGTCAACTGAATGTTACTGGTTTTAACTGCTGAAAAGCCATTTTTATAGGTTAGCTTTCCCTTAATCTTTTCCCCTTTGACTTTGACTATAATTTGCAGCTATTTGCGTGTATGTTGGAATGAGTGTCTGACCGTATATGGTTGATTTTGTTTCTGTGTAGTTATCGTCACTCTGTTGCTCTTATTCAAACTGTTAAGCATTTTGTAATTCTGTGTTTTGAAAAATGCTAAACAAAGTTATTATTATCATATCTGGTATCTTACATTATCTGTATCTGTACATTTTAGCACTGTTGCAGGACAGGAGAACTGCTGGCTGCTCACTGAAACTCTGATGCAGACAGTCTCTCTGCAGCTCAAGGTTTGTCTCAATGTTCAGTGTCTGGCCCTGCACAGCTTCACTGACCTTCATCCAGGTAAGCAGAGCCAATTGAAGGTGTATTGCACATATAATTATGGGATTTGTTTGATTTAAATAAAGATTCCTCGGGAGACTGGCTACCTTTTGTCTGCAGAAGCTCTTAGTAGGCACAAGCTGGCACATATATAGTAATGATCAGAAATATACATTCAGTTATCATAGGCATTAATGCCATGGTAATTTTAATTATTTATTTGAACTGTTCTTTTTCGAAGAAGTATTAGGTCTGAATTTATTCTGGATTTTCTCTAATCCACACAAGATCAAAAACATACACAGACTCATCTAAATCTTTTAATAAGTGGTGCTGTTTTTTAACGTGATGAGGCCAAAGCCTATTAAATTCTCGCTGGTGATCCCAAACAACATCAAAACTGGTTTTGAAAGGATAAAACAAGCTGACATTAGACTTCTGGAGTGGTATACCTAAAGCCCCAGCCTGAACCTTTTTTAAAATTTATGAACTAGCCTTATGCTTAAAATGCTTAAAACTTTTGACTCTGTGTGGATTAGAGAAAATTAAAAATAACTTCAATCCTATGCACCAGTTCTTGTTTTCTAAAGTCGTTAAAGATGTACGCTGCACAATCATTACACCCTGAAAAACAGCTAAAAAAATCAACAAAACCCCAAACTACCATGACATTTATGCCCTTGATGGCTGTATGTAAACTTCTGACAACATCTGTACATTTATAGGCTCATGCTCCCAATGTGACTTATCCAGTTTTTAGTACATTGTGCTTCTGTGATCCACTGGACAGAAAATAAGTTGGCAAAGTCTTCAGTTGTGATGGAAATTCCAGTGTTACCAAAACAGCAATGTTATTATGAGTAACTGTGGCTCTGTGAGACCAAAACAGTAAAACTAAGAAGGGTGCTGTGTTTCTGTTCGCTTAAAATGTTAGAAAAGACAGCAATCCACTACTTTTAGCCTTGCTACTCATCAGTTGCTCCTTTTTCAAAAAAGAAATTGGTGCTTGTTCAAACGTACCTGCCCTGGAATAGCTCATCTCCGAAAACTGCTCTTAAAGGTCAGCTTCTGCAGTAAAATGTTGCATTTACCAGTTGCAGTCATTATTTCACTGATTGGTTAAAAGCCTTTTATATAGCATATAAGATTCCAGTGAATGCAAATCTATCAGTATTTTCAAAAACTGTTGTCATCGTCTTTTAGCTCCATACTAACCTTTAATAATGGAGGACGGGTTAACGTTTCAACCTGCCTCGTTATGGTCAAAGTGTCAGATGGGGTACATGCTGATGACTTCTGGCTGACCATGGAGAAACAATATTTCCCTTGTGTAGTCATGCCAACAGCATTGAGTGGATATAAACAGCTCTTACTGAGGAAGCTTTTTTATAAGGTGTGGTTTGGCCTGTAGCCATATTCTCTGGAATCAAGTTGATGAATCTTTCTTTATTCTAACAGGTCTGTTCAACATTGGGAACAGACTGCTGGTGAGCATTGACCTCTTTCTGAAGATCAGGGCCAGCATCAAACTAGGCCAGTCGCCCTCTCAGGCAGCCAAGACTATATTAGACCACGTCCCCAGTCATCCTGGTAAAATCCTGTATTACACTCAGCATTCATTGCTTCTGCTACTTTGTAACAGTCTGCTTTTTTAAAAAATGGCTTTGACAGTCTGTTTTCTCCTTTTGCTTTTGGCCCCCAGTCCATTCTCTTAATCCAGATGAATCATCTCAAATTCAAGATCTTCTCCTGAGCGGCTTCTGGGCCTTTGAGTGTCTTACTGTACGAGATTACAACGATATGATCTGTGGCATTTGCGGCGTTGCTCCAAAGATAGAAATTGCACAGAGACACACAAACAATGTCCTGGAGCTCAAGAATGTAGAAGTAAGAGTTTGGTGATAAAAACTGTCATTAATGCCACATAATTTTCATTTTAGCAATGGCTGCTTTGTTTGGATATGTGTTTGACTGTGTGCTCTTTTGTTGTGTCCTCTTGTGACCTCGCTGCAGTTTACCTGGCCTGAGTTTTCAGTGTCAGATGAGGTACATGTGGATGACTTCTGGCTGACCATGGAGAGTGAGGCTATTGAGCAAGCAGCTTTCCCCACAGACATCCCTATCACACGGGTAGATGCTTCCATAATTGCTCCCTTCATTCCCCCTTTGATGAGGAGCCCCACTGTTATCAACACAGAGAAGGACAAGGTCCTGCCACACCCTGAGCAGTCCTCGGGTATGTTCTTTCTGTAAATTACTGCTGATTTTCATCTCTGCATGCATAAATCATTTTTATTAAATGGTGACCGATGTTCCAGTGATTAATTAATCAAGCAAGTATAATAGAGATTTTTAAGGCTAAAAGAACATAAATGCATAATAGTGTTTAAAAAGAAAAAAAAAACAGTTTTGTAGTGAACACATGTCACATGACCATTCACGTGCAGTGTGTGTGCGTGAGATGCTGTAAACAGGAAACGGAGGATTAAAGAAATACTAAAAGTGAGGTTAGGGATTTCTTTACTCAGACTGGTGATAACATGGAAATGTTACTGAACCACAGGGGCGGCGGGAGAACAGGTAACAGGTATTAGAGCAGTATCCACTGCTAGAAGAAGTCATTGCGATGAAAAAGCAAAACTATGAAATCTCACAGGTAGCCTAGCCATAATATTTGAGCTTAATATACCCTCACTGGCCGCTTTATTAGATATACTGATTCAACTGGTCATTAATACAAATGTCTAAACCAATCATATGATAGCAACTTGATGCATTTAAGCATGTAGACGTGGCCAAGACAACCTGCTGAAGTTCAAACACATCATTAGAATTATGATTTAAGTGACTTTTTATGGGGCATTGTTGCCACGTGGGGTGGTCTGAGTATTTTACAAACTGGTGATGTACTGGGATTTTCCCAAACAACAGCATCTTACAGAGATGGTTTAGAGAGAATAATTTGAAGAAGAGGAAAAATCCAGCTCACAGCAGTTCTCTGGGTGATAATTCCTTGTTAATGCCAGAGGACAGAGGAGAATGGTTTCACCGCTTTGAAATCATAGGAAGGCAACAGTGACTTAAAAAGCCACTAATTTACAACCAAGGTATGCAGAAGAGCATCTCTGAATGCACAGCATGCTGATTCTTGAAGCAGATGGGCCACCTTAGTAAAAGAGCACATAGTTGTCACGCCTGTTAGTTAACAACAGGAAACCAAGGTTACAATTGATGAGTCTCGATTTTTGCTGCCACATTGAGATGTTAGGGTGAGAATCTGGAATAAACAGCATGGAAGGATGGATTCATCCAGTGTACCCATCTTCTGATGTATAGCACACCATTTCACAAAGCTCAAATCATCTTAAACATCTTTATTGAACATAACAGTGAGTTCACTGCACTCAAATGGCCTCTGCAGTCGAAAGATCTCAGTGTGGTAGAGCACCTCTGGGATGTGGTGGAACCGGAGAGTCACATCATTTAAGTGCAGCAACTGTGCGATCCTGTCATGTTAGTATGGACTTAAATCCCTGAGGAATGTTTCCAGCACTTTGTTGAATCTGTCACCGTTTGGACAGTAAAGTCCAACCCTGTACTAGGAAAATGTATCTAATAAAGTGACTAGTGACGTATATCACTGAGTAGACAACAAGGTTGTCTGCATCATCATTTCGGAAAGTCTCAGGCAGCATTTGCAAAAGTTTATGTTTTAAAATGTTGGAGTGGTGTGGATCTGACAGGTAAAAGAAATATATGTTAACTTGCTTTAAGATGAAAACACATTGGAGTAGGGATGTAGCCATATTTTAAGACAGCAGTGTTCATCATGTTCTTCAGGAGATCCATCGGTTTTGGTACGCCTCATTCACGACAGTCAGCTGAGACTCGACAAGATTGAAGATCACACTGAGGACGAGTTGAGAAAAGTGCTGGACTGCTGTGGGGCAAACATCGCCCCAGGTACCACCAAGGTACGTGTGTGTCACTTTTTCCTATTATAGAACTGTAACTGTAACTAAATTTACTACTTACGAAGCAAAATCTTCAAAAATCTGTTTTTCTTGATCATTAATTTGGTTTCTTAATTCGTTCATTTTCTCATATTTGTGTGAGAGTTTGTATTAATAAAACCCTGCTTTCTGTCTCCATTTGAATGAATTAGAATGAGCTGCTGGCATCTCTGTTCTCCTTGTACGCAGTCGTTCATAACGGCCTCTCCACTGCCCCACAACCCCCTGCACACCTCACTGCTGGCAAGCTGTCCAAAGTCTGCCCCCACAAGGTAAAAACAGCAGCCCTTTCATTGTTATCCAGATGTGTCAAAACAAATAAATTCAATGGATCAACTTGTATGACATCTAATGTAGTGATTTAACATTTTCAAGGTCCAATTGCAAGTATCATTCACTGCAAACACACCAAAGTATTTTAAACAAGTAACAAACGAAAGCACAAAAGTGATTTTACACACTTTAAAAAGTATAATTGTTTTCTCTGTGATGCCTGTGCCCAGGTCATGTGTGCTTCTAAGTACTTGGTGAAAGGAGAGACGGCTCGTGACCACGTTGATCTGCTGCTGTCATCTCGCTACTGGCCTCCAGTCTATGTTTGTGACTGTGCTCGTCAGGTGGCCCTTTGCACTGACCTGCAGTACCCACAGCTGGCAAAACAGATGTGGGGGAGAAATCAAGGCTGCTTCTCTGACCCTTTTGAAAAACCAGTGGTGTGTGATTCCAGTGTTTAGTGTGATTGAAATAAGCAATGAATAAGCTGTTATTATAGCAGTTTGAATTAAAAGTTAAGAGCTAAACACTCAGTGTGCTGCCTTCCTCAAACAAACTGTCCTTTGTCTTCTTTAGCTCGTGTCATGTGCGGAGCTCCAGGACCAGCTGTACAGTGCTGACCTGTCCTCAGGAGCAGAGAACCACCAGGTCCACCCCATCACCAAGTCTTCCTCCTGCTGGCTGGTTCATCCTCCACGGGAAACCCAGAAGCCTGCTGCTCCAGAACATCATTCTATGGTCATCTGCAAAGACCTCGAGCCTTATGTTAGCCTGATAGCTGAGATAGAGATGGAGAAGGGCGAGGAAGATGACAAGAGTGCTCCGGATAAAGAACAGTCAGATACATTGAAGAGTGACTCCACAGAAAGTTCTTCTACCGTTCCTTCTGTGAGCCGTGCACTGAAACAACCTATAGTTTTCAACAACACAGCTTATTATTACCTGTACAACCGTCTGGTGGATTTTCTCACTAGCAGGGACATCGTGAGCCAGCAGATCAGTGAAGTTGTGAAGGCCTGCCAACCTGGAGAGGTCGTGATCAGGGATTCTCTGTACCGACTGGGAGTGGCGCAGATAAAAACAGATGGAGAGGGAGATGAAGGAAGTGGGGTGGAGGGACAGGCACAGGAGGAAGGAATGGAGACGTTTGAGGTTGTTCTGGATGAATAAGATAATTTGGCTTAGAAAGCGAGATACATGAGCAAGCAGGCAGGGAGGTGGACTGAATGTATAATGGCTGCAAAAATTTAGAAACATGCAAGTGCTGCTAGTGATTGTAGGGTTAACCCTGACAATGGTAGTATTTTTAAGATGGTCATCATGTATCAAGTTGTTGAAACAGTTTTAGAGATGTTTAAGTGTGAGAACAAGTAGATCAGATTGATGGTAATGAAATGTCAAAGCTGTCCTTCTCAGCTGACTAAAGGAATGTAACCTATGTATATATATTTTTTTAGCAACAGGAAATAAAGACTGAAAAAAGAACAGAACATATATGTAATGTATGTAAGTAACCTTGAGTCCTGCTCATACATCAGTGCTTTCCTCTGACTGAAAGAATGTAAGCAGGATTTTGTTCACTCAGCTACGACTTCAAACATGAATGTAAATATTTAGCTTTGAATTATATGGTATATTTATAACCCTTTGGCGTTCCTGCTTTACATTTTTACACTCTTACCTCTCAACTGCCACCCGCTGCCTTTTGGACTGATGTTTATGTTGGGAAGCGATTATAAAATGTTGATTGTAATATATGATAATGTGGTGATATACCCTTGTTAGTAGTTTTTGCTTTAATTTGTGCCACACTGAATGAGTTGGGTTGACTCAAGTGAAGCAGCCAGCCTTTAAAGAAACAGCTGCATAAAAGATATGTAATATATCTATCTATGTGAAGTATTTGTTTTTTCATTTTTTCTGGTGTTGATAAAGATAACGTAGACTTTGCCTGGCAGTTAAAATGAACAATGGATGAACAGAACCTCTGTGGAAGTATTGGGGCTGCAGAGTTGTTAGTAGGGACACCTGTTGATCAAGTGGCACCGAAGCAACCGTGTATAGTGGTAATATGCAAAAGTAGTCTGTAAATTAAACTGCCTGTGTCACAAATAAATATAAAGAAATCAATGGCTTTGCAGCTTTTCTGGGACAGAATTTAAACGTATAAATAACATGTGTATAAACTGATAAACTTAGACTTGACAACAGGAAATCTAAAACTTTGTAACGGTTTAATGTCTGCTACTGCAAATCTGTTGTCTGTGAAGTTTCCTTACTCAGTTCTACATCAAAGCCACCCACAAGCAACACTGACGTTCAGAATTACAAGCAGTTATCACATGAAAGAGGCTGCAAGCATCAGGATGGTTTTTGAAGTCCCACAAAGGTAAAAGAAGTGAAACAGCTCCAGGATATAGTTTCTGACATCATTCATTACTCGAGGAAATGAAGAGAGGTTTGCAAGTAAGGAAATTACTAATTAAGTTATTAATTTAGTCAATTTTGGGTGTACTTTGGGAATTAATTAATTAATTAATATATAATTATGATTAATTAATAGATAATTAGATTAGAATAGATGTGATGGGAAAAAAGCAAGTTTCTGTTGTTTTTTTGCTGTATGTCAACACAGTGGATTTTTAATCAAATAATAAGTATACAATTAGACTGCAATTGTTCAGCTTTAATTGAAGGGGTTTATAAAAGTTGTGAATTAACTTGAAAGTCGTTTAATTTAATCTATTTAATTTATTTATTTAGGACAGTGCATGTTAATGAACATAAATGTAAATTTGTAGTGAATAACTACCTGAAGTCTAGAACCCGTGGACATCAACAAATTCTGTCTTCTCCCTTGAGATGATTTGCCTTCAGGTTTGTCTTCAGTAACTGAATAGATGCTCTGTACTAACCCAAACGTTACAACAATTCTGTCACTAGTTAGCTAACATAAACTAATTTAAATCTATTAGCCGCAACAACCAACCAACCCACCCAGTGGCATAATGTTTTATACAGGCATAAGAAGGCGCTACACATGCTCCAAATCTTAAACTTTAACCACTTAAGCACTTCTTAAATCCACTGTCACGACAGTGTTAAAACTATTTCAGTTTTTGAGAGCAGCGCTCCACTATGGAAATCAGCCTTTACATGTCTAGTGTTTCATGTCCTCTTTAACATTAGAAAAAGAAGTTCAACCATACGTATCTTTTTCTGCATGATAAAGAAATGCTGCTGAAGTAAATGAACTCCATCAGCATGACTCTTTGGAGTTAAATTGTAAGAAATAAATGTATAAAATTACAGAAGAAAGATTTTGTTAAATCACAGAAAATGTCCATTTTTTTTAAAATTATGGATTCATTAAAAAAACACACGCATTTCGGTAGAATTTAGGGGAAAAAATGAACTTTTCTGTCATTTCCTTTATTATCTATTACAAAATTACTTTAATGTAATATGAGGAAGTTGGAATAAGCCATGAGGAAGTTTTTTTATGAATATCCAAAGCTGTAATAGATATTGCATATACATAAATATAGCTAGAAGTCCAAAATTAATGCCTTCCCTCACATTTTCCAAAGTTATCCAGTGGGCTAGATCGGAGCCTTTGCTGGGCCGATTCTGGCCCCAGGAACTTATGTTTGACACCCCTGGTATAGCCTGACCTTTACTGTCTTTTTAAAAAATGTACATTCATTTAATTTAATTTTTATTTATTTATTTTTTTAGCAGCAAGGTGCTGATGATCAGATGCACCTGATTCACCTCATTAGCATTAGTGTGAGCACTTCTATAAAAGTATTGGCTTGGCTGACGCATTCAAGTGTTGATGCAATGCCATTAAGGACATCAGGCATTAGACTTCAGCAATGATGTGAAAGGAGCAGTTGTTGCTATTCATCAGAGAATGATTATAAAGTAATCTGGGACCAATTTGAAGTTCATCATTCTACAGTGAGAAAGATTATGAAAAAAACGGCTCTAAAACAGTTGGCAGTATTCCCAAGAGTCAATTCACCCAAAGGTCAGAGAAACTGCAAGAATAAAAAGCGCGACATGTCAAACTCTACAGGCACAGTTAATGCATTAGATGTTAAAGCTCATGACAGTGCAATTAGAAAAAGAACAAATATATCTCAACCTTGAACTTTTTAAAGTATACTGTATGTTGGTGTAAAACCTCTATTTCCACTCATAATTGCAGAGCTTGAAAACAATGTGACTTCTTCTGACTCAGGACTGTTCTTCCTTTAGTTAGATGTTATGAATTTCTTTTTCTTAACCATGGAAATAATTCTCTCTTCATGCACTAGAGTTGTCCTCTGAGGTCTTTAAGGCCTTTTGGTGTTGCTCAGCTGGTCATTGCATTCATTCCTTTTAACAATGCACAACCTGTTGCTTTGGACACTCCTAAACCTTTTACTCTTTTCATTTTTTTCCCCAGTATAATGATGGCCTGTGTCATCGTCCTTCACACTGAGATTTCTTAGGGTATCACATTTAAAATTACAATGAAAAACTATAAAATACAAATTTAACACTTGGAATCAACAGATATTATGTCTGCTTCATTTTTTAAAAATAACACCCTGTCAATAAATTGTCCAGTTAATTCTGAGAAAATGGGTGACTGTGTAGAAAAATTGCTGCAATTTTTTCCAGCAAATTATGAACCTCATTCTGCGCATGAACTTCCTGTTGTAATCCATTCATTAGGAGAAGCATCTGAAGTCCCAGCAAATGTTTAATAGCTAAAATGTAAACAGAAATACTGTTATTTACTCCATGACAAAATAATTTCGGTGTTTCTCATGAGAAATAAGATTCAAATCTGAAGCAGCTTCTTGATAAAACATTTATATTCATTTAAAATAAGGTAGGAACAATTTGAGTGGACAAAACAGATACTTTACAGTTTGTCATATGTTTCAAGCCACAGTAAGAACGCACGTCACATATATGAGAGTAGATTCTTTTAAAGTTTTACACACAGCAGCTGACAAAGAGTACAACCCAGTCTTTAGCAGAGAGATCATGAAGATCATCATGCTTTGCTCAAAATCAGTAATATCTCAGCTTCTTGATAGAGCAAATTTCAGCACCTGATAAAGTAGAGCAAGATAGTTCCTGAAAAGTGTCTGAGACTGATAGAGAATGAAATAGGTTTCTAGCTGAACCCACACGGGGAAGGAAAAGAGTCCAGACTGACATAGAAACTGAAGCCGGATTATTACTTCCCTATAAAGATTTTAGAGTTGCGCAATTGTTGACAGACACTGTGGGAAATGTGGACTGGATGTTATCCAATAAAAACAGGAAGCGAGGAGAGAAGAACACGAAGGAAACAGTTTCTGTTGGCACAGTTAGGAACAACAAAGGAAAAAAATTGGTGTGAAACAACAACATTCCAGTTGGATAGTATAAAACTTTACATTGGAACACAGAGTTTCAGTGATAAAGCTTTTATGAACGCCTCTGCAGTTTTGCAATGACTTAATTTGCAGCTTTTTTGTTGATTGTCTCATTTGCACAAAAGAAAAAAAACGAGACATAACACATCTATGAAATATTCATGTATCTCTTCTACAGTGAAAATAAAGATCATTCTTGATTCATGTGTTATATATACATTATTCGACATCTCACTTCTGTTTCATTCAGATGCAAGCACATTTAAAGTAGCCAAAGTCACAGAAATTGGCAGTCCCCGTCTCTCGTATAGCTTATATATATATATATGATCATATAATCTTCATACATTTGGCAGTGTAGGCTGACTGCTACATACAGATGTGCATGAAACTTATCGTCTAACGCTACAGGAAAGTACAAGATTCAGCTGCACCCTGCTAACCCCACCAACCCCAAACATCAAACATTGTTCTTCTGCTCCGTAAGACATCTACCGATTTCCCTGCTCAGCTCAGTCGTACTCCTTGTTCTAAAATCACGCTGACTAATTAGATTGAAGTGGAACAATCACATGCTGCAACCCACTGACAGCTACTGCAAGTGTGTCACAAGAAATACAGCTGTGACCAAAGCCCAGCGAGGAAAACACTGCACTCATTATCTGCCTCCTCTTTGGCTCCTTTAGCATGTTTAAATCAAGGGAAAAACTTGAGCACTTTATATTTTTTGATTATAATTAATATAACACAAGTTGTCTGGAGAGAAGAAAGGCTCTCATGGTTTTAATTCAGTGTTTCCGACTGTTGTGCTGCTTCCTTTGGAGAAAACGTACATGCCAAAAAACGACAAATTCCCCCCGAAATAATGAAAGACAGTGATCCTGATGGAAGAACACATAATTCTGAGTCTCCTGTGGCTGTAATAAAAAGTACACTAAACATGGTGTGCAACAGATAATTAAGAGCACACTCACAAGAACAAAACAAAAGAATCAGGGGGATTCTTGCTTGGAAAAACTGATAGATTCGACCTCAAACAGAGAACAGAAGAAGGGCTAATAAACAGCCTGCCACTGAGCAATCTTTAGAATAAGCTACCCTTTGATACCTTGTGTGATTTGTTGACATTGCTTCTTCCTTTCATTTTAGACGTGGCAATTTCTAGTCATGGATCGCATGCAAAAGAGGCAGGTCACATGCTTGCCGCAGCTGCTCGTCTGTCTGGAGAGCAGGCACGACAGGCGAAAAATAGCTGATAAGGCGACTCTCCGGCGATTGGAACAAGCTGTGGCGCTTTGGCTGCAAACTAGAGATCATGCCAGTGTTCTGATCCTTGTTGAAGATTGATTGGTTTGCTGATTGATTTGAGCTTAAGGCCTTTCAACAAAACTGGTAGTTGTTGGTCTTCATCAGAGGCTGCTCCTCTTCTTGGTGGTCACAAGACTGGTCACAGGGGCCGTCGAAGCACTCGTCACACCCTTCACCCTCCGTGACCTGCTGCTGCACATTCTGGTATGTTAACTGCGGAAGAGGTATCATCCAGATGGTGAGAGTTATACAAAACATGATTACAGAGTTTATATTTTAGACTGACATAAATAGTGGCATTGTGAGTATCTTCAGTTGGAAGAACACCCAAACAGACATTATCGCAAAGAATCTAAATCATGTAATTGGTCTGACAGCAAAGCTAAATTTGCTGTCTCTTAAGGAGCATCAAATTAAAAGAAACAGGGTTTCCCGAGGACATCTTGGCCGGAGCACCACATGTTTTTCTCCCTGGGTGCTTTTGAAGAAGACACATCAGGACCACACTGCACATGCAGACTAACTCACCTGTTCCTGCTCAGGTTGGTCCCCAAGTAGCCTTTGTATCATGTGACAGATTTTGCTGAAGGTGGGACGCTCTGTCGGCTCCAGATGCCAGCACATCTTCATGATACCGTAGCTGAAATAAAAAAGAGTTTTTTCAGAGAAACAATTCATGGTGTACATTAAAGGGGTTTCACACTCTTATTTTTCACTCCTCAGACTGAGCGGCGTAAAGCTGAGGAACTAGATAAAGCTGAGTTAGATGAATAAGGAGAAGCTTATGGAGGTGTTGACGCAGTTTTAAAAAAGACAGACTTGTTTATAAGGACCCCTGCCCCTCCAGTTCCATTTAGTTGCCATGAAATAGCAGTTACATGGCTCTCTAGCTTCGAGATCATGTGGCTAACAGGCAGAACTGAGGCCTGACTCACAGCAGAACAAGAAATGATTTGGCCCTGACTCAGATTCAGTCTATTTCCACAGCACATTTATTCCTGGCTAGTGTGACATGCCATGGCAAATCAGCACACACAGATGTTAGGGCTGTATTGCAAAAAAAAAAAATCTTTGTTTTTAATTTTGATGGCTTGCAAAGTTTGGAGTTTGAACTTATTTAGTTTTAGGTTCGAGGTCGAGAGAGAACCCAAAAGCAAATTAAATTCATGAATAATGGAAGTACTTTATGAGGTTATCTCATCTGTCAGTTATTTCAGATGTCAGATAGCCCGCAAGACTGCAGGAGGAAAAAAAAGGACCTTTGTTCATTCATAAAGACCATTTAGAAAGCAGACTGTTTGAACTTTGGGAGGCTAGCGCCTAATTGCGATCAGCTACATTAATAAGTCTGTCATCTTAAATTAACTTGTTACTAGTTAAGTCACCACATGTTATCAGCTGATCTCACTGGTTAGTAAGCATAACCATAGTATTACTCCTACGATTGCTTAACTACGTGCCACCATCTGATACGAAGGCCTTTAATTGGATGATTTGCCATTGTATCAGTCGTAAAAAATCTGCTGATAGTCACTTGATACGCCCGTAAAACTCAACTGATAATCAGGTGATGGTTAGCAAGATAAGAGCCTCGGATAGACAAAGTAAAGTGTTTGAGAAAAAGGGGGAAGGAGTGACTCATCCCTGAATGAGCCATGCTGCTGAAGTGTCAAACTTACATTTCAGGTGGAGCAAAGTCTGGTTGGGACATCTGGTAGCCACGCTTCACCATCTTGTAGAACCTAGTGTCCACAGCCATGCTGGGGTAGGGGCTTTTGCCTAGTAGTGAATAACATGATGCGATTTTCAGCACCAACCCATGAAACAAATGCAAGTAAGCACAGAAGACATGTTTACGCATTCTTACCTAAAGAGAAGATTTCCCACAAGAGGATGCCATAGGACCAGACGTCACTCTGGACGGTGTACACGCAGTCAAAGATGCTCTCGGGAGCCATCCACTTCACTGGCAGACGTGCCTTCGCACAAAACAACACACAAACAAATTAAATGATTTGCAATGGATACCATGTAAGCAATATTTAGCTCTTATCAGATAAAACGCTTACATTGCCCTTCACCACATAGTTGGAGTCATTCATGATGTCCCGTGCCAGACCGAAGTCACAGATCTTTGCCTCTCTGCGACTGGTCAGGAGCACATTCCTCGCAGCCACATCTCTGTGAATACACTGCACACACACATTTCACACAGTTTGTCTCTGCTTGTAGAGCTTTGCCCAGTGAAAGACAATAAGATCAGTGGAAGGCTTAATTTAGCACGAAAGATCTCCACCAAGAAATGTACAACGTCGAACTATGACTAAATATGTAATGGGAAATACCCCTCATGAGCCCAGAGGGGTGGTTTAACACACAGGGACGCTGTGTAAAAACAAATAGAAGCTGAAAGCAATGTTTTTGTAAGATATTAAGACCCCATATTTATTTGAAAATACCAAAAATAAAAGAGAAGATTTTAAAACTGAAACAAATATATGATTTTGATGCCAGCTTTAAAAAAACATGGAAGCGGAACTGGTCACAGCGGGTTGTCTCACCTTTTGCCACACTCTGTGTTGGCCCATAAAAGATTTCAAATGTCTGCTTTGTCATTTTTTTTTTTTTTATCAGATAATGCCCAATATTCATAATTCTTGCTATGGAGCCACACTCCAGCAAAACATGCATAATGTGGGTTTGCATTTCTTATGTGCATTTTAAAGCACCCAGTGTTCCCATAAAGATTTTTTAAATTAGCCTAACCACAGTTCCTCTTTCACGTCTATTTTTATTGCAGTGCCACTCATGGATTAAAAATCAACCATTGCTCCTTGTGTGATTTTTATAATGACATTATGTATCTTAGATAATCTACTATCTACATCATTTGCAATATTAAACAGGGAAACATTATCGTAAACTGTTTGCCCAGGGTCACGCTCTCCACATTGTTACTTCTAAAAGTCTAAGTCTTTCCTGGCTTCTTAATGAAATCATGTTACACCTGCGGTCAGTTAACCTCACACCCATCCTGCTTTCCAGTGCATGATTTTTTTTTGTCTCTGGTATGAAATTGAAATCATTAAGTAATTTGTCATATAAAAAAACAAAGTTTCAGCATTCATGTGTTGTACTATTTCAAATTAAATGTGGGGCTGTAACAATTTGTAAATCACATTCTGTTCTTATTCACAAATCAGAGAGAGAAGAAATTTCTAATTTGTTAATGGAGTGTTAAACTCACATTTTTGCTGGCCAAAAAGTCGAGGCCCTGAGCGACTTGGAAGGAAAATCTGAGCAGGTCATCAATATCCAGCGGCCAGTCACCACTCTCCTCACAGACAGGGTCTAGAAAAGAATCAGATAGGAATAAAATCCTGCGGTCAGCATACTGATCTGATCATTCTCTACAATTTAAACCTCAGGCTGATGACGAGCTTACCTTCAGATGATTCCACAGTTGGCAACTCTGCTAAGCGGCTGGGTCTCATCTCCAAGTAGGTGCTGGAGGTTTCACTGGAGATCCCGCTGTCGCTGTTAAAAGTAAACAGAGATATCAGCGCTTGGATACATTCCACATGTCCTCTTTCATTAAGCGTGTTTGCTGACGTACCTTCGAATGAACTGCTTCTGATTGCAGATGTTCTTGTAGTCGGTAGAATTTTCCATGATGTCGGGAATATTCATGACAAAGTTCACAAACGTCTCTGCCTTCTGGCGAAGGAAGTTCAGCAGGTCGCCGAGGCAGCAGTACTCAGTGATCACAAGCACTGGACCTGATGAGGAAACCCGCTATGTTATGACCGTTGAAATGAGCTTGCATGCTTAGTTAGACAGGATTTTCCATGATGTGGATGACTTTTAATTTTAACATAAGTTTTTGCAGTGTTTTCATTTCATCTGCGTTCTCTGACCTCCGTAGGTGCAGGCTCCAAGTAGGTTGACGATGTTCTGGTGGTGACCCAGGTGACTCAGGATCTTCAGTTCAGACATTAGAGCCTCCCTCTCATCTGAATGGGCACTGGCTGCAGAAACAGTTTTTTTTCAGAGGTCTAAATATAATGTATTTTACACAGAGTCAGTCTGACTTGCTCATGTGGACAATAACCTCTCAGTTAGGTCCTATTTTCCATGAAAGATCTGTCACGCTCAACTCAAAAAAACCTCACAGTGTAACAGTGGATCCAAACCTTTTAACATTTTCACAGCTACACGCATCACATTGTCTTCCTTTCCCAGTCCATAAGCCGTGGCCTCAACAACTTTTCCGAATGCGCCTGCACCCAGGATCTTCCCTGTTTGTAGAGAAAATACACAAAGGAGCATTTTGACTTCAACCTAGTCTGCAGTTCACAATCAAATATTCAATTATTATTATTTTGATTTAATATAATGAGAATTTAGTCAATTTGATGAACAAGTTGCACACCTAGTTTGAGCTTGTCTCTAGGGAACTCCCACTTTTCATTGTAGGGCAGCTGCGTGGGGTCAATGAAGGTGTAATTGTTCCCATCTCTCGCCTCAATGATCTTCCAGCGGATCTCATACCTCGGTTTCTGAAAAATAAAGTCAGTAAAGAATGGGTGTCATATTTGGATGTTGGAGATGCTTCTTACAGTTTATTTTGCGATGTTACATTTTAAGAATTGACTCAACTTACCTGCTTGTATTTGTAAAACAGGAAAATGAGGAGAACAAGAAGGATGGTCAAAATTGCTGCCGCTCCAATCAGAAGGGAAGTAAAGGGCCAGTCTGTTCATAGAGAGAGATTTCTATGTGAGTAACCTCATTAAGAGTGGCTGTGTGACACACAAGCTGATGTCCTTAAACAGAATTTATCGAGCACTTGCATATTTATTGAGGATAATTAATAACCATGTTCAGAAAAGAAGAGAAACAACATTTTTCTTCTCTTTCCTTGAAAGAAACATTAGATTAGATCTGAACCACATCCAGTAATGGTACTCTAGAGAAATGAGAAATATAGAGAGCAGCCTTAAAATGGACATATGATCGAGTGCTCACCGTTAACGTTCATGGCAAGAGTGTCACTGCTGACGCCAGCGAGGTTGAAGGCCACACACTCAACCGTCATCCTCCTGTTGGAAAACGCCACAGTGAGGACGCTCTCCACTTCCACAGCCCCGTACTCCTCCCTCTGGACCTCCACTGTAGGAGCTTGGAGAGGGATTGCCATCTGCAGTCCGCTATTGTTTTCATTGCACCTGCACAGATAGAGAAAGGCAATAAACTGACAGAAACATCAGCGCTTAACCTTATCTCAGAGAGAAATCACTAAAATCACTACAGTTTGCGTTCATTCACAGGTCAGAGACTGGGTGAGGTCTTTTCTGCATAGTTATACTTACGTGGGTCGGATTCCAAAACACTGATACCAGATGATTCTGGGAGGCGGATAGCCATGCGAAGTGCAAGTGAGTGTGGTTACATTTTCCCATTTCACGACAGCAATTGGTCTCTCTGCCAGTGGGAAGAAATGAGGGGGGAAAACAATAATTACTGAACAGTGAAGGATCGAGATATATGACCAGTTGACAAAGAAAAAATTAAACAATGTTAGTTTGTGTTTCTGTCACTTACGATACATCTGGACTTGAAATGTGATGGATGCATTGGCCATTTCACTCTGAGCATAAAAGGTGTACTGGCCCTGCTCCTGTATGTTCATTCTCTTCAGCTGCAGAATAGCATGGTATCTAAAACAAAAATAAATGGTGAAAAAGAGGAATATCTACAGAACCAGAAGTGACTAACTTGGTGGCTTGAATTCAGACAGCTCCTATGCATCATTGGTGAAATAAAAAGAGAACAGTACTCTTCCCTCTTTGAGTTTCATGACCTGAGGAAATATAATGACCTGGTCAGATTTACGCAGAATGCAAGGACAGCAAATCTCAAATTTAGTAAAACTTCCTCTTCCTGTAGTACACTTGATTTTTGCACTTTTCTAACTGTACTGCTGAGATACCAGAATGATGAGTAGGGGGATTGTACGTTTCTTTCCCATGAAGCTATTTTAGTTCACCTGTTGTTGTATCGGATGAGCTTGTGCTCCTGTGTGGCTGTGTTGGGAGATATCGGCGTGTCCCATCTGTGCTTTGTGATGTGGGGGTATGCTTCGATGAGCACGCTGAGCTCCAGATCGTCTCCCTCGTTCACCTCCACTGAGAGGCCCTCGTGGGCCAGCTTAGGCGACAGCTGGGGTGATAGTCTGATGTAAGGCTTGTCTGCTCAAACAATGAAGAGACAAACTTTTTAGTTTATTGAAATCATTAAACAGTTTATAAAGTGAATACTTTAGACTCTTCTTTATAAATTCCAAGAGGTTTTAGCTGTTGGGTGTTTTTTTGTGGCTCACCCACAACCAGCAGGTACGTGGTCGAAGTGTTCACCCCTGCTTCGTTAGAACCAATGCAGGAGATGTTTCCTGTGTCGGCCAGGTCCACAGCAGCGATAGTCAGTGTGCTCTCTATGTCCAGGCGATTTTCGCCATTGGAGCGAACTATCTCAGCAATTTTTGGGACCTGAAGACAAATACAAAAAGATGTTTAAAGAAGAAAAAGAAGAAGTAAAAATTTTGATTAGTAACACTGTGAAACTTGAAAATATCTTGTACTGACTGATTTGGTTGTGTATTTCCAGGTGACGTTGTAGTAGAAGTTGGGATTGTGTGTTGTGCATGGGATCTTGAGTTTTTCCCCAACTATGCGCACATATTCCTCTGTCTCCAAGAAGACGTATGGAGGGAAACGGAGCTCTAGAACAAGAGAAAAATCACACCCAAATGTCAAAATAGACACAAATGGTAATGGGCGGATTCTTATATTTGTGTTTTCTACTCTACTTGAGCACTCAAAGCATGTTTTATAACATACCTCATTCACCCAAGTCTCTATTTCTACACCTAAGTGCTTTCTATTTAATATTCATAATCCAATAAACGCATCAGAGAGCAACTTGGGTTGAACATCTTGCCCTTAGGCATGCAGACCAGAGACAGAAGCAGCCAGTGACTGAACCACCTGCTCTATCTCCTGAGTTACAGCCACCCCAGACAAGTTTCAGTTTACTGGACTTTGAAAAAGCTTTAGTAAATTATTTTTCTCACTCTGAATGACATTGATGGAAAAGGCCTTAGAGGTCTTCTCCACTCCGTTGACCCTGGCCGTGCAGATGTAGTCAGCATTAAAGCTGGGGTGAAGGCTGTGGATGAGAATGCCGCGGTGTCTGAAGATGGTAAAGTTCATTCCTGGTGGCACAGAAGTGCCATTGTTCATGCGCAGGCTTATGTCTGTAGCTTCTGGGTCGGTCAGTAGGCAAGGCAGCAGGTAGCTCTCACCCTCCTTCACTACCACCTGCAGGGATGTGCTGCTAGTCCAGAAAACATGACTTGGATCTGGAAGAAGGATTTTCAAACAATTAACGAATGCGAAATTTAGCCTGAACACTAATAAACATCCAGCTAAGCACAAACTTCAGGAAGCTGAAAGCGGAACAACAGAAGCTCACCTTTTACATACACATACACTGAGGAGTCACGATGTGACCCATTGGTGTAATAACACTTGTACGTTCCAGTGAATTCTGCGGTGGGACGGTCAACTTTAAAAGTACGGACAGTCCCATTGCCCTTGGATATGTAGCGTCTGTGTTTGGGTAGTCTGGTTTGCCAGATTACAGGCGCTTCACCCTCACACCTCAGATCCAGAGGGCTTCCAGCTCTGACCACCACCTCAGCGCTCTTAACCACCTTGGAGTTTAACTTGATCACTGGACGCCTCCACTCAGCTGAAAATAAGAAACGGCACAAATTAGAGTGACATAGAAAAATAGGGTAGAACGATTTAATGAACTGAATTTGTTCCTGATGGTCTCTGAGGGTTTTTATTTATTTTATTTTTTTTATTGTGTTGCATATTATTTTTGTTCTCGCCATTTCATCATCTCATCTGCTCTGTGATTCAAAATTATTTTAAGAGTATGAATCAGGAAACAGATTGAAGACTCTTGGCTCCATCTATACTTGATACTTCTGCTTTTTGCATTGTTGTTATATCTCAACAGTGGGGGTATAAAAACTGTTACTATGGGAAACCTCAAATATTACTGCTGTAATTTTTGCTTAGACCCTTTGTCCTTGACACCAAAAATAAAACTAGGGACACATTTAAGAATTTTAAACACATGAGGACGGAGAAATATTTATCAGCCGTTTCTGAGGAAGGGATTTCTTGTAATGGGCCAAACCCTGAGGGGTTAATAAAACATATTTTTGCAACAAAGAACACTGATTTCTTTGACTGTTATGGTGAGAATCTCGACGTTTTTAAAAAGCTGGATAGTGCATTACGTCAAATTACCGACACTGGAGAAGCTGAGACGTCTTTCCAGTTAGCGGTCATAGAATTTTCCATTTGGCCTTTCTTACAGTGCGTGTTGAATCTTGAAGCAGAACTGAGATTCCACGTTCAGCATTTTGCATTGGCCACATAGCACAATGTACGACACTGAAAATTAAATGTTGTGTCAAGCCAGCATTTTATTTCTGATGTCCTGCTCAGCAGTGTAAACAGCTACCTTTGCCCCAAAGTCCTTCAGCTGTTTAAAAGAGCTTTTCGTGCAACCTCAATATGACCCAATATAAACGTCATACAATAATCAACCAGAAAGCAAAGCTAATTCATTCAGACCTAACTCAGCGAAACAACAGATGCTTTTATCTATTAAAATGCAAATACATAAAATTGCAATTGGATGGCTGTTGGGTGATACTCGTATTTGTCATGTTAAATATTATCACAAGAAAAACCCTGAACCCCCAAAACTGAAGACAAATAACAGCTGAGAAGGCTGCCAGCTCTTCTCTGCTGTGAGTACAAGTGCATCACTCCAAATATGATGAGTACGTTGTTGACATTTTTACATCTCACATTTAAAAACATAAACAAATGAATGCTATTTTCTGTAATCGCATTTAATTTGATTTCACTAACTTAATCTTTTAGTGTTACACAAACTTTACTCACACAGTACTTTTCATTCCTCAAGTCTATCAGGGAATGTGACAGTTACGTGCTTTACCCAGTCATCTTTCACGTCTAATGTTTGATTAAAAATTGTGGATTTAAGTCTACAATAGCTTTCAAAAACAAGACAAAACAGAAAGGAAAACATGTGATATAAGGGGGGCAAAATCACAGCAATTGTAATTGTTGCTTGTCAGAGCTTACCTGAAGCAGCAGAGGCCACAAGCCACAGCATAAGGTAGGACAGCATCCTTGATCAACTCAGACCTGCAGTTTAAACATTGTTACTTATGAGTGCAGGAAGAAAAAATCGGATTTGTAGTGATGGGTGCGAGTTTAAAAACAAAAAAACCCAAAGAAACAACTGTTGCTATCACTGAATTTCATCTTTTACTTCTTTCTGAATGATCAGGAAAAACACTGGACAAACTGTTTCCATTATTATTACCAGTGTAATAAAACCAGAACTGAAATATTAAAACTTGAGATCATAAAAACAATTAAAGAATGACATACCCTGAGAAAGAATTTCATTTGTGAATGTATTAAAAGTAAAGAGTCACTCTAACTTGAAACACAGCAGAATTATAAATTATAGAAGAATCCCATATTTTTTTCCAGTGTATTCACCTGCAGATGTCTTCAGCTTGGGTCTAATAACTTCCCTGAGTTAGAAGTTTCCAGCACCCAGAGCTGACACAGCTGAGTTCCTCGTTCCCTTTCTGTGCGTCTCCGCGCTCCTTCTTCTTTCTTGTTTACAGGCTTTTTGCCACAGAAGTCACACAGCAAACAGAAAGTCGTCTGGAGAGCAAGTGGTAGAGGGGTGGAGGAACAATGTGTGTGTGTGTGTGTGAGAGAGAGGCGATGTGTGGGGGTTGGGGGGGCAGTCAGCATATCACGCTCAACAAATTAATGAGGCAGTGTCAATTGGCCTCAGAAAGGCACAATAATATCGAAACATCCGCAGAGGTGAGACCAATCATCTTCATCCCGGCTGAACTTTGGACATGCGTGAGGAACGGAGGCTTAGAAATTCAGCTCGGTAATAAACTGTGAGAATGGACAGTGAGAAAATTAAATCACAGAAAGATTACAGAAAGTTTTCCTTTTTTGTGTGTGCTTGAGTTGCATAAACAGCAGTAACGACAGTGAGAGACACCAAAGAAAACACCGGTTATTCAAGGAATACTACGATAATACACTTTATTGTCACATTTACAACATAGAAAATGACACATATAAAAAATACATTTGTAAACGTTAAGAAGAGCTTTGGTACCATAGCTTGTGATAACAGTGATCTTGTGCATTTTACATAGAGTAAGAAAGGCTACAGGAAATACAGACGTGTTCTTCCTTTAAGTGGTGAATTACGTTGAAACACAGTCAGTGTTATCCAAAGCAACAGAAGACTACAGGTATTTTTTTAGATTTTTTCATGTGTACATACTGTATGGCTATCTATTTTTTGAGCAGCAGCCCTTCATATGCAAGCAACAACAGCCCACGACAACAATCAGTCTATACAAAGGCACTCATCTGTGCCATCTTGTGCTAAGGCAGTGATATGCTGTATTTATTGTTTTCACTTGAGAGTCACAGAAACTGCATATCATAATCACTCTAACATTAGATCCCCAGTTGCTGCAATGTAACTTTCACATAATTGAAATGGTTTTTTTGTTATGAATATCCACATTTTCTACATAAAGTGCAAATCTGGCACAGAACTACGAGTTAAGCATACAGAACAAAAAAAACTCCCAAAAGTTTTCATACACATACAAGATAATATTCAAAATACACAAATAAAAACACTGACGCTGTGGCATATAAAACTAAAAAATAAAGTATATCTCACATTAAAACAGTGCATGTGGAACCTGTTTGTATTTACTACGATTAGTTCTCTTGACTGTACCCAAGGTAAGGAAAAAGAAGGAAGGTAAAGGTTTCATTTAAATATCACCATTTCATATCTGATCATGCTTTAGGACAAAATGTTCTGTAACCTGTCAGTTAAAGACAAATTAACTTCTTTTCAGGTTCTTGAGGATGTTTAACCTCTTACCTGAAAAGCCTCTTTAGCTCTAAAAAACTGATGTGGACTAGCAGGTCTTTAACCTTTAGTTTGGTTGTCACCTGTTGGTGGTCCTCATCATGTGAGTCATTAGGGACACATGGGTGAAACTCACACTTTGACCCATGGCTTGGGTCTGGTGATCCTAAGAACTCACGTGATAACAGAGTGGGTGAGCAACTCTTACGACTACCTCTAAGGAACCTTTCAGACAGAGGTGAAATGTCTTCAGAAACCTAAATCGAAGTCTAGTTGCCTTTAATCAGCCAATTAAGCCTGTTGTGACGTGGATGAAATCTACACAGAAAAATGGATTTGAGGTTTTCTCACAATGTTGTGTCAATGATTTCGTACTTTTTAAAAAAAGGAAATGCAGCCTACTTGTGAACAGTGAATATGGGGAACAGTTGTTGATTAGTTATCTAAAAGATAAAGCACTTATTTATTAAGGCCTCATAAACCTCACTACACCTTGTAAACTAAGTGTAAATTGTGAGGAGGGTACCGCATTAATTTGTGGCAAGTTTCCTAATACAATCGATTGACAGAAGATAATTTTGTAGTTAACTGCTTGTAGTTAAAAAAAAGAAGAAACTTTCTGTGTGCCTAGTGAAAATACAGAGATTTCCATCTCAGTCTCTACTTTGCTACATTTTAGTTTATTCACGTTCCTTTTCAGCCCCAGAAAGGAAATCTGTTTCCTCGGGGCTCCTACATCTGGCTACAGGAAGCTGTCTTCTACCTCGGGTGTCCCGGAGGAGCCCAACAGAGCGTCTCTCTCGCTGGTCTCTTCCAGCCGGTCCTCCTCTGGAAGGGTGTCAGCAGTGTCCTGAGACATGGAGTCGGTCTCCGCCCCCAGACCCACAGAGCTGAAGGAGAAAAAAATCATTCACAAGTTCACAGAGTGCATTTAATCACAAAGTCATACACAGACAGGTCTTTTTGAGGTGTTGTTGTAGATGAAGTATTTCAACCATAGTCACAAGATTGTAGGGGAACATGAACTTGTTCATAAAAAGGCTCATAAAAACCACCAAAACATATATTGGTTATATAAAAGCCCAAGATGCTAGCTGTTTTATTATATCCTTATATATTATTTTCATATGCCAGCTAATTAGTGGATGTTTATTTGGTTTTTATTATAAAATACAATAAAAAAAAAATCAGTGATCTGTGTCAGTGATCTTGGACAAAGCAAATGGTTACAAGGTAAGACTTCCAAGCCAAATATAAAACAAAAAGATTTCCATCACTGGGTTGGATGACTCCCAAGCTGGAAAAAAACAACTCTATGTTCAAGTTAAATGTGACTAAAATTAAACTTTGGTGGTTCAAACATTCATTTTCTCATTAATGCTGAGTGAGTGTTTATCTATGCAGTAAAAACACTTCTCCATAATACAGCTATTGTTTCAGCTCAACATCTGGATGAGTGGGTGTTTGGATGAAAAAACTGCTTGTGTTAAGCAAAGACGAATTCATCTTTGTTTCAATCCCTGCTCTTGGCACACATGTGCGGCATCATTTCAGTGACTCTGTACCTTCCAGGACTTTCCGACGGCATGTCAGTGAAAGCGTCTTCTGGCTTGGGGTCCGGAATGGGAATGATGTACTCGTTGTATGACGGTATGACTTCCTGTGCCTCTTGTCTGAAGTCTTGTCTAGGCCTTGAGTTTTGGTTGTAGGCATCCAGTGGAGATTGGAGTGTGACAGGAGATGGGGTGCCAAATGCTGGGTTGGCGACTGGAAAGGGTGAGGTCAGCCGAGGTTTGGTGCGGGCGACTGCCGGGTGGTCACTCTTCATGAAGTTTTCATTGACTTGGTTGTATTTCTGTTGTCAGGAGAGAGAGTTTGATTACCTTAACAGCATGGGAGCAGTCTGATGAGCTTGTAAGAAGAATGATGATGAGCATTTTAGTGAAATTATTTATGTTTTTTATTGACTGTGACAAACCTAAACTCAGGAAGGGGTAATTTCTTCAACCTCTGATGATGATTTAATATGTTCAAAAGAGAGCTACATCAATAATCTCCAGCTCATTAGTTGCACTCCATATGACAGGAAGAGCTGTCATATGGAGTGCAACTACTGCGCTATGACGCTGCTGCTGTTGGCACCTTGCTTCACGCTTCGAGGTAGGTAGTGTGACATCAGTGACATTAGCTTATTGGAAAAATAAAAGTATGGAAAATGTCATTTATTTATTTATTATTACTTATTTATATATATAAAATATTACTAAATAAAACATTCAGTATTTCTATTCTGTTTTCTGTTTGTCAAAAATATCAAAATTGTTAAAAAGATTTTTAAATATTGTGATTTCATTTTGAGGCTATATTGCCAACACTTTCTGAAAACACTTGCAACATATGTAATATGTGTTACATATAAAATATGTATTGATGGTAAATGGCTGTAAAAGGTAGTACAAATATTTTTAAATCACTGTATTGGTGGGAGGTAATACAAATACTGAATAAAAGAAAGGGTTAGGGGGGTTAGTGTGAAACTGGCTTATTTTAAAGATTTTTTATTTTAAAATACAAAACAAGTGATTATTATTGCTAATGTCATAAGGTGACTGAAAAAGAGCTTAAAAAACACCAATTTCCATCTGAATTTGGTTGAAGCAGTAGCATAAAAATAGAACCATAAAACTGAAGTACAAATTTAAGGTTAAAGTGCAATTACTGTAAAATTGCACCGATGTAAAGTACTTGAATGCTTGCCAATATCTCAACCAGCTACTAGGAAGTGTTATTATGTACCTTTTTATAGCTGTCTGTCAGCATATTCCCCACGCTGTGGACCAGAAATGAGAACTCGGGCCTTTTCTCAAACTTTTCATCCCAGCATTTCTTCATAATCTCATAACTGCAACATGAGCAACATGAAATAAGAAAATAAGTGTGTTTCTTTTCAAGAGTTGTTGAAAAGGCAAGAAAATGCCAAGGTGACAGTGAGACTCACACTTCATCGGAGGCATGGGTGGGTTTGGCCATTCGGTAGCCTCCCTTCAAAGCACTGTAGAATAATTCATTCATGGGCAAATCAGGGTAGGGGGTCCCTCCTGCAGAGAGCATTTGAGATAATTCAAAAGCTAACTTAGAAATCAGAAGCAAAGGCTAGGAATCTAATTAAGTTCTGTATCTAACATAACGCAACCTTGCACACAGAATTACATTGTTTCAGCCTATGAGACAGTGAGACATTGAGTGAATTTAATGTGTTTTCTGAGAAGCAGAACACTGACTTATTATTTCAACTTCATTAAAGTAAAGTATTTATGCTGACCCAGATCTGCGAGAAAAATTGATCCATAAAGTCCAGTTAATTTCACATTTAGACAAGGAAATACAGAGAATTTCGTAAGTGTCTCGCTTACAAAAGTGGATTGTGAGTGTGTTTTCATCATTCTTGCTCACAAGTGCATATCCTAAAAACTGTCTACTTTGTTTTCATGGTACTTTCAAAAAATTGGTGAAAGGATGCTTAAAAACAAACAACAAAAAACTCACAATACTCTGAGCAAGGAAATGCTGATTTCAAAGCTTGACTGTGCCTAATAGGAAGATTGACCTCATATGAATCTTCAAACAAACTGGTACGTTCTTGCAATCAGACATAGAACAGAAGATTGGCCATGGCCTTGTATACTCTCGTTTACTGTCACATGAAAATAGTATGTCTCTTTATTGGTTACACTTTAGGATAGAGAAGTGCGTAAAGAGTCCAGGAGAGTTTGTGTGACAAGCCACCAAAGACCAAGCAGGTTTAAATGTTCAGTACAAAGTGTCCTACATTACCACTTACAAATAAGGTGATTCTCTTGTACAATATGAATACAGCACTTCAGCAGTAGGACTAAAAGCTTTTTGTGTGTTGATGTGAGTGTGCTTGAACTGACCCAGTGTGAAAATCTCCCAAAGAAGAATGCCATATGACCACACATCGCTTAGGGTGGTATACAAATTATGGAAAATGCTTTCAGGTGCCATCCACTTCAAGGGAAGGAAAGTCTGAATGAAAGAAGAAACACATCTTATTAAAGAACCACTGTTCCTAACTTGAAACATGCAACAGTCAGCAGGGCTAAAAGAGTCCAGCTAGAATTTATTTGCTGCTATTAAATTTCTGTTATATGCGGATAAAAACGTCAAAACAGGTGAAAACTTGTCAGAACAGAATAGAGTAACTTTCCATAAGTTTTTCCATAAACCACATTTTTTTTTACACTTACGCTGCCTTTGGAGATGTAGTTGGAGTCATGCATGATGTCTCTGGCCAGGCCGAAGTCACAAATCTTCACCAGTTTGCCCTCACAGATCAGGACGTTCCTGGCAGCCAGGTCACGATGGACGCACTGCGGAGGATTGAAAACGAACATACCTGTTGTAACCATCACGAGGTTGCCACATAACCACAAATTCTTGTTTTTAAATATAGTTACAAATTTGGATGCTGATTAGCTAATCTTTATGTCTTCTAATTTGATTTAGTTCTCTTTTGACAGAGTCAGGCTACCTGTTTTCTCCTGTTTCTTTTCTCTTTTTAAAAAAAATCTTTACGCTAAACTAAGCTTCCAATTCTTCTCTACATAATTGGAAAATTAAGACTAATTTTCTAATTTCATATTTGTCTAGAAGGTTGAGTCACCAGCTAAACCGAGATGAGTATTTTGTAAAATATCATACGTTCTTAGAGGCGAGGAACTCCATCCCCTTTGCCACTTGGTAGCTGAATCCTAAAAGATCTTCGTAGGTGAGACTGGGAGAGTCGCTGATCACCAGGTCTAAACTGTTGCCTCCTGAACACGGTGAAAAGGTGAAAGGATCAACAGGAGAAAAAAAGGAAGGTGATGAACATAAATGTAGACATTGTCTTGTTGTGATGGGGGAACGCTGGCTGTCCTGTGACTGCCCAGCTAAAAAGAGATCAGGCTCTTTATATGCTGCCACATTTGTCTGTACATTATCTCCAGCATTTCATCAATTAAGAAAATAAGAATTCATTAGTCTATTATATGAAAAGCACTGTGCGTTTCAACCAGAAGTACAGCTTATACTGGCAGAGTTCATCATCCATCATGGTTAAAGTGATTTTAAAACAGTGGTAAACTGGCTCAAATCAAACCTTGTTCCTGGTAGAAGCCGTGTTGGTAGAGAGACTCGTACGGAGAAGGCTGGATATCTGCATATTTGATGGAATCTATCTGCTCTTGCATGGGAACGTAGACTGAGGGCTCATCTTTGCTCATGTCCATGTATCCTCCATCACTCTCACTTCCGAAAGACACATAGCTGGAGGGATGGAGATATATATATATATATATTTTTATTGTGTCTGAGAAAGTGCACTAAAGTGACCTTAAAGGCACATTTGTTTATTTATGCTCCATCATCTGAAACTTTACAAGAGAAAAATATCTATTAAACTATCCCCTTAGGAATCAATAAAGTATATTTACTTATCTATGAGTAGCTGTTTCAGAGTACATAAGAGGATATATTTTAATAAAAAGAACCTCCCACATTATACAAAAAGGCCCTTTGTGCAGCTCTGAAAGCACCAGTCTGCTTCTCTCACCCTTTCCTCTGGCTGAGAGGGGTGCTTCCTCTGGAGATGAGACAGCTGTAGTCCTGGTTTTTCTCAGCATAGTACTGCAGGAACGTGTGCTTGTTCCTGTGCAGGTAATCCACCAGGTCGCCATAGCGACAGTACTCAGTCACCAGGTACAGAGGGCCTGTGATCAGAGAACAAGAAGTAAAACAACAACTTCTTTATACTTTTTGATGTATGATGTATGCCTCATAACATCAACTATAACTTTCAAAAATATAGAGCTTTTATACAATACTATTTTCACTGTGTGGTTAACTCTATGCTTTGAGCATATTTAGCTGAGTGACTCTCTTTTCCTGCTTCTCTTTGCAAAAGCAGCTGTTCTAGTTGTAAAAAAAAACACTTGTAAGCTCTGATGTGTTACAGTTAATGCACTTGACTGTTTTCTTTCATTCAGCGTTCTTTAAAGAAATTCCACAGCTATTTAAAGTGCAAGACATGCCAACACTCATTAACTCATTATCCAAAGTGCAATGTAATGTGAATTATATAATCTAGAACAGGAGTTCTCACATCGTTACCCAAAAGGAGTGGGGAGGGAGTAGAATAACGGATACTTTTTTCAGTAGTGATATGAATATATTCACTATTAGATGTAGCAAAATTTTACATTTCCTAGGGTATTGTTCTGAGAACCCTCTTGCTATGAATGGTAGAGTCACAACCAATACTCAGAAACATTGCATGCCATTTTTGGGGTAAATCAAAGCACTGTTTTAAGAAATTAGACTTAAGGGTTTAGGAAGTCTGGTGAGGTAGTATAAAGAGCCATTTAGAAAGGTCCATTTAGAAAGCATGCTATGGTAAATGGGTTAAACATCAAATTTCTAACAAACAGTCTGGTTCAAAACCTTATTTTTACTTGCTTGACTAATTCTGTCCAGTTTATTATGCTTTCAGTTTCCAGTAGTTTTGTTTTTAGTCATGTGTAAGAAAGCCAAGAAAGCTTTTCTATTCCTTTGACCAGTGAAATAAACTTATTTCTGGGCAATGAAAAAGAAACTTCCAAAATGACAAACTGTATTTTTCTATATTTAAAAAATCCTTTTCTATTAGTCACATTTTCTTACTTAAAAGCAAATTTCCTTACTTGTAGCCTCTTGTACTGATTATTTTAATGTTAAATGTATTGTGACTTTAAAGTAAAAAAAAGAAAAAGGCCCAAACAAGCACAAAATACCACTGAACTTCCCACCACCTTTCTCTTAAATAAATCTTCACCACTACTATCCGGTACCCTTAGCATTAAACAAAGGAAAAACGAGCAGACAGACATGTGATCAAAGCAGTTTTCCACAGTTTGTCATTGTGATGCATGCTCACCATGTTTGGTACAAGCCCCTAGCAAGTTCACGATGTTGAGGTGAGGACCCAGGTGACTCATGATCTTTAACTCTGACATCAGGGCCTGAGTTTCGCTCCTTCTCGCTGTAGCTGGATGTCAGAAGAGCGAAAAAGAAGGGAAGAAGAAGATGGAAAGATTAGATGCACAAACCTAGGGTAGTTGGAAGTACATATGAGAACAAGAGAACTAAGAACCCTGAGAGCAGGACACACTGTGTCTTTGCCAAACTGCTCAATGACCTGTGAGCTACGACTTGAATCAGACTGGCAAGCAAACTAAAGCTCAGCGGGCTGCTGCTCTCTCTGAGCCCACAGGAATATGGCACTGGTGTCACAACATCTGACAGCTAAGCGGGGGTCCATATACTGTTCACACAAATTACGCACATGGCTTTCTGCTTTGTTTTTTAAATTGTAGGGCTTACATTTCAGCATTTTCACTGCCACCTTTGTGCTTGACTGCGAATCTGTGAGACCATATGCAGTTGCCTCGACCACCCTGCCAAACGCTCCTGATCCAAGAGTGCGACCTGAAACACAAAGAGGAGCTCAGAAGGACAGAGTCTGAATGGGGCCCACATTGGACCTGCAAGAGTAAGGGAGTACATTTTTAACTAAAATAATAGTGTCAGCAAATGTATGTTATTTTCTCAAGAAGGGAAGATTATTGCCAATAAATAGTATCATATGATGTTTTTTTCGATCTTGAGATGCGTCCTGTTTGTAGGGGAGCAGCTGACTACGAACAGCATGTCGTTAGACATGAGAGTTTAAAAGCTCTCTATGAATAGAGCTTTACGAATGAAGTGCCACTGGAGCTGATAAGAGAAGTTTAACAAGGTTTGTTTAGTATTCCAGCGTCGACTGTGCCCAGACAACACAAACCACCCACAGCACTACAGCTACCGAACAAAAACTCCAGTTTAAAATGTCTGTGGAAGCAAATACGTCTATTTAGACAAATGAAAAGTGGCAAGCTGAAAATTTAGCTGCAGCTAACCACAAATCCGTGTCCTCAGTTGACTAGGCTAATTTTAATGCCTAAGTTAATAAATATTTGTTCAAGCCTCTGTGTGTTGATCGGTTTAAAACTCTGTTTTTTGTGCCACATAATTTTTTAAATATTTTTTTAACCGCACATAATATTTTACCATTTATGGAAAACCTCTATTAAAAAAGTTTAATGTAGCGGGAGAAAATTACAAAGACATTTTCTGTTCCGTTTCTTTCTTTTTTCTTTTTTTTAAACTTTTTTTTTAAAGTTTTATTTAATTTAATTTGGTTTTGCCATTTAAATGTGTTATTATGATTCATATTTTATGCTGTTGTCGCCTTTGTTTTCAGCATTGTTCATCTTTGTTCATTAAGTTGGTTTTTCCTAATTTGCACTAACAGCAGCTGATTTAAGTTAAACTGCACACATGCAAGATATTAGGGTTTCCATCAGGACTAGTTTTTTAGCTGAGCTTAGCTCATCATCTCTCTTAAATGAGGACTCACCCAGCACTAGGTGGTCACGACGCATTTCCCAGGCCAGGTCATAGGGCAGGTGGATGGGATCCACGTAGATATACTCATGTCCATCCTGGCTGACAGATTCTATCACCTTCCATCTGATCTCATAGCGAGGTTTCTAAGAACAAAAAGTGTTGCTTTTGAAGAAAAGAAAAATGAAAAATGTAAACTAAAAAATGTTTGAGTTTCTCTTACCTTCCTCCAGATTGCAATGAGGATGATGAAAGACATGATAACAATGACCACTAAAGCTAAAACAGCAGCCAACACTGCCACCTGGGAGAAAAGGGCTGCAATAGGCAAGAGGACATAGAACATTAGACACAATATAAGTAACATGAATCTCCACATGCTGGAAATTAGTATAATAAAGCATAAATAAAGCTATGTTTTGTCTAAAACATACAATCTACTCAAATTTGCTTTGCGTCTCTATATACTTATCAGATTTTCCTATAGTGTTTGTGCAGTTTAAGCCAAATAGAATTTAATTTTTTCTTATTGATTTACCCGTTTTACAGTAAAGCGGTATAGTCTATATTTACATAATAAAAAAATTGGATAAACTTTAAGTATAATGTTCTATAATATCCTTTGATCTACTCTAAAATATATATATATAAAAAAAAGAATCACAAGACACGTACAGCTGAATACCAGTTTGATGTCCCGCCTGCTGATGAGCCCCTCTTGGTTGCTGGTCTCACACCGAACTATGACCTGCTGAGGTGTCTGGAAGGTCAGCTGGCTGCGCACCTGACTGACCTTTCTTGTCTCATTGTAGCTCACGTTCGTATGGATGCTCAGCACCTCTGGCTCTGGTGTCAGCGGCTTCCACACCTCTGTCTGGTTGCTACACCTGCAGAAGGACATTAGATGGGAGGGTGAAATATTTCCAGTCAAAAACAGACGCACTGAAAGTAAAGTGTGTTTTGGTCAGCCCCCTAGTGTTCCTTCTGTGACAGTTCAATGGGGAAATGGGTGGTAGGGACTCACTTGAGCATGCTGCCACAGCTGTACCACTGTATGGTTGGGGCTGGGACCCCTTCAGCAACACAGGTCACCAAGTGTCTTTTCCCTTTGAGACTGTGGTCAGTCAGGTCTTTAATCTGAGCGGGAACTAAACACAGGGTGGCGGCGGCCATTAATCATTGCTGACTCGGAGAAAAACACAATCTGTCCTCGGGTTTTTCCATTCACAAACACCACTTTCAGACAGTCGGTCCAAAAAATATAAAACACCACACAAAACCCCACAGCACACAAAACACCTGGGAAAAATTTAGCTTAAAAAAAGGCTCACCTTGGACCTCCAGGTCAAAGGTCATTTCCTTTGTGTCATCTCCATTGGTAACAAGGACAGTGTAGAGGCCCTTCTGGTCTGTCCTCACCCTCACCAAGGTGAGGACACTGACATAACTGAGGTACAAGAAATTCATTTAAAAAAAATAGAATATATACAATTTCCTTTTCTTCCAGTACTGAAAATGTTGACTATTTGTCTGGAGAAATGTAAATCAAAGCTGACTGGCAAAAGGTTACAAATTTAATTAAATCTACTTTGACAAGTGACAAAACACTCTAAAAATACTCTAAAAAAAGCCGCAATGCTGTTTAAAATGTAAATAAAAACAAAATGCAATGATTCATGTGTAAAATAATTTTTTAAAAATTTTACTTTTATGTAAAAAAATAGTAAATGTAAATATTTCTTATGTTTTCCATGTTCTGTTGTGAATAAAATGTGATTATATGAAATTTCTAAATAACTGAATTCTGTTTATATTTACATTTCACACAGTGTTCCAGCTTTTGTGGAAATGGGGCTGAACACTAAATGAACTGTTCTTTTAGATATGAGAGCAGACAAACTAATTTCTAAAGTCTTCAAGAGACTTTGTGAGATATGAAAATATTAAGAAGCACCCGGGTTAAAAACACTGTGCACAAGGACTGTTTTAAATAAAATATCTAGTAACTCTTAGAAACTCTGTGATGGCACCAGCTGATGTGTTTACACTACACTATAGTGGAATGAAGCTTTCTGTTTATGATGTTTGACTTTTTTTAAACTTGTTTTTTCTTTTTAAACTTTTTTTAAACACAAAAGAAGATGTAATGTTTATGATGTACCCCATTATCGCGGAGCATGACAGTTTGTGTTGTACATAGCTGTCAGCGTGGAGGTGGTGATTTTGTCTCTCTATTTGTGAACTACTAGAGAAAATACAGTCTTCACTTGATGTTTCTCTTTCTTATTTATTACACGCCGGAGACTTCATGGAGCTTGTTAACATGGGTTGTTTCTACCTATCATCATCCCTGTGGTTGATATTTCACTTAGATATTTAATGTGTGTTGGCAGGAATGTGAAAACATGGCCTTCAAATTTAAGCTTTATTTGACATCCGTTTGAAAGACACAACTCAGTGAGTTGTGACAAGCATTTGGTGTTTATGGTTCCAGTGTGATGAACGATGGCGTCCAGCCCTCCAAAGGGTATCATGTTTCTCTCTGTGGAGACCCTTATCTAGTGATGATTGACAGGAGCAGACTGACCTGTGGAGGCTGTCGCCCTATCATAGGTCCTGTGCTAATTGTTTAAATGTATCAAGGCTGTGGATGTGTTTGGGTGCTTTGTGGTATGCCTGAAACTAAATACTGGTTGGATGTTCTACCTTATTTCATGCTCTTGTCTCATGGTGATGATTTTGTCTCCCTTGATGGTGGCACCATCCTTGGTCCAGTAAACCTGTGGGGGAGGGTACGCCTCCATCGCCACTCTCAGCTCCACGTTCTCTTGTAGCTTGACTGAAATGTTTCGTTGCTGAGGAGGTTTGATGTCCACAAAGCCGTTTTCTAACAAGAAAAAGAGCAACGTATATATGCAATGCACTAAATGTAGTAAATTATCTTATCTTATCTATAGTACTGTGAAAAAGTCTGCTGCCACCGCCCATTTCTTTACATTTTCCTAGGAAAATAGAAAACACATGTAGTGACTTAGTGATGCATGTGCAAACATTCCTAGAGATACAGCTAGTATTCTTCAGGAATAGTTCTCTCAGACTACTTAATGAACATTCAAGGTTCTTCTTTAGATATTGGCGCCTTTTGTTTCATGACAGAGTATCAACTGTATTTTACAGATGGCTGTAGACTCTCACTGCTTAAGACCCGTTGCCACTGATTTTCAGTCAAGTTTCTGTGTAATTTGGCATACCCGAGTCTTTTCCTCATTACCTTTCCTTAGGATTAGCTTCTACCACTGAGACCATTTCTAATGAGTCTTCAGAGAACAATAGATGGATCAAATACAGGCAAAGATGCATCTCTCAGATCCTGCTTCAGATCTTTGTTGGATTGTTTTCCTATTTCTTAAAGGCATGACTTTCAGGTCCTGTTCATCTGCTCTAGGTTATTTTTTAGGCCTGTGACTTCTCTTTTATTCTTCTCTTATTCAGGTTTCCTCAAATCTTTTTAAGGATATGCTGCACATCCTGCTGAGGTATTCCCAGTATTCCCAGTTTTTGCACCAAAAATTGCACAAAAATACTATTTTATGTCTGTCAAACTGTGTTATCTTTGGCATTTTTCATAGCTTTAACCAAAAAATGGTAGCAACAACAACAACAACAACATCAGGATGATGCTTCAAAATACAATTTAAAATTATACTGATAATGAGTTGTTAAGCAGCCAGTATCGAAATAAAAACTTCTTCATTTTCATCTTAAGGAAGCCTGGAAAACTATTACTCAAGACCACTTTATAAGAAATCTGAAGCGAGTCTGTCTCCTTGGAAGCAAATATAAAGAAATAAGAGGAGGCTCAAGACTTTTGCACAATACCTACTCTCCACTCCACTGATAGTTTTGCAACCAAAGATTTTGTCCATGAGAGCCGTGAGACTGAACCAAAACAACAAATCTGCAGGACAGACAATAAAAAGAAAAGTCCTAAAAGATACTTTCAAGTTTCATATAGCTGGGCACTGCTTTTCCCTGTGTTTCTATTCAGGCTGCTTTTCTTGGTCTAAGGCTTTTTGATGTGACCATTTCTCTGTACAAAACCATTTATTAAGCTGCTTCTGTACTGCTGCTCTTCGTTCTTGAACCTCTGTGGTCAGACACTATGCATCTTTTCCACTGAGATGTCCAGTGTCCACCATTAAACTGTCCTGGCCTCCTGTCTCTACTAAACATGGAGCTTCAAACTATTCAAAGCTTGTATAAATATAACACACCTCAGTGCAGGTGGAATAAGCATTAACTGACCTATACTGCATGCTTGACGGTCAGGAGACAGAGCATTAAGAGAAGTACCATATGATGAATCCCGCTTACCTTAGCAGCTAAGATGCTGACTTACTGTTAACATTTGAAGTCAAACCCCAGTTACATAAACACTGTGAGTCTAAATATAAAGTTGCTGTACCCACTGATTTACAGCTCTGTTTCTCAGTGTATCACTCGAGGGATCCACACTGTGTCAAAAGTTTATTTCACACTTTGAAGAGAAACAAACAGAAGTGATCTTCATTTCCTTTAAAAGTAACTCCTCTCCCACCGTAACATCCAGAGGTTGACATAATAAGCAGTCTTTCCTATGTCAGCAAAATGTAATAATAATCTGCACAGAATCAGTTTGTTTTACTTTTGTGTCTATGTCTTTGTGTGTGTGTGGGATGAAGGTGGGAGAAAGGTTGGGGGTGTGCAAGGGGGTTTTATCTTACCAAGCACAGTGATGTTGACGCTGGCAGAGGCGCTCTGGTCTTGTATACCCTCATGGACGTGGCAGACATATTTTCCACTGTGGTCCACCGTGGCCTGGGAGAAGATGAGGCAGGAGCGCATGCTCGTGGGGGACAGGACATCAGTCAGTGGCTCGTAGAAGTCAAGCTTAGAGACAAGTACAAGAATAAGATTTGATGTTTTAATATGAATTTTACTTTTATTTTTGAAGTCAGACTTATTAGGAAAAGCTGCAAGTTAGTTTTGAAAAATGTTCTAATGCAGCCATGAAAATAAAACTTCATCATCAAAGATAAAACAGAGACAGTTCAGCTTCACTGTTATCCAAACAAGGACCTACAGGGACCCAGTTATTACAACACCAGCCTAACGTGAGCTGTGAGTAAAGTTTCACAGCAGAATAAAAACTACGAGGTGTGTCTCTACATCTTGATATAATTTGGGCTTGGTCAAGAGGCCTTCGAGTGATCACAAAGGGAAAACGGAACAATAGCGCTTGTTCTGCTCCACTCCTACTCACCCCTCTGTTGGGAATATCCCAAGAAAAATTCACCAGCTCCAGTCCGTGCACTGTGCAGTTTACTGTCAGTGGTTCACCCTGCTTCAGGACCGTCTTCGAAGCATTGATGTAGGCGTCAATGGCCTCTGGGACTGGGACGAGAAGAGAAAACACAAGGGAGAAGTGAAAAGGGTGTGGTAATGTAATTTAACTAAACAATAATGTCTGCACTAAGGCTGATCAAGTTATTAAGTTGGAAAGAACTATTTCTCCAACAAGCTCTTCAACCTGAACACTTACCCACAATGCTGATGACATAGAAGTCCTGAGACTCTCTCTCTTCCCCGTTCAGCTCTCCCCGACACACGTAATTCCTGTCCTCCACCGGCGCCTTGTAGCCCTCACTAGGAACATACACCCCACTTACGGGTATGTCAGTGTCCCTCTCGTGCAAGGTGACAGTGATTTTTGGATTGGTGACCACACAGGGGATGGTGCTTTCCTCACTGGTCTTTGTTACCATGCCGTGAGAGCTCTCTATGAACCACACGTCAGGATCTGCAGACAGACACATTTTTTATGACAAAAAATATTTTTCTATTGATTTACTGCCTCTTCCTCAAAGAACTTCCTGGAGGTTTTTAACCTTACTCTTCTTCAGAGTGCTTTCAAAATCACAGTGTTTTCAGAAGCTCTTTATTTACATGCAGCATGGAACTTAACCAGTTTTTTTTTCAATTGTACTGCACAGTTAGCTTTGCAAACTCTGAATCAGGAAGGTAAACCAAAGGTAAGCAAACCAGGCCCCACCTGGGACAAACACAGCCACCTCCTCTGTGTCTTGAGTGCGCTGATCAACGCACTGATACACGCCTGTGTGCTTCCAGCTCACATTGAACAATGTCAGAACGCTGGATGTGGCTCCGCTTTGCACGATCTCGTAGCTCCGGTGACCCGGTTTAGATGGTTCCAGCTGAAAGTACGGCACGTCGTCCATCTTAAACTTCCACGTGGTCTCCCCTGAGCCGCTGCAGGTAAGGGTAAGAGAGGAGCCCTTGGCCAGAACAAACTCTTTGTCGCCGGGCGTGATCTCCAGGCAGCGCAGCTCAGTGCAGAAACACAGCAGAGCTGCAGTTTGCACAGCAAGACAAAAAAAGGTCAGGATGGAGGTCACAGAGACTGCAGCAGGAGGTGAAAGGTTAAATCAACAGTGTTAGTCAGATCCTGCGCTATCTTTAAATGATGAAGGATGTGAGTTGTCTGCAGCAATTTAGTGGGAGCGCGATGACGCCTTGTCACTGATAAATACATTTAAATTGAAAGAGGTGAGTGAATGCATCAGTTGTGTTGTGAAATCCCACAGCTAATAAATCACAGAAGAAGTCGCTGTATTCTTTAAACATTCTGAACACAATGATTTCATACCTACTTAACAAAACCTGAAACATGCTGTCCCAATAATCCTAACCACATGTCTTGCAAATTTAATAAGATATATGTTATAACCCATTCAATTATATCCAATTTTTATATTAAATTATTATATTAGATATCCAAATCATATTAACTGTGATTTGTTATAAAAGAGTCCCAGTCGTGCAGTATCTATTTCCCCTAATTATAAAATACTCCATCCAAACTTAGCTTCAAGCTTCTTGCTTCCCTGCAAATCACTTTTGCTTCTTCTTACAGAGTTTTACTTTTTGTTGCTGAAGTAAAATTTAGGCCTCACCTGTAAATGTGACTGTCAGGTGGAGCGGGGATGCTGTCACCTTCCTCATCACGGAGGCCTTCAAGTCACGTCGTTCTGCAAAAAGAAAAAAACAACAAGAGTGATCCTTTTCAGAAATATTTTGCCTAAACAGTCAAGTGAAAATGAACAGAACAGCAAAATTCTGTTTTGTATTCGCACCAATTAAGACACAACTTGAACAGACTTAACATCTGTCCATGTGAGGATGAGCTTCATATCATGATGGATTGGTTCCTGCTCTCGCAGGCTCCACAAGGTCAGGTTAAGTGAGAAAATAAATCACATTGCGTGTCAGAACAAACTGCGTCAAATGAAAGAGAATGACACCAAACTATGCTCTTCTCCCACTAAATGGAAACAAAAAGTATTGAGTTTGTTATCAGGCTGCTTTCTTTAATAGCAACTGGCTCTCACAGAGAAACTGAGGTACCGATGCAACTCGAGGTATTTGATGCCTCGCTGCACCAGGACAGAGCAACAATGTCTGGCTCTTTTTGTTCCCGGTTCACCAGCATTCTGCCCGCTAACAAACGGGTCACTGTGTGCGGCTTTGCAACGCGCTTGCTGGCAACAATGCTGCGTCCGAGCTATTCCACAGCCATGCTGAGCCATTAATTGGTTTTGCTAAAAACAAAAGTAAAAATGAGGGCAGTCACAAAAGCTGCTGACAAAGGAGTGCACTTGGAGTTTTGAAAGGTTGCTATGGTTTGGCATTACTAATAGGGTATCGTGTTGTACACCAAAGCGATGTCAGCATCAATGGATTCAGCACTTACGGGGGTCAAAGTTGACCCATGCTTACCATCATCAAGACTGTTATCAAAGACCTTGAAGTTCTAATTGTACAGCACAGTGAGAGGCCAAAGGAAAGCGGGGAGGGGTGGTTTGCAGTTATGTTTAGGATAGGGGTTAAGGCCTGCAGCACAGGCGTCTGGAAACAGTTAAGGATGGATCACAGGCCTATACGAGGGTGGGAAAAAGAGAGGGCGGAAGACTGATTCTTGGGAAGAGTGAGGGTGGAGAAGGAAGAGAGGGAGTGAGCCAATGGAAAAATTGTGAAATGCATCTCGAGAAATCGCTCCCCAATTTAACATTTTTATAAGATAATGCACACCAATTGTACCACCTCTATTTTAAGAAACTGGGCCGTTTTCCTGCATTACATAATAGAACACATGTTTTGAAGATTACATCTCTCCATCTAATCACGAACAACAAGGCTTCACGCTTCATTCATCAACTGAATATCTTTGGCAAGACCTCCTTTGCTGTATCCATCGAGCTGTACAAAGTTACTAAAGGTGGTGTTTTCTGGTATAAACAAGACGACAGAGCTGATCAGTTTGATAGTGGTGGGGAAGCACAAAAAGTTCTGTGACTAACCCAAGGACATTTACTCAAACCAGATACATGTTGTCTCTCTAAATTAACTGCCTCTGGTACTTCCGCTCCCAAAACGAAAAGCTCACAGCTCTTGAGTTGCTCCAAAAACATGACTGGTCCATTTCCTCCCCTGCCTCCTGCTTCCAATAAAAAAGGGTGAAGGAGAAACAGACAGAGAGAGCAAGACCGAGCGAAAGTAATGTTATGTTTTTATTGTGTCGTAGTTCATTCACATGTGCACGTAAACATTCTTAGTGGCACATAATGGATGCTGGATGCATATAATGTACACACAGACACATGCTGTACAAGAGTCCTGTCATACACACAACTTACACACACACACAAACAGACCTCTCCCGCCTTTTCCCCTTTTTGTCACTGATTTGGGTGTACAGTTCACGTTCCCACAGAAAAACTGAAACTTTCCCAGGGCTGTTGATACACTGGGGACCCTGCTGGTGATGACGGCAGAAGAGGAGGGGTCACCTCATCCCTGGAGGCCCCGGCAACATGCGGCAAGGTCCGGTTCACCGAGGAAGCCATACATCAGCACTCTACAAGTACTAGTAACCTCAGTGTCAATGATGGCGACAACAACCAAACGCAGAGATGCCAAAGGCATGTGTCTTTTGGCAGTATGAAAACAAAACAGTCTGTGACTGGCTGCTGATGATATGTTTCCTAAAACAAGTCAAAGTGGTACATTAAGGGCTACTACAGGATGTGAATTCACATCTAAAAATCAAACAACAGAGATCATGCTGAGATTAACAAGAGTCGAGGTGTTTTCATTAGGCTTGAGAAGGGACAGAAAAACAATGTTTGGTTGTTCCAACACTGGTTGATGGGCATTGGGACAACATGACCAGAGAACACTGAGAGGGAAAAGCTACTTTCAGCCGCCCCCATACTCACAGGAGTCACTACAGTGGGTGTTTGATCGGTTAAAGTTCTTACGCTGGATCCTCTTCCTGAACCTTTTTGTGCTTTCTTCCAGGTTCAAACCAATTATCTTTTGGTTGTTAAGCAAACGTGTAAACCACTACACTGTGGAGCCACTAACCTCAAAGTGGGATGTGCTCTCAAGGATCATGGCCCAAAGGAGTCAGTTATATAGGAGTTAGGAGAGTGAACATTACCACAGGAGGGATACTTTTAACACTGAGATTAATGCTCATCTTTGTCTTGGTCAGATCTTTGTGTGAGATGGGAACAAACAGTGTTATGAAGCCTTAAAAGGGTCAGGCCACTAGTGAATCTGCCAAGAATGCTTGGCAACCTTTCAGAGAATTTAATAAAGCACTTGGTAACAGTTTGATCCCTGAACCACAGGACAGCTCTTTGTCTGCACCACAGAGACAACAGAGTCATTTACAGTAAGAAAGGTCCATAAGCTAAGTGAAGGGCTTCTCAATCTGAGAATTAGAACGTGTAGAAGAAGGATCTGGAAAGCATTTTTGTAACCCAGATGTTTATTGGTGTCTTTTGAATCTTTGAAATGGTATACTGCATTCCTGTAGTAATCTTGGAGGTCTGGAAAAAACAACAACAACAACAAAAAAAAACAAAAACAAAAAACCACAAGTGATGTTTGTGTTAGTGATGGCATAGTAATCACAATGGGGGATAAATTCTTATCACTCTGCATGAGGTTTCCCACAGATGCTTGGGAATTTGGTGGCTGATTGACCCTTCCCAGTTTTCATAAACAATCCTGCTACACTCAAAGTGTCACCAGCTAATGAGGAAGAATGCTAAAGTCAACCTCCTCGGGATGCACGCAGCCCACGCTCAGCCTCAGGATTCAGCTAAGTGTGTAAACGCCAGTCCCCAGCACCCCGTAATCCCACTCCAGGGATTATCTATATATACTGTAGCTCCATGTTTCAGTTAAACATCTGGCAATGATAAAGCAGTCCTCGATGAGGTGGGAACGACTGTCAGAACCACAGTTGCAGCAAACTGTTTGCTTGAGTGTCTCCCAAGCGGGGGTAAGCTTGCACTTGGAAAAAAGGGAGGGGGGGGAAAGTGTAATCTCTAACAAAAGAGAAGGATTTTTGAAAAGCCTCCCAAAGTGCAGCTGGAAGGCTCCGACTTCCTGTTGTGGTCTTGTGTGGGTGTTAACCAAATGTGTGTCATGGACACAGCAGACCATCACAACCACCAATCCAAATAGGCTCAGAAACAACAATCAGTAGAAATCTAACAGCAATAAGACTTCTACAAGGAGGAAAAAAAACATCTTTGATTCACAAGCGTCACAGACGAAAGATGTAAACTCACCACCAGATATGAAAAACAACAGAAAAACAGCAACAAAACAATGACAGGCAAGAATAGACCAATTAAACCAATGACAAAGCATGACAAACCATTAACACACCACAAAAAAACTGCACACATCACCAGACCAGACAGTGGGATAAACAGCAAAGGGAGCACGCAAACATACGGAATATACCTTATGGGTAAAACCACATCAAAGAAGGGAGTGAGCCAGCAGAAGGCGCACACACGCAGACTTGCATCACAGACTGTGATGTTTACTCTGCTGAAGTGCCCAGCAAGCCACCATACAAAAAAAACCAAACTTCTCCAATTTAGCAGTCACATCTTTCCAATGAAAACAATTATAGCTCAGAATGTGAACTATTGCTGACAATCAAGATTTTTATAGGGCATGCAGTGTATCATTAGACTATCTACAGGGCAGAATAAATGTACATGCCACATTTGTCTTTTTTAGTTTTTGTTTTTAGAAGGATGCGACGTTTTCCTGACGTATCTCTGAACAGCAGGACTTGGCAAGCTCTGTGGGAAAAAACTGACCCAGTGATTCTTTGTTAAAATAAACCTCCATTTTTATCACTCATCTTGAACTGATCATCCCCCCTGAGGAAAACCTTCTGGTCTCTCTGCAGCAGACCCATGATGCACTGTTCCCACCCCAGGCGGCCTCAGTGTCCATCAACTCCAATAACTCCAGTATCACTAATGCACACTTTGTGCATTACAGGAGCTATAAAAATGATAGCACAGTGAAGCCCTTTGAAAGGTTCGGCTACAATCTCATACAACTGATTTTTATCAGGAACTGCTTTTGGAGATTGTGTGAAACTTCATACTTTTTGATTTACAAATACAACCGCAATGGAAGTTCTTGGCATTTAAAGTAACATTAATTAATGTTATTGGCAACCAGGGACCAGCAGAAAAAAAGCAGCTAGGCACAAGCAGCAAGGATGTCCTTACGTAAAAGAAAATAAGTACAGTGCAAGATATCTTAAGACACAAATTAAAATGCTACAAAAATACTACAAAATTTATTTTTTTCTCAATTTCTAGTGAAATGTGCATCTTCTATCTACATTTTGCGAATAAAAGAAGTCTACAGAGGTCGCATTATGCTATCAAAAATAAATGTTTAAGTTCACATGAAGTAGCAGCAAAAATATTATATTTAAACTCTGAGATCATCTTCTAGCAAAAAAAGAAAATAAGAAAAAAAAAGATATTGTAATGCTACAGGCATTAGATCAAGAGTCAAATTACCAAAAAAGGAAATGAGACTCTTCTTTCAGGGATCACAGAGGACACTGACCACCAGGGTATCTGGTGAGATGACCTGCTCTTAACTGGGAGGAGAGTCCTCATGTCTCAGAAAGCACTTGAAAAAATACCATAACATGCTTAAAAGTGACATACTGGTGATATTAGAATGACAAAGAGAATAATTTGGCCTGTAATCAGTGATTCCCTTCAACTGCGGGGACCCGTCTCTCTATCCATTGCCAAGACTCTTCACTGAACGGCTTCAAGTTGTCTGATCTGTACTTGGTGAGAAGTGCACGTTGATCAAACATACTGGCCGTGACTCATTGCATTCACTCAGCTATTCCAGAAGTGTTTCATTCATGCACTGCACCCCTGAACTCCAATCCAATCCAGTTTTATTCATACAGCACTTTGTACATTACACCAAAACACCATACAGCTAATTCTCAACCTAATATGGGCAAAGATGATTCCAGAAAAAAAAGCACAGTTGCCTCTGGTATTCAGTTTAATCTTAGGGACTCCACAAATCTCAACGACCTTGATGTGAAATGTGAAGTCAATAGCTCAGCCATATAAGTTGGTGCTGATTTTAAACAAATAAAACTGTTAAAAGAATCCTAAAGCGACTGGGGAGTCAGTGGAAGGCGGCTTGGTGGAAAAGGCGCTGCTCTTTATAAGTATTTGATTAAAGATTAGCAGCAGCATTTTGATAATTGTGCAAATAAAGTGTTGTTAAGGCTAGTGTAACTCTTCAAACGAGTTGTAAAAGGCATGAATACGATGTTCCAAAATTTAACTGATAAGATTTCACCTTGGATAAAAGCCTCTGTGAGAGAATTCATTTCCTTATCTAGTTTAAGATCAGACTCAGGTTTGACACTTAAGGTTGGTTATTGTGGGTTTTACATATGGCACGAGTCCAAGAGAGGATCAGCACAATCACCACTGGGTCTGAACACAATAGCCTTAGTTTTACTTTCACTGAAATAAAAAAAAAATTAAGCATATCGATGCTTCGATGTCCTGATATCATTTATTTTTACTTAAATGTAAATTTGCAGATCATCTGCATAAAAATGATACGAGAATCAGACCATACATTGAAAAGACTTTACCTTATCATTCCCCAGGTTAAAGTCCATATAATCTCCTTCTGAGTCCACGTGTGAATAAAGCAGTTTTACTGCCCGGAAAATTTGCACACCCTCCCCCTGCACCAGCTCAGCCTCGGCAGAAGGCTTAGAGCACACAGGGAGCAGCTCTTAAACATTGGTCTGAATCAGGGTCACTTTCTTTAAAGATATAACTGCACTTTTTGAGTGTCCTTCCAGTTGATCTCATCTATCTAATTTGAGCATCTTTAACAAACTAAACAAATGTAATCTCTAACCTCTCACTCAATGATGATCTAACAGTTGCCATTTGCCAATAATGCACATGTCATACCCCACATGTCTTTCCACTTCAGAGCCTTTGGTGTCATGATGCATTTTCATGCCAGCCAAGTTGTATAAAGGGCATTTTTTGTGTTTTTGTGGTCATGACTAAAAAAGTTTCTTCAGATGTATGACTCACTTGTTCTGACCTCAAAGTAGGTTTCACTATTATGCAGCAGGACACTATTAGAAAACTGTTAGACTATTAGAAAAGTCTCTACCGGACAAAAAGTGTTTGTACGCTGAAACTTAAAAAGCTACAGCTGCACCGAAACCATCTCAAGTTTGCATTATCAGCACTGAAAAATCTGCCTACTACTCTGCCTGTAACAGGTTTCCTTCTGTTCGGTATTTGGACACAGTGCTTGTGAGGTCTTATCACAGAAACCAAAGTAACTCTATACTCATGCTGAGGGAACATATGTTTGGGAGACTGCGGATTTTGGTTCAGTGCCTTTTAAACAGAGTTGTAAATGCTGTGTGTAGTGGCAGTCGGGGGAGATGTAAAGAGCTTCTGTGTGAAACCCATGGATGTAGAATGACAGCCTTAGATGTGGCTAGCGTTTGAGATCAATTTAATGACTTTTCAGGAACCAAAATGAAGGAAAAAGGGATTACGACTTACAAACTTAAGCAGCCTCTGTCATTGAAGTCAGTTTTCCTCTTTCAAATCAGCTGGATGTGATTTTGTCACTGCCAGTCAACTCAATAAAATTGCTCATAGGGTATACAGATACATGCAGCTCATGCAGATACATTTGCTGGCATAAGCGACACAACATCCTTCAAAGATTTTCCTCCAAAAACGTCTCCACCCATGTTCATTGTGGTACCCTCCTTTTTTGCTGCACGATATGAGACCCCCTGCCTCATGAGAAATGAAGTACGCCTACACACACTTCCAGTCCCTGCACTCCCTTCCAAAAAGAAAGAAATTGAAACAGCTGAATACAATTAGGACTGACTGACTTTAAATTCCATCTGTTTACCTAAAAAAGCCCAAGGAGACGGGAAAGGAAGAATAACAGTCACAGGGAATTTCATTTTAGTGGATAACTTATGCTATTTGTGCATAAATTCTGTAATTTTAACTGATCTGCAGTTTCCCACATTTTGTGTCTTCCTTTCAGTGAAGCTAAACTGTGCAGATTAACTCAACAAAATGCTCCTTCATTTTTAACTGTGCAAAATATTCTTATCTCACAAAAGACTGTTTTCCTTTATCCTCCTTTCTCACTGCACTGTATCACCATTTCCAACATGTTTTTGTTGGAAAGAGGACAGAACAAACTCCAGGGAGAAAGCCTGGTGCTTTAAACGAATCTGATGGAGACCAAAACTTCCTGTTGAAAGTAAGCCTGTATTAATCCTTATGCAATAAATCCAGAGAGGAACTCATAATAACACCTTACTAATGTTACACTCATACAAGGTTGGACACAGCTGTCAAGTCATTTACTTGAGTAAAGACAGGAAAAATCAATAAAAAAAGACCACATTATAAGTCAAAGTCTTACACTTTAAATAAAAGCTCAATATTTTGTGAAATAAATATATTTCATCTTTTTCAAAGAGTTCAGTGAAAACATTAATGCAACTCTGGGGCTACTGAGTAGCTTAGCTTAGCACATAGACTGAAAACAAGGGAAAGATGTAGTGGACCTTTCTCATCAGTTTCTTGGTTTTACACTTATTTAAGCTTTATTTATCTTTTTTTACACTATATTTTTTGTAATATTGTAGTTTTGCATTTAAAGTGTATTGTGGTTTTATGTAAATGAATGACATAAATTTTGTTTTCGCACAAGCCCAACAAGAGCCAAGGGTTGGAAATTAGCCATAGGTATAAACTGTGTGCAGCGCATCAGTCCCATGCTCTATATTGGACTTATTTCAAACTCCATTTAGTTACATAAATAAATAAAAAATATTTATTTCACAAATTCATCAAAAGATACAACATGCTCATTTGTGACGGGCTGTTATTTCCCTTTAGCGACAACTCAGCAGCTGTTATTAGATCCTAATTAAAATGTTACCAAATATTGATCTGAGGAAACCTGGAACGCGACTGGGTGTTTATTTGTTAACAAAACCATTTTTTAATCAGTGACAATATTTTTTTAAATAGCAAACTAAAATGTACCTATACAGGTATAGCATAATTACTATCAAGAAGTTACAGTACATGCAATGAGTATACAACAAGAGAAGTACTAAATGAGGAAGTAGTCTCCTAATAGTCTTCTAGTAATTTTCTGCACTGTATCCACATTGCAATGTCTTTTTCTTTGCGTGATTATGACACCTTTCTTTGCGATTTTAGGCTTATCCCCTTCTAAAAGTTTGTTATTGTGCGACGAGAGTATATATATAATAAATCAAATGAATGTTTCCTCAATGAACAAACTCACTTCCTGTCTTAAGATGAGATGCAGCTGCCTGACAGCTCTGTGTGAGTGGGAGGGAAACAATGAGGGGGGAGGCCAGATGGACAGCCAGCCATACAGGATGCTTTACTGCAGCACCACTTAGTGCTTTTCATTAAAACTGTGTGACTCAAGTATAAAGTCTAAGCACAGTATGAAAGAACCAGCGACGTACAAAGAGGCACTAGACTGATAGTGTTAAGAAAAGCAACAACTCATTCAAAAAATATTGGTGGTGGATAATGAGTAAGCCAATGAGTGTCCACCAGGGGATGAGTCAGAGTTTGTTCTGTGAATCTGAAAAATGAACCAATCCGTGTCACGATAACATGATGTGAGAGTGTGTAAGTATTTTAACTCAGTGTTTCCTCTATAAACAAGTTTTTTCAGATGAGGGTTGCTCAACTTTGAGTTGAAATCACAGAGGATAAATGAAACGAGGACAGAATGGGATCAGTATTTTTCAAAAGTTGTTGTTGAACTCAAAATGTTACATATCTGCACATGTGAGTTAAATCAGACTCCTGGCATGTTTTCTGCATGGTCATAATGTGAAGCACATTTGCTCAAAGCTGCTGGCATGCAGAAAGCCTAGAGAGCCAGGAAACAGCTGATGTCGACGGATTAGGTCTGGGCCAGGGGGAATGGAGCCGGCTGGGCTGCACTGCATCGGGGCCGGAGAGGAGCACTCCGCTGGAGTACATACCAGCAGCCTGACGCAAGACAGGAAAATCCCCACTTGTCAGAGTCGAAATTAAACTAAGTTTTGCAAATCTTACAATAAAGATTTGTCACAGCAGATTTAGTGTTTTATAAGTTGGTGCTGTGAAAGTAGAAACTGAATTTAAAACTATGAAATGAATGCAATGCAGTCTAGCACCATTGATGGTAAAAGTATGACATGCATGCAGTCTTCCAGCGGTTCATCTACAAAAACAATGCCAGACAGTGCCCGGAGTGAAACATCCACAGAGCCAGAGAAGATCAAAAACTTCAAAAGGACACTCCTGTCTGCAGAGGAGGAGAAGAGCATCCACAAAACACATGCCAACAACGTTTTGATTACAGCAGATGCTAATTCAAATGGTTTCATGTCAAAAAGGTCCCCTGTATGCAGAAGATGGATGTGCAGCTACCCAACCCAACAACTTAAATACCAAAGCAACCATACACAACAGTCAGGCGGGAAGGCTTTCAGGTGCAAAACACGTGTTGGAAAAGACATGTATGCCACATGTGTCACAGCCATGAAATGGCTCACAGTGCTATAATATAACTCACTCCAGCTACTAAAATCTTCTGATGAACAGGAAGCAATGATTCAACTGATTGTTTATGTCGGCTCTCAACTTCTTGAGATGAGACCAGATTGATTTTACGAGATATTTACATTATAAAAGGGAGACTGAGTCATAAAACTATAAATTTAAGGTGGTATGTTTCCTCCAAAGAGGATGCTGTTGACAGTGATAGACGCTGGGTCTGATATCAGTTCACAGCCATGGCTCTTCAATGAGCTTCTTCATGAATCAATGCAGAGAAGATTGAAAAGGGAGGAAAGTGACCGATGGTTTGGTGGTGAGGACCGCCACTCTGGGTGACTGAAGAGGGCTGTACAAACAAGCCCTTTAGCAGGGAAGCACAAAGTGGAGAGCGTACAAACAGCTTGTACTATAAACCCTACTGTGTTTGTGTGTACACTAGACCCCGGGACACCTTGTCAAATGCATTCTGTTAGTGGGAAAATAAACAATGTTAAAGTTGTCCAATGTGAAAGTGTCAAACAGTTGCTGTGTACAGAGATGCAAGCCATCACTATGTTGATGTTTGAACAGGTTGCTTACGCTCTTTCACGCAGCGTTGCAATGGCTGTTGTGTACACACACACACAAGTATGTGGGTAACGAACACCAGCAAGAGACAGCAACAACATCACGAAGACCTACAGGTTGTTCTCTTGTCAAATCAAATCAGATTTTTTGTTTAAAAAAGCTATACGAAACTTGGGTCCAGTGTTCAGGATGAGGTGCGTCTGTGTCAGATGGCTGTGAAACTCAATCTGTCACAGTGGGCTTCCCATACAGGATAAGTGAATGTTCCCCACTTTGCACGGCCCTTTTTTACTTCTGCCAGCAGATGTGGAGCAGCTGTAACTTATACTAAAATACTTGATGGTGACAGAGAAGTATGCTTCTTACCTTCAGACGAACCCCAGAAGCACAGAAGAATCTTTCCTCTTTGACCAAGAAGGTTGTCGGCCAGCAGAAGGAAATTGGAGAGACTTCCAGTGAGATGTCTCTACAGGGGCTGCTGCTTCAAATGTATAGATCCCTCTGATGTTCACTCTGAGGTTAATCTCTGCTGTCCCAGGAGTCCGTTGGAGGAGGTACTGCAGTGAGCCCGGCTGTTTGTTTAGTCAAATCACATCACCATGGGTGTCTCTCTCTCTCTCTCTCCACTCTCACACTCAGAAAGAGTGTTCTAAGAAAAAAAAAAGTTCCCCACAGAAACATGCACACACGCACACACAAACTGTGCACACTCCACCCCTGACAGATCCACACTAAGCAGAGCGTCAGTGTCCACCCCTGCTGAAGCTGAGAGAGAGCAGGACGAGGGAGAGGAGGGAGGGAGCAGTGAAACAGAGCTGAAGCAGAAAGCAAGAAGTTTCTAACAGAGTGACGAAACTTCAAAATACAAATCCAGTTCTGCTTGTTGTTCTAAGGTAGAGGCTCAGAGGTCTGAGCCGGAGCGATTTGTTTATGAATGGAGTGGAGGTGAACTGAGACAGTCTCTATTGGCAACGGCAATCTGGACCGCATCTAACCCCCTCCATAAAACAACAAACACAATAAAAAGGAGGAGAAAGAGTGAGAGAGTGAGTGAGTGGTCCAGCCAGGAGAAAAAAAAAAAGGTTTTGGCAGCGCTGATTGCACCCTGCTTTGGAAACAAACATGGAAGTCTCAGTTTCTCAGGAAAAATAACTTCCCTTATATAATCACACTCTTAAAAACAGGTATAAAAGTGGTTAAAGGGGACTTTAGTGAACTAGCTTTGTTTTTTACATCTCTTTTTATATCATATTTTTTTTCAAGTGTTTTCTTTTTCCCCTGCATGAAATAACTCAACACCTCCCACCATCCTCACCCCCTTCTTTCTCCTTTTTTTCCCTGGCCTTTTATCCTCTCTTTTATAAACACAAGCAAAACCATGTAAATATGTCTGCTCTCAATACTAGCCTTCTTCCTATTTCAATCCTTTCCCAGGATATGAGAGGATGATCTGAGATTCAGAACGCAGCACTGCAGCTGAATAAAGACCTGTTCTATCTAACAAGCAGGTCGGGGCAGACGGGGGGCGGAGGGGAACAGGAGCTAAATTGGAAACTAACATGTTCTCCTCTAATTGAGAGGGCAAATCTAAAAGACCTGCTCGCACTAATTAGAGTGCCAGAAAGCCCCCTCCAGTTATTAGATAGGAGGGGAGGAACACCACACAGGGACAGTTCCTCCTTTTATATCTTTCTAATTCTGCCTATGTAATTAGCACCTACTTGCAATAAACCTGCTCTAAATCCACTTATTTGAACTCTTGAATCTATTTGTAGGCGTTTCATTGCTTGTAATGTCAATAAAACTGTAGACCCAAAAGATAAAAAGGCAGTAATACAGCAATAACGTGCTCGTCAGTCACGTATGTAAACACTCATGCACACACAATCCTTTATCAGCATGAGATAAGACACGAACTCTGTCGAAACACCCGCAGAAATTCACCGATAATAACAGGATGCTAGAATCTTAGGGGGTCTTTTCATTTTATTATCACATGTAATTTTAGCATCTTGATACAATGCAGTGCTGAAGAGAGTCCACAACGGGATGTCTATTGCTCTATATATGGCAGCACTCCTTGTTTACCCCCACAGAGTGGAGCAGCTCTTAACAAGTGGGATTCCAAAATATTCTGCCTCAACAATACTGAGTCTCTTCAGCCTGTCAGCAGCTAACAAGAAGTTTCTATCACTGCTGATCTGAATTAGTGTTATAGCTGGAGTGCAAAGCAGTGCAAACAGGCTCTACGGTTGTTTTCCTGCTGGGTTTCAGGAAAAGGTAAAAGTTACAGCGCTGTGTTTGTCAAGCACAGGCCATTATAGAGGTACAAGAGTTGAGACAAAGACCTGTGGAGGCAGGGAGCATGTATACTAAAGTCTAGACCTGGAGCTGAACCTGCTGCACCTCTGATAGATGAAGACTGAGGGAAATGTTTGAACTACAGCTGCCTCCATTTTAAGTTGTCCCGATAATAGATATATGACTTTGGGGCACCTTAAAGCTTGATTTCGGCAATGTGATCTGGGACTGAATCTGAAAATGAACCACAATAATAAGACATTCAAAATAGAAAACAGCAAAAATCAAGAAGAAGCAATACAACATAAAACATCATCATAACAGCATCATCACATGTGAGCTGATGTTTATTTGCAGGGCTTTTATTAGAGCAGGCTTCCAGTTGCCTTTGTTGCTCCACACCACACACAACAACTCCTGTCAGGTCTCAGCAACCTACTGAAATGGGGAAGGCTAGCTGTATTGGTCAACCTCCCCTTACGCCATTTCCTGAACCCTTTACTCCACCCCCCCACCCACCCCACTGCAGCTGATCTGCAAACTACACCCCGCCTCAAACACACATCCATCCACTTTCTTCTCCTTATCCAGTTTGGGGTCTTAGGGGCTCTGGAGCCTGTCCTAGCTAACATACACCAAAAGGCGACATACAACTCGGTGAAGATGCTATCACTCGCTAAGACACGGAAACAGACAGCTCACATTCACACCTAAGGCCAGTTTAGAATCACCAGTTAACATAACATGCATGACTTTAGATTGTGGAACCCACAGAGAACCCATGCAACCACAGGAAAACCTACAAACTCCACACAGAAAGGCCCCAGCTGGGTGGTGGATTCAAACCCAGAACCTCCTTCCGTGAAGCAACATTGTTAACAACCACACTGAAATGGTTAATCCATTAATCAACTAGTTTATTGTAAGACTCAGCAACTACTTTAAAAACTAAACCAAAAACAGAAAACCTTCCATGGTTCCAGCTTCTCCAGTGCAAAGAGTTTCTGCTTGTCTTTGCCAAATGTTGTGATCAATTTACAAATATTTAGTTTAGGGCTACTGTTCAAATGGAACGATTTGTTTGATCTGGTGCTTCAAGAACTAGTTATGGGAATGAATGAGATTAAATGCTGAACTGGAGGAGAAATGAGAGAAATTGCATCCGCGCCCTCTCTACACTCACATCTTAGTGTGATTTTGTTGCATGGTGTCTAACGCATTGTCAAAAAAGAGAAGGCAAAGTGGGACAGACAACAGAGCAACAATGCATTTGCTATCTGTTTTGCATTTAGGGAGAGGCTTAAATTTAAACTAAATATATAACTAACCACGATTCTACTGTAAAGGGTAAAACATTCCCTAAACCAGCTCTCTTTTTGGAGCGCTGAAAATTTTGAATAGATCAAAAAAGGAAACAGGCATCTTAAGGTCAAACAGATTTAAACTAAATCTCTAAATGTGGGATTATAACTATACAGTAATGGAAATGTTTAGGGTTTATCAAGGTCAAACTTTACTTTGTACATTAAGACATACCCTCATAAGTGCTTTAACCACATTTGTTTATTTTCAGGCAAGCTGGTTCGCATTGTGGTCGCCATCAATGTATTTCAAGCGTTGGATGATATGTTTTCATGTTTATGTTGCAATTTCCTTAATGTTCAGGCCACTTCCATTAACATCAGCCAGCTTCCTGCTAACAGCTGATAGGCACTGTAGCTGAGAATGATTATCTTGATATTGACATGAATCTTTTATGATAGTTCAATATAGATGAGCTCATGCACGAGCTTGATAAGTGCAATATATAGGATAAGGCACGGTGTCAGCTGAAGATGGAAAGAATAAAACGCTAACAGCGAGAATGATGATGATGAATTAACTGTGTGGATCTTTTTAACAACAGGTCAGTTGTATGACTGAACTTGAAAGACTCCAAACCTGGAAGGTTATCTGCTATTACTCAGCTTTTTGCTGCCCTCATATGGATGTTTTGAGCCATGACATAGCAGGGAGCAAAGCAACTTTGCTTTTGCTTGACCTGTGTCCCTATTAAGAGCCTCGGTGTTACTTTTGACAGTGCTTTTAAATTTGACAAATAAATCAGCTCCGTAGTCAAGGGATCTTTTTATCACCTACGGATTTTAGCTAAAGTCAAGTCCTACCTGTGCAGGAACGATCTAGAAAGGGTGGTCCATGCTTTTATTACTTCACGGCTGGACTACTGTAACTCCCTTTATGCTGGTTTAGATCGTTCCTGTTTGCATCGCCTCCAACTGGTGCAGAACGCTGCTGCCCGCATGCTGACCGGTTCCAAAAAGAGAGACCACGTCACTCCGGTCCTCTGCTCTCTCCACTGGCTCCCAGTTGCTGTTAGGATTGATTTTAAAATTTTACTGCTGGTTTTTAAGGTTCTTAACGGTACTGCACCTCCTTACCTGGCAGAGCTTCTTAGCATTTACTGCCCCAGGAGATCTTTGAGGTCAGCAGACTTGATGCTTTTAGATGTTCCCAGGTACAGATTAAAGACTAGGGGAGAGAGGGCTTTTGCTGTGGCTGCACCCAGACTGTGGAACAGTTTACCCCCTCACATCAGATTCTCCACAAGCCTAGGAACTTTTAAAACTGCTCTTAAAACTCACCTCTTTTCATTGGCTTTTAGCAAGGTTTAACCTATTGTTTTAATTTATTGTTTTATCAGTGAGGTATTTTATGTACCTGTGTTTTATAGTATTTTATATTTGTATTTTATTGTACAGCACTTTGGTCAGCCTTGGTTGTTTTTAAATGTGCTTTATAAATAAACTTGACTTGACTTGACTATTGGTCTTACATCAGAGCAGACTATAAATAAAGACGCTGGAGTGGTATTTCAGGATTTTTATCATGTGTTTTCCTGGTTAATCAAGCTCACAACACAAAGAATTACAAAGGAGAACCATTTTCAATTCAAATAGGAGAAAAACCCGTGTAGTCTGAAGGACTACAAATGTATATTAAACAGCTTAAGAGAATAAAAAAATTCTTTATACTTGCCATAATAATGATACTGAAGTGTATTATCTGGTCAGAGCCATAGCTGCCACTGAAGGCAAGCAGGCCATTTCTACAGCTATGTTTTCTACATGTTCTAATGTTCCTGTGATGTATATAATTAAAATATGGACTTTAACTCATTTAATTACATGTACATTTTTCATGTTTTTTTCAATACAGTATGCAAATGTAATTTGCTTGATTGGTTTACATTTAGTTTATACAATGCACGTTTTCCCTCACGATTAATTATTTAAGTAAATAAACCTTTAATTTTATATATTTAAGTTTTATCTTACTCAAATGTTTTACTTGCATGTTTATTGGGGTTGAAGAATTTAATTTTTTTAGTGTATGAAGATTAAGTTGGCAGTGAAGAAAAACAATATTTAAGCTTTAAAATAAGAACCTAAATTATATGAAAAGAAAAATATAAATTAATAAATGAATGGGCATTTTTAAAAAAAATCTTCGGCATGGCTAGATGAGGTCTTTATGGGTAACCGGGAATCTGAACCTTATTATTTTTCAACATATGCAATTTTGTATTTTAAAAATTCCCTTACTTTGAAAAAAATATATATTGTGGTATTTTTTCCTGCTTGTCTGTTTGTCTATTTGTTTCCTTCCACCTCTGTTCGTATTATTATTATTATTGTTATTGTTGTTAATATTATTATTAATGTTGACCTGTAGTCTCTGTGCTGAATGTCAGCCCCCTATATACATGCACGCGAAGGCACATGGACTTCCCACGCATTCCACACATTGTACCGCCTTATCAAAATGATTCATCAGGGCAAACCTGGTAAATCGGGGTCATTGCCCTGACGTCGCAAAGACCAGCAGGCAGGTGAGTCTCAGGTAAAGCGTGACGTCAGGATGATACTTTCGAACTCTTTGCCAGTAAATCTATAAAGGTGTGTAGTCTTACTGCACAGGTAGCCTGAACCTTAGACTGAAATGAAAACAGAGCCTGCTGAAGATAAACTCGGGGGCCTAACATGCTCTTGGAGGTTTGATTTTTCCAGGTCTTCCAGAGATTCACCCTACCTGTCGAGCGAGGATACCGGGATGTACCCCAGCTCTGCTTCTATCAGACAAACGGCTCAGGCACTGTCACTGAACAGTCAGTACATTCCGCCTCCGTATGACTTCCCTAGCTACCACCATCACGTCCCGGGAGTCGGTGATTTGTCGGCAAGTACCTGGAACCCCCTTTACGCGCCCCGGGAGGAGTACCCCTACAGCTTCCCGGGGTCAAGCCCCAACACCGCGCAGGTCAACTTCACCTACCCGGATCTGAGCAACGCTCCTTCCGCCGCTGGAGGGGGATCGCTCACCCCTTACAACTTCATCTCTGGACAGGATCCCCTCATTCCCAGGAAAAGACCACAGGAGCCCGTTAAACAAACAGCTTCAGGTGGGACTTTATTATACTTATTCTTAATCATAGGCTTATTTTGGTCTGCAAAATGTAATCAGTGAATTATACAAATACAGGGAACATTTTTAACATCTTCATGTAAGAGTTGCTTCGTGCATACAAATATCTGTTATCTGGAGTACTTCAAACGCACTTGTCTCTGGGTTTTTTCTTCTTCTTCATTCTCGCGACTGATCACATATTAGCTGTCTTAAATGTTAACAAGTGACACAAACAGGAAATGCAACATCTTGATAAGACACATCCTATAGGGGAAGCAGATTACACAAACTCCTGGGTTACTTTTGTAGCTGTCACTGTGGTTGCATGTCTAACTAAACCGCAAAAAGCGTACAAGTTTGGGTAACACATGAGACCACATGCAAACCTGTTTTAACTGAAAAACAAACCCAACTTCAGCAGGCGCACATTCATCACGGTGTTCGCCTCTCTTTGGACAATCATGCTGTGAGATGTCAATGCAAAGCTAACAGTGGAGGCCATGAAGTCTACACAAGTCTCACACCCCACCCTCTCTGTCCACTGGGTGGGTGTGAGATGGTGACAAACTGGATAGATAACACTGGAGTCTGCAGAAGTTAAACTAAGTCTCCTCTAAAGGCTAACCCTCTCTTAACCCTTTTGTATGTATGTGTGTGTGTGTGTGGGTGGGTGTGGCTGGATCAATGCTGTCACATGAGCGAGTTTTCTGATCAATAACTGTGACTCCTAGTTTCTTGAGTGTGTATGTGAACATGCGTGTCAATGAATAGCTGCCTATGTAAACAGCTGTGTAGACAGCACTCACGGTGATAAGGAGAAGCACTGATGCAATGCAGTGGGGAGTCTTTGCCTTCGTTATAGTGTGAGCACGATTAGTAGAATTGATGAGGTTTTAAGTGGCGCCTGAACTTGAACGTGGCACCAGACTGTTTGGCCACGACACACACATTTCGTGACTCACTGACACAAAATTATTAATTCCTGAAAAAGATGTGGGCCATACACATGAATAAAAAATGACTCTGTTTACTTACATTCACTATTTTTATTTTTATGCCTATGATTACTATTCTTAATATTTATAGATTTTTACTAAAAAGCAATTGTTTTGTCTGATTTAGGTGGGAAGACTCGCACTAAGGACAAGTACAGGGTGGTGTACACTGACCACCAAAGGATGGAGCTTGAGAAAGAGTTTCAGTTCAACCGCTATATCACAATGAGAAGGAAGTCAGAGCTGTCAATGGCACTCAGCCTTTCCGAGAGGCAGGTGAGAAGATTAGAGTAAATAAACGGTCAATGTAGAAATTATACAGAAAAACTGAATGTAGAAAATATATAGAAACTGTCTGAGACTGTGAGGCTGTCTAACTTTTGCATTCTCTCTTCACATTCAAAGAATTACAAACGCCTACCACTTTCAAAGTAGTCAACCACATCTTCTGTTTTTTTTTTTTTTAGGTTCCTCCTTAGGAGGAACGAATGATTATGTTATTCAGAGATAAACTAAACTCACAGCAGAAAAACCCCATGAAGCAATGAGACAGTGTGTTTCGTTACTGTTGAAACTCAGTTAGGAAACAGAATGTGGGATTTGCTAGTGAAAACCCCCCATGGTTTGCACTAACAAATCTATGGGCCAAGGCCAAGAACTATATATTCAGTGGATACCCCCCCTTTTGGTTTCACCCCCTTTTGTGAGTGACAATAATAAGGAAGGTTACTGCAAATTTAACATGTTTATGTTAAGGGTAAAAAAATATGCCCTAATTTTTTAAAACGTAAAGCCTGAACCACAATTGTTTTTTGTTTTGTTTTTTTTAGTTACTGGAGTTTAACCTTTATCTCTATCATTATCTCAAAGAAATCCACTTAATTGCCCAAAAATGCTGAAGTATGTTTAAAGTTTGCTGAACAATATTTAGACAAGCCTGTGAAATACTGGGGGAATAGTCTGGTCAGATAAGACTGAAATGAACTCTTTGGATGGCATAATCCACGCCATGTTTGGAGGTCAAAAGGCAATGCATATCACCGCAACACACCAACAGTGAAGTTTGGAGGTGGGAAGGATGAACAGAAAAATGTACTGAGACATGTTTGATAAAAATCTACTGCCAGGATGATGATGATGAAACAAGGGGTGGGCGTTTCAGCAAGACAGTGATCCCAAACACAAAGCCAAGGAAACTCTCAACTTGGTTCAGAAACAGGAAATAAAGAAAATAGAAAATAGCTCTGCCAATCACATGACCCGAATCCAGTTGAAAATCTATAGAAAGAACTAAAGCTCAGAGTTCATAGAAGAGGCCCACAGAGCCTTTAGGATTTGAATTTCTGTTTGTTTGCGACCAGTTTCGCCACACTGGAGGCATCTTGAAGCTGTCATCACCAACAAAAGCTTTTGTGCGAAGAATTAAATAAATGTCAGTAAGTGTGTTCAATATTTTTTCCCTGTGTCACTTCTTATTATTACACATAATTTATGGACATCTGTAGTTGAATCTTTCTTTGCATGTGCGGACTGGATGGCTTGTTACTGACATCTGGTGAGAATTTCATACCATGTGAACTATATTTTGCTTGTGTTCAATACTTATTATACCCCATGTGTATAAAAACACATGGGGTTTAACAAAAATGATCTTGGCATGTTTGTGGAATTTCATGCTCACCACATATATCTGCAAATACTGCAGATATCTGATTGTAAACAGTGTACCACTGATGATGTACAGATCTCAAATATGGCATTAACTTTGTGTTACGGGGTTATTATCTCATTTGTGGGTTTCTTTTTTTTCTTATGCAAAGTGAGATAACAGGGAAGGTGGAGCTTGGATTTACATTGTTGATGTTATTGTGCATTAGAAAATAAAACCGCATCTGTAGGCCATCTATTACCACTGTGCTGTATTTGACTTATTCCCATGGTTAAGTGTAGGGTTTCTACTAATGCAGCACATGTGAGCACAAAGTTCTCAAACAATCCCCTCTGGAGAAACGAGCTCCAGAGAAAAAAACAAATTCTGCAAACCGTAATGTTAACATATGTGGCCAAACGCATAAGTAGTGTTAATGGTGAAACCCTCAATCTTACTGTCATTATGCTGTTCTTGTTGTTTCTTCTGCCTGCCCTTGCAGCTTCTTAAAACCACAGCTGAGTGCAATTGTTGTAGCTCCCAGAGTAATTCTGGGAAAGTTGAAGATTACTAAATTTCAAGTAGATAAAGCAAGGCAAGGGAAAGTTACCACAGAAAGCAAAGTCGCTGCAGTTTTCAACTTCCTGTTAATGCCGCAAATAAGCGATTTATAGAAGAAATGAAAACGATAATGATGTGCTGTTACATTTGATGTCGTTTAGGGAATAAGCCATAATGCTCCTTAACTGAGAAATGTTCTTGATGCTGATATCTCATGCATGTGTGTCTCAGGTGAAGATCTGGTTTCAGAACAGACGTGCCAAGGAGAGGAAGATCAACAGGAAGAAGTTGCAGCATTCCCAGCAGGCCTCAACAACCACACCCACCCCACCTGTACTGTGTGCACACAGTGACACTCACAACCCCGCGAGCCCCAGCAGGAACATTTTGTCAGACGCAGTATCGGAGGAGTACTAGGTGAAGTCTATGTGAAAGACTGACACTGTATCTGTGTGTGTAAATAATGTTTTTAATAGTTGTACAAGTTCACCACAGAATGAATGAAAAAGATTCACATGAAGATCACCTCTCTTTTACAATGTCACCACCACACGTTTGTCACATGGATCGAGTCGAGTGGGCATTTATTCCACTTGCTTGTGTTAATCATTATCAACGTCAAGATAGCGTTTTAAGAGTGCATGCCCAAGAAAGAGGATTAGTGTCTTTCTTGTTGTCTTTTCCTTGTATATGTATCCATTAACAGGAATATAATGCAAATGCAGATATAAAAAAGATTAAAAAAAACCTGACAGCCCTTCTTCTTATTTCCAAGGCAGTACTGTGACACTAACACGCCTTTTTTTATGACAACTTGAAGTTACAGGAAGTCAGATGGGGAAAGCAGATATCTAATTTGAAAGGTGGTTAAATTATTCTTTTCGTTTTTCTCAAAACATGCATTTACTCTACATTTTAGCTGCAGCAAAGCAAGGGCAGCATTATTAAAAGTGTCACTGGTTTTAGACATTCAGACGGGAGAGTTTAGCCACATCCTGAAAAACTGCTGAAGATTGCTCAACCGCATGACTCGTGATCTACAGTCGCTGTGGCACAGACATTCAGCTCTGGCAAGAAACTGGATATATGCGTTTTATGTTAAAAAATGTCTACACTTCTCTATTTTTTTTAGAACCCAATGTCTGTATATATGAAATGTTAAAGGATGTGCTGTACATGCAAGAAATGTTGACACACTTTGATACTTTTTCACTGTAATTTTAAAGAAAGGAAGGAGAAACAAAAGATGTGGAAATTTAGTAGGTATGAGTCATCTAACGATTAAAAGTTTTTCCATTTCTAAATAAATGACTGACTTATCAACAGTGCAGTGTGTGCAGTTGTGTAATCACAAGTGTTTCGAGTGTAAGAAAGTCTCCGTTTTCTAATTCAGCTCTTCCTTATTTCAGTGTGTTTGTGCATGCTTTTGTGTGTTTCAAGTGGAGTTTATGTTGGCTTTGCTGCTTAAACCTTCTCCTCAGCACTGAGGTTTTATTGATTTAGAGTTGGATTTTCTGTTAATTTGCTGTAGCCACATTCACGTGGGTCAATGTGCTTTTCATACACCGCAGTTTTTATAGGGAAAGGCTTCTTGATGAAGAAATATAACATTAGTATGAAGTTCTACCTATAAATGTGCAAAACTAATACATTGGCTTCCTGTCATCACTTTTAAGACTCTAAATGAGCCTACACTGCTTTATTTGTTAGATCTTTTTTATGTTCACACTCCTGTCAGAGGTCCAATCAGATGTTACTTCCATAAACTAGACTTAAAAATAAAGGTGACTAACATTTTTCAACTGTTCCTCCGAGTCTCTGAAACGTCCTACGATTTCACACCAGAACTGCAGAATCTGGTTCTACATTTAAGTCTTTGCTCCAGCCTCATTTCCACTCTCTGGCCTTTAATTCGATCTGAACCTTGACATTTCCTTTTTGTTATGTTTTATTATTGGCTGCCTGTGAAGCACGTTGGTCAACTCTGGTTGTTTTAAAGGTGTTATATAAATAAACTTGACCTTGACCTTGACATTAAATTCATCACAATAAAGCCTAAGCTGACCTCAATATTATATCCTATATATTAAATTATGAAAAAATAACAATAAATAAACACAACATTTACATTCGTTAACAATCTTTTTTTCTTCTTTTTTTATTGTGTGAAAAACAGAAAACAATTTTCAATACGTACAAGGTGTGTTATAGATTATAGGTTACAGAAAGAGACAAAAGACTATAGTTTTCACTGTGCACAGGACTATTTTGGTTTTCGGTGATAATTTGTAATTTGCATTATTTATTACGGCAGTTGCCACTTTAAGGCATAAGTGTGTGTGTGTGTGTTTGTTTTGTGCTGTATGTGCATTCATGCGTGAATGCGGTTTGTATGTATGGCTGAGTGTCTGTGTGCATGTGTCTATAACTGTCTGTGGAAAAACAAAGTCTTACATACTCACTTTGTCTTACAGAAAAAAATATACCAATAAAACTACAAAATCTGAAATGTACAATACTAAAGAAAAAAATGTAAAAATGTTTTCATTTTCTTGCATTAAAAATATAAACTATATTCTGTTTGAAATGCATTTATAGTTCAAGGCTTTTATCAGTTTAAAAACTGAAGTGCTAAAGACTGGAGAACTGGCGCCAGTCTGGTTTTATAGTTTAACAGCTTTGGCATGGCGAGGCAGCATCACATGACCGTGTCACGACAATTATAAAATCACCTGGTGTGTTTGTGCTTCAGCTTCTCAGGAGTGAATGTGCAACAGTTTACTTGTTTGCATTTCCTATGCCACACAGACATTAAAAGGTAGAAACAATGCTGGCCATACTGGCACGCTCTGATGTACAAAGCAGCATTTGCTGACTGATCACATGATCAAAAAAATAAACTCTGAGGACACTACAACTGTAATGGATCATAAACACCAATTTTATGGCAGTATGAATCAGCATAAAGTTAGTGCATGGTTATCAACCTTTAACCCCATATCAAACCAAATGTATTCCATCTGTTTGGTGGCAACAGTTGCAACTTCTGCATTTGTCAGGTGACAAAAATATTACCAGTATTTTGGAGCAAACACTCAACCATGAAAGGTATTTTCTTCTTTTTATAAAACAGTCTAAATGTAGAAAAGAGGAACTGAAATGGGCAAACATTAAGTTACAGTAAACTGAACGGGACCAAACTAATTCAGCACCAGTTCATTTTAATAAAATATGGTTTATACAAATGTGTTATCGGCCTTCCTGTGGTTCAAAGAGACACGATAGTCGGCCTGACCATGTACACACCCACACCAAAGGTGTCCGTACTGTGAATGACCCTATTTAGAATTACTCTGGATCTGTAAGAAAAGGTTCACCATGCAGTACTCTGCACGTGCATCTGTCTGAGACTCAAACAGCAATGAAACGTTTGAATCTGTAATCTCTGTAATCTCTGATTAATGAGTTGGTCTAAACATGTGCATTATCCTGTTTTCAGCTGTGATTCTCCTTTTAACAGCTAGTCATCTTAAACATTATTACTTAGTTTTAGTTTTAACACAGGCTAAAATAATTTTCTATCCATGACTCTCACTCCACCTGCTGATTAACACTGAAACATCTGCTTCAGCGGGTTTTTGTTCAGCTGACCTTTTATTAATTTAAAATCATTTGAATGGATATCAGCAGTTCTCCAAAGCTGTAAGTCAGAACCTTATATTTGATTAAAAACGATGCACTGTTTGAAGAGACTGATAACGTCATCTCTGTTTTCACAGGTACAACTTAAACTCAAAACCACAAACACGTAGGAAATGTAATTGAACTAAATATAGAAAACATAAGTCGATGCTGTTAAATGATAAACAGGTGGCTTGCTCAGAATCTCACATGCAGTAAAACAGCTTTCTTCCTCAAACTACAGCTAGTTCACTGAACTCCTTTTAGTGTAGTCACAAATCTACTTCAACACAAACATTTAAAATACACTTTAAATATGAAAAAGCAGATGCGTCTTAACTTTTTAAAACTGAATTTCTGAACCAATTTTACATTTGAAGGCAATTAGCAGACATCATGTGACAAGTATTGATAAGATTGCTGGTCTTGATACACAGGAACAAAACTTACTCCTTTTTATATTACAACCAGTGTCACGATTAAACCTACACAACCCACTCCACTGTATTATTGCACTAAATGGTTATTGAACTTCGATCTTATCCAAATGGTTTGAGCAGAAAACAAAGGAAGAAAGAATGAAAACTAACGTCTGAGAAAAAAGCAGAAGTATTTGCATCATGGAAACAAATCCGCTCACATGTCTGCTTACTGTGAACTTCCTGAAACACTTCGCTGTAAATTTATCTCTGGACTGGAGAGCCAAAGGAAGACAACCTCCACCTACAAACTACACTGAACTGTTAGTAATTAGGTTTGTGTAAATCACAAGTCATTACCCACATCTTTTTAATAATCACACTTCAATTAAATTGAAAAATTTTTTGTGGCATTAGATTGAAAGTGGCCGTTTTAGGATAAATGAGTGCATCATGTATTGTTAAAACTATAGTAATAATGCAGTTTATCAGTGTTTAGACAATAAATAAGATAAAACATATCCATAAATTATAACTACGATTAAAACTATTACAACATCCTATAAATATAAAAGCTACTAGAAAAACATGAATAATTATGTTTAGAAATGTTAAATAGCTACAAAACTACCGCAGCTTGTGTAGCATCATATGAAATGATAACCCAGATGTCACGTCAAGTCTGAGTGTGCTGATGCTCTTTTATATAACAGAATCACAGTGAAAGCAAAGAAAATCAATACGTATGAAATCTGAAGGTTTTTATTTTTCTGATGGGAAATTGAATTAAATAAAAGACCTTTTGGCATCTTGACATCATCTCCTCCCTCCATGGACCTTTAGTCTGTGTGAACACACCAATAACCTAAATCACCGGAATCTTTGGACCTTTGCATACATACAATCATCTCCTGTTGGTTCAGTGTGCCGAGATCGCCTCGAAAACTTGACTTGGCCGTACTCCACCTCCACCTCCGCCTGTGTTGTTTGCACCGCTGGCTTCCCCTGTTGCTTCATGATCCTGACATCAGCATAGGTTACATCTTGGTCGCATTCCTCCTCTGCAGAGTAGCAAGAAGATTGTTACAAGCAGAGTATTACAGATGGTTAACTTTTAAAGGTTTTAATTTTTGTGAAGTTTTTTTGCTTTCTTTATGAGAGTTTCAAAAATATTTTCACAGTGATATATGCTGCAGAAAGACCTGGTTACCTTCAGCTCATAGACCGGAGAAAATGAGTCAGATACAAAAGTGGATTTTAAAATTAGTTCTTTAGCAATGCTTAAAGTTTATAGTAGACAGATTTGTCACCCTTGTACACAGAGGTCTTCTCGGCTTTTGTGTTAAACCTTATTAGTTAACAATACCCACAGATTTTATATGTGACAGAGGAATTTTTGTACCTTTTGGTTTTGTAGGTTTGTTGTTTTGTTTTTTCCTCTGAGCACAGATGACTACTACACCCACAACTAAGAAAAATACCAGTGCTGAGAGAACACCACCGATCACTGGCAAATGTCCTGTTTCAAAAGTAAAATACATAAAAAACAGATGTTTCAGTTATCAAATGTATGTTTTTTTGTAAAGGAACATAAAGAAAGACAAAGTGACATCAGTGGATCTAGTTAGTTTTCACTTACTAATGTACCATTGGCCATCAGTGTAGGAAGTCACACTTCCATTGTTGAATTGTGTAATTGACACTGTGCCAGTCTCCTTACCCACAGAAGTTGTTGTGACTGGGGTAGGTTCTGTTGTTGGTTTAATACACAGGCTGTTATTGTCCACAGGCACCCACCCTAATATATGTGTCCCATTGATTGACTTGCAGTTAATGAAGCCTGACAGAAAAAAACACATAATTCGTGAAAGATGTTCGAAATGAATTAGTTGTTATTATTGACTTTCATTCATAATGTTGTCACTCACGACAGGTCTTCTGTTCTTCTGAGACATTACTGACGTTGTTCCTGACTGAGCAGACCAGACGTCCTGAGACGTGCTGTTTCAGAGTGATGTTGTTGGTCTTATTATTTGGAGAAAGGAACTCAGCATCTGTCAGTGTGCGTCCATCCAGAGTCCAGCTGTACTGAGGACTGTCCCCTCCCTCAGAGGAGCAGGACACCCTCATCTCTCCCTGGGACAGACACTCAGAGAGCAGCAGGACAGAGGACACAGGAGCTGAGAGAAACACACACAGATGACTTAGATATCTAATCCAAATCTTTGTCATTGTTGATCCTCTCTAATGAAGAACAGGGAAAGCATAAAATACATGTAGCTTGTGTATTTTGTGCTATATCACTAAGGTTATCAAAACAATGTTAAATTTATATCTATAATCTGTTCCGAACAGAGAAAAAAAATACCTTGAATAAACAACTGTAAAGTCCGGTCGGGCGATTTAAATCCATCTGAATCAAAGGTTTGAAGGGTATAACCACCACTGTCATTCCTGCTCAGGTTATTGATCCTAAATGTTCGATTACTGAGAAAAAAGAGAGACCTGCGTCCTATGGTATTAGTAACGCTATTATTTCTGACAAATAGTATGTGAGTTTGTAATGAATTCTTTAACAGTTCATATCTAGATATTTCTGAGGTGCTGTCCATCAGCTGGATGTCCACAGTTCCTCCCAAAGCTCCATAACACTGAGCTCCATCCTGTCTGCCATCACAGTAAGGTTCCACACCTGCATGGAAAATGTAAAAGTAAACAAAAGCAAAAACTAAAAAACAGTAATGATTCAGCTAACAGCTCTATCTGATATTTAAGTTTTTTATTTTTAGAAGAATATTTAAAAATGATCTCAAATCAGTTATATCAGTAGAAGTACAAATGATTAACTGTATGTCTGAGTTTTGAATTTTGCAAGTAGCCCAGTGTTTTTCAAAAAAAACAAAAAAAAAATTCCTTTAGTGAATTTTTCAATTTTAGCATTTTAAAAATATATTTAACTCACCCTATAATTATGATATTGTGTTGTTTACGAAAAATATTGATGCAAAAGCTAGAATATTTTCATTTTTTAGTTTTTGCTACCATACTATCTGTAAAATACATTTTGCTGCAGTAAAATAACCCTCCAAAATATTTTAAGTGCACATTCATGTTACAATGTTGAAATCATATTAGAACGTAGCATTAATGTAAAGTTAAAGAGTTCAGACAATAGTACTGTCATTATGTTCAACATGTCCTGAACTGAATTTATTTATTTATTTATTTTGTAAAACTTGTGTCATTGAGTTTTGAATCCTGCAAAACATGCTATTCATACACAGAAATGAAGCTTGATGAATTATAACATGAAAAGCTCACCATGAGAGACTCCGAGCCACATTAATAGCAGTCCAACTACAGCTTCCATGCCAGCTGCTGAGCCTCTGTTGATCGTCAGCAGCTTTCAAACCCTTTTCCTCAAAAACAAACGTGTGTGTCCTGCTCTGAACAGACTGCAGTGTGTCCTGTTAGTGATCAGCCTCAGAGGAGAATGTGTGAAAATCTTTACGTGAGGTCGTATTGAAGTTATCTTTTCATGCACTGAGAGGATGAAAGGAAGTGGTATCAGTTTTTCTTCCCCTTTTAGCCCTGACGAAAAAGAGAATTCATGTGTGATAGACTGAGAGGAAGAGAAGGAAATGTTTATCATTTATACTAAAAGACCTTTTGACTAAGACATATTATAGATTAACATGGAAACGATCAATTACAGAAATATGTTTAGGTGGCAGAATAATAATACATCATGGCTTATAACAATGATAATAATAATCCAGCGTTCTAAACCACTTAAGCTTTCCTTACCAAACTGGTAAAAGTTACAACAACATTATGAGTAATGACTCTTTACACACACTGTATACTAGAAGACTTCAGTATTTTAAAACTCATTAGATTAAACTTAGATAATTGAAAAAAGGGGGTGTGGGGTGGACAGCACTGAAAATGTAAGTGCAAATCTTAAGAATGTATGCATATCTTTTAATGAAGAAATAAAGTTTTATATAATATACCCGATTACAGTTAAACTAAACAGAGGTAGAGGTTTTATTATTTGATTTTAAAATCTGAACATCAAAGTAACAGAACAACAACGATCACAGGGTTGTTTTTTGTTTGTTTGTTTGTTTCTTTACACAATGTCTCCCTCTAGTGGTAATGAATTATACAGCCTTGGAATTTATTGGACGCACATATTGCTTATTTGACTTCTTTGTTTCTGGCAGCTTCACATATACTTTTTAGATTTAATATTGTCAGTTGTAAATCTCATCCTATTGTCAAGCCAAAAAAACCCCCATTTTTTAAAAAAGTGTTTTGAGGGAAGAGCTTGCTGTGTCTGCGTGGGCAGTCAGAAATAACAGGATGACAACCTGATTGAGTCAGATACTCAAGGTTAGAGCAGGTCAGTAATAACATGCAGGCTGCTGGTTTGTGTTCCTTTTCATATAAGAATAATTAACATCCCGACTAAAGTGGTTTTAAGAAAACTAATTTTTTCCAGTCTACAGGTGTTTTTCATTGGATGAAGACCGGCAGTCAGTACAGAAAATCAACATCTTTACATTTACCTTCTGTAAGAGCAGCACAGTTACACAAACAGTGACACACTCTTTCTAAACCCTCACAGCAATGACCAGGCTTTTTGCTTATTATAATTACTGATAACAATTAAAATGGTTATAGTTGTAATAAAAACTTGATGAAAATAACAATTGAACAAAGTTAATATTCACTGAAACAAATGTGATGTCATGGTTCACCTTTTGGTTTACTTATAAATATAATCTTTCATAGTTTTTTCATAGTTTTAACATGAAAGTATCAACACAAAACTATAACTTACATTTAAGGAAGGGTTAGCAGTAGAAGGCTCTCTTTCAGTGTCCTGCTGCCACTCAGAAAATATGCAAATACGAGTCAAACATTTAATAAATCTATCATTACATTAAAACTGGTAGCTTAGCCAAATGTGCAAATGTGTGTTTGTGTGTGTGAGAGAGAGACATAGAGAGAGGGAGAGAAAGGGAGAAAGAGAGAGAGAGAGGTCCTATGAGCACAGCACACTAGAAAATAGCCAAATATTTAAATAATTTTACTGGGTCCAGTTAGCAAAGCATACAACTTCATCAAAATCCTTGTTGTACCAAATGTATTAATGTAATTGTAAATTACTGACAGTGTTAAACTTTAACTTTTTTATAACTTAACAGATACATTTTCTCATAAAGGCCACTGATATCCAAAGAGTTCAGTGGCTGAAAATATATTCATTAACAGTAGCTCTGTGTGTCTCTTATGTGGCATGGTAGATGTAACCAGGTTTTTAATTGCATGTTGGAGAATGATCACTTGGATGAGGCCATGATGTTTTGTCATGTGAAGGCTGTGTGCAGGCAGGAGTGGAGGAATGATAGACCCAAAAGTACAGACTCTGAGGCAAACGTAAACTCCAAAACTCAGCTTTTTTGATGGATAGCAGAAAGGAACAGAAAACTAACTAAACTGGAAAACATAACCTAAGCATAAACAGGCAGCCAAGCAGAACAAACAGCATAGTAGATAGCAGACCACAACACAGACAAATGAAAACACAGGGCTTAAATACACAGAGGGAGCAATCAGGGACTGGGAAACAGGAGGGAAACACAGCTGGGGCAAATCAGGGCTAACGGGACAAGGGAAGCAAAACCAGATACATTAACATGAGACATGGACTTTCAAGGTAAAACAGGAAACATAACATGGACTTGACAAGGGGACACAGCAGACAGGGGAGACAGAGCAACTAAGGAACACAGACAGAAACCAGAAAGCAGAACATCAACAAAGAAACGAAAAGACTAGAAACAATAAATAATGGCCAAATCAAAGTACAATAGTAAAGAAAACTCAAAACTCTGGGTCAATGACCCAGGTCTCCTAACAGTACCCTGGTTTGGGCTGGCTCCCGACAGCCCAAACCAGAAAAAAAGAAACAAAAACAACCCGACCAGGGCGGGCGGGTAGGGTCCAGGACAGAGGGACCAAAAAGAAACAAAAAACACGGAGCCAGACTTCAAAAACAGGGAACAAGAGTCCAAAACAGAGCATCTACAACAGCACTGAGGCCCAGGAAACAGTTCAAAATGAAACAAACAAAAAAGTCCATGAAAGGCGCAGGGGCCCAGGAAAATGTTCAGAAAAGGTTCAGGGGGCTGGCCTGGAGGTCAACAGCAATCCAAAATACATTTGAGGAGGCCGACCGCAGAGCCAGCGGCGACGCAGGCGAAGAAAATCCGCGCAAAAGGCAGCGGCGGCGTAGTTCAGGAGGCTGTCCACAACGGCGATGATGTCCAGCCAGTGGCCCAGAAAATGGCCAGTCACATTGAGGTGGCGGTCGTAGAAGAGCCAGGTGTGCTGGACATGGACGTGCTGTCCAAGCAGTTCCTCTGACCCTCCAGCGGGAACAGACAGCTGAAACGATGAAAGATGGGGGAGATGTGATGTCAGTCTTTACAACAGGGGTTTCTGCACCACCTGGAGCCTCTCTACTTTTTAACTTTTGCTAAAAGTGAATTTGTTAAAATTTGCAGGAACATTCTGGAACTGTTGGCATCTACTATCTCACATATCTGCATAACCTTACTTATTTATGTGTGTGTATAATATTCCCATAAATATAAAATATATAGAAAATCCCCATAAACACCATTTATAATGATCAATTTTTATTCAATATTGATTAATAGTGAGTGATTTCAAACAGTAAGCTTAACAGTAAGCCATTCTCTGATGGGAAGATCATCATGACTGGTGGACTTTGTTGAGAAAAAAAGTACCATTTGAGAATGTGACCTCACCGGGTGAACTGTAACTCTGAGGAACTGAATGGAGATGTGGAGTTTCTGTTGAAAAACAAAGCAGACAATTGCTTTTTCATTTATGGCTGTAGAGGAGGGCTGTCATGTCCACGACACATAACTGCAGTCTTGGATTGGCTGAGCTGTAAACTGCCAGGTGTTAGATGCCACATGGCTGCTCAAACCTAACAGGGATAAATGCTTTAATTTTGAACTGGACGAAAGATGTAGTGACAGAAATTAACCCAACTGAATTTTTCATTTTTGGATGTTATTATAAATGATGGCAATACCTGGCGCCCTCTAGTGGGATGAAAAAAATTATACAGCTTTTGACTTTATTGTTGTTAAGTTTCAGCTTTGTTGCCTTAATCATAATGTTCTTCTCAAAATACTTTACACACTAAGGTCAAGATCTGTCATTATTAGAGAAACACACCAGTAACACCTGTGTATACTAAATTATATTTGGGCACTATCAGAATTGTTGCCATCATAAAAAAAAACATTGCTCATATTCTGTCATCAGTCTGGGATTTGGAAATGACACAAATTCATCACTGCAAAAAACAACAATAACCAAATGGAGAAAGAAAAAAAACAATTTTTACTGAGCTCAGTTTCTACAGCATGCAACATACTCCTTTTGATTCAAACGTATTAATGTGAAACAGCTGTGAAAATGAAAGTAGCTCATAATGATCTAAAACATTACCTTCATCTGGGTGCACAGCTCAAACTTGGTGCTCAGAGGTTCAACAGATACATTTTCTCATTAGAAGCGCTGATGACCAAAACGTTCAAAATGTGTGAGGACATTAATCAGGAACAGGTGTGTAAGTCTCTTTTGTGTTATGGTGGATGAAACTTTGTGTTTAATTGCAAGTGTGAGAAAGATCACTCGGATGAAGCCATGGCATCCCTATGAACATGAGATGGCAACCCTTTAATCTGAAGGTCTAATTTTATAAGCTAGAAGTTATCAAATACATAAAAAAAATGTACAAAAAAAAAGTAAAATAATTTGATATTTACTTCTTTACCATTGTGTTATCGTATGATAGCTATTAGGCGATAGCTCTGGTGACTAGACTATAATGTTATCTAAGACTGACATGGTTGTTTAAAGAAAAATAAACAATTATTCAGTATTGTTACTTATTTATGCCAACTTACTAAATCATTGATTTCTTAAGTAAATTACAATATTGTCTAAAAAGTTCTACTACATTTATTTATTGATCCATTTTTTGCATTTTTCAGGGTGGTTTAGGCATATGCAGAGGAGGGATAGTTGATACTTTGGACAAAGGATTTTGAAGACTAAGCTGAGACCACTAAGGGAAATAGTCATGGATTTAGCACCCACAGCATCATTAGTTCCCACTGCCCTGGGTGGTACTGCTGACTGGGTGGGTAAAACACACAGTTTGGAAGTTCACCACTGCCAACAGCTAGCTGAGTGTCAGAGGAAGTCTTCAGTTCCTCATTACAGGAAGCACTAACAAGGTGTGAAAATATGTGCATTAACACTGTACTAATGCACATATTTTCACACTTGTCTTTTGCTTATGATTCTTGTTCCTGTTCTGAAGGCAACCTTTATTATTATACCTTTTCATGTTTTCTCTCTTATGGTTTTGTCCAACACTTGTGATTTATTGTAATATAGTGCTTTGCATGTATGTTTTGCACTGCTTTGCCCCTGTATGCATAATTTTAGATCCTTTTTCCTTAAAATACTTGCAAATGTTTAAGAAGGCGTTTAGCTGAATATGTAAATATCTTTAAGCAACAGCAACACCCCTGTGAACCAGGAAGTGAAACTTCACAGCACATTTTCCTGATACTTTTCAGGTTTTGTTCATTTCTCAGCTCTCACAAGTCTTTCACATAAATGCTGTTTTTAATTATGGCAGCAACGGACTTACATCTGTAATTAGACTCATATGAGACAAATACTGAAACTGTTTAGAAATTAAAGACAGAATTGAAAAGACATTTGGCAAAATCAACATTTAGGAAGATCTACTAAATGCAAACATAAAGCTATGAGCGTATAATAAGCCCTACAGAAAGTTTTATTTGTTAAACCTTGAAACAATGTCAAAATCTAAATTTGCCAAATTATGTGTTGGATCATCTGATGCTCAGCATAAAAAGGTACAATCTGTTATTATAAGGGTAGCTCACTTAACATAAAGACATACATTCCTGGATGTTTGTAGTGAGACTGAGCTGAATCAATACACTGAGAAGTTTGTACTCCAGACATGTGTTAAACCTGCTTTGTCAAGGTCAGCTGTGTAGCAGGTAGAGTAGGACCCAAACACAGGACTCGGAAAGCAGAACTTAAAACTGAAAAGTGGCTTTATTGCTAAAACCATACAAGATAATATAAACCAGGAGCAAATATACCAACAAAAGGTTCCTTACAAAGAAACAAGGACTCAGCAAGGACTGAGACAAGATATACACACATTACAGGTTATGGGACACAGGAAGTGGAACTACACACGAAGCACAAGAGGCTAAAGACCACCAAAGTAAAACAGGAAGTAATAGATCGCAGACTCACAAGATGCAACTTTGACAGAAAGACAGGAGATAAACACAAAGACAAGACTGAAGAAACAGAATGGAAATACAAAAGATAACACAGATAACAGGAACATAAACACAACCCGATAAACAGAAAGCTAAGGAGCTCAAAGGAAATATCATCTCTAAACCCAGAATTAACATCAAGACTTTTGGAACAGAAGCACAAAACAAACACAAAGATAATCAATAATCCCAAACTAGAGAAAACTTAAACATCCCCCAAAAAACCTCAAAAACCAGGGACCAACAAAAACAAATCCAGAAAATTATCAGTATTGTTAGTAATATGTCTATAACAAGCACTTTGATGTTGCTTAAATCTATTACTGTAAGCTGTTTCTTGAGATGAACATGAAGATGAAGCTGTGGTGACTTGGATAATAACCTTTGTTCTGTTAGTGATTCAACAGGATACAAAGACAGAAATTAAATGACCTCTAGGATCACGACATCACCTCCTCCCTCTGTTGACCTTCAGTGATGCAGTCTGTGTAAAAGCACTGACCACTTATATCACCTGACTTTATGGACCTTGGCGTACATACAGTCATCTCCTCTTAGTTCAGTGTGCCGAGGTCGCTTTGAAAACTTGACTTGGCCGTACTCCACCTCTGCCTCCGCCTGTGCTGTTTGCTCCACCCTCTTCCCCTGTTGCTTCATGACCCTGACATCAGCGTAGGTTACTTCCTGGTCATCTTCTTCATTTGCAATTTACCAATAAGGTGTGGCAAGAACATAGTATTCCAGTCAGCGAATGGTTTGACTCATTCTCAAACTTATTTGCTTTCTTGATAAGAATTAAACAAAAATATTCACTGTCATGTTTGCTGCAGAAACAGCTGATTAGTTTCAAGTTTTTGTTGGTGAAGTGCAATATTGTTACTTTTAGGCAGAGCTGTTTCCTCACATTTCTAGTTAAAGTTATGAGAATTAGTGTTACCTGCAAATATCACTGACATGAGACACAGTGATCAAAAAGCTATTGTCAAGACAGCAAAAAACAGCAAAAAAGAAAAATATAACCTGAATGAAATGAGTGAGCAAAAACTAAGTTTTGTACCTTTTTGTTTTGTAGGTTTGTTGTTTTGCTTTTTCCGCTGAGCACAGATGACTGCTACACCCACAACTATGAAAAATACCAGTGCTGAGAGAACACCACCGATCAGTGGCAAATGTCCTGTTTCAAAAATAAAAGGTACAAAACACAGATGTTTGAATCAGTAAATATGTTTTTAGGAAGAAAGGCCTTTAGTGAATCTATTGTCCTGAGTAAGTTTTCACTTACTAATGTACCATGGGTCAGCACTGATATCATTTTGATTGACGGGTCTAATATTAGTGGAGGGTTTAACTGACACTATGCCATTCCTCTTACCCACAGCAGTTTGTGTGGTCATTGGTTCAGTTGTGGGTTCATTACACAGAGTGTTATTGGCTTCATACACCCACCCTGATATCTGTGTCCCATTAATTGAGGTGCAGTTAATTAAAATGAAGCCTGTGAGTAAAAAGCATATCATTTGTGTCAATGTATGCAGTGACCCTAACAATCAATTATCACCCTCCTTCATGATCTCACTCACCACAGGTAGATATTCTCTCCTCTTTGGAGACACTACTGACGCTGTTCCTGACTGAGCAGACCAGACGTCCTGAGACGTGCTGTCTCAGAGTGATGATGTTACTCTCATTATTTACAGAAAGGAGCTCAGCATCTGTCAGTGTGCGTCCATCCAGAGTCCAGCTGTACTGAGGACTGTCCCCTCCCTCAGAGGAGCAGGACACCCTCATCTCTCCCTGGGACAGACACTCAGAGACCAGCAGGGCAGAGGACACAGGAGCTGAGAGAAACACACACAGAGGAGTTTAGATTTGAAATCAGAATCTAGGTCATTCTTTAATAGGGAACATAAATAGGGAAGCATAAATCATACAATACATGTATCTGAATTTTCTGTTTCATATCTATTAATGGTGTTACTGTATTTCAAAACAAGGAAAACATTACCTTGAACAAACAAATGTAGAGTCTGCTCGTCTGATGCTTTTCCATCTGAATTAAATGTTATAAAGCTATAATTACCGCTGTCATTCCTGCTCAGGTTATTGATCTTAAATGTTCCGTTACTGGGAAAAAGGAGAGATCTGTGTTTTATGGTATTAGAAATAACCTTATTATTTCTGACAAATAGTATTACTAATGAATTCTTTAACAGTTGGATTCTTGGTATTTCTGAGGTGCTGTCCATCAGTTGGATGTCCACTGTTCCTCCCAAAGCTCCATAACACTGAGCTCCATCCTGTCTGCCATCACAGTAAGTTTCCACACCTGCAAACACAAACAAACAAACAAACAAACAAACAAACAAACAAACAAACAAACAAACAAACAAACAAACAAATAAGCAAAACTGTTTGAATTTTGAAAGTTTAGTCCCTACCAGAAGGACTGTAGCAACATTTACAAATGTTTAACTAAAAGAGAAACAATAGTTTTGTTGCTACTTTGTCTCTTTGAATCCAAACTATGAAAAAAAAACATACATTGTTTTGCAGCTGAACATTATACAAATCTGTGACTAAAACACATTTAGGGTTCTGTTCAAAACAAGATTTTTTTTTTACAGAGATGTGTTGATCTTTTTCAAGAAGAACATACTAAAATTTCCAAAGGATAAAATAGCTGCTGTAGCTTCTGGGTTTTGCTGTTGTGCATGGTACTTACTCTTACACTGCAATAGCCAACTATGATAATTAAAACAGTAATTTTGTTATAATGTTATATGTTGCCTGTAAATTACTTAAAAAAGAAAAAAATGCCAATAATTCATTTCATTCTCCCAGTAACTGTAAACATTTTTCACACATTTTGTTTTTTGCAGCAAAATCCTAAAAAAGTATAAATTTATGCAAAAGACAGAAAATCTAAATTTGAATATATATTGGCTTAGTGTCTCTAAAGTACATTTTTATGCAAGAAAACAAGTATTTTAGTGCATCTCCTAAAGTCTTCAATAAAAATAAGAACTGTCATAAAGCAGATCTTCCAACCTAATTCATTGGTTGCACTTGATTATCTTATGTCCAAAAATTTAATTGATAGTTTTCATGAAAAACAACATTAAAAAAAGCTTAATAGCTCACCATGACAGACTCCGAACATCAGCAACAGACCAGCTACAGCTTTCATATCTGCTCACTGTTTAGCCTCTGTTGAACCAGTCAGCAGCTTTCAAATTTTCAATCTTTTTTTCCCTCAAAAACAAGCTTGTGTGAGCTGCTCTGAACAGACTGCAGTGTGTCCTGTTAGAGATCAGCCTCAGACAACAGGTGAAAATGCTGGCGTCAGATTTTATTGAAGTCGTCCTGAACTGCATTCACTGAGGGCATGAAAGGAAGTGTCATCAGCTTTTATTATGAAGCTTATGCATAAGTTCATTAAGGAAGATCTGTAATCAGTCATCTGCCTGGTTCCTGGCTGCTTTTGTGTTCTCTTCATCACTACTACTTTCCAACGCTGTAAATTTCAATACTGTCATCATTACTCTAGTCCAATCATCTTCTCAATCTTTATCTATCTCAATAAATTAATTATTCTAAGTGATCTCTCCTTATTGAGCCTCTTTTAGTCTTCAAGAAAGAGAGAATTCATGTGTGACTGACTGAAAGGAAAAGAGAGAAACATTTGTTATTTCTAGAAAAGAGCATTTGAGACTCATGGCGTAAATTCCTCAGACACCCATGCTGAGCCGCACATTCTCTTAAACAATACAATACAATACAATTTTATTTATATAGCACATTTAAAAACCCGAAGGCACACCAAAGTGCTTCACAGTAATATGGAGAGTCAACATAAGTCAATAACAGGGTACAAATCGGGCACTAGCACAGACAGGATAGAGGCACTAACAGACCAGGAGAGTTAGATAAATACAAAATCTGCTAAGACAAAAGCAGCAGTAAAATTAATAAAAAATAATAAATTTAATAAAATCTAATAAAAGATTTAAAAGTTTAAAATTTAAAAGATTTAAAAGGGTGTTAACTGGTCAGGAAAGCCAAGTCAAATAGATATGCTTTTAATCTTGATTTGAAGGATTGGATAGAGTCCAAGGCTCGAATAGAAGCAGGGAGGTTATTCCATAGGTTGGGTGCAGTTGAAGCAAAGGCACGATCGCCTCTGGTCTTCAGTCTAAACTTAGGTTGGGCCAGGAGTAATTGACCTGATGATCTTAATGCACGACAAGGAGTGTACAAATTGAGGAGGTCAGTGAGGTAGCTGGGCGCAATGTTATTCAGGATTTTAAAAGTGAGTAGCAAGATTTTAAACTCAATACGATATTTGATTGGTAACCAGTGTAGATCAACAAGAGCCGGAGTAATAGGGTCAAATTTTCTAGCTCCAGTAAGAAGGCGAGCATTCTGAACGAGTTGCAGCCTTCGAAGAGAGAAGGCTTGGAGACCACAGTAGAGAGAATTACAATAATCTAACCCGGAGGTCACAAAAGCGTGGATAAGTTTTTCCAGGTCCCTGTGTGGTATATAATGCTTAGCTTTAGAAATCTGGCGCAGTTGAAAAAAACCAGATTTAACTACAGATGATACTTGCTTATCGAGCTTCAAGGAGCTATCCAAATAGACACCCAGGTTACGCATAGAGTCAGAGAGAGAGTTAGCTAGGGGCCCCAGCAAGGCAACAAGCTGGTCTCGAGGAATAGATCTAAACGTTAGATCTTGAAACCATATATTATCAAAACATCAATAAAAATGTATTTATCATAAATAATTATATCATTGGCAGCGTGCAGTAGTCTGTATTATACCTGCCCCCTTTCTACCCTACACGTCTGAGGATAGTTTCTCCCAAAGTCAGCTATCATTGGGCATGAAAAAAATATATAAGATAGAGCTTCTAGAGTTTTTTTGTAACTTCTGTGTTCAGTATTATTAGCATTAATACCAACCGCTATGTTTCCCAGCAGTATAGGCCATGGAGGCTCATTGCCAGCCACACTCAGCAGGAACCCAGGCAAGCAGGCAAGAACACACTGGAGTCCACATCATGAACTAACAATAACGAGACCAACATAACATAACTGTGATAAATCTCATAACTGTAATGGTAACACATTTGCCTTAACACAGGTCCTTAAACCAGTATGTCTTCCCCTGAAATGAACTGAACAGGTGGGACAGAGGAAAACATTAAAATTCAATCCCAGCTTTTATGCAAATTGTCACTGTTTTTTCAGCCAGTTCAGCATGAAAACATTGTAGTTAACTTTAAAATTGTTGAGACAGAGGTTAGCTGTAGTAGCAGTTCACAACCAACACTCGTACAGAAGCAGGACTGTGGTAGGTGTTGGTGAAGGCAGGAAAAGAAGAAGGAGTTCATCAGAAAAACAGAGAGATGGAAAGAATGAGAGCACCCAATTCAAAATTTGCCATCTCAAAGGACTTCAGCACCAAAGGCCTCACACTATAAGGTAAACCTACCAGTAACAGCTGTTCATATTAAATTGTATTTGGGCATCTTTACAGTGGTTGTCATGCAAGTAATCATGGATTGTGTGATCACTCTGGGAACAGGGAATTTTTTTAATGTTTTGTTTGTGGAAATTGTGCTTTTAACGTTTTGTCATTTTCAGCATTAACAACATGGCAGAAGTACACATGGTGATAAAATATGTACATTCACACTTCTGAACCTCATAGTTTTCCTCCAATGTTCCTCTGCTGTCCTCTTGTTTGTGATTTTAGATTACATTATGTCACCCAACACTGGAAACTTATGATTTAAAGAAAAATAATGCTGTGAATGTAACTTTTGCATTGTTTTGCTTCTGAAAGCATTCATTAAATATTTGCATGTTTTTAACAGTTTCACTAAATACAGAAGTATGTTTATGCAACAGTAACACCTCTGTAAAACAGTAGATGGAAACTTCAAGCTCCCCCATCTGAAGACATGTTGCTTACTTCTCAGCAGACATTGCCAATGTGGTCTGTGAGCAAAGTGTCAGCAAAAGCCAACTTAGATAAACTGAGACATATTGCTTCAAAAATAAAGAGAGAAATGTTAATAACGCTTTAAGTTGGGTGTTTAGAAAGATAAAGGTAATATAGCATAATGTAGCTAATATTTAATATTTAATCACAGATTTTTCTTTCCCTTCTTTTATTTCCAAAGTAAGACCATAAGATGTTATAGGGGGTATTATGATTGTGTTTCTCGTATGTGGTTACACTTTAACAGAGCTAGAAGTGTACTGAAGTTCAATACCTGCACCATATTATTTTTAAAGAAGAAGTATTTATTTCTGTATTTATCTGTTTTCTTCCACATTCAGTGAAGCATCGTGTTTGTAGCACCTCTGGCCACTCTTCAGTGTAAACCATGTTCACAAGTAGCCTCCACCTAGTTCCTTTAGTTTGTTTTTTATGTCAAGTTGGGCTGCTGTTTTTAGTGTTTTTAGTTTAGATTTCTTATTAAGGCTTTTGTAAAAGTAACTGTAATTATTCCCATTTATTGTAATTTAATTTTGCTTCTGAACCTGTTTTTCTTTCCCTAGTGGGTCCAGCCCTGTTATTTGATCTATTCCACTGTTCGATCTAATATTGAAATTAACTTGATTTCAGATCTCGACTTTGGCAGCAATGAGTTTTTGTGCCTTACAATCATTTTCCAGTATAATTAAGGTTTGTTATTGGGTAATATTTGCTGGGGTGCAAACCACCAGGCGGTGTTGCTGTTCCTTTTCAATTATATTACTCCTGACCTTCACCACATTTGAGCCAGGAGTAAACTATTCAGTGACACAGAAATGAAAGGTTATGTTAGGTCTGTCACAGGCGGGGTTTCACTTTTATTGATAGTTACAAGCCTGTAATGTCAAACTTCATTGAACCCCAGGGTTGATTATGAGGGTGGCTTATTAATTTAAGAAAATGACACATTAAGGAAACTAAATTCAAGATGACTTTTAAATGGTTATTAGCAAGGAAGTTAGACTCAAGTCAGATGAGAAACAAAATTCATTGTTGTATCAGTTAGTCATTAAACAGTATCTGTAAGTCATATGCTTCAATAATAATTTAAGTTTTTTTAAAAGTGGCAATAATTATCAAAGCTCTGATTATCAGCTTTTATTAATAATGTTCTCACTCGTCACAGGAAGATAGATATCCTCTCCTCTTTAGAGACTTTGATGTTGCTGTTTACTGAGCAGACCAGACGTCCTGAGACGTGCTGTTTCAGAGTGATGATGTTACTTTCATGATTTCCACAAAGGAGCTCAGCATCTGTCAGTGTGCGTCCATCCAGAGTCCAGCTGTACTGAGGACTGTCCCCTCCCTCAGAGGAGCAGGACACCCTCATCTCTCCCTGGGACAGACACTCAGAGACCAGCAGGACAGAGGACACAGGAGCTGAGAGAAACACACACAGATGAGTTTAGATATCAGGATCTTGGTCATTATTTATAGTCTCTAATGAAGAACTGGGAAAACAAAATTATATGTATCTAAAATTCTGTGAGTTATTAATAGATTACCAAAACAAACTTCCATTTTTATCTGTTAATGACTTAATCTTCCAAAAAGAAAGAAAACCCCCCACCTTGAACAAACATATTTGTTGACGGGTATAATTACCACTGTTTATACTGCTCAGGTTATTAACCCTAAGTGTTCCATTTCTATGTTCTGTGATGTTAGGAATAGTCTCATTATTTTTCACATTTAATATTTTTTAATTAATTCTTTAACAGATGGTATCTAGATATTTCTGAGGTGCTGTTCATCAGCTGGATGTCCACAGTTCTTCCCAAAGCTCCATAACACTGAGCTCCATCCTGTCTGCCATCACAGTGAGTTTCCACACTTGTAAGCGAATAAAACAAATGTCAAAAGCACAAATATTATTCTTTCAAGTGTTCAAATGGTGGTTTTGCCTTTGACCTTCTGCCTGTTTAAGTGCCAGCTATGCAAAGTAACGTTTATTGGATCAATTTATCAGCACTATTTTCCTGTAAATAAAACTAAATACATAAATAAATAAAATAACTGAAGTTCACATTTCCAAATGTAATTTCAAATGTGGTAAATAGCATTTAGTTAGTAAAAAAAAGATTAAAAAAACCCCCTGCTGAATACATTTTTTGCCGATTACATGACTCTTAGAACTGCCAAGTAATTATAAAATTGTATTACTTATAAAAACAAATATTTACAAATATTTATTTAGTGGTTTTATGGCTGCTGTATGTTTTTCTTAGTCGAGACTATATGAAGAAGTATTTATTAATGTGCAGACAAACATTACTTCCAGGTCTGTGACGAAAGCACTGTCATAGATCAGGTAACAGCACCATTTCAACAACTGGACCTGGTCATTGTCATAAAGAATATTTAAAAATGCTGTAATTGTGGAGGAGAACACAGTGTTGCATTTTGGGGATGTGAAGTGTTGAGGCAGCAGACAGTTGTTCAAAAAATGAAGGTACTGCAGAAGGTGACATATGCAGAGGCGTGTAAAATGGTGGAGCAAGAGAGACAGATTGGGAAACCCAGGGTAGATGAGAAACAACTAATGGAAAAGGTTATGGAAATGGTTGAAAGGAAAATAGAAGAAGAGAAGAAGAAGATGGTGACATTCATTGCAGGAGTAATAAATGCAACCTCAGATGTGAAGTCCAAGACGGAGAGGATTCAGTTTATTGTGAAGGCAGCATGTGATAGTTTAGACATGAAGAATATCAAGCGGGAGGATATAAGAGGTGAACTAAGTAGTCAGGCAAGTCAAGAGGGATAATGTGGTGGGTAATTCTTATAACCATATTAATCTTACAGTGGAATGCAAGGAGTCTCTTGTCAAATGGTCAAGATTTTAAACAGTTTATATACGATCAGACAGAAAAACCTGACATAATTTGTATTCAGGAAACATGGTTGAAGCCTTTTTTGGATTTTAGAGTGTGTGGGTATATTGCCGTTAGATATGATAGGGAAGAAAGAAATGGTGGTGGGTGTCTTACGTTGATTAAGGAAAGTATTCCATACAAGATAGGTGACAGGGAAGGGGATTTGGAGTATGTAGTAATTAAGGTTTGGATAGGAGGGAAGGTAATTATGGTTGTTAATTTTTATAATCCTTGTAAAAAGCTCGAGTTAAATAAGCTGGAGGAAATGGACATGAAAGGAAATATTATATGGTGTGGGGATTTCAATGCACATCGTTTGTTATGGGGGAGTGAGAAAACAGACTACAATGGGGAAGTGTTAGAGGAATTTCTGGACAATAAAAAGCTTGTATGTTTGAATGATGGGAAGAAGACATGGATTGATATTAGCTCTGGTAAGGAATCCATATTAGATTTACCTTTTGCTTCTAGTTCTTTGGCTCCATTATGTGAATGGCAAGTGAAGAAAAAGTCATTTGGTAGTGATCATTATCTGGTAGTGAGTAAAATAAGGATTGGTCAAATACAGGTACCTGAAAGATTAGGAGGGAAGTGGGTGTTTGGGAAAGCGAATTGGGGGAAGTTTAGTAGGCTATGTGAGAGGAAGCTTTTACAGGTTCTAAATCATTTGAGTGTTGAAAGAATGAATCAAGAAATTAGTCAAAGTATTTTAAGCACTGCTGAGGAGGCTATTCCAAAGACATTGTAATAATGTGAATTATTGTTTGCAAGATGATTTTTTTCCACAATGGATTGTGTTGCTGCACGGACGTTTTAGAGTGTGACACAGGTAAAGAGTGTTGGGCCAGATCGTTAGGCTGTATGTTATTGTTGTACATGGCAGAGGACCAATCTGAGTTGCATGACTTGTTAATAAACCTTACAACCCCTTTGGGTAGGAAATAGATATTCTGGAGTCAGTCGTGAATGAGACAAGAATATAACAGACATCAGGGAAAGTTGGGGGGAGATCAGTTCCATGGTGGAAAGATGAATGTAAGTTAGTAATTAGAGAAAGAAATAGTGCATTTAAGTTGGTCAAACAGTCTCATAATTTTCAACATTTAATTGAAAATTATGAGACATTTAATTGACTACAAAAACGCGAAATAAGAAGCACAATAAGAAGAACAAAGAACAAAGAACAAAGAAAACATACTGGAGAGATTTCTGTAATACAATTGGTAGTAATACTCAAATAGGGGAAGTGTGGGGGATGATCAGGAAAATGGGGGGAGACAGAAGAGAATGGAGTTATCCAATACTTGATAACAATAATCAAGTAGCTGTAACTGATAGGGGAAAAAGCCGATTTATTGGCAAGTACTTTTGTTGAAATACATAGTGGGAGAAATTTATCAGATGAAAGTAAACAAGGAAGAGAAAGGACTAAAGGCAGAAATCTTGAAGTTTTAGGGAGGAAGGAGAGTACTGAAAATGTAATGAGTTGTCCCTTTTCTATTGGAGAACTGAAAATAGCTCTGGGTAGTACCAGGAATAGTGCTCCAGGGAAGGATGAGGTATGCTATGTAATGTTGAAACATCTAAGTGATGAAGTGTTAAATAAATTGCTAATGTTATTTAATAAGGTATGGAAAGTAGGGCATCTCCCACATCAGTGGAAAGAAGCATTAATCATACCAATAAAGAAACTAGGGAAAGATCATAGTGTTCCTGGAAGTTATAGGCCCATTGCTCTGACTTCCAATATATATATAAACTGATGGAAAGGATGGTGAATGAGAGATTGGTACAATTTTTAGAGTCAAGACATATATTAGCACCTTATCAGAGTGGTTTTCATAGAGGAAGCGGGGCAATGGATCCTGTCTTATGTTTGGAAGACGATATCAGGAAAGCGCAGGTTAACCTAGGGTCACATGTTTCTGAGTGATGTAAAACAGAAAATGGAACCCCTCAGGGAAGTGTAGTTAGCCCAACGGTTTTTTCAGTTATGATCAATGATATTTTTAAAGATATGTCTGATAGTTATGGTAAATCACTTTTTGCTGATGATGGGGCATTATGGGTGAGGGGAAAGAATGTTGACCATCTTGTTAAGAAACTTCAAGAGGGGATAGATAAACTAGAAAAGTGGGGTGTAGAATAGGGTTTTATATTTTCTGTTTAGAAAACTAAAATAAAATTCTTCACAAATAAGAAAATAGTGGAAGATAAACTATTATACTTGTATGGGAAAGCGCTAGAAAGGGTGGATTATTTTTGTTTTTTGGGTGTGTTTTTTGATAAGAGATTAACTTGGAAAAATCACATAGAGCATGTTATGGGGAAAAGTAAAAAGGTTCTTAATATTATGAGGTGTTTAGCAGGGCTGACATGGGGCGCCAATTTTGATGCACTTAAAAGTATTTGCGTCACGTTAATTCGATCAAGATTAGATTATGGGTGTGTGGTATATGGGTCAACGGCTAAAACTTGCTTAAAGAAGCTGGATGTTATCCAAGCTCGAGCAATGAGACTTTGCTTAGGGGCAGTTAAAACAACGCCAATATGTGCTCTACAAGTGGAATCAGGAGAAATGCCACTGTATATTAGAAGGCAACAGTTGATGGTTAACTATTGGATAAATTTGAAAGGTCATGACAAAAACCATCCTGTTAAGAAAGTGTTAGAGAATTGTTGGGAAAGAGGAAAGGATTTTAAAAATATTTTTGGGTGGGTTGGGGATGATAGAACAAGAGCTTTTAAAGTATATGACAAAGACTTCAGTCAGACAGTGTTGTGGCCTTTACGACCCACATGGACATGGAAATACATTAAAGTAGACAGATCATTAACGGATACAAAGAAGAAATTTACAACAGATATTTGTCAAGAATTTTATAACAGATTGGAGAGCAAATACAGTGACTTTTGATAAGTGTATACAGATGGGTCAAAAGATCCCAAAACTGAAACAACTAGTGTAGCAGTGGTAATTCCGGAGTTAAGTATCAAGATTGCATAAAGAACATCAAATCTCCTAAATATATATGCAGTTGAGTTATATGCCATACTGTTGGCTTTAGAATGGGTGGAAGACAGCAGGATTTCAAAAGTAATAATATGTAGCAATTCATTGTCAGCATTATTAAGTATTGAAAAAGGAAACACAAGTACCCATCAATTCAATTCAAATTAATTCAATTCAATTTTATTTATATAGCGCCAAATCACAACAAAAGTCGCCTCAAGGCGCTTTATATTGTACAGTATACTCTATAATAACAGATACAGAGAAAAACCCAACAATCATATGACCCCCTATGAGCAAGCACTTTGGCGACAGTGGGAAGGAAAAACTCCCTTTTAACAGGAAGAAACCTCCGGGAGAACCAGGCTCAGGGCCCATCAGCAAATTTTGTATGACGTTCTTTTTGCTCATCATAGATTGTCTGAACAAAATAAACATATAGTAATGATGTGGACTCATGTAGGTATTTTGGGTAATGAAAGAGCAGATAGGTTGGCTAAAGCAGCTGTCAAAAAGTAGATATAGATGTACAGATACCATTGTCAAAATCTGAAGGGAAAAGTATAGTTTGGACAGAAAGTAAGAACTTCTAGGAAATGGCATGGGATAATGAAGTTAAAGGGAGACATTTATATATGGTATAAAACACAATAGAAGTTAAGAGGAGTAGTGGGTTAAATAGACAGCAGGAGGTTATTATAAGTAGAATACGAACAGGTCATTGCTTTCTAAATGGTACTCTTTTTAGGATGGGGAAACATCCGACTGGGTTGTGTGATTGGTGTAATGATATGGAGACGGTTGAACATGTGCTTATTAGTTGTAGGAAGTATGTAAGTCACAGGAGGGTGATGAGAGTTGAAATGAGTGGTGGAAGGGACCTTACGTTTGAAAAAGTGGTTACTCAGTTAAATCATGGTGAAGGGAAAGGGGTGGTTTTTGTTTTTTTGAGAAATACTGGTCTCATTAAGAGGATCTGAGGACTCGGAAGTGAAGTAAGAATAAAAGCCAGGAGATGGCAGTAGTGCAACATCTTTGGATGCAAGCTGCCGTTAAACATGAAATGGCTCATGGCTGTGTTCACTTGTATGTCTCACCGTGTGTCAGTTTAGCACTTCCCAGTTTAGTTTAGTTTTGTATGCTTAGTCCCCCTGCCAGCCAATAAAGCTGTGGCTTTTTGAGTTCATTCCTTGTGTCAGTGAGTTTTCGTTTGGCTCTGCACACAGCTGGTTCATGACAGAATGATGCGACCAGACAGTGGACCCAGCAGCTCACAACCCCTTTGCTGAGCTCCAGGCGGACCTAGTCTACACGGTGGAGTTTCTCTGCCAAGAGGGTGTAGTGCTGCCGGTTAAGGAATACCAAGAGGAGTTAGTCCTCCAGTTACACAGGATGATCTCCGGACTCCCTTGGCTATTTGGCGCACTACACCCTCTTATTCAGGACTTCCTCGTCTCCACCGTGCACGTTCACCCAGAGCAGCAGCTTTAGCCCAGCCCAGTGTTCCAGATTAACTGGCATCGCAGATTACCTGGTGTTGGTCGAACAGATGTGTGGTAGACTTGCTTTTCAGGAGCCGCTACCAACAAACCAGCAAATAAACACTAAATATTGCATCTGTGACATTTGTGAGGTTACCTCAAACACAGTCCGTCAGTTGTGCTGCTGTTTAACAGCAAAATATTTAAAAATGTTGCCAGTTTTCCTGGTGATATGCATGCAGGAGGTGACCGCGAAAACAGTGAATAAATAAACATCACCACACTGATGCTGTTCACAGGACAGCAAGAGTACACGATCTGGAGAATCTTGTCTCTTTATCGTTCCCCTCGCACATTTTATTACTCTGATTTTGTGTGCACTCAAACGGAGTCGAGTCAATTAGCGCCACCTGTGGCCAAGTGCCATAGCCTACAGCCAGATTAACTTGTGACACACACATCTGCACCACGTTTGAATTTCTTTCAAGCACAATACATTTGTAACTTTCAATCTTGTCTGTTTTGCGTCTTGCAAAAAAACCTTTAAACTAAATGAAATGGTGTTATGTATTTATTTTTGGCCTACATCAGTAAGAAATGCCAAATTATATACACAAAGTTCTAGAAATCCCCACTCCCGTTGTTCATAATGATTTTAATATTTTTTCCCCATAACAAAGAAATACGTCTCGAACAAATTTATTACACATTAATATTTCACTAGTGTTGTAGCATCACATCCTGTTAGCATAGTCTGCCTGTGTCTTTTCTCTGGAAATGAACATTTGAGCCAATATAGGTAATTCATCAACATGCCTGGAGAGAGTTGGTAGTTATATACAGTCTGTATAAGTGTGGTGAATTTAGTAAACATCTGTAAGGAGATGGCAATTACTGTGAATTTACAGCACTTACACAGTGCTTGTCAGAGTTAGAATATTTATGTTTTAAAGCTAAGTTAAGAATGTAATCTCCAAAACTGGCATATCATCTTCCATTTGTAGGACATCTACTAACTATCACATAGCAGCTGGAACAGTCTCAATTGGAGTTGAATCCACTACTGCCACCTGTGGTGCAACATTCAGGAATGTTGCGCCAAGCATTCCGGAATGTTGCGCCGAACATTCCGGAATGATCCCTGTTGTCTTTGCTTAATTATTGGTTTTAGTCTTGACAATCGATATTGCTGGCATTGCATCTTTCAACATGTTTGTGGGTCGATTCGCATTCCGGAACATTCCGAACATTCTGGAACGTTCGGAGCAACATTCCGGAATGAATTTTAAGAACAACAATCAATGCAGGAATGAACATATATACATTTATTCTATATGAGAGCAGTTCACATACAGGCCTTCATAAGAATCAGTGACTAACTATAGGCTATAAGGAATACTGTTACACCTGCAGAAGCATTTTGATTAAAATAATCAATTAGAAAATAAGTAAAAGGAAGGGCAGCCATCTGCTGTGAGTGCTGGGGGTGAGAGGAGGAAGATAGGTCCAAACAGATGCTGAGATTTATAAAAGATATATACTTATATAAGAGATTTATAAAAACGTCCATTAAATACAAAGTGGTGTATAAACACCGGAATACCAATTTTAAACCATAACTTGTATTTAAAGGAAAAGTTAGAAGTTCCACTAAGAAAAGACATAAATATGAATTACCATCTAACAAATCTTTCATTACATTGACACTGTTAGCTTAACTAAATAAAAATACAATAAAGAACAAACTGAGTCATCTTTACTGGAACAGGTTGTGATATCTGGGACAGATATTATTAATGATTAATGTTTGTGAATATCTATGGACATTAAAAATATTATTTTAGTATTATTATAATAATGTATTAATAATAACGAGTTATTAAATGATTGTTTCTATTCAATATGTACATTTGGATCACTGTAAAGTGTTGCTGCAGTGAAATTTGTCAAAAAATGTTTTTCAATTTTACCTTATTTCTTTAAGGAGATAAGTGAAAAACATGTCATGCTGACGACAGGAGGAAATCTCAGATCTTTAACAGAATACAAATAAAAAATATAATAATACACTCATGGTGCTTGTAATTGAGAGCCACCTAATACAGTATGGATTTATGCCCTGTTATGAACAACAAGTGCAGTGAAAGTGAAGAAAATCAATATGTATGAGCTTTGATGTGAAAAGCTCGTACACAGAAAATCACAATAAATGAGAGACATTCACACATCTTGACAACAAGTCCTCCCTTTGTGGCTCTTCAGTGGTTATTCTGCATAGAAGCTCTTAATTCACCTGACTTTATGAACCCTGGCGTACAAACAATCATCTTCTGTAGGTTCAGTGTGCTGAGGGAGCTTTGAAATCTTGACTTGGCCATACTCCACCTCTGCTTCCACCTGTCCTGTTTGCTCCACTCGTTTCTCCTGCTGTTTCATGACCCCTAGATTAGCATAGGTTACTTCATGGTCACCTTCTTCATCTGCAAATTAGCAAGAAATGTGAGAAATTGTGAGACTTCTTTGCTTATTTTTGATGGGAGTGAAATAGAAATGTTTACTGTCTTGTCTACTGTGTAAACAGCTGCTTAATTTCAGCACAAAGACTGGAGATGATGTGAAATGGTTTGTCTGACTCTGATCAAAGTTCACACAAACAAAAAGATTTTTAAAAAGTTTCAATAGTGAAATTTAGTTTTATCTTTGGAGGGACCTCTTTCTCCTTCTTTCCAGTTATTGTGTTAAAGTTAGGTGATCAGGGATAATCAGGGATTTGTACCTTTTTGTTTTGTTGGTCTGTAGTTTTGCTTTTGCCTCTGAGCACAGATGAGTGCTACACCCACAACTAAGTAAATTACAGCTGCTGAGAGAACAACACCAACCATTGGGAAATATCCTGTTCAAAACAAAGAAAGCCACAAACACAGATGTTTGAGTCAGCAAACATACAGTATGTTCTTAAAAAAGGACAAGAAGAAAAAAGAAAAATTACACACATAGATCTACAGAGTTTTTATTTTGCACTTACTTATGTACCATGGGTCATCACTGCTGCTAGTGGAGTTTTCTTTTGACACAGTGCCAGTTTGTGTATGGTCTGTTGTTTCAATACAAGGAGTGTTATTGGCTTCATACACCCACCCTGATATCTGTGTCCCATTGACTGAAGTGCAGTTAATGAAAATGAAGCCTGACAGCAAAAACGTATAATTAATGAAAGACTGAGTGACCAAAATGATCATATTTGTAATTATCACAATGTTCTCACTCACCACAGGTAGATATTCTCTCCTCTTTGGAGACATTACTGACTTTGTTCCTGACTGAGCAGACCAGACGTCCTGAGACGTGTTGTTTCAGAGTGATGATGTTAGTCTTAGTATTTACAGAAAAGAGCTCAGCATCTGTCAGTGTGCGTCCATCCAGAGTCCAGCTGTACTGAGGACTGTCCCCTCCCTCAGAGGAGCAGGACACCCTCCTCTCTCCCTGGGACAGACACTCAGAGACCAGCAGGACAGAGGACACAGGAGCTGAGAGAAACACACACAGATGAGTTTAGATTTATATACCAGAATTGTTAAAATTCTTTACAGTCTTAAATGAAGAACAGGGAAAGCACAAAATACATGTATCTGAACATTTTTTATATTTATTGTATAGATCAGCAAAACATTGTTACATTTATATCTATTAATCTGTTATGTACAGAGAAAAAAAATACCTTGAATAAACAACTGTAAAGTTTGCACGCCTGATGATCTTCCATCTGAATCAAAGGTTTGAAGGGTATAATTACCACTGTCTGTCCTGCTCAGGTTATTGAGTCTAAATGTTCCATTACTGGCAATAAAGATAGACCTGTTTCCTATCATATTAACCTGATCATTTTTCACATCTAATATTTTTAAAGAATTCTTTAATAATTGGTATCTAGGTAATTCTGAGGTGCTGTCCATCAGCTGGATGTCCACACTTCCTTCCAAAGTTCCAAAACACTGAGCTCCATCCTGTCTGCCATCACAGTAAGTTTCCACACCTGCAAACAAAAATAAGGTTGTCATAGGTGTTAGTTTAGCCTGCATGCATGATGCAGTGGCCTGAATTCTAGCCTAGAGGGCTTTTGCTGTGTGCCCTCCTTTCTTGTCTCCTCTTTACTGAAAGCTATCTGATCTGCTGTCTGAACAAATGTTTCAGACAGCAGATCAGAAGGGGAAACAAAAGAGGGTCAAAGCACAAAGTAATGGTTGATAGACCTGTACACCAGGACTCTAAGACTAGGCAGAGCAACCTGAGCACTGGCTGGATTAATTATAGGAACACTTGAAACTCAGTGCCTCACACATGGATTTTGTTGTGCATGGCGTTGTACAAGACTAAGAATTATAACAATACTGCTTCAGACTTCATTGTTGCCATTCTTACATTTGACATTTTGTACTGTCGTAATTCAGTTCTGTGAATTTAGGATGTAGTTAGAATGATGTGAAAATGTTCCCTGTTCCTCTCTACTCCGACTGTATTGACTCAGCAGGCAGCTTTCAGACAAACTTCTCTACTTAACACAGATGCAAACTTGTACAGCTTACATACAGCCCACAACATATTTCCTGTTAGTGATCATTTCCAGATAAGAACATGTAATTATAGACCAGGCAGGAAGAGATTAGTATCACATCTTACATTTGCTTTCAGTATCTTAGTATTAACTACTTAAAGCACTTGTCAGTAGTCAGTATCAGGTTATTCATACTAAAATCTCCTCGTCCAACTTAATATCATCTGACTGATTCCTGTTCTACATTCAAGTAAATATTTTATCTTCTTCAAATTATTTAAAAAGTAAAATTTTTCACATTCAATATGCGTTATATTCACATTGGATAACCAACATAAATGACAGATTGCTTCACATCTCAACTCTGAAATCATGGCATAAGAATTCACTGCAAAAACTCAAAATCTTACCAAGAGTATTTGTCTTATTTCTAGTCAAAATCATCTCATTACACTTAAAATAAGACAGAATCAGCTAAAGGGCAACATTTCAGTAAGCTAAAGGAACTTGTTTCAAGACAGTAAATCTTAAAACTAGAAAAAAAACTGGACAATTTTCACTTGTTTCATTGGCAGATTTTTTTTTACTTAATACAAGATATTTTAGCTTGAAATAAGTGAAAAAATCTGCCAATGAAACAAATGAAAATTGTCTAGTTTTTTTCTAGTTTTAAGATTTACTGTCTTGAAACAAGTTCCTTTAGCTTACTGAAATGTTGCCCTTTAGCTGATTCTGTCTTATTTTAAGTGTAATGAGATGATTTTGACTAGAAATAAGACAAATACTCTTGGTAAGATTTTGAGTTTTTGCAATGTAACCATTTGCAAGTTGTTTACACTCATTCTACGTTAAGACAGTTGAAATGAAAAACATTTTAACATGTAAAAATGAAAATGGATCTAAATGTGACATGAGACACATACCATGAAAACAAACAAAAAAAGTGTGCAAACAGGAAGTTGGTTTTGTATAAGAGAAATAAATAGAAATAGTCTAAATAATTCCCGAGTATTAGATTCTAAAACGTATGCACAACCTGTCCAGGATGTACCCCACCTTTACCCCTTTGAAAAGCTCTGCTTGAGAATATATAATATATATATATATATTATATATTCTCAAGCAGAGAATTCATATTTGTTACTGAATATGGAAACGCTTTTTAGTATTTTAGTACTCAAGATCCTTTTTAATTATCTCTCATAATAATGGATAATGTAAAGTTTTTATTAAGTGCACTTGATCTTATTTGTGTAAAACATGTTAATAATCATTTAAAATAAAGTGCTAGTAGAAATACATGAAAAAAGCTCACTATAAGAAACTCCGACCAGCAGCACCAGCAGTCCCACCGCAGCTTTCATGTCTCCTCTCTGTTCAGTGTGTGAGACCCAGATAGAAACAGCCTGCAATGTATCCTGTTAAAAGCTTTGACCTATAAGAACATTGTTATAGTCATCTTTTGTTTTTCTTTTTCTCTGAGGTGTAACTAAGGAGGGCTTATTTTTCTTCCGCTTTCAACATCCCACGACTGGACATTTCTGAGCTGAAAAAAAGGAAACAATCCTTATAAGTAGTCAAACAGAGAGCTAATCTTTGTAAGATAAAACTTTATAACCACAGCCACATCTCTTCTGCATATAATGATAATAATAATAATAATAATAATAATAATAATAATGATAGATTTTATTTGAAAGCACCTTTCAAGACACCCAAGGACACTTGACGATAGAATAAAACACATAATAGAACAATGACAACGAGGAACAATAAGAAAACAAAAGCACAACGTAAAATAAACAAACAATAGGTTCACAGTGAATATGCAGATTTGAATAGATGGGTTTTGAGCTGAGATTTAAACTGGGGGAGAGAACCAATGTTTCTTATATCTGGGGATAGAGAGTCCCACAGCCTGGGAGCAGAGGAACTGAAAGCTCTGAAGGTGAGCAGTAGAAGTTTGTATTTAATCTGGAATTTCACAGGGAGCCAGTGAAGTTCCTGGAGAACAGGGGTGATGTGCTGGTAGGAGGGGGTTCTGGTAATAATGCGGGCAGCAGAGTTTTGATCCAGTTTGAACCAAGCTTATGGAATGATTTTTGGGGGAGACCATGGAAGAGAGAATTACAATAGTCAGTTTGGGAGGTAACGAGACTGTGGACAAGCATGGACGCACATGTTTGAAGTGTGTCGTCACCTTAATTTAGATTTTTATAAAGTCAGAAACAACCATGATACAGTTTTGGCCAAAAGTTTTGTCAGTGGCACCTGTCCCTTTGCTCGTCAGTGCCCCAAGTGCCCTTTTCTTGAGGCATTTTTTTGTTTGTCTTTTTAATGTGTGTGTGTGTGTGTGTGTGTGTGTGTGTGTGTGTGTGTGTGTGTGTGTGTGTGTGTGTGGAGTAATAACATTTGACTATTAACACCAATTTTGCTAAATAAAGGATCTGGATTGCATCAGTCACATTATGACTTTTAAGCAATGCTCTCCCTTAATGGCAGAGAGCGCTGGTTACGAACTGGGAACGAGCTCACAAAGAGCACTTGCATTTTTCAAGCATGCAACACACGGAGACAAATAGGAAGAACAAAAATACAGAACTAAACCTTTACTAGAAACATTATACCAAGAACGCAGGGGAGGCACACAGAACAGAAAACCTAGAAACTATAAATATAATACAGACAGAAAACAATCATTCAAAGAATATAACTTAAACCAAAAACACAAACACTGGGTCTCCACACCCAGTACTGTGACAAGTTACAGTTGTAAAATTCTGTTTATTAGCTTTATTGTGTAAAGGATCATTTCAAAATGTATTCAGAGACTTGATACTTGATACCACAGCATGTGCATGAGTCAGACAACCCAAACATAGCATCCTCAGTCTCTCTCAACTCAGCAGCCAGATTCAGACTCGTACAACCTACTTTCAGCATGTTTCCTGTTAGTGTTGAGCTTCAGAAAAGAACGTGTAAATTTAGACTAGACAGGAAGTGATCACTATCACACGTGGCAACTGCTCCAAAGTATCTTAGAATTAATAAATTAAAAAAGTGCACTTGATCTTATTTGTGTAAAACATGTTAATAATCATTTAAAATAAAGTGCTAGTAGAAATACATGAAAAAAGCTCACTATAAGAAACTCCGACCAGCAGCACCAGCAGTCCCACCGCTTTTTTGTTGTTTGTAAAAACAAACAACAAAAAAGCGTGCAGCCAGGATTTTGGTTTTGTGAAGCAGAAACAGAAATAGTCTAAATGATTCCAGAATATTTGATTTGATTTTTTAATATATGGAAACGAATAGTGAAAAATATTTTTTCTTTTTTTTTGAGTACTATTGTATTCGGGATGCTTTACATATTACTCTAATAATGTAAAGCTTTTATTGACTGCACCTGATCTGATTCCTGCAAAACGTGTGAATAAAGATGAAAAAAGTCAACTGCTCACCATAAGAAACTGACCAACATCACCAGCAGTCCACCCACAGCTTTCATGTCTCCTCTCTGTTCAGTGCTTGTGACCCAGTCAGCAGCTGCCTGCAGTCTGTCCTGGTAGAGATCAGTGTCAGAGGAGAATGCATAAAAACCTGACTAATAAGAGCATCGTTATATTAACCTGGTTTTTCTGAGTAACAGGCTCCTATAGTGATGTCATACTTTGAAACAGGATAAAGAAATGCTTCACTGAGTGAATGGGTTAAATGCAGAGAGGAATTTCCCCACGGGGATCAATAAAGTATACATTATTATTATTATTATTACATTATTATTCATTATTATTAAATTTTACAACAGAAAAAATGATGGTATTTACAGATGTATCCAGAAATGTGTATTTGTGTGTTGGGAATAGAAATCGGAAATACATGCAGCAATTTGTTAAAATGTGTAAACAAATGTTGGGATACCATATTTGAGAGATGTTTTTATTAATGCCACCAGATGGCACTGTCTCTCTTGAAATGCCCCTAGTCAGGTAAGGAGATAGTGGCGTTATATGTAGAGACAGTCACTGAATTATGCAAGCTTGTATTAATCCAACATTAACAGTACTGCTGTTCAGTACGTAACATTTTGGTATCAATTAAATACTAAGTAAATACAATTTAGAAATTTTGATTTGTGTAGAGTTTCTAGTGTTGTATGAATTGTTCTGTATGAGTTGAACTGAAACCCCGGCATCATTTTACTGTTGTCACAATGTTATATCAAGAAAACTAGTTTATTCTAGTCAAACTATGATGTATGATGTTTTTCACAGACTGAAGAACAACAATCAATGCAGGAATGGACATATATACATTTATTTTGTATGAGAGCAGTTCACATACAGGCCTTCATAAGAATCAATGACTAACTCTATTTAATCTGTCAAAGCGCTTATTACAAATTCTTGCTATAAGTAATATCGTTATGGCTGCAGTCAAATAATCAATTAGTACATAAGTAAAGTTAATATTTACTGAAACAAATGAAGCATCTTTATTTAATTTCTTCCCCTTCAGTTTTCTGTACATGTAAATATGACCTTTCACTGTTCCGTTCAATTTTATTTATGCAGTGCCAACAACAGACAACTAAAAGACCTTTACATCATGTTGGAGGATACAATAAGGTACAGAGAAAACCCCAACAATCAGACAGCCCTCTATGGACAAGCACTTAGTGACAGTGGGAAGGAAAAACTTCTATTTAACAGGAAGAAACCTCGAGCAGAACCAGGCTCAGGCAGGGGCAGCCATCTGCCGTGAGCGGTTGGGGGTGAGAGGAGCAAGACAGGACCAAACAGATGCTAGAGCTAGAGATTTATAAAAAAAAGAATGATTAAATAAAGTGCTGTATAAACACTGAAATACCAATTTTAAACCATAACTTATATTTAACCCTTGTATGGTGTTCGTATTTTTGTTACTCAGCCAGTGTTCATGGGTCTGGTGGACCCACTAGAGTTTTGGCTTTCCAATTAACACTATCAAACAATTTTATGTTAAATTACTCAACAGATGTTTGCTTTATCCCAATTACGAGCCATGTGAACAGCAAACATGGTTAATTTTTTCCTTTTACCTTTGTTCGATCACATTCATGAATTAATGTGCTTCTCGTTTTTTGTCAATAAAATGTTATAAAAAAAAATCAGTTCTAATCAAGTGTACATATCCTTATACCATATTTTGCAGGTTTTGATGGTATATGCTGCCTAAAGGGGCAACGGCCTCTAAATGGCATGGGTCTCACAGACCCGAACACCATACAAGGGTTAAGGGAAAAGTTAGAAGCTGCTGAAGTTCCCTGCTGCCATTAAGAAAAGCCATAAATAAGAGTTACCATCTAACAAATCTTTCATTACATTAACACTGTTAGATTAACTAATTAAAAATACAATAAAGAACAAACTGAGTCATCTATATTGGAACAGGTTGTGATATCTGGGACAGATATTAACAATGATTAATGTTTGTGAATATCTATGGGCACTATGAAAAATATGTTAAAATATACATTGCTACAGGATAGGGAAGGGTAAAGTATACATTTATCACTATTAATAATTTACTATTAATATAAATGAGTTATTAACTTATTATTTTTATCCAATATGTTAATTTGTCACAAATACCTTCTAATGACGGGCAGATAAGCCGCTTTCTCCACACAGATGATTTCTTTGTGTTTGTCTAGTCTTTGGTCTTCAGTCTCAACATAACTGTAAAGTTTGCAAAGTTCATGTATGTTTGGAGGGAGGCTGAGCTGCTTTATTGTCAATACACTGACAAAGTGCACTCCAGATATGTGTGTTAAACCAGCTCTTAGATAATTGTTAGTATAAAAAAGATGCCAAGATGTTAAAAACACAACTTCCCCAGATCCAGAAAATGATAAATATTGCTAGTATTATGTCTATAGGAAGTAATTTGATATTGCTTAATCTATCAATTTTAACTGTCTAATGTTTCTCAAGATTTTTTTTTAACACCATGTTCTCTTTTTCTGTGTTGCTGCAGTGAAATTTGTCACACTTAAATGATAACAGGAGGAAATCTCAGATCTTTAACAGGATACAAAAAAGAAAAAAAAAACACTCATAAAAGCTGTGGTTGAAAAGCTCGTACACTGAAAATCACAATAAATGAGAGACATTCACACATCTTGACAACAAGTCCTCCCTCTGTGGCTCTTCAGTGGTTATTCTGCATAGAAGCCCTTAATTCACCTGACTTTATGAACCCTGGCATACAAGCAATCGTCTTCTGTAGTTTCAGTGTGCTGAGGCAGCTCGAAAAACTGGACTTGGCTAAACTCCACCTCTGCCTCCACCTCTGCTATTTGCTCCACTTGCTTCTCCTGCAGTTGCATGACCTCTAGATTAGCATAGGTTACTTCATGCTCACCTTCTTCATCTGAAAATTAGCAAGAAATTTGAGAAATTGTGAGACTTCTTTGCTTTTTTGATAGGAGTGAAATAGAAATGTTCACTGTCGTGTCTGCTGTGGAAACAGCTGTTTAGTTTTAGCACAAAAACTGGAGATGATGTGAAATGGTTTGTCTGACTCTGACCGAAGTTCACACAAAAATGTTCCAATAGTGAAATGTAGTTTTATCTTTGGAGAGCGCTGTTTCTCCTTCTTTGTAGTTATTGTATTAAAGTTAGCTGGTCAGCAACAACCAAAAATTACATGGACATATGCCAAATGCATCAATAAACCGATAACAGCAAAAAGGTTTATTAAACAATGTAAAATTATGATGTATATTTAAAAACAACAAGAAAACAAAATCCAAAAGGTACACTAACCTGAGCAAGTGATTGAGGAAAAAATAAGTTTTGCACCTTTTTGTTCCGTTGGTCTGTAGTTTTGCTTTTTCCTCTGATCACAGATGAGTGCTACACCCACAACTAAGTAAATTACAGCTGCTGAGAGAACAACACCGACCAGTGGGAAATATCCTGTTCAAAACAAACAAGGCCACAAACACAGATGTTTGAGTTGGCAAACATACAGTATGTTCTTATAAAAAAGGACAAGAAGGAAGAGGAAAATTACACACATAGATCTACAGAGTTTTTATTTTCCACTCACTAATGTTCGATGGGTCATCACTGCTGTTAGCAGAGTGTTTCTTTGACACTATGCTGCTTTGTGTAGACTCTGTTGTTGGTTCTCGTGTAGGTTGTGTTGTTGGTTCAATACACAGGGTGTAATTGGCTTCATACACCCACCCTGATATCTGTGTCCCATTGATTAAGGTGCAGTTAATGAAAATGAAGCCTATGAGTAGAAACATATACTTGATGAAAGACAGAATGACCAGAATCATCAAAGTTGTCGTTTGTCACAGTGTTCTCACTCACCACAGGTAGATATTCTCTCCTCTTTGGAGACATTACTGACGTTGTTCCTGACTGAGCAGACCAGACGTCCTGAGACGTTCTGTTTCAGAGTGATGATGTTAGTCTCATTATTTTCAGAAAAGAGCTCAGCATCTGTCAGTGTGCGTCCATCCAGAGTCCAGCTGTACTGAGGACTGTCCCCTCCCTCAGAGGAGCAGGACACCCTCATCTCTCCCTGGGACAGACACTCAGAGACCAGCAGGACAGAGGACACAGGAGCTGAGAGAAACACACAGATGAGTTTAGATGTTAAATCAGAATCTTGATCATTCTAAAGTATAAAGAATAACATATAGGCATCCAAAGTTTTGTAAAATATGCTTTATAGATTAAAATTATAATTTAATTTATAGATTAATTCATAACTACTAATGTTAGCATTTTCCAACAGGGAAAACATTACCTTGAATAAACAACTGTAAAGTCCATACGTCTGATACTCCTCCATCTGAATCAAAGGTTTGAAGGGTATATTTACCACTGTCATTCCTTTTCAGGTTATTGATCCTAAATGTTCTATAACTGGAATTAAAGGCAGAGCTCCTTTCTGTGATATTAGGAATCACCTCATTATTTCTCACATGTAGTATTTTTAATGAATTCTTTAACAACTGGTATCTTGACATTTCTGAGGTTCTGTTCATCAGCTGGATGTCCACAGTTCCTCCCAAAGCTCCATAACACTGAGCTCCATCCTGTCTGCCATCACAGTGAGTTTCCACACCTGCAAATAAAACAAATGTAAAAAAAACATAAATTATTATTTTAGGTGTTCAAATAGTACTTTTTTGCTTACTTTCTGTCTGTTTCAGTGCCAGAGGAGAGATGGTGGCTTTATTGGGCAAAGGGTCTTAAATATAGAGCTTCATGCAGGAGGAAAAGAGGAAGACCTCAGAGAATATTCATGCAGAGGGTTGGTGTGACAGAAGAGGATGCTGTGAATAGGGTGAGATGGATGCAGATGATCTGCTGTGGTGACCAAGCTGAAAGAAGAAGAGAAGGTGGAGCTGCTTCTTAGTAAGAATAATGAAACTCGTTTTTTGGCTGTACTGGTGCACAGCTTCTACCTAGCTTCAAAGCATGTTGTTGAAACAGGAGAGCTGAACAGCTTACCATGGGAGACTACAAAAACATAAATAGTCCATCTACAGCATCTATGTATGCTCACCACTCAGCCTCTGCTGATCCAGTCAGCACCTCTCAAACTTCAAACTCAACAAAAAAGAAATGATCAACTTCAGAAATAAGTTTAGGTGAAAAAAATTAATGAAATAAATCATTTTTCATTGCCCTTCACAGTCAAATAATAATAATAATAATAATAATAATGATAATAATAAATTTTCAACCTCTACATAAGATTTCAGATTACAGAAGAATATATAAAAAAATTGAAATTGTACTGTTGGACGTACTAACTCTGTCAGGTTGATCTTTAACGGCTTGACAAGAGTTCATTTTGGATATTTAACAGTCAATGTTTACAAAAATTAATTATCAGTTTTTTATTTCTTTTTTCTTATATTCCACTAAGAAATTCTTAATCACAATACACAAATACAGCTACGCTGATTTTGAGTTTTTATCATTTCATTTTAAAGCTTGAACATTTTAGGAATAACACTGCTTTCTCAAATTATTTTCTACAAATGATGGCACCCTCTAGTGGTGAATAATAATAATGCTACTTCAGACTTCATTGACAAACTTTCACACCTTTGTTGCATTTCTTACACTTACCTTCCTGTACTGTCATAATTCAGTTCTGTGCATTTTATTTTTATAGCATAAAATCACAAAACATGCCACCTCCACAAAGATAAAGGCCTCGCAACATTAGAGAAACCCCCTATTAACATATTAAACTGCATTCTGGCATATTACTCTGTTTGACTGACTTGATCAGTAGTGGGCTAACAACCCTCGTGACCACCTTTGCTGGGATAGCCCCCATCAGGAGTTTATTATATTGGAGTCTCCACCAGCTGTTCTAAAACTGAAGGAACATTTTGGATGAGAGGCGAAAAAAAAACTTAAAGAAGACCATTTATTTTATTTTACAGTGACCTGGGTGGGCAGTACAATGGCAAGTGTGTCATTGTACTGTCTGTTGTAATAGCAAAATAAACTATATTTGATTTAAAGAATTCAATCTTCTAAAAGCAGCCATCACTGATGGGGTTCATTTTATACTCCTGTAAGTTTTTAAAGTTTTGTGTAATGTTTTGGGTGAATGTTCGGTGGCTTTCACCCAGTGCCATTCAGGACAGGATTACAGTCATACACTTTGGTTTATTTTAGTTTTATTGGATGATGTGAAAATGTGCTCCAATACTGGACTTGATAACACAGCTGGTACATGTGCAAACAAACAAACAAAAATCAACCCCCCCCCCCCCCCCCCCCCCCAATAAACAGCATACTAACAGACTCCTCAATTCCCGTCAAAACACGGCTTCCCTATTTAATCACAAGGCAGCATTAAGACAAACTCCTCTACTTAACACAGATGTAAACTTGTGCAACCTACACTGAGCATGTTTCCTGTTAGTGATCAGTTTCAGACAAGAACACGTAAATTTAGACCAGACAGGAAGTAATTACTATTACATTTGACATCTGCTTTCAGTATCTTAGTATTAACTACTTAAAGCAGTTGTCAGTAGTCAATATCATCTTATTGATACTAAAAATTCCAACCAAAAAATGAACTCTCTTTGTCCAACTTAAAATCATCTGATTTATTCCTGTTCTACATTCAGGTGAATATTTTATCTCCTTCAATTTTTTTCTGAAAATTACCTTTTTCACAGATTGTTTTAAACCTCAACACTGAAATCATGGCAAAAGAAGAAAGCATTAGCAAGATTGTTTCCACTTTTTCTATCAAGACAGTTGATATGGAGAGTTCAGTAGGCAAGATGAACAGCTAAACTTTAACATATAAAAATCTAAATGGATCTAAAAGTGACATGACAACGATGCCATGAAAACAAACAAAAAAGTGTGCAAAGAGTAAGCTGGTTTTGTGTAGCAGAAACAAAGAGAAAGGTACAATTGATTCGGAAATGTGTGCACAACCTGCCATGGACTGACAGCCTGTCCAGGATGTACACCACGTTTACCTCTACGAAAAGCCCTGCTTGAGAAATAGATGGATGTATGAGATGCATGTGTACGTGTTTTTTACTGAATATGGAAATGCTTTTCAGTATTTTTGTATTTGAGATAATTTTTTAATCAATAATAATAATTAATCAATAATGATAATTTAAAACTTTTATCATATGCACTTCGTCTTATTTCTTCAAAGCATGTGATTAATCATTTAAAATAAAATTTTAGTGGAAAAACCTTAAAAAGCTCACCATGAGAAACTCTGACCAGCAGCACCAGCAGTCCCACCACAGTGTTCATGTCTCCTCTCTGTTACGTGTCTGTCACCCAGTCAGCAACAGCCTGCAATGCATCTTATTAGAGATCATCAACAGAGGAGAAAGAGTGAAAACTTCAGCCAATAAGAACATTGTTTTAGTCATCTTTATTTTTCTCTGAGGTGTAACAGAGGAGCTCTCATTTTACTTCCACTTTCATCACACCATAACTGGACATTTCTGAGCTGAAGAGAAGAAAACGATCCTTATAAGTACTGAAACAGAGAGCTGTTCTTTGTAAGACGATGCATCTCTTCTGCATATGTTTAAAGTGTGTCGTCACCTTAATAAAGATTTTCATAAAATCAGAACTCACTATCGTTACAGTTTTGGCCAAAAGTTTTGTTAGTGGCACAAATTATGTTTTTCATACTTGTTGCTTCAGTTTTCAATTAGATTGTTGTTTAAATGTTTATGATATAGTGACAATGATCTTTGACTTTTATTTAAAAGCTAAAATCAAATAAATTGTTGCAGTCTGTTAAAATATATTAATAAGTTACCATATTTATTTATATACATACACATGAAACAGAAAAAGAGAGAGAGAAAGCAAGAGAGTATCACTGAGACTTTTTAAGACCTCTAGAAATCCTGGCGAATGTTTGCTCAAGCCTGCCTTTAAACGAGAAAACCTGGCTTCTTGGGAGCAAAATGTAACAAAGTGAGATGACACATGACTTTTGTACATTAGTTTGTATTTAGCATTATGAGTTTTTTTTTCTTCCATTTTACAAATTACAAGTTGTATGATATAAGCCCCAGATCCATCTGTCTATTTTCTATTATGACATGTATCAGACTGTGTCAGAGTTTTTTTCTGTAATGTATTGGAACTATAGCCAGCCTGACATGGAACCTCTGGAGCTTTGATGATCTGCACACCTCAAATCAGGCTGGTCAAGTCCATCAAGAGAATAATTAATTGGCAGAGTTCTGCTGTATTTAGTTTGCTTTTGTAGGTCATTAATATGAAATTAGATAAACACTGAAAGACACTTCTTTATTGATAATACGTCACACCATTAGCATCATATTTATTGTCCCGGAGGGCCTGGAGACTATCCCAGCTGTCTTAGGGCGAGAGGCAGGGTACACCCTGGACTGGTCGCCAGTCTGTCACAGGGCATGAATCTGATCACTAACAGGAAATATGGACAATGTAGGTTGTGCCAGTTTGTAGCTGTGCAAAGGAGAGAAGCTGAGCTGAAAGCTGCCTGCTGAGTTGACAGAGAGTGAATAGTGATGAAGCTTTGTTTTGTCTGTATGTGATTCTATTAGCGGTCTCTATTATACCCTCACTGGCTTTCTTTATTATTTCTGAGTGGAAAAGATGTTTAAGTGCATGCCACCAGATGGCAGTGTTCCTCCTGTAGTGCTCCTGTGAGGGCACGGATGCTGGGAAACTGTGCAGAGACAGTAACATTATTCTACTGATTTTTAAAGTACTGGAATATGGACATTTATTGAAGATATCAGTCTCAAAAACTGTTTTTTATATGGATGATGAATGGTTTCCTCTCTTTCTCTTAGTCACACATGAATTTGCTTTTATTTTGAAGGCTCAGCAGTGATGCCCTCTGCACACAAATAAATGCATCTTTGCAAAAACATAGTCAGACAGGATGAAACCACAAAATTACAATTTCTGCTTTGGGTAAAAATATGCCAATATTGCCATTACATGATGACAACTGTGGTTTTGTTTCCTTTTTTGTTTGTAAGTTAGGGGACTTCTTGTGATGGCTGACAGGATTGGGATGAAGTGTGGACATTTACATAGAACTCTTTAACAAAAGTTATAGAATTAAAAAAAATACTAGATTTAAGAAATAATGAGGTTATTCCTGATATCATAGAAAATAAATCTCTTTTTTCCCCCAGTAATGGAACATTTAGGATCAGTAATCTGAGTAAGAATGACAGTGGTAAACATTAGTGTAAAATCTTTTATTCAGTTAGAAAATCATCAGTGGAGTTTAACATTTAAATTAAACACTGTTTTATATATATATATATATATATATATATATATGATATAGCTCACACAAATGATATATCTCAGCAATGTTCCCTCTAATTTTTCATGTGTCTGAGCGAACACACAAACTCCCTGAGCGATCCCTTGGATCACTGTGAGCGACATTAGACATGTGCACTGTGGTCACGCCAGCATTGAATCCATCCAAGTTACATGGTTTATTAAAATTAAAATTAAAAAAATAAAATAAAATTACAGTATTTACATTTCTGTTAGACTACTTTTAATTAACTGCTTTAGCCCAGTTACAATGAAAGTTTAAAAAAAAAAAATCTTGTTCATGACCTGTGTAGTATATTAACACTATTGGAAGTAAAAATAACTTGAACTCCAATTTTGAAAACACAACTTTCTTTCTTTTTTTTTCTTTTTTTAAATAAAGCTCTGACTTGTATTATGAGTCTGAGTCTGTGGTCTGTGAGAGAGTCCTGTAACTCTCTGTCTGCAAAATACAGTATATAATGACCAATGTTGGGCAATTAATTATATAGTTACTTCTTCAAAAAAGTAACTGAGTTTTGCAAACAAGTTTTTTTGCAGCTGTTTACCTAAAAATGCTGCCAAGGCGGTTTTTTAAACAAACATTTCAAAATACTTACAGAACAATCAGCTGTTCTGCATCAAATCTGATGCCACACAAATTATTTGTGCCACTCCAAAAATTAATTTCTGTCCACTATCAGATAAAGGAGAACAACAGCCTGATACCTGCAGGCCTGACAACAGAAGATGTATCACTCCTGTAACACCTCTAACATTCAGCAGCCGCCTCATTGTTCTGACACACCAACAAAACTATTGACTACACTACACACTAACTACACAAGATTTGCGCTAAACGTCGCAAATCTCTCATATCTCAAAACACGCCGTCACTCCTAAAACTTCCCCCCGTTTCTTAACAACTAAATGCCATGTTTTGATTGGTCGACATGGAACATTTTGCGACTAATGGGAAAGGGTGTGGGGTGTTTTGGTTTCGTCTTTGCTCACAGGCGGAGAGTGCTTTCGAGCGTTTTCCGTATAAAACGCCGTTTTTACCCTTTCTTCCCGCAGTAAATATAAACAACGATAGTATTCAGGAAGAAAACCAAACATTGCATTTTTTTTTTTATCATAACTCTGGTTTTACGTGGCCTATCAACACAATTTAAAAACTGGTATAAAGTCCACACTTTTTCCGTCAATTGTTCCGTCTGTCCTGCTCACATCTCCAATGGTTGTACACGTTGTCATTAACGTGGCTTAACTCCACATCAGCCACGCTTTGCTAGCTAAAACACCGGTGTCGGCACATATTTACTTTAATTTCAATTCAGGTTAGAATTTTTTTTGTGTGCGCAACGCAGATTTTCTCTGCGCAGAGACCGTGCCAACAGTGCGCAATTGCGCACGTGCGCAGCTTAGAGGGAACATTGTATCTCAGATACATGTATTTTGCACTTTCCCACTTTTTCGTTAATGACTATAAAGAAATCAGATCAAAAATCATCTGTGTGTGTTTGTCTAAGCTCAGGGTACAGGATGATTGTACTGTGGGAACACCAAGCAGGGGAACAGGCATTCACAAGTGGGACACAAATATTTTGGTGACAAAATAAATATAAGATCCAATAGATGTACTGATGTTCTGTTATGACAGAGATGTGCAGTGAAAGTACAGAAGATCCATAAATCAATATATATGAGATTTGATGGTTGGTATTTTTCTGAATGGAAATCACCTGAAGCATCTTGACATCACCTTCTCACTCTGTCGTGCAGAATGTTTAAAAGCACTGATTACTAAAATCATCTGATTTTTTAACATTGGCATACAAACAGTCACCTTCTGGTTCAGTGTACAGAGGTCGCTTTGAAAACTTGACTTGGCCATACTCCACCTCCGCCTCCTCCTCAGACTTTTGCTCCATTTCCTTCTCCCGGTGTTTCATGAACCTGACATCAGCGTAGGTTACTTCCTCATCATCTTCTTCATCTATATTGTAGCAAGAAGGAGTGACACAAACATAGTATTACAGTGACTGAGTGGTTTGACTTTTAATAAAACTCAGTCTTGTTTCCTCACATTTCTTGTTACTGTATTAAAGCCAGCTGATGAACGATACACTCAAATTTTACTGACATATGCCAGAATTATAAACTCTTGGCAGAAAATCAAAAATGTAGATGTAGATGCTGGTGAGAAACAATATTTCATTTCAGCCTGTGTATTTCTGTAAATACCATCAAAATGATAATAAACCTTCTTGAATCTTAGGAAAAATGCAAAAAGGCAGTCTGACCTACAAGAGTAAGAAAAACAGAGATTTTTGTACCTTTTTGTTTTGTAGCTTTGTTGTTTTGCTTTTTCCTCTGAGCCCAGATGACTGCTACACCCACAACTAATAAAATTAGCAGCGCTAAGAGAACAGCACTGATCAGTGACAAAATACATTCAGAAAACACCTTTTTATTAAGAAAGAACAATTTAGAAAAGAACATTAACGGATCTACTGTAGTAGAATGAATTTTCACTTACTAATGTACCACAGCTGAGCACTGCTGAAAGGTGGACTGAGGATATCAGTTGGGTTTTCAATTGACACTCTGTCAGTCCCTTCAGTCACAGCAGTTTGCGTGATCATGGTAGGGTCTCGTGTAGGTTGTGTTGTTGGTTTAATACACAAGGTGTTATTGGCTTCATGCACCCACCGTAATATCTCTGTCCCATTGATTAAGGTGCAGTTAATGAAAATGAAGCCTATGAGTAGAAACATATACTTGATGAAAGACAGAATGACCAGAATCATCAAAGTTGTCGTTTGTCACAGTGTTCTCACTCACCACAGGTAGACATCATCTGCTCTTTGGAGACATTACTGACTTTGTTCCTGACTGAGCAGACCAGACGTCCTGAGACGTGCTGTTTCAGAGTGATGATGTTAGTCTCATTATTTTCAGAAAAGAGCTCAGCATCTGTCAGTGTGCGTCCATCTAGAGTCCAGCTGTACTGAGGACTGTCCCCTCCCTCAGAGGAGCAGGACACCCTCATCTCTCCCTGGGACAAACACTCAGAGACCAGCAGGACAGAGGACACAGGAGCTGAGAGAAACACACACAGATGAGTTTTGGTAGTATAAGAGGATCCTGGTCATTCATTATTATTGTAATTGAAGAACAGGGGAGGCATAAAGTATATGTATCAGAAATTTGGTGTGATATATCATATATACTGCTAAAACACTCTTAAATGTATATCTATCAATAGCCTTAATTTCCGAGCAGGGAAAATAATTACCTTGAATAAACAACTGTAAAGTCCACTCGCCTTTTGATAGTCCATCTGAATCAAAGGTTTGAAGGGTATAATTACCACTGTCATTCCTGCTCAAGTTATTGATCCTAAATGTTCCATTACTGGGAAAAATGATAGATCTGATTGCTGTGGTATTAGAAATAATTGTTTTGTTTAACACATCCACTATTATTAATGAATTCTTTACATATTTGTATCTAGTTATTTCAGTGATGCTGTACATCAGCTGTATGTCTACACTTCCTCCCAAAGCTCCATAACACTGAGCTCCATCCTGTCTGAATTCACAGTAAGTTTCCACACCTGCAAAAGAGAATAAACAAAAGTCAAGAAGGGAAAAAAAATATCACAGTTTTGTGATATTATTTTGAGTGCTCAGTCTCTGTTAGAAGGTAAACATTTGCATGTTGCCCTGCAGCATGCAAATGTTTACCTCAATCAAAAATAGCACTTTTGTGGCTACTGTGTGTCTGTCTCAGTTCACAGTATGCAAATAAACATTTAGTATTTGCAGATGCATCACACAGGCTTGTCACTGAAAGACAGTAAGGTTTCAGCTGACATGTCTTTTGTAGAACAGCTGCTGTAGCTTCAGTATTCTGCCGTCCATGTTTTAAATGCTGCAATTAGTCTGTGCCTTTTTACAACAAAAGAAAAGAAACGAAAAAGAAAAAAAAGCTCCGTAATTATAAAATTGTTGTTTATGAAAAAGTTCTTACCTTCGTTTGTGACAAAGACCCTAATAATTTTAAAATGATTCAAAATACACAATATTAAAATTTGTATTTTTGCCAGCATAGTGGTATAGATTGTCCAATCTAGTTTTTTAAATGTATTTTAATTTTTAAATAATATTTAATCAGTTCATCTGCGTTTACTTTAAGTAAACAATAATGCAACTGTTATTGTGTTTAACAAGCCCTCAACTGAAAAAATCACGTTTCATTAGCTGTAGTGGATCTCGTAGCCACAAAACATGAATAAAACATAGAAGTTAAGTATTAATGAAGCATCACATTGAAAAAGTTTAATAGCTCACCATGAGAGACTCCGAGCAACATGAGGAACAGTTTGAATACAGCTTCCATGTTCTGCAGTTTTATCTCTTTATGTCTCAAAAACAAGCGTGAACAGGTCTTGATCTATCCTGTTAGTGATCAGCCCCAGACGAGAACGTGTGAAAACGCTGAGGTGATGTTTTACTGAAGTTAAAATTATCTTTTCACATGCTGAGAGGAAGAAAGAAAGAGGTATCAGTTTTTCTTCCTCTTTTAGCCTTCAAGAAAAAAGATCATTCAGATGTGATGGACTGGGAGGAAGAGAGGGAACAATTGTCATACTAAACGAGGCTTGACTAAGACTTTAAATAGTCAAGTGTTAACAGAAAAATAATTAATTACAGAAATAAGTTTCCATGAGAGAATAATCATAAGCTACATCACTGTAAAATACAGTTAAGCCAAACTGGGTTTGAGTGTTTACTATTTAATTTTAACCTAAACGTCAAAGCAGTGCTACTATCTCAGAACTATTTCTTTAACTATTGGCAGCCCCTAGTGGTAAAGAAGTTTCTTGTTGTTACAGCATTAATTTCACTGGATATAAGGGGCTGAGCTGAACTCCTAACAAACAACAAAACACCACAATTCCCCCTCCGCCAAACGTTACATTTGGCACATTGCAGTCAGACAACTAGAGTTTTCCTGGCAATCTCCAAACCCATATTAATGCATCAGATTGCCAGATGGAGAAGGGCGGTTCTTCACTCCAGGGAACACGTCTAATGCTCTAGAGTTTAGTGGCACGGTGCTTTACACCACTGCATTCGATGCTTTCATTGTGTTTGGTGATGTAAGGCTCAGGTGCAGCTGCTCAATCTTGTGTTAATTGGAAGGTCACACGAAGTTTGGAGGTCTATAGCAAAAGACTCTGCAGAAAATTGGTGACCTCTGCACACTGTGCACCTGATGAACCTGTGCTGTGATTTCACATTGAATACCATTTCGTGGCTGAGATGCGCTCATTCGCAATCACTTGGACTTTGTTATAACAGCTGACTGTGGAATATCTGAGGAAGTAGTGAAGAAATTTTATGACTGGACTCGAAAATTGGCATACTATTATGATACCACGCTGAAATTTACTGAGCTCCTAAGAGTGACCCATCCTTTCACAAATTTTTATACAAGCAGTCTACATACCTAGGTGCTTGTGGCCATGGAAGTGATTGTATCTACTGGAATCAATGATTTTAGTGGTTGAGTGAAAACTTCTGGCAAAACATCCTTCAAGCTTAGGCCTCTACCAGAAACCTGGGAGTTTTGAGGGTCCTGTGAAGTATCTTTGCTGTTCCTAGAACTGTACTCTTTTGGAAATCTCATACGACTATCTAGGAATAACATCGTGACCCCTAACTGGCTGTCACCTTCCACATCTTCCACCTTCCTTCATTTGTGAAACAGATGGTTTTAATGTTAATATATATCAATGTCATTTTCACTATTCACAAGAAGGCACTACATGTGTACAGGTTGTAATAAAATACATTTATACGGTGCTGCTGAATCACACTTTTCTGAACTCATACTTTTTCTCATACTTTAATCTTCCTGTTCTGAAGCTAAAACTATTTTGTTATGGAGAGCTAATGGGCTAAAATTATTATATGCATAAAAGACACATTGTACAAGGTGTTACATTTTTCAGATGCTCAGCTTTTAAAAATTTCCAGAAGAAGTGAGAAAATGTTTTAACTCAGTAAATGAGCATTTAATGCTCCATGTGTTATCAGGGATGTATTGTTTTCACAGAAACAGAAGAAATACTGGTAGCACTTTATAATAATGTAAAACCATTAAGCATTGTTAACGTTTTAGTATTGTATTAGCAAGTACTTAATTCATTAGAACTAGATGGAGGTATGAAATGCATGTGTGCATATTTATAACTGAATATGGAAATGCTTTTCAGTATTTTGGTACTCAAGATTATTTTAATCATCAATAAAGGACAATTTAATATATTCATTGTGTGCACTTCATCTTATTTCTGCAAAGCATGTTATAAGTCATTTAAAATAAAGTTTAAGTGGAAAAACCTGAAACAAACTCACCATGAGAAACTCTGACCAGCAGCACCAGCAGTCCAACCACAGCTTTCATGTCTCCTCTCTGTTACGTGTCTGTCACCCAGTCAGCAACGGCCTGCAATGCATCCTGTTAGAAATCAGCAACACAGAACAATTTGTGAAAACTTTAACCAACAAGAACATTGTTATAGTCATCTTAACTGAGGAGCTGTCATTTGACTTCTGCTTTCAACATTCAACAACTGGACATTTCTGAGCTGAAGAAAGGGGAAACATATCTTAAGTACTGAAACAGAGAGCTTTCTTTGTTAGACAAAATTGTATAACCACAGCCACATCGCTTCTGCATATGTTTGCAGCATGTCGTCACCTTAATTTAGATAATCATAAAATCGTTGCAGTTGTTTCCAAAAGTTTTGTCAGTGGCACAAATTTTGTGTTTCATGCATCCGTCTTTTTTTTTTTTTTTTTGACTTTTTCTGTCCTTCAAGCTCGGGTCCTCTACCAGAGGCCTGGGAGCTTGAGGGTCCTGCACTGTATCTTAGCTGTTCCTAGGACTGCGCTCTTCTGGACAGAGCTGTTGTTCCTGGGATCTGCTGGAGCCACTTGCCTAGCTTGTGGGTTATTGCACCGAGTGCTCAGATTACCACTGGGACCACTGTTACCTTCACCCTCCATATCTTCTTGAGCTCTTGTCTGACCCCTTGGTACTTCTCCAGCTTCTTGTGTTCCTTCTTCCTGATGTTGCTGTTATTCAGTATCACTATGTCTATCACTACAGTCATCTTTGTCTGCTTGTCTACCACCACCATGGCCGATTGATTAGCCATCACCAATTTGTCCATCTGTACAAGTCCCACAGGATCTTAGGTCAGCCATTCTCCACCACCCTTGGTGGTGTCTCCCATTTTAACCTCAGGACTTCCAGGTTATACTCGGCACAGATGTTTCTGTACACTATGCCGGCCACTTGGTTATGGCGTTCCATGTATGCCCTGCCTGTTTGCATCTTGCACCCTGCTGATATGTGCTGGATTGTCTCAGGGGCATGTCTACACAGCCTGCACCTGGGGTCTTGCATGGTGTGATAGACCCCAGCCTCTATGGATCTTAGAGCTTGTTCCTGTGCTGCCATGATTAGTGCCTCTGTGCTGTCTTTCACTCCAGCTTTGTCCAGCCACTGGTAGGATTTCTGGATGTCAGCCACTTCCTCTGTCTGCTGATGGTACATACCGTGCAGGGGCCTGTCCTTCCATGATGGTTCCTCCTCTTTCTTGGGTTTCTGCTGCCTGAGGTATTTGCTGAACATTGTGGATGTTCGTTGTCTCGTCCTGGACAACAGTTGCCTCTTGGTGCTTTCTATTGTGAGGTAAAGACCCTAGAATATTACAAAGAAAACAGTCATAACTCTAACAATAAACCCTCTATGAGCAAGCGCTCATATATAAGGGTAGGGTGTAGTAAAAATTTTAAGGTGCAAGTAGTTATGCAACACTGTCACAGTGTTACGATATTCAGAATGCGCAAATATTAAAATAGTTTATATTGTATGAAGTTGTATTATATTTTATATAAATGTTCAAAATTGCAAATTTACAGGTCAGGTTATCAAGACAGATAATCAAAGTTCAACAATTAGTTAGTGAACAACAATTAGTCAGTGGATAGAAACTGTTTTTTTTAGTCTGGTTGTCCTCCCTTTCAAACTCCTGCAGCGTCTGCTAGATGGCAGGAGTATAAACAACGTGTGCTGTGGGTGGCGGGTGCTGTGCTTAATGATATTGTGTGCCCTTTTTCTGACCCCGGTGTTTAAATGTCCTTGTAGTGGTGGGAGGGGTACTCCACAGATGAATTGTGACACACTGGTGAGCCTTCCTGTCCTTAATGGTGCTATTCCTGTACCACACTATGATGGAGTTTGTCAGGATACTCTCCACTGTTCACCTGTATAAGTTGCTGAGCAGTTTGGAGGGTAATCCAAATTTTCTTAGCTTCCTTAGTAAGAGGAGTCATTGTTGAGCCTTCTTGATGATCTGCCGTGTGTTATGGGTCCAGGTGAGATCCTCACTGATGTGGGTGCATTGGAATTTAAGGGTGTTCCCCCTCTCCACCTGAGTCTCGTTGATGTATAGTGGGGCATGCTGGTCTCTCCTCATCCTCGGGTCAACAATCTTCTCCTTAGACTTCTCAGCATTTTAGGAGAGATTGTTTTCCAGCCACCAGGACACAAGTTGGGCCCCCTGTTCCCCGTGGCAGCCTCCTCTCCACCAGTGATCAGCCCGAAGATGGTTGTGTCATCAGTGAACTTAATGATGGAAGTGTTGCACTGAGAAGGGATGGAGTCATAGGTGAAGAGGGTGTACAGGAGTGGACTGAGCACACAGCCTTGGGGGATCCCTGTGCTTACTATCTTTGTACCTGATGTCCTGGTACCAACTCTGACTGCCTGAGGTCTGCCTGTGAGGAAGTCCAGGACCCAGTGACATCGGGAAGGTGTCAGTCCAAGAGTGAAGAACTTTTCCTTCATTACGATTGAAGTGATTGCGATGGCGCGATAGCCATTCAAACAGGTTAGGTTGGACTTGAAGCATGTGGGCACAGCTGACTGGGTGAGGGACACATTAAAAATGTCTGTAAACACCTCAGTCAGCTCTGAAGAGCAGACCCTCAAAGCAGGGCCGGGGATGTTGTCAGGGCCAGCTGCTTTCTGGGGTTTTGTCCTCATCAGAACCTTGCATACTTCAGTCAAAGTCACAGTGAGTGAGGAGCTCTGTGATGCCTCTACTGGTAGAATCCCTCTGTGTTGGTTGGTGTTGAGGGTGTCGAAGTGAGCGTAGAACTCATTCAGATCATCTGGTAGGGCTTTGCAGCTGGCTGTGACCCTGCTGCTACTCTGTTGGAAATCAGTGATGTGTTGCAAGCCCTGCCACATGCATCAGGAATCTGAGTTGTTGTAGTATCCCTCCAGTCTCAATCTGTACTGCCTCCTGGCTTCCCTGATGGCCAAGGCCATATCTGTCCTTTTTTGAAGACTTCTGCATCAACAGATTTATTATAATTTATTTATTTATAGAAATAACTATAATATGGTGTAATATGGAGATTATAGCATAAATTGTAGATGTACTAAAGGCTTAATTTCCCAATAGAAAAAAAAAACAATTTTGTATATTTTGTGGAGGCAAAAGAGGAATAGGATAGGAAAGTCCAGGAAAAAAACATGCAGGGGAAAAAAAAGAGCAGATAATAGCAGGAATTAATTGAAGACAGAGGGTATAAATACAAAAAAGTAATGGGGGAAGATGACACGGAAGAGAAACTAATAATCAAGAGACAGAAGAAGTAGAACCAGACATGAGACACAGAAGATGACCAAATAAAACAAGAAGTGAATCAAAACCAAAGCTGACACACTGAACACAGGTAAACTTCACAGAAGGAAAACACAGAATGAATAAAGAAAACCAGCAATTTCAACAAATACAAATCAAAACTAGACAGACAGACAGACAGATAGATAGATACATTCATTCTGCATGGAACAAGGTTATACAAGAAACTGTAAGTAATAACAGACTCTACAAGAAATAATCCAAGAACCAATTCAAAAAAATCACCCATTATAAAAAACTAAAATGATAAATAGATTCCACCCCGTGTCTGGGGCTGGACGGCGTCAACGTGTTAACGAGCTAACCACGCTAACGAGCTAACCATGCTAACGCCATGAAGCCCAGACGGGCTGCACGGCCTAAAATCATTTCATTTTCTCAAAAGTTGACAGCGCGCCTTATGTAAGAATTCTGGTTGTGCCTGATGACCGCGAACCGATTTTATGTGATGCACGGCGCTCAGCAATCTGTCAAAAATGTTTTAGTACGACTTTGGTAAGTTACGGAGCTGCACTGCTTGATGGATTGTCGGAGCATTACGGCTACCGAGGAGCCTCGCAGAGTAATACGTACTGTGCTTCAACGTAATATTACCGTACTGTGTGTGTATAAGGACCATAAATGGTATCTGTTAAGAGACATGGTTAGAAAGCGGATTTCAAACTCCAGGCTGTCAGTCACGCAGTAGAACTTGGGAACAGAGCAGCTGTGAAATCTGTCTCTTTGTTATTATGCTCAGCGTCTTTTAGTTTACATTTTGACTGCACAATTGTGAGCTCTTTGTTATGCACAAAAACAACAGTTTTCTTTTATTTATGTAGCATTATTATTTAATAAATGCTCATAATTTATTTTTGAGTAATTTTTTCATGTACATCTATGCTGTATGTTAATAAAAGTGCCTGTGTGACATCTGGGACACAGCTTTGACTAAGAACTCTCTTTTTGTTCTTACTTTATGGATTTAAAAAAAATATCGAGATATATATCTTATATCGCCATCCAGCTAAAAAATATCGAGATATGAATTTTGGGTCATATTGCCCAGCCCTACAGGGAAGCACCAAACATGTGTATCTAAAATTTTGTGATACGTATTATATTGATTACCAAAACATTACTTTACTATTAATGGCTTAATTTCCCAACATTTACCTTGAATAAACAATTGTAAAGTCCGCTCGCCTGATGATTTTCCATCTAAATTAAATGTTTGAAGGCTATATTTACTACTGTCGTTCCTGCTCAAGTTATTGACCCTAAATGTTCCATTGCTGAGAAAAGGGGTATATCTATCTCCTATGGTATTAGAAATAACCTTATTATTTCTTACATCTAGTATTTTTAATGTATTCTTTGAAAGTTGGTATCTAGGCATTTCTGAAGTGCTGTCTATCAGCTGGATGTCCACAGTTCCTCCCAAAGGTCCATAACACTGAGCTCCATCCTGTCTGCCATCACAGTGACTTTCCACACCTGGAAAAAAATAATAAAGATTGTTCATTTCCTACCAGCAGAGATGTGGCAAAATTTGCAAATGTGTACCTCAACAAGAAATTGATCTTTTATGCCCACTGTCTGTCGCAGATGAACATTGCACAGGTCTGTGGCTCACAGTTAAGGTTCAGCCAAAAGCACTATTTTTGTTGTGCTGATGAACATTTACAAACTACAACCAGAAAATCACAAATTAAAATTATACAATTATTCAGGGAAGGGTGGAGGCCTAGCCACAGTTTTTAAAAATAAATTTAAACTTCAGCGACTGCCCTCTCCTACTCTCTCTAGCTTCATGGTTCAATTATTGGAACTGGCTGCCCCCCCATGACTCTCTGTGCTGTGATCTATCAGCCACCCAAATACAATAAGTCTTTTATTTCTGAATTTGCAGATATTTTAGCTTCTTTTTTCTCAAACTATGATCATGTTCTTTAACCAGTGCTTTAACTGATTCCTTTAACCTTACACAATGGGTGAATGCTCCGACCCATGTAAAGGTCCATACACTGAACCTCATTTTCTCATATGGCCTGGATATTAGCTCTATGGACATTGACAATGTTGGCATCTCTGACAACTTTCTGATCATGTTTAGTGCCGACTTAAGATAGAGATCCACACGAACACTGTGGATCTCTGTCGCCCTATATCGCCCTATATGTGTAATCAACTCTGAGACTGTGGCTAATTTCACTGCTGCCTTTCTAAATTCTGTCTGCCCTGATTCCCTGCCCTTGTTATGGACCCCATGTGTTGCACTCCCCCCTTGGTTGATGAACTTATGAATGCTATTCTTTCCACCTGTTCCACCATTGTGGACCTTGTGGCCCCCGTAAAGATGAAGCGTCTTAGATCCTTCCCCCAACCCTGGTTTAATGACTCAATATGAGCTTTACGACGTATCTGTCGTCAATCGGAGAGGGGGTGGAAAAAAGATAAGCTTCAGGTATCCCTCGACATTTTACATAGTAACTGCACTATATACCAGGATGCTGTTAAAACCTCTAAAGCGGCTTTCGTGTCCGACATTATATTCCGACATATTACCCTCATATTACCCTCATGTCCTGTTTAAAAATGTCAATTCTGTGATCAATCCTTGCCCTGATCGGTTTGACTTGGCCTCTCCAGCTTGTTGTGAGCTATTCTTAAATTATTTTATGAGGAAAATTTCACTTTTAAAATCCTCACTCCCAGATCTCCCTGTGGTGAACTCTTTTTCTCCTAGAGGATCTCTGTCAACCTTTTACCAGTTTGAATTGGTTTCACTTTCTACTCGTAAAAGCATAATTGAACAATTGAGAGGTTCAAACTCGGCTCATGATCTCCTCCCATCCCGGATTATTAAGGATGGATTCGATGTAATTGGGCCTCATCTATTATCATTGATAAACTTGTCATTACTCATGGGCCGTGTGCCATCTGCACTTAAACATGCAGTGGTGCAACTGTTCCAAAAATAATATTTCTGACAAATTTCAGTCTGGGTTTAAACCTCACCACAGCACTGAAACGACCCTGCTGAGGGTTTATAACGATCTTCTTTTAATTACTGATGCAGTTCGCCAAGCTTTTTTAATTTTATTAGATCTGTCCTCTGCTTTTGATATGGTAGACCATAGTATTCTTCTAGAGTGAGTAGAACATGCTATAGGCATTAAGGATTCTGCCCTTAATTGGTTTAGATCCTACCTCTCGGGTAGGACTCTTTATGTCATGATGGGATGCCACTTGTCTGCTGCTGCCTCTCTTTGTTGTGGAGTACCACAGGGGTCTGTGCTAGGCCCTTTGCTGTTTTCTTTTTACATGCTACCTTTGAGGTCTATTTTTTGACAAGTATCAGATCTCCTACAACTGCTATACTGACGACATTCAAATCTATTTCCAAGATTTGATAGTCTTTCTCCCCGAGATCAGCTAGCTGCCCTATTTGGTCCCTTTGCTGGCTTTCTTACTGATAAGTAACCTAGGTGTCCTCCTGGACAGTTTATATAAGCTGGATAAATAGGTTTCCTCTGTAATTAAATCTGTTTTTTTCCAATTGCGCCAAGTCTCTAAGGTCAAACGTTTAATACCGTGCAAAGATCTTGAAAAGTTCAGCCATGCCTTTGTGACCTCCAGATTAGACAATTGTAATTCTCTCTATTCTGGACTTCAACTCGCTTACCTCCCACGATTACAGCTCGTTCAAATGCCACGGCTCATCTCCTAACTGGAACTAGAAAGTTTGCCTCTGTTACTCCAGTTCTTGCTGATTTATATTGGCTACCTATTAAATTTCGCACTGATTTTAAAATTCTGCTGCTTGCTTTCAAATGCCTTAATAACTTGGCGCCAGACTATCTTGCTGACCTCCTCAGTTTGTATGTTCCTAGCTGTGCCTTATGATCATCTGGTCAGCCACGCCTGGCTCAAGCTAGGCACCTCCTGAAGACTAGGGGCGATCGTGCCTTTGTCTCTGTTGTACCAAACCTCTGGAATAGTCTTCCCGTTACCATTTGTGCCTCTAACTCCATTCAATCTTTTAAAGCACGCGTGAAAACGTATTTATTCAAACTGGCATTTCCGGCATGCTAAACATTACCTCTCACTAGTCGCTGTATCATTATTCATTTTGACATTTTCTGCATACGTTTATGAATTGCCCTACTCCTATCTTTTAATGCTTCTGTTGTTTCTTTATCTGTTTTAATGACTTACCGATTTTGTTATCATTTGCTGTTTATTGTGTTATTGTGAAGCACTTTGGTATGCCCTTGATTTTAAATGTGCTATACAAATAAACTTGTATTGTATTGTATTACTTGAATTTCATTTAGCTGCTGTAGCTTCAGTTTCTGTTGATGAAACGTGTTGCCTTTTTTGTTATAACATCCTACTTCATTTTTATTGCTGTAAGTTGTCTGTGCTTTTTTAAAATGTATTTATTGGCTGCGCTGCCCAGCAGTGTAGCAATCAGAATTCTTGTCTGAAGGCCAAACAAGATGCCCAACAGATTTATTTTCCTAAGTGGATCATTACAGCTTTTGCTAAACTGGTCCACTTGATTGTCATAATTTATTAGAATTTTATTAGGATTTGTTTAAATTTTGGGTTATTACAGTCAGATCGGACAAGACCAGGGGATGGGAAAGAAGAACTTCACTTCTCTATTGAAGTTCAGAAAAAGAAATCAGACTAAAAAGGTAAAAATAGTATAATTTAATATGTTAATATTTTACAACAAATATCTATATATTTTGCATATTGTCTACCCTAAGCTGATACAGTATTTTATGCTCTGGCTTGAGGATAGAGGAAAGATAGAAGATGACATCACACTGGAATGAATTAAAGTCATAGTAGAAAGACACACATACAAACTGTTTTCTTGTTTATTATTATTATTTTAGTTATTCGGCCTTTGTTGGATTTATATTTTATTATTGTCATTTGTATTGGGAAATATATAACCATATATACTTAGAGGTGTTTAATCGATTGTGTAGTGATAGGATGTGTGATCTTTAAGTTGTCTGCAGAGACTCTGTGCATTCCAGAGTGCTCTGGCATTCACACTCACATCCTGGGGGGCATGGGAGAGGTCGTACCTTCTTTTATTGTTTTATGGTAGGATAAACATATCTATGTCTGTTTTAGTATAAGTGCCTTTTGTTTAGATGAAGTCTTTATGGGGTCACATTCTGACCCCACACACACACACATACCTACACACACACACACACAGATACCTACACACACACACAGAGATACCTACACATACACACAGACGGTACTTTTTGTTCACATGTATACCTATGTAAGATATCCTATATTAATGAACTTAAGCATATTCATGTAACCGCAATAAAAGAGCAGTGTTACGAGGGAGCAGACGAGAGCGACTGAAGTCAAGCGAAGGAACGGCGCTTGTCGTGGTGCTCTCCCTCATATATGAGTAACACAAAGAACTTTGGTGACTTGTGTCTTGTTTTTGCTGTGTAGTAGAATTGTCTTGAACGTTCTAGCGAATAGGTTTATGCCACGAACCTATCATTAATTGGTCCTTCCGAGCCAGATCCCTGGAGTCGACATTCACTGAGGGGAAAAGAGACACGCCGAAAGACTGACGTCAGCCAGGACTTATAGAAGTTCCTGCAGTAAAGTCCTGAGACGTGAGAATTCGTCATCGGGCCGGTGGATTAGCCGTCTGTTTTTTTCTCCTCGATGGATGAAGATTGACGGGATCCGAGGCTATACTATACGTAATCGCAACATCAAGTAAGTTGAAAATAAGCGCCACGTTATTGGGTTTGTGTCCCGAGTGTCCGGTGTGTGTCCGAGGTTTTGGTGAAATCGCCCTGGGGTTGTGTCCCGAGCGTCCCGGTGTGAGTCTAGAGTAGCCCTATTTTGTGTTGTTATCATGGGTTCCCAAGCAACCAAGAGCGCGTCAGAGGGTGATGAGAAGTTTATGATGAAATTTGCTCCCGGCAGCGCAAAGTATTTAGAACATTGGCGCAGGAAATATGATTTTGAGGGTAAACTGGTTGTAGGACAATGTCAAATGTTAGTGGACCAGTTGACAGTAAAGGTAGCTTGTGCAAAAGGGAAATTGAAACAGGAGGGAGAGTTACAACTGGTGTTCGCTAAACTGTGGTTAGAACAGGCGCAGAAAAGAAAGGAGGCAGTGAACGCGAAGAGAGCAGCTTTGCAGGCACTAGCTGTAAAACCTGAAGATGAGACGGTACAGTCTACTTCAGTGGTGCTGACGTTAAGGGACCAACAGCGTAGTGCAGCATTAGAGAGAGAGAGAGAGGTTAGAGAGGAGGAAGAAAAGCAGGAGCAGGAAAAGAGAGAGAGAGAGGAGGAGGATAGCGTAAGACAGGAGTTTGGGGATGCCGCAGCAAAATATTTAAGCCCTTATGGTACTAGATCCAAAACTAAAAGGGATGAGGCGAGTGCAGCTGGGGTGTCTATTTACCCCTTCCTAGCTCAGCTAGGAGAGAGTTATAAAGTCTCTGCCGCAGATGGCGGAGGCAAAGGGGGGTGTGCTTCGCAGCCCAGCCCTGTCCATGCAGCAAATACCTTTCCCATGGTAGAGGTCGCCAATCTCCATTTTGGTGTTGAAGGTGACCAAAGCCATGTTATTTGTGTTTACAGGCCATGGACCGAGTCTGAATGTGCAGAGGCATGCAAAGGTTTAGGAGACCCGCTGACTAATGTTGATGCATTTATCACCCGACACAAACAACTCTGTTCCTCATACCGCTTAAACGGTCAGGAAACAGAAGACACCTTTAGGAGGTGTCTTACATACATCTGGGCTCAGGTGCGAGGCACCTACACAGGGAAGGATGGGAACACCATCCTGCCCTATGGTCATGTAAATTTAAGAGGCCAAGTTGACGGGGTTTATGAACGTCTTAAAAATACTTTTAAAGCTTTTGTAGACTACAACAAAATCGCTCAGTGTGTGCAGAAAGAATGAGAGGATGTTCATGAGTTCAGGGCAAGATTAGAGGAAGTTTTCAAAGAACATAGCGGCCTTGAAGAGAGTGCAGAGAAGGCCAGCCCATATCAGCAGCAGTTAAAACATGCTCTGATGAATGGCTTTTATCCACCCATTGCTGCTTTCATTAGAAAACAAAAATATGAACAACATTGGAAGAAATTGAAATGTTTTCTCGCAGAGAAATGGCTCTAGACTCCCGTGTTATTTCTTCATAACCCCTGTATTAATAGGATATATTTTTGTGTGTATATAACTCTGAATTTAAAACCAAACATATGTCAAATTTCTCCCCAGATGGTATAATCTTTTTTTCTTGTTTGTTTGTTTGTTTGTTTGATTGCTTTTCCTTGTTTGTTTTGTTTTTTTTCTGTCCTACCTTTGTTACTTCATGTTTAAATGGAAAAAAAGTAAATATAAAGTATTAAAAAAAGGACCTTTATTCTCAAATTATGTTCTTTTTTTAAAGTAGGCCTGCACATGCCAGTGTTGCATTTTTCTCCTCTTAAAGTGTTTGTTGAACAATTAACAGTGAAAAGTTATCAGAAAGGTCAAAAGTTCTACTTATTATTCAGTACATGTATTAATTTATCCTCAACGAAGTGCATCTTTCATCCACTGATTAAAATATTTTTAATAAATTTTAAACGGTCCTCTGCCTGGGCTTGTATTTACAGTGGCTTGCAAAAGTATTCAACTTATAATACTATTCAAATTGAACTTTTCCACATTTTGTCACATTATAGCCACAAACACGTATCAATTTTATTGGAATTCCACATGAAAGACCAATACAAAGTGGTGTACACGTGAGAAGTGGAACGAAAATCATACATGATTCCAAACATTTTTTACAAATAAATAACTGAAAAGTTGGGTGTGCGTAATTATTCAGCCCCCTGAGTCAATACTTTGTAGAACCACCTTTTGCTGCAATTACAGCTGCCAGTCTTTTAGGGTATGTCTCTACCAGCTTTGCACATCTAGAGACTGAAATTCTTGCCCATTCTTCTTTGCAAACCAGCTCCAGCTCAGTCAGATTAGATGGACCGCATTTGTGAACAGCAGTTTTCAGATCTTGCCACAGATTCTCGATTGGATTTAGATCTGGACTTTGACTGGGCCATTCTAACACATGGATATGTTTTGTTTGAAACCATTCCATTGTTGCCCTGGCTTTATGTTTAGGGTCGTTGTCCTGCTAGAAGGTGAACCTCCGCCCCAGTCTCAAGTCTTTTGCAGACTGCAAGAGGTTTTCTTCCAAGATTGCCCTGTATTTGGCTCCATCCATCTTCCCATCAACTCTGACCAGCTTCCCTGTCCCTGCTGAAGAGAAGCACCCCCAGAGCATGATGCTGCCACCACCATATTTGACAGTGGGGATGGTGTGTTCAGGGTGATGTGCAGTGTTAGTTTTCTGCCACACATAGTGTTTTGCATTTTGGCCAAAAAGTTCCATTTTGGTCTCAACAAGCCTCTGCCTCATCAGTAACGAGCCTGAGTGCCTTTGCAACTGGGAAAACTTTTCACTAGTTAATGTTGTATTTCCTGGCGTGTAACTCCACACCGGGTGGCGTTGTCAGTACCATTTTGTTGCCTTTTCAGTTTCCTCCTCCTTCTTGATTCCACATACTTATTTCTGATTATGTCCATCCAGGTCACTCCAATGAAAATCCTGACATCTTCAACTTTGCTACCTTAAGCTCTGCCTCTTGTCTCCATCTCCAAACTATAAATCAAAGCAGACCTCACTTGCATCTTGTAAACCGGTGGTATCTTGTATTCTTGTGTCACAAATCTTCCCTGACACTTGTCTCCACCCACTCCACCCTACCCACTCTCTTCTTTGCCTTTGTTGTGTACAGTCCATTCAATCAGCTTGGTGACGCTACATTTTTCAGATGTTCCACTTTAAAAATTCACCTGAAGAAATGAGAGAATTCAGTAAAGATGTTTCTCATCACTTCTTTTGGATTTCTGTAAACAGATGAAAGTGATCAAACATAATTTAGCTAATATTTAATATTTTACCAGAAAAGGTAAATTTTGTAACAATGAGATTATTAAGAGTGAAAAAGTTAACTTCTGTGTTTATTATGTGATTTTACTCTAGTCTTGTCTCCATTTTTGCTTCCCTTTCTTTTTTTCTTTTTTTTTTTTTGATTTTGCTTCCCTCTGTCTTGTTTTCCATGATTTGGTTGAGCTGTGTTTCCTGGTGTATTCCATCTCACTGATTACCTCACTTTTTGCACAGTTCTCTGTTGTGTCCTGCCTCATGTCGTGTGCTCTGTGTGTTCTGTATTGTTTCCACAGTTCTCAGTAAGTCCTCAGTTCCAGCCTAGTTTAATTTTTTAAAGTTCCAGCAATAAAGCTGTTTTTTAAAGTTCACCTGGAGTCCTTCATTTTGGGTCCAAACCCTTCCTACCATACAGCATTTTATGACAAATGTAGAGTAAAAGACAAAAATTAAATGCAAAGGATTTATTTGGAACAAAATTTCTGAAACAAAGAAAAGCAAACACGTACTTGAAAAGCAGAACAGATCAAAACAGAAATTTAAAAAAAAAAGGGGCAAAGAAAATACGTCATCAATTTAGAAAAAGGTTTTGACATTTTTTACTTGTGAAATTGGTGGTTTTAATGTTGTTTCATGGCAACACTACATAGGGTAATAAAATACATTCACACTATGCTGTTGATTCACACTTCATAGATTTTCACTTTAATGTTCCTGTTCTGAAGCTGACTAAAAGTCTCATTATTTTCAGAAAGGAGCTCAGCATCTGTGAGTGTCCAAAGTTTTGTAACAAAGCTTTATAGATTAAAATTATAATTTAATTTATAGATCAATTCATAACTAATAACTAATAATGTTAGCATTTTCCAACAGAGAAAACATTACCTTGAATAAACAACTGTAAAGTCCACACGTCTGATATTCTTCCATCTGCATTTACTTCAAGTGCCCGTTCATACAAAACTGATTGCAGGATTTGAACTTATTGCAAGGAACCAAATACAGTGATTAAAACTCAGTTACTGTTATTCATAAACTATTACTGTTTTTGATCAGAAGGACAGGTCAGATTGAGCTGTCCACTCCAGCCTGAGATGGAGTGGATATGTGCAGAGGAGAGATGATGGCTTTATTGGGCAAAGGGTCTTAAATATAGAGCTTCATGCAGGAGGAAAAGAGGAAGACCTCAGAGAACATTCATGCAGAGGGTTGGTGTGACAGAAGAGGATGCTGTGGATAGGGTGAGATGGATGCAGATGATCTGCTGTGGTGACCAAGCTGAAAGAAGAAGAGAAGGTGGAGCTGCTTCTTAGTAAGAATAATGAAACTCTCCAAAAGTTGATTCTGTTCATCTGGACGTAGCGTTTTGTGGGAGAAACGTTTCGTCACTCATCCAAGTGACTTCTTCAGTCTGAAGAAGTCACTTACCTGGATGATTGAGCATGGATGAAAATAATGAAACTCGTTTTTTGGCTGTACTGGTGTACAGCTTCTACCTAGCTTCAAAGCATGTTGCTGAAACACCTTGAGGAGAGCTGAACAGCTTACCATGGGAGACTACAAAAACATAAACAGTCCATCTGCACCATCTATGTATGCTCACCACTCAGCCTCTGCTGATCCAGTCAGCAGCTCTCAAACTTCAAACTCATCAAAAAAGAAATGATCAACTTCAGAAATAAGTTTAGGTGACAAAAATTAACAAAATAAATGATTTTTCATTGCCCTTCACAGTCAAATAATAATAATAATAAAAATAAAAATAATAATAATAATGATACATTTTCAACCTCTACATAAGATTTCAGATTACAGAAGAATATATAAAAAATTTGAAATTTTACTGTTGGAAATCCTAACTCTGTCAGGTTGATCTTTAACGGCTTGACAAGAGTTCATTTTGGATATTTAACAGTCAATGTTTACAAAAATTAATTATCAATTTTTTATTTCTTTTTTCTTATATTCCACTAAAACATTCTTAATCACAATACACAAATGCAGCTACGCTGATTTTGAGCTTTTATCGTTTCATTTTAAAACTTGAACATTTTAGGAATAACACTGCTTTCACAAATTATTTTCTACAAATGATGGCACCCTCTAGTGGTGAATAATAATAATGCTACTTCAGACTTCATTGACAAACTTTCACACCTTTTTTTTCATTTCTTACACTTACCTTCCTGTACTGTCATAATTCAGTTCTGTGCATTTTTATTTTTATAGCATAAAATCACAAAACATGCCACCTCCACAAAGATGAAGGCCTCGCAACATTAGAGAAACCCCCTATTAACATATTAAACTGCATTCAGGTATATTACTCTGTTTGACTGACTTGATCATAGTGGGCTAACAACCCTCGTGACCACCTTTGCTGGGATAGCCCCCATCAGGGGTTTATTACATTGGAGTCTCCACCAGCTGTTCTAAAACTGAAGGAACATTTTGGATGAGAGGCGAAAAAAAACTTAAAGAAGACCATTTATTTTATTTTACAATGACCTTGATGGGCAGTACAATGGCAAGTGTTTCATTGTACTGTCTGTTATAATAGCAAAATAAACTATATCTGATTTAAAGAATTCAATCTTCTAAAAGCAGCCATCACTGATGGGGTTCATTTTATACTCCTGTAAGTTTTTAAAGTTTTGTGTAATGTTTTGGGTGAATGTTCGGTGGCTTTCACCCAGTGCCATTCAGGACAGGATGAGTTACAGTCATACACTTTGGTTTATTATAGTTTTATTGGATGATATGAAAATGTGCTCCAATACTGGACTTGATAACACAGCTGGTACATGTGCAAACAAACAAACAAACAAAAATCAACCCCCCCCCAATAAACAGCATACTATAACAGACTCCTCAATTCCCGTCAAAACACGGCTTCCCTATTTAATCACAAGGCAGCTTTAACACAAACTCCTCTACTTAACACAGATGTAAACTTGTGCAACCTACACTGAGCATGTTTCCTGTTAGTGATCAGTTTCAGACAAGAACACGTAAATTTAGACCAGACAGGAAGTAATTACTATTACATTTGACATCTGCTTTCAGTATCTTAGTATTAACTACTTAAAGCAGTTGTCAGTAGTCAATATCATCTCATTGGTACTAAGAATTCCAACCAAATATTGAACTCTCTTTGTCCAAATCATCTGATTCATTCCTGTTCTACATTCAGGTGAAAATTTTATATCCTTCAAATTTTTTTTTTGAAAATAATCTTTTTCGCAGATTGTGTTAAACCTCAACACTGAAATCATGGCAAAAGAAGAAAACATTAGCAAGATTGTTTCCACTTTTTCTATCAAGACAGTTGATATGGAGAGTTCAGTAGGCAAGATGAACAGCTAAACTTTAACATATAAAACTCAAAATGGATCTAAAAGTGACATGAAAACGATGCCATGAAAACAAACAAAAAAGTGTGCAAAGAGTAAGCTGGTTTTGTGTAGCAGAAACAAAGAGAAAGGTACAATTGATTCGGAAATGTGTGCACAACCTGCCATGGACTGACAGCCTGTCCAGGATGTACACCACGTTTACCTCTACGAAAAGCCCTGCTTGAGAAATAGATGGATGTATGAGATGCATGTGTACGTGTTTTTTACTGAATATGGAAATGCTTTTCAGTATTTTAGTATTTGAGATAATTTTTTAATCATCAATAAAGGATAATTTAAAACTTTTATCGTGTGCACTTCGTCTTATTTCTTCAAAGCATGTGATTAATCATTTAAAATAAAATTTTAGTGGAAAAACCTTAAAAAAGCTCACCATGAGAAACTCTGACCAGCAGCACCAGCAGTCCCACCACAGTGTTCATGTCTCCTCTCTGTTACGTGTCTGTCACCCAGTCAGCAACAGCGTGCAATGCATCTTATTAGAGATCATCAACAGAGGAGAAAGAGTGAAAACTTCAGCCAATAAGAACATTGTTATAGTCATCTTTATTTTTCTCTGAGGTGTAACTGAGGAGCTCTCATTTTACTTCCACTTTCATCACACCATAACTGGACATTTCTGAGCTGAAGAGAAGAAAACGATCCTTATAAGTACTGAAACAGAGAGCTGTTCTTTGTAAGACGATGCATCTCTTCTGCATATGTTTAAAGTGTGTCGTCACCTTAATAAAGATTTTTATAAAATCAGAACTCACTATCGTTACAGTTTTGGCCAAAAGTTTTGTTAGTGGTACAAATTATGTTTTTCATACTTGTTGCTTCAGTTTTCAATTAGATTGTTGTTTAAATGTTTATGATATAGTGACAATGATCTTTGACTTTTATTTAAAAGCTAAAAGCAAATAAATTGTTGCAGTCTGTTAAAATATATTAATAAGTTACCATATTTATTTATATACATACACATGAAACAGAAAAAGAGAGAGAGAAAGCAAGAGAGTATCACTGAGACTTTTTAAGACCTCTAGAAAGTCTGGAGAACTTTTGCTTAAGCCTGCTTTTAAACGAGAAAACCTGGCTTCTTGGGAGCAAAATGTAACAAAGTGAGATGACACATGACTTTTGTACATTAGTTTTTATTTAGCATTATGAGGTTTTTTTTTTTTTTCCATTTTACAAATTACAGGTTGTATGATCTAAGCCCCAGATCCATCTGTCTATTTTCTATTATGACATGTATCAGACTGTGTCAGAGTTTTTTTCTGTAATGTATTGGAACTATAGCCAGCCTGACATGGAACCTCTGGAGCTTTGATGATCTGCACACCTCAAATCAGGCTGGTCAAGTCCATCAAGAGAATAATTAATTGGCAGAGTTCTGCTGTATTTAGTTTGCTTTTGTAGGTCATTAATATGATATTAGATAAACACTGAAAGACACTTGTTTACTGATAATACACCACACCATTAGCATCATATTTATTGTCCCGGAGGGCCTGGAGACTATCCCAGCTGTCTTAGGGTGAGAGGCAGGGTACCCTGGACTGGTCGCCAGTCTGTCACAGGGCATGAATCTGATCACTAACAGGAAATATGGACAATGTAGGTTGTGCCAGTTTGTAGCTGTGCAAAAGAAGCTCAGCTGAGAGCTGCCTGCTGAGTTGACAGAGAGTGAATAGTGATGAAGCTCTGTTTTGTCTATATGTGATTCTATTAGCGGTCTCTATTATACCCTCACTGGCTTGCTGAGTAGAAAAGATGTTTAGATGCATGCCACCAGATAGCACTGTTCCTCCTGTAGTGCTCCTGTGAGGGCATGGATGCGGGGAAACTGTGCAGAGTCTTAACATTATTCTACTGATTTGTAAAGTACTGGAATATGGATATTTATTGAAGATATCAGTCTCAAAAACTGTTTTTTATATGGATGATGAATGGTTTCCTCTCTTCCTCTTAGTCACACATGAATTTAGTTTTTTTGAAGGCTTGAATGATGCATTTAAGTCACAGTGATGCCCTCTGCACACAAACAAATGCATGTTTACAAAAACACAGTCAGACAGGCTGAAACCACAAAATTACAAGTTGTACTTTGGGTAAAAATATGCCAATATTACCTTTACATGATGACAATTGTGTTTTTTTTTTACTTTTTTGTTTGTAAGTTAGGGGACTTCTTGATGGCTGACAGGATTGGGATGAAGTGTGGACATTTACATAGAATTATTTAACAAAAGTTAAAGAATTCATTAAAAATACTAGATTTAAGAAATAATGAGGTTATTCCTGATATCATAGAAACTAAATCTCTTTTTTCCCCCAGTAATGGAACATTCAGGATCAGTAATCTGAGTAAGAATGACAGTGGTAAATATTAGTGTAAAATCTTTTATTCAGATAGAAAATCATCAGTCGAGTTTAACATTTAAATTAAACACTGTTTATATATATATATATATATATATAATATATATATATATATATGTATATATGTATATACCTATATATGATATATCTCACACAAATGATATATGTCAGATACATGTATTTTGCGCTTTCCCACTTTTTCGTTAACGACTATAAAGAAATCAGATCAAAAGTCATCTGGGTACAGGGTACAGGATGATTGTACTGTGGGAACACCAAGTGGCAGAATAGTTATTCACAAGTGGGACACAAATATTTTGGTGACAAAACAAATATAAGATCCAATAGATGTACTGATGTTCTGTTGTGATAGAGAAGTGCAGTGAAAGTAAAGAAGATCCATAAATCAATATATATGAGCTTTGATGGTTGGTATTTTTCTGAATGGAAATCACCTGAAGCATCTTGACATACTTTCTCACTCTGTTGTGCAGTATGTATAAAAACACTGATTACTCAAATCATCTGATTTTTTAACATTGGCATACAAACAGTCATCTTCTGTAGGTTCAGTGTACAGAGGTCGCTTTGAAAACTTGACCTGGCCATACTCCACCTCCACCTCCTCCTCAGACTTTTGCTCCATTTCCTTCTCCCGGTGTTTCATGAACCTGACATCAGCGTAGGTTACTTCCTCATCATCTTCTTCATCTATATTGTAGCGAGAAGGAGTGACAAAAACATAGTATTAAAGTGACTGAGTGGTTTGACTTTTCACAAAACCTTTTTTATAAGATTTAAACAAAAATGCTCACAGTCTTGAAACTGTTTCCTCACATTTCTCGTTACTGTATTAAAGCCAGCTGATAAATGATACACTCAAAACTTTTGTTGTGATTTGGCGCTATACAAATAAAATTGAATTGAATTGAATTGAAATTTTACTGACATATGCCAGAATTATAAACTCTTGGCAGAAAATCAAAAATGTAGAGGTAGATGCTGGTGAGAAACAATATTTCATTTCAGCCTGTGTATTTCTGTAAATACCATCAAAATGATAATAAACCTTCTCGAATCTTAGAAAAAATGTAAAAAGGCAGTCTGAGCTACATGAGTATGAACAACAGGGATTTTCATACCTTTTTGTTTTGTAGGTTTGTTGTTTTGCTTTTTCCTCTGAGCCCAGATGACTGCTACACCCACAACTAATAAAATTAGGAGCGCTAAGAGAACAGAACTGATCAGTGACAAAATACCTGTTTTAACAGGACACAATACCAAACAATTCAGAAAACACTTTTTTTTTAATTAAGAAAGAACAAATTAGAAAAGAACATTAACGGATCTACTAGTAGAATGAATTTTCACTTACTAATGTACCACAGCTGAGACCTGCTGAAAGGTGGACTGAGGATATCAGTTGGCTTTTCAATTGGCACTCTGTCAGTCCCTTCAGTCACAGCAGTTTGCGTGATCATGGTAGGGTCTCGTGTTGGTTGTGTTGTTGGTTTAATACACAAGGTTATATTGGCTGCATGCACCCACCCTGATATCTGTGTCCCATTGACTGAAGTGCAGTTAATGAAAATGAAGCCTGAGAGCAAAAACAGATTATTTATGTAAGACAAAGTGACCAAAATGATCATATTTGTGATTATCACAATGTTCTCCCTCACCACAGGTGGATATCATCTCCTCTTTGGAGACATTACTGACGTTGTTCCTGACTGAGCAGACCAGACGTCCTGAGACGTGCTGTTTCAGAGTGATGATGTTAGTCTCATTATTTTCAGAAAAGAGCTCAGCATCTGTCAGTGTGCGTCCATCCAGAGTCCAGCTGTACTGAGGACTGTCCCCTCCCTCAGAGGAGCAGGACACCCTCCTCTCTCCCTGGGACAGACACTCAGAGACCAGCAGGACAGAGGACACAGGAGCTGAGAGAAACACACACAGATGAGTTTTGGTAGTATAACAGGATCCTGGTTATTCCTTATTATTGTAATTGAAGAACATATATACTGCTAAAATGCTATTACATGTATATCTATCAATAGCCTTAATTTCCGAGCAGGGAAAATAATTACCTTGAATAAACAAGTGTAAAGTCCGCTTGCCTGTTGATCGTGCATCTGAATCAAAGGTTTGAAGGGTATAATCACCACTGTCATTCCTGCTCAAGTTATTGATCCTAAATGTTCCATTACTGGGGGAAATGAGAGATCTGTGTCCTATGGTATTAGACAGAACATGTTTGGCTGACACATGTAGTAGTACTAATGAATTCTTTAAATATTGGTATTTAGGTATTTCTGAGGTTCCGTTCATCAGCTGTATGTCTACACTTCCTCCCAAAACTCCAAAACACTGAGCTCCATCCTGTCTGCCATCACAGTAAGTTTCCACACCTGTAAAAGAGAAAAAATGAAAGTCAAGAAAATAAAAAAATAATATCACAGTTTTGAGTGCTCAGTCTCTGTTAGAAGGTAAACATTTGCATCTGCAGCATGCAAATGCTTACCTCAATCAAAAATAGCACTTTTGTGGCTACTGTGTGTCTGTCTCAGTTCACAGTATGCAAATAAACATTTAGTATTTGCAGATGCATCACACAGGTTTGTCACTGAAAGACAGTAAGGTTTCAGCTGACATGTCTTTTGTAGAACAGCTGCTGTAGCTTCAGTATTCTGCCGTCCATGTTTTAAATGCTGCAATTCGTCTGTGCCGTTTTTCAACAAAAGAAAAGAAACAAAAAAGAAAAAAAGCTCCGCAATTATAAAATTGTTGTTTATGAATAAGTTCTTACCTTCATTTGCGACAAAGACCCTAATAATTTTAAAATGATTCAAAAGACATAATATTAAAATTTGTATTTTTGCCAGCATAGTGGTATAGATTGTCCAATCTAGTTATTTTATATGTATTTTTATTTTAGATAATATTTAATCAGTTCATCTGTGTTTACTTTCTCGTAGCCACAAAACATGAATAAAACATAGAAGTTTAGTATTAATGAAGCACCACATGGAAAAAATTTAGTAGCTCACCATGAGAGACTCCGAGCAACATGAGGAACAGTTTGAATACAGCTTCCATGTTCTGAATTTTATCTCTTTATGTTTTAAAAAACAAGCGTGAACAGGTCTCGATCTATCCTGTTAGTGATCAGCCTCAAAGGAGAACATGTGAAAACATTGAGGTGAGGTTTTACTGAAATTAAAATTATCTTTTCACATGCTGAGAGGAAGAAAGAAAGAGGTATCAGTTTTTCTTCCTCTTTTAGCCTTCAAGAAAAAAGATCATTCAGATGTGATGGACTGGGAGGAAGAGAGGGAACAATTTGTCATTCATACTCAACAAGACATAAAACAGTCAAGTGTTAACAGAAAAATAATTAATTACAGAAATAAGTTTCCATGAGAGAATAATCATAAGCTACATCACTGTAAAATACAGTTAAACCAAACTGGGTTTGAATGTTTACTATTTAATTTTAACCTAAACGTCAAAGCAGTGCTACTATGTCAGAACTATTTCTTGAACTATTGGCAGCCCCTAGTGGTAAAGAAGTTTCTTGTTGTTACAGCATTAACTTTAACTGGATATAAGGGGCTGAGCTGAACTTCTAACAAACAACCAAACGCCACAATTCCCCCTCCGCCAAACGTTACATTTGGCACATTGCAGTCAGACAACTAGAGTTTTCCTGGCAATCTCCAAACCCATACTAATCCATCAGATTGCCAGATGGAGACGGGCGGTTCTTCACTCCAGAGAACATGTCTAATGCTCTAGAGTTTAGTGGCACGGTGCTTTACACCACTGCATTCGATGCTTTCATTGTGTTTGGTGATGTAAGGCTCAGGTGCAGCTGCTCAATCTTGTGTTAATTGGAAGGTCACACGAAGTTTGGAGGTCTATAGCAAAAGACTCTGCAGAAAATTGGTGACCTCTGCACACTGTGCACCTGATGAACCTGTGCTGTGATTTCACATTGAATACCATTTCGTGGCTGAGATGCTCTCATTCGCAATCACTTGGACTTTGTTATAACAGCTGACTGTGGAATATCTGAGGAAGTAGTGAAGAAATTTTATGACTGGACTCGAAAATTGGCATACTATTATGATACCACGCTGAAATTTACTGAGGTCCTAAGAGTGACCCATCCTTTCACAAATTTTTATACAAGCAGTCTGCATACCTAGGTGCTTGTGGCCATGGAAGTGATTGTATCTACTGGAATCAATGATTTTAGTGGTTGAGTGAAAACTTCTGGCAAAATATCCTTCAAGCTTAGGCCTCTACCAGAAACCTGGGAGTTTTGAGGGTCCTGTGAAGTATCTTTGCTGTTCCTAGAACTGTACTCTTTTGGAAATCTCATACGACTATCTAGGAATGACATCGTGACCCCTAACTGGCTGTCACCTTCCACATCTTCCACCTTCCTTCAGTGAAACAGATGGTTTTAATGTTAATATATATCAATGTCATTTTCAGTATTCACAAGAAGGCACTACATGTGTACAGGTTGTAATAAAATACATTTATACGGTGCTGCTGAATCACACTTCTGAACTCATACTTTTTCTCATAATTTAATCTTCCTGTTCTGAAGCTAAAACTACTTTGTTATGGAGAGCTAATGGGCTAAAATTATTATATGCATAAAAGACACATTGTACAAGGTGTTACATTTTTCAGATGCTCAGCTTTTAAAATTTTCCAGAAGAAGTGAGAAAATGTTTTAACTCAGTAAATGAGCATTTAATGCTCCATGTGTTATCAGGGATGTATTGTTTTCACAGAAACAGAAGAAATACTGGTAGCACTTTATAATAATGTAAAACCATTAAGCATTGTTAAGGTTTTAGTATTGTATTAGCAAGTACTTAATTCATTAGAACTAGATGGAGGTATGAAATGCATGTGTGCATATTTATAACTGAATATGGAAATGCTTTTCAGTATTTTGGTACTCAAGATTATTTTTAATCATCAATAAATGATAATTTAATATATTTATTGTGTGCACTTCATCTTATTTCTGCAAAGCATGTTATAAGTCATTTAAAATGAAGTTTAAGTGGAAAAACCTGAAACAAACTCACCATGAGAAACTCTGACCAGCAGCACCAGCAGTCCAACCACAGCTTTCATGTCTCCTCTCTGTTACGTGTCTGTCACCCAGTCAGCAACGGCCTGCAATGCATCCTGTTAGAAATCAGCAACACAGAACAATTTGTGAAAACTTTAACCAACAAGAACATTGTTATAGTCATCTTAACTGAGGAGCTGTCATTTGACTTCTGCTTTCAACATTCAACAACTGGACATTTCTGAGCTGAAGAAAGGGGAAACAATTCTTAAATACTGAAACAGAGAGCTTTCTTTGTTAGACAAAATTGTATAACCACAGCCACATCTCTTCTGCATATGTTTGCAGCATGTCATCACCTTAATTTAGATAATCATGAAATCGTTACAGTTGTTTCCAAAAGTTTTGTCAGTGGCACAAATTTTGTGTTTCATACTTTTTGCTTCAGTCTTTTTTTTTTTGACTTTTTTTTTTTGACTTTTAAAATTTAATCGCTTTACACAAATCATGGTCACAATACAAAATGAAAATGTTGCGATTATACATAAAAAATAAAGCACAAAGTTAAAAGAAAAAAAAAGTCTTTAATTAGATTGTTGGTCACATGTTTATTTACATGTGACAATGATCTTCCCCTTTCGCCCCTGTGGGCGGTCTATCCTTCAAGCTTCCCAGATAGCAAGGAAACATTGAAACAATGTTGAGTCAATATCAGGCGACGTCATTGAATCAACGTTGAAGTGTGACGTTGACCCAACGTCACTCTTGCACCCATTTTTAACGTTGAAACAACGTCAGGTTTTGATGTTGAATCAAAACTGGGAGCTTGAGGGTCCTGCACTGTATCTTAGCTGTTCCTAGGACTGCGCTCTTCTGGACAGGGATTTTTTTCCTGGGATCTGCTGGAGCCACTTGCCTAGCTTGTGGGTTATTGCACCGAGTGCTCCGATTACCACTGGGACCACTGTTACCTTCACCCTCCATATCTTCTTGAGCTCTTGTCTGACCCCTTGGTACTTCTCCAGCTTCTTGTGTTCCTTCTTCCTGATGTTGCTGTCATTCAGTATCACTATGTCTATCACTACAGTCGTCTTTGTCTGCTTGTCTACCACCACCATGTCCGATTGATTAGCCATCACCAATTTGTCCGTCTGTACAAGTCCCACAGGATCTTAGATCAGCCATTCTCCACCACCCTTGGTGGTGTCTCTCATTTTAACCTCAGGACTTCCAGGTTATACTCGGCACAGATGTTTCTGTATACTATGCCAGCAACTTGGTTATGGCGTTCCATGTATGCCCTGCCTGTTTGCATCTTGCACCCTGCTGTTATGTGCTGGATTGTCTCAGGGGCATCTCTACACAGCCTGTACCTGGGGTCAGTGGCGGTCCTAGCCTGTTTGGCGCCCTGGGCGAACACTCCCTCTGGCGCCCCCCCCCCCCACACACACACACACAAAACATGTTAAGGATTGTACATTAACATAAAACTGTTGTCCACACACACATATGAAGAGAGAGAGAGAGTATGCATAGTATGGCTACCAAACAGCCATCATAATTCATCATACAATGAGAACAGGACAAATCAACAATTGACAATGACTAATTAATATTAAAATCTGTAACATAATGTATTGTTTGGAGTTTAGTCTGTTACTGTTACTATTTTGTGGGCAGTTGTAACCCACATTATTTCCTTAGGGATTAATAAAGCATTCTGATTCTGATTGTTTCAGGATGACCTGCCATTATCCAATGACACATCTGCTTACCTGTATCATTTGTTCGTTTCTTCTCCTCTTCTTTTCTCTTTTTTCTAAACTGAGCACCTGATGGCTTTGAACTTTTCTTGTCCATCTTCCATTGGTTTTAATTTTGCACTCCAGTATGAACACCCATCCCTCAACCAGAGGATCACCACAACATAACGTAACAGACCTACACCTTAGTTCACAGATTAACTTTGTCTGGGGTTTATTTCTGGGATTTCACACAACCCAGGATTCTAATCATGAATACATAATGGGCTTGGATTTACAACATTATGAATGAAATGTGCTCTATCTGGAAGCAGCAGGGCTCTCCTCCCCTTTCGACGGGTTATGTGTGAGACTTTAAATCATCAAACTGTAAATTATAAATTTTAAATTGTTATTGATCCCTTTACCCCGAGTCCTAAAGTGTATATTTATTTTCTTACTCTACTATATTTATTGTTCGTTTACTTGCACTGCTGTAACTGGAGCCTCGTCGTCTCGTCTCATATACTGGACTGTATGTAGCGGAGATGACAATAAAGTTTACTTTGACTTCAGCAGCGTGCAGGCGCACCGAGGGCTCTCGCGCTCAGTTTTCGTGTATAGAATTTCGAAAAAACATCGGTGCAAATTATAAGTCTGTATCATAATGTCCGGTGTTTTCGTGTTTGTTGTTTTGTTTTTATTTTGTTTTATTTTGCGAGTTGGTTATTAGATGCTGCTCCAGCCAGCCAGAGAATCCCCCGCCGCCCCGCCCTCTCCTCCCTGTGCCCCAAGCAGCAGGCGCACCTCGCAAACGGAGGGCGCCCTTACTCCCAGCAAATGGGCGATAGAAAACCGATCGGTGCCTATGACATTCCCACTATGCGCTGGCTGCCGTCGGGGCAGCATGAGTACGAGCATTTTTTTTTATTTTTTATTTTTTTGCCGATGCCCGTGATGCCGCCCCCATCACGATGCCGCCCCGGGCAACCGCCCGTGTCGCCCGTATCTAAAACCGCTACTGCCTGGGGTATTGCATGGTGTGATAGACCCCAGCCTCTAAGGATCTTAGAGCTTGTTCCTGTGCTGCCATGATTAGTACCTCTGTGCTGTCTTTCACTCCAGCTTTGTCTAGCCCAGGGGTCGGCAACCCGCGGCTCCGGAGCCGCATGCGGCTCTTTAGTCCTTATAGTGCAGCTCTGCGTGGTTTGGGAAAATAAATTAGAAGTATTTCGCTGAAGTGTATTTTATTTATGTTAGTTCTTTTAAACTTGTAGTTCTAAATTGGAAGATTATTGTGATATTGAAATATAAATATAAAATTATATTCTATTATTTTTCCTCGCTCAATATAAGCGTCACACTCGCGGAAGCCGGTATTCCCGCCGAAACACCGTGCATTTATCGAGACTTTCAACCCCAGGTAGGCCAATTATGGATCTTCGGATCCACATTATGTCAGCAGCTCCACCGTGAACTATGTTAAAGACAAGCCACTGCTCACGCCACACAGACGACAGATGACAGCTTACAGTCCTGTGTAAACTGACTTCGCACAGCACCGATTAGCAGATGCTGTGAGCTACGGAGCCCCGCAGGGGACATGGGAGAAAAAAAAATTAAGACGGACTTTTGCGAGATCTCGCAAAACAAACTCGGGATCTCGCAAAACTTTTGCGAGATCTCGCAAAACTAACTCGGGATCTCGCAAAACTTTTGCGAGATCTCGCAAAACTTTTGCGAGATCTCGCAAAAGTTTTAGCCGCATTCGGAGGCCGCTAGGTCGAGGCCGACCGGGAGGTCGAGGCACGACGTGCCGGGAGAGCGGTGTTTCTCCCGGCTGTAGTAGGTCTCGACCTCCCGTTAGCTTCGAGATGGTGGGTGTCAGATCTCCGAAAAACGTCGGAGCACTTTTGCAAATATGTGATGTCTTGTAAACCGCGCAGATATTTGACATTTACACAGCTACATTCACGCCTCAAAATATCTTAAAAGTTTATTTTGTGACCCAGAAAGAGTAATATTACGACTAAGTAGCTGCCGGGGGAGGGCCAAGATGGCGGAATAAGCGGTTGTACAATCTGCGGGTCTGATTAAGAAACGTGATTTTGATGTCCTGAAAAATACTTTACTGACAAACAGTTACTCCAAAAGGAAGTAGAACGCAAGCGAAACCCCCTGGAAGTTACTTTGACAGACCCTCAGACGGACACAAAGATAAACTTAGAGCGATAAAAATGGCTAACCCCAAGCTAGCAGGTAGCCTTTCCGACCACGATTACAACCTTGCTGCTATGCAAGAAGCATGTGAGGAGGAAGATATAGAAGAGATGGAACTTCAGAAAGAGATCGAAAGACCCATGGGTGACCACACTCCGTTACCAAGTCCCAATCCCAAAAAATTGAAAAGCAAAACTACCGGGAAGCAGGTGAGCATCGAGAATATATATGAAGTTTTACTTGGCTTCACAAAGAGATGCGAGGAAAGGTTTGATTCGCTTGAAAAGAAGTTGGAAGCCTTCGAACAACGCATTGAAGTAAACACACAGGCGACCCAAAAAAACAGAGAGGAAATTGACAAGCTGAAGTCGAAGGTGGAGTCGCTGATAAAGGAAAACAAAGAATTAAAGGAGAGCTGTCTGGAGAGTGCACGTTACCGCAGAAGATGGGACCTCAGAATTTTGGGTCTGACAGAGAAAGAAAACGAGAATACACGTGAAACAGTGATCGGCATTCTAACAAGAGTGGTTCCTGTGTCAGTGGAAAAACTGCAGCTCATGGTTGATACAGTACACCGACTGGGGAAGAAAGACAATGCGGTGAGCAACAAGGTGCCAAGACCAATCATCATACAGTTCAGCATGAGGACGGCAAGGGATGAAGTATGGAGGAAATCCAAAGAGGCCAGGGTCTGCAAAGAACTGAACATAAAATTTAAAGAGGACTTCTCCAAAGAAGACCGTGAAGCTCGGATCAAGCTGTGGCCCAAGGTGCAGGAAGCTCGAAACAACGGCAGAAGAGCATTCCTAAAGGAGGGTTATGCTATAATAGACGGTAAAAGGATTGATCCGTGAGATGCACTTGAAGAAGTCACTACAAGTTAACTAAAAAATGTGGGTATGTATGTATGTGTGTATATATATGTTTATATATACATATTTATTAAAAATACATAAATAAAAAATATGGGAGGGTCAAAAAGCAAAGTCGTAGTTAAATGTGAGCTATGCAGAGCTAAAATTGCTACGTATATAAAGGGGTAGTACTGTGATAGGGTCGGAGTACTGTTATGATTACATAGGTAGGACACTAGGCTTATTCCTGCTTCAAGCACTTTTTTTCTTCTAGTAAGTGCCAAAGAAGCCGTTACTGTTCTTGTTTTGTATTTTGTTCTTGCGTTTTTGTTTTTGTTTTTCTTATATATGGCTGTTCTATTAAGTTCCTTAAATGTTCGAGGTTTAAAAAACAATGTCAAACGTAAGGCCATGTTTCTATTCTGCAAGGAAATTAAGGCAAACATTTTGTTTTTACAAGAAACACATTCTGGTAAGGAAGAGGAAACATTTTGGAAACATCAATGGGGAGATAGTATTCTTTATTCACATGGTACTACTCACTCAGCAGGAGTGATGATCTTATTCAACAAATTTGCAGGGAGAGTTATCGATCATAAAAGCGATGGAATGGGGCATTGGATCATGGTGTTGGTAGAAGTCTGTGAACAGAAAATTATTCTTATTAACGTGTATGGATACAATAACAGGTCTCTAAATAGAAACATGATGTCAAACTTAAGTAAATTAATTGCAAATTGGAGTACTACATATGGTTCTACCCAGGTAATAACTGGAGGCGATTTTAACCTGGCTCCTAACTCATGGCTTGACAGGGAACCACAGAGAGGGAAACAACCAGAACACGATAGCATTATTTGGGACTTTTGTACAACAACTAATATGATCGATTATTGGAGGATGACAAACCCAAATACGAAGAAATACACTTGGTTTAGTCCATCAAATAAAAACGTATGTTCAAGATTAGATTATTGGCTTGTCTCCCAAACAGTATCATCATATGTTACGAAATGTGAGACCCAGTCAACCCCACTTACTGATCATTGTCTGATAAGTCTCTTATTATCTCTACGTAAACAACAAAGATCTGAAAACATATGGAAATTTAACAATAGTTTATTACAAAACGAAGACTTCTGTACACAAGTTAAAAAACTTAAATCAGAAATTAACAATATGAGCATGACTAATGTCAGTAAATGGGAATGGTTTAAATATAGTGTTAAACAATTAGCTATAGAAACGGGAAAGCAAGTGTCTGCCCTACGCATACGTGAACAGAAAAATCTAATTGAACAAATTCATTTATTATGTGGTAAGCCTTGTATGACTGCAGAAGAGTCAGAACGCTTACAATCTTTACAAAATCAGCTAGATGAGGTGTACTTGAGTAAGGCTAAAGGAGCATATGTAAGGTCTAGAGCCAAGTGGATTGAGCATGGGGAAAAAAATTCATCTTATTTCTATAGTCTAGAGAAGCGTAGACAAACAAAGAAAAAAATAACTAAATTGAGTAAGGATGGCACTATAATAGAGGAACCAAACCAAATTAGTGAGGAAATTAACATATTCTATAGTAATCTGTATAAACCAAGAACTGAAAAAGAAAATGCAGACATCTTTTTTGATATGATTAAAGACCAGGTAAAAAAATTGGAAGAGGATGATAAAACATGGTTAGAAGAAGATTTGAATATATCCGAATTAGATACAGCTCTAAAACAAATGAAAAATGGAAAATCGCCTGGAATTGATGGTCTAACGATTGAATTCTATAAAACCTTTTGGCAAGACATTAAAGATTTGTTATTTAATGGCTTTTTGGATTGTTTAAAAAATGAAGAACTATCCCCAACAATGAAAACAGGATTAATAACCTTATTACCCAAACCAAACAAAAATTTACAAGTGCTAGACAATTGGAGACCCATAACACTTTTATGTAACGATTACAAATTATTAGCCTTAGTATATGCAAATAGGATCAAGAGCGTCTTAACCAAATTAATTGATGAGTGCCAATCAGCATTTATTAAAGGAAGGCAGATTCATAATAACATAAGATTAATATTAGATATCATTGACTATCGATCCTTTATTAATTCAGAAAGTTTAATACTATTTATTGACTTTTTTAAAGCATTTGATTCAATAGACCATAATTTTTTATTTAGATCTTTAGAACTTTTTGGATTTGGAAACAAATTTTGCAAAGTGATCAAACTGTTCTACAAGCAGATTTATAGTTATGTTTCGCTCAATCCAGGCATAACATCTAGGATAGACATATTCTGTGGAATTCGACAGGGTTGCCCAATTTCTCCAAAATTATTTATTCTTTGCACTCAATTAATGGCTTACCTCATTGTGAACCATTCAGACATCGAAGGAATAAATATTTTTGATATTGAACTGAAAATAAGTCAGTTTGCAGATGACACAGTAATATTTTTAAAGGATAAATCAATACTTGAGAAAGCATTGAATGTCATTTCAATTTTTTCTAAAGCTTCAGGCTTGTGTCTGAATCTAAAGAAGTGTGAACTTTTGCCACTTTATGATTGTTTGGAAAATAGCATGAGGACGATTCCAGTGAAAAATGAAGTCAAGTATCTAGGCATCTACTTAAACAAAGACATCAACACTAGAGAATCAAAAAACCTAAAAGACAAAATTGATGGCATGTCCAAAACACTAAATCATTGGTTAACGAGAGATATTACAATTTTTGGACGCAATCTATTATCCAAATCAGAGGGCGTCTCAAAGATGGTTTATCCAGCATACTCATTATACATTACCCCGAAAAGTATTAAAAAGATTAACTCTATAATCTATCAATTCATTTGGCGCAATAAAACACATTACATTAAAAAATCACAACTTGTCAAAGATTACGCTAAAGGTGGTATAAAGACAATTGATTTTCAATCAATGGTTGGAGTATTTAAAATAAACTGGATAAAAGCCTTCCTCTTGAAACCTGACTCCATATGGTTCCATATCCCTAAAAATATTTTCAAAAAGGTGGGAGGGTTGGATTTTCTCCTGAAATGTGATTTTGATATATTGAAGTTGCCTGTGAAACTGTCAGAATATCATAAGCAGGTCTTGTCTTATTGGAAGATGGTTTTTGCCCATAACTTTTCACCACATTGCTCCACCTTGTGGAATAACAGAACAATTACAATCAATAAGAAGTCATTGTTTATTAAAGAGTGGTATGAAAAAAACGTAATCTTTATAACAGACTTACTTGATGAAAGGGGTCAGTTTCTCTCAGTGGGTGTTTTTAATGCTAAGTTTAACATTCAGTGTTCCCTTAGAGAATATGACAAGGTTTGTAAGGCAATCCCCTTACCTCTGTTGAGTTTGATTCAAGGCTATTTATATTACTCTAAGGCACAAATTAGTTTACCTTCTTTACATCTAAATCAGATTCCTTTGACTGATAAAAATTGTAATAATAAAACCATGAACAAAATATTTAAAAACAAATTATTTCACGACTTTAACAGTAACACAAAATTAAAAGGGAGTAATGTTAAAATAACGAACAAATATACGCACTTTTTAAAATGGCCTATCCCCCCCAAAGTCAAAGAAATGCAATTTAAAATAATTAATGGATATTACCCAGCAGCTGAAATGCTTAAAAAAAGGTTTGGGTTTGAGGTGGAGCCATGTGGATTTTGTTCACAAAATGTGGAAAGTATTGATCATTTGTTTTTTTCCTGCTCAGTAACGACTGACTTTTGGCAGGATTTGGTAGACTGGTTGAGTATAAGAATGGATGGGATGACCCCACTGACTCTAACACAAGTTTTATATAATAATGGTGATCCATCTAAGGAACTATCCATGCTCCACAAGGTGGTGATAATTATGGGCAAATACCACATACACAAATGTAAATGGCAAAGTAAAAGACCTTCCCTAACTGCATTGAAGACTGAATTAAAATCCTTTTTGTCATCTTTAGAATTACTGAGGGATTCATGTAAAGAGGCTGCTTTGATATGTGACAATGGGACTCAATTTCTATCCTTTTAATGAATGTGTTTTTTTGTTGTTGTTTTTTTTTTTTTTTGTTTTGGTGTACTAAGTAAGCCACATGTATGTTAAAGTGTTCACAGAAAGGAAACTGTTAAATGTCATAAGAATGGCCTTCATATATTTATATATATATATATATATTTTTTTTTTTGTTTTGTTTTTGTTCTTGTTTGTTCTTTTTGGGGGGGGTTGTATTTTTTTTTCTTTCTTTTCTTTTAGTTTTCTCCTATTTCGTTTGGTTTCTTATTCAACTTTTTCAAGATGTTGTTGCACCAATGTTGTCTCCCAACGAGAGATTGTAAATGTGTGCATAAATTTAATAAAAGTATGGAAAAAAAAAAAAAAAAAAAAAAAAAGACTAAGTAGCTGCCGCCATTGTTGGAATTCAACTTTTGCGGGATCTCGCAAAAGTTTTGCGAGATCCCGAGTTACTATTGCGAGATCTCGCAAAACTTTTGCGAGATCCCGAGTTTGTTTTGCGGGATCTCGCAATAGTTTTGCGAGATCCCGAGTTTGTTTTGCGAGATCCCGCAATAGTTTTGCGAGATCCCGAGTTACTTTTGCGAGATCTCGCAAAAGTCCGTCTTAATTTTTTTTTCTCCCATGTCCCCTGCGGGGCTCCGTAGTGAGCAGAGGTTCAGGATCAGAAGTCCCATTGTAAACACATCACGGCAGACTCGACGATGTTTGCATGAACGCGCTTTTCAGCATCTCTTTATTGACCACTTTTCACACACGGTTGCTGTACGCATACAGCCGGCTGTAGCTTCCGCAGCTCACTCACAGCCCGACACACACCACCACCAACAACAGCAGAGAGAGCACAGACTTTAAGGCGGCGAGGCGGGATTGCGGGTGCCGCTCAGGTGCGTCCGCCTCCGCTGCAGACCACGCCCCCGCCGCACGCATTAACCAGGTAAAATACATATAGGGCTTTGGAGCGTGATGTCACTGGAGGTGGGCCACGCCCCTTTCCGCCATGACAGTAGGCTAGACACAGGATACAGCTTCAGCTATGGTTCGTACGTGTTGTGTTATCAGTTCAACGTTTGATCACACGATCGTGAAGGCAAGAAGCTGGATAATGGGCTCTCTTTTCATCGTTTTTCAACCTGGAGGCAACGTGAGGGATCCCATGTATCCGATATTACTAAACAAAGACGTCAGGCTTGCATTGCAGCGGTGAGACGAGCGGATCGAGTTCTGTGCAATCCCCAGCTTTTTGTTGGTTTGGTCTCCGCATCTTCTTTCCGGTGAGTTCTAAATTAATTCATATCACTATTAAAATGCTTTTAGTGTTATTTTCAATGTGCTGAGGTCATAGATAATGAGATAAAACATGCTAATGTGTGATGCTGCAGAACCACGTCATGTCATCATGTCGACTGAGTAGCTTATGATTTAGCATTATTGCAGGCAAACCAGCATATGAAATGGATGTAACAAATCCAGACTGGGCACCAACACTGCTCATGGGCCTCTAAAAACATACTAAATTGCTCTCATTGTACACTAATCCGCACATAACTTCCAGATGAATCACACACCTGTCATGTGCACTAATTTTATCTTACCGCCTTTGTCCTATCCCGATCTTTGCATACCTTGTCTGTGGAGTCAGCGCATACACAGCAAACCAGTTTAAGAATTATAAATCCCTGGAGGCCCACATCCAATTCACGAACGGCTGGGTGCAAGATTTGTCCATCTTTATGCCTCCACGCTGCGACAACTGTACGTTGTCGTTAAGACAAAGGTAAGTCGGTTTGAACATGATAACTTTCTAAACAACTTCCTTGTTACAGTTTTTGATTTGCACGTACAGCCAAACCATCTATATTAGCCTTGGTTCATTACAGACCTTTTATTAAAAGTGGTTTTTGTGTGTTTCAGGTACTGCACTCACAACGACTGAATGAAACTGCACTGTGACCTCGTTGTGTTGACACAGAGAGACCTGTCATACGCATCTTCCCTGATGTGGATTTCTGGGAACCACGTTTAAAGCAAGCACAAGACTTCTTTCTTAAAGTGTGTCTTCCTGAACTTGTTGGGAAATACTTCTCCAAACAATGTGCTGCTCTAAATAGCCTGTAATGTTTCATTTTGTGGTTCAAGATTGATGCCAGCTGTGTGTTGCCATGTAAATAGTTTGCATTTCATTTCTATGTACTTGCTAAGTACATGTGATAAGATCAAGAATAAAAAAAAACAAACATGTATACTATTCTTTTCTGTTTTATTGAAACTACTTCACACAAAGTACAATTATTTACAATGAACTACACATGCAACACAACAGCTTTATGAATACTCAACAAGAGCAAGTTTCATTTGGCGCTGGTTTGACAACCACACTGGGGCACATATTCACCAAAACACAGCAAACCTTAATCTTATCAAGCAGTGTTGTGTTTATTTCTGCTCTGCCCTGTTCATTGCACACACAATGCTTCGTCTGCCCTTTAGCTTCTGTGATGCTGTCTGTCCGATCACCACTGTCCACATTTACAGGTGGTACCTCAACCTCCACTTGTCCAACACAACTGCTGTCCACAGCTATGACATTGTAATTTTGTTGTTGTTCTTCTGTCAGATCTTCATCGATTACTTCTGCAGGGGGAACACCTTCAGACTCTGCAGCTGCATAAAAGCCTGTAAGATAAAATTAGTGCACATGACAGGTGTGTGATTCATCTGGAAGTTATGTGCGGATTAGTGTACAATGAGAGCAATTTAGTATGTTTTTAGAGGCCCATGAGCAGTGTTGGTGCCCAGTCTGGATTTGTTACATCCATTTCATATGCTGGTTTGCCTGCAATAATGCTAAATCATAAGCTACTCAGTCGACATGATGACATGACGTGGTTCTGCAGCATCACACATTAGCATGTTTTATCTCATTATCTATGACCTCAGCACATTGAAAATAACACTAAAAGCATTTTAATAGTGATATGAATTAATTTAGAACTCACCGGAAAGAAGATGCGGAGACCAAACCAACAAAAAGCTGGGGATTGCACAGAACTCGATCCGCTCGTCTCACCGCTGCAATGCAAGCCTGACGTCTTTGTTTAGTAATATCGGATACATGGGATCCCTCATGTTGCCTCCAGGTTGAAAAACGATGAAAAGAGAGCCCATTATCCAGGTTCTTGCCTTCACGATCGTGTGATCAAACGTTGCAACTGATAACACAACATGTACGAACCATAGCTGAAGCTGTATCCTGTGTCTAGCCTACTGTCATGGCGGACAGGGGGCGTGGCCCACCTCCAGTGACGTCAACTCCAAAGCCCTATTTAGGCAGAATTTTGCAAATATCTATTTTTCATTTTTCAGCAGCATAGAGCTTTTTTACCAATTATTTTTTTAAAAGTCAGGTCAAGGCTCCAAAAGCCCAAAGGAGATATAAGGGAGGCGGCTCACAACAGTTTTTGTTTGGTACATGGATCATTTTAGTTCAGCTGGGTGTCTTTGCTTTTGTTATATTTCTTTAAGAGTTCAAAATGTGTTGATTACATAAATAAAATGTAATTTTCTCTGTAGCACTTTATGGATTTCATAAGCAGCACACCTTAGTTGTTCACACAAAGGTAGAAAACAATATATACAGTGTTATCTTCCTTTTAGATGTCAAAAAGTATTTGCCCCTGGTCTAGCCACTGGTAGGATTTCTGGATGTCAGCCACTTCCTCTGTCTGCTGATTGTAGGGGAGACCGGGGATAGTTGTAACGTGGGTCAGTTGTAACTAGAGATGGACCGATCAGATATCGGTATCGGTCCGATACTGACCTAAATTACTGGATCGGATATCGGAGAGAAATAAAAAATGTAATCCGATCCATTAAATATCAAAAAAGCACCTCACAAAACTTGCGACACGGCGTAACTCGGCTCATAACCGTAGCATGTAGGAGCAGTGTGCCTCACGTGATAGAGCGGCTGTGTGTATTTGTAGCCTCCTACCAAACCAGCATTTCATCTCGAGGAAGTTATCCCAGAGAGAAGTAAAGCAAGTGTGTAAATTCATCCCTGAATGTTTGTAAAGCGTTCCCATGTTAAGCTTAACAACCGATATATGGAGCGACTGCCTCTCTCTCTCCCTCCTCCTGCCGCTACTTCAATCGTGAAACTGATCAATGATCAGCTGATCGGCTTTTCTGTCGCGAGTCCGTCTCTCTTTTTTGTTTTTGGCCCACTTTGCACCAGAAAGAGGAAACCAGCGGCTGAACAACAGCAGCACGTTTAAGCTTGATAAGCTGTTGTTAGAATTTATTTAATATTACTTTCTACACCAGGATCCTTTTCTACGTAGCTGACGGCTGGTAACTGTGCAGGGGCGGATCTAGCAAAGTTTAGCCAGGGGGGCCGATAGGGCATTAACAGGGAAAAGGGGGCACAAAGACATACTTTTCTTTCTTATTCTCATTTAAAATGTCTAGCTTTTAATAAATAATTATCTGATTCTTACACCCAAAGTTTTAATCTGATGTAAAATGTATAGAAGTCCATTACTGTATATAGTAACTGTATATAGTAACTATTAAGTCTAATATACACTAGTAAGCTATAGTACTTTTTCCTTTGGGAAGGTACCATCTGTGCAGTCTGCAATTCTGTTGAAGAAAGATGTTGAATCTATTTAATTATTCTTGAAAAATAATTTATTTCTGTGCATTTTTTTTCACCCTGCATCAAATTAAAGTTGATTACGTCGATTAAGCATCATGAGGTGGAGGGTGGGAGGTGGTTCCGTATTTTTTTTTTGCTGGGAGTTTGCAACCCTATTAGTTAGGTTGCTTAATATTTCTGCTAAGTACTCTTTAAAATACCAGAATAGGGAGGATGGAGTAGGTTTAAGTTTATTAGATTGATCAGTATTGCTGAACTATGAAATATTTTGGGTACAGTGTATTTTTTACATACAGGTTTAACAGAATAGCTTTAGTGTTGTTGTTTATTTAAACTTTAGTATGAACTTATACAAAATGCAGCAAGATATTAACCCTTTAAGACCTACCATAGAACCAAGTCCGCAAGAGCTTATATTATATTTTTACATGCTGTAGTGCCAATTTTGGGAGCATTTCAAGTTGATATACATCAATACAACCATTACAGCCCAAATTTTAATAATATGTATGCATTAAGTGCATAGTAATTACATAAATTGCAAAAAAGTGCAATAAACTACAAAAAAATTTAAAATCGTTTTTGTTTTTTTAACATATATTTCTAGTTAGAGAAATTTAAGAGGCTTATCCCTCAAAACTGTAAATACAAAAAAGTTGCACAAACTAGTTTCCCACCACAGGAAATTTATTTGAAGTGTCTTCATAGTTTTACTTTTGAAATACACCAATTTTTATATACTGCAGGAAAAACGAAAATAAATATTATAGTGCAAATTTGCAAAAAAGCAGCATATGCATCAAAATAAACCATTTCCAGCAGTGCAATTTGAGTTCTAAGCCTCCCAGAAACGACACAGAAAGTCATAAAGTCAAAGATAACTTTTAAAAACACCAGTATAGGCTCTGAGGCCCTGACAGTAAAAAAAAACTACATTTCCGCGAAATGACGTCACTTCCGGTTTCGGTCAGGTAATGGCGGACATGCGAAAGTTCGCGCTGACGTCTATTCCAACGTAGGAAGTGTTATGAACAGCTGATCGGATCGGCAAAGCGTGTTTCTGGAGTATTATGTTTTTGTTGCTGCAAGCGCTTTTTATGCAGTTTTTGCAAAGCTATATGTGGAAGAAAACCGTGACCTAGGACAAGCTGATGGCATAAGATGTAAGTACAACTTATCCGGTTTCATATGCAAAAAAAATTATTGCGCTAGCTTACGTGGTTGCAGTGATACAGGGATTTAAAAATAGATACGCAAATTGTAGCGGGGGCGCTACGCTCGGCTCTAAAGGGTTAAAAAAACAGTTTTATTGATTAAAAAATACACTATATCGGATTCATATCGGTATTGGCAGATATCCAAATTTATGATATCGGTATCGGACATAAAAAAGTGGTATCGTGCCATCTCTAGTTGTAACACTTCCAATTTCTCCAATCAGGGCTAAGTTTCAAATGACGTAACTCATCCTGTGCATGCCCAATTCAGTTCTGCAATCACATGTGAAAAATCAGCACATTTTGTCTCAAACAGACAATTTAACACGAAAAAAAAGTAATTTGTATGCCAAAAAGTAAGTTTTTCTACTTCATTTCAATTTCTAATAGCATTATCTGCTTTGCAGTTAAACTCATCAAACTTAAATTATGTTATTTGTATATCTATGGGGATATATTCTGTGTAGGTCTTTAGTGCTAATGTTTTAGCCGTTGGCTGTAATGTTAGCTAATTCATGGCTATAGGAGTCTGGGTCAGTTGTAACAGCAACAGTCTGGGTTAGTTGTAACAATAATGCAGATGTTACAACTTACCACACTAATACTTTAACTTATATTAAACAAGTTGGGGCAACGACATCAGCAGAGAGAGGTTCACTGGTCGCCTTTGTATATGCGGTTAATGCCATTGGCAACACAACCACTGTTTGTGTTCCCACACATACATTATGCAGACCACTGTGTCAGAGATGGACCAGTAGGAAGTAGTGGTAGTGGAAATCAGGATGGGTGCAAGAAACAGATTTCCTCATCTTTCTGAAGCACTTTGCAAACCACACCAAGGTAAGCCATGATAAAAAGTAATGGAATTGCGATGCTGGTGCACAACTACATTTTTTCAGCTTCATTGTTATGTTCAAAAGTTGGTGCAAGAGTTGTAGGTTATAATGCCCACTGAGCCAATGAGGCCAAACTCAAGGAAGATCAACCTAAATTAATGAAATATTCAGTTGCAGAAAATTCCATCATTTGTCTTTTTTGGGGGGTTGAATATGTTCAAAAGCTAGATTTCTGCATTCTGTCACACACACACATAGCTACATAAATGGCTCTATGTGCATTCATGTGTTGAATAAAAAAGATTACATGTTAATGTTTTGTCAGTACCCTTATTTCATTGTGTTACATTTCACCACAGGATATGTTACAACTAACCCAGACTATGGGGTTAATTGTAACATTTCACTCTTTGTGTTTGAGACCATACCATGCAATGGGTAATTGTGCTGCAGAGAAAATAGCTGCACTATTTAATAGCAGAGACATGTAAATACTTTGCATTAAATTTTCAATCCACTACCTTAAAAGAGCTCCAATTTACAGACAGAAATGTCAAAAATGTTACAACTATCACCGGTCTCCCCTACATACCGTGCAGGGGTCTGTCCTTCCATGATGGTTCCTCCTCTTTCTTGGGTTTCTGCTGCCTGAGATATTTGCTGAACATTGTGGATGTTCGTTGTCTCGTCCTGGACAACAGTTGCCTCTAGGTGCTTTCTATTGTGAGGTAAAGACCCTAGAATATTACAAAGAAAACAGCCATAACTCTAACAATAAACCCTCTATGAGCAAGCGCTCATATACAAGGGTAGGGTGTAGTAAAAATATTAAGGTGCAAGTAGTTATGCAACACTGTCACAGTGTTACGATATTCAGAATGCGCAAATATTAAAATAGTTTATATGTATGAAGTTGTATTATATTTTATATAAATGTTCAAAATTGCAAATTTACAGGTCAGGTTATCAAGACAGATAATCAAAGTTCAACAATTAGTTAGTGAACAACAATTAGTCAGTGTATAGAAACTGTTTTTTAGTCTGGTTGTCCTCCCTTTCAAACTCCTGTAGCGTCTGCTAGATGGCAGGAGTGTAAACAACGTGTGCTGTGGGTGGCGGGTGCTGTGCTTAACCTCCTAGGACCTGGCGTCCACATATGTGGACATCACATTTTGGATTATTTAGACCAAAATCCTCAATTTTGCTCTACAAGGGCCTGATATCCACTTACGAGGACATTATACTGCTACTGTTCTATCAAAATTTTAAATGAATATCCTCATATGTGGCTCTCATTTTTCTTAAAAACAAAAATAAGGTAAAAAAAAAAAATCTGGTCATTCTTTGTTTTTACATTCATCGGGCCCCAATATGCCCAAATATCAAAGAGAAATTAAAAATGCATGTCGTGGAAGAGTTCGGGTCTTAGGAGGTTAATGATATTGTGTGCCCTTTTTCTGACCCTGGTGTTTAAATGTCCTTGTAGTGGTGGGAGGGGTACTCCACAGATGAATTGTGACGCACTGGTGAGCCTTCCTGTCCTTAATGGTGCTATTCCTGTACCACACTATGATGGAGTTTGTCAGGATACTCTCCACTGTTCACCTGTATAAGTTGCTGAGCAGTTTGGAGGGTAATCCAAATTTTCTTAGCTTCCTTATGTTACGGGTTCGAAATTGAGGATGAGAGTAAAACAATGATAGTCCAGAAAAGGTCGTTCAAACAATTGATTTTAATGAATGCACGCAGCGTGGAGAGGTGTAAACTGCAAAACAGTTGTACATCTCTGCCCAAAATACACTCTAGATTGCTTTTATAACATCAGGGTATTGTAACGCCCCTTCTTGCGTTCACAAGCAAATAATTTGCATGTACAGAACATTCATGTATTTTAAGAATTAAATGCAAACACAGAGGTTCCTCCTTGTGGCATACTCTTCCGAATATGGTGATGACCTAAGGCCTTTGAGGTCACCATGGACTGGACATCCTTCCGTCACCTGTAACTAAGCAAACTCAAATACCACAAGAAGCTGAATACATTCAGGCCTTTGCTCAGCTACTATTTTACTGTAACAATATACTCAGCATATGAGTTATGATACATATATATTTAACTCAATCATTTTAAAGTAGTTATAACTGCACCTGTAATAAACATGTTAATATTTGATTATGATAACCCCTATAATATAAATTATAACATAATGCCAGCAGCTTCAATAAACACTTTGATGAAATGATAATTCCTGCAATGATAAGATGATGGTTATGTAAAATAATCCCTGTAATTCCACAATTCCCTCTCTTGACGTCTTCCAAAGACGTCACTACACTATTCCCAGGTCCACTACCTTCGCTCTGACCCTCTCTAGCCGCCCCCTGACTCAGCAAATCCGACAACAACCTCATGTCCTCTAGGTGGTCCAGCAATAAAACACCAGCTCCCACTTGAAAACACTTCATGCTTAAGTGGTCTCTGCTCCTTTTCTGGGTCCCTCTCTAGTGGAAATCTTCTCCTGTAAGGGATAGAAAACAAACAGCCTCTCTCTGCTATACCTTACTAACTTACTGTGTTCATCTCAGGTTCCTGTCATTATTCAAAGTTGGTTCCCAATATCATATCAGGCAAAATCACAAACCCTACTGCCACGTCTGCTTTGTTAAGCTCTTCAGCTAGACTCTGTACCGGTTTGCCAATCTGTGTGTACATGCCTCTACACTTTTACTAAAGAAATTTTAACAGAGCCCAAAGAGATTTTTATTTCTCCTGTGCTTGACAGGATAAGGGAAGTTGGTTTTTTTTGTTTTGTTTTGAAATTTTTCCCTTCTGTGTGTGTGTGTGTATACATAAGTAAGGATATGATAATCAACATAAGATCCCTGGTTTGCAAATGATTTTCTGCCCCCGCTGCAGGGCAACATCCTACATCATTTTGTGGTGAGTCTATGTTGGCTAGTTTAATGCAAATATGTAACAATTACTTCATTACATTGCCCACTCAGAGTTGCGCAGTTTCAAAGTATGTGGAGAGTGTTTTCACAGTTTAAACATAGGTTACTCACATTTCTAGCCTGATTATTTCCCAATAGAAGTGAAATCATACATTGCATTTGATTTCACTCATGTATTATCATGTTCTGGGCTCTATCCATTATATTAACTTTATTCAGTCTCAATACTCTTTATGTGTGTGAGCAACGTTTTTAGTTTTATTAAACACAACCCCAGTAAAATACACACCATCCCCATGTCAGCCTGACTCTCCGCTAAAAAGCACACTTCAAAGTTTTCTATCTGGATTTACGCCTCTTTTGGCCTCAAGCATATACATAACATGCCAAGGTTACTGTTAATGCCCGTTAGACAAGTTTCCATTATCTACAACATTTTGTTTCACCCGGCTCACCCTCACACATTTCCTGTTCACTTATTGCATATATTCATCTTTAACACCTTTTACCTCATTGGTTGCTAAGCAGAAACAAAGCAACATGTGTTTCACCTTTACCCTGTAAAATAAATCTATATCATGTTTGTGTCTGTAAGCATATTTTGCATTCATTCATTACACTCCACGCCATTCCTGCAAGTTAGGAGCTGTAAAGTTAAAAGCTACATAAAGTCCAGGCCTTTGGCCTGGCCTATATATAAATCATGTGTGTTTGTAAGCGTGCGTGCAATTCACCTGCTATGTTCTCATCTTCCCTCAACATGTATCACCTGGACACTCTCACCAGTGAAGCTTAAAACCCTTTTGGACGAAACATCAACTCTAAACAAGCACAGATATGCAATGTGTATAAAATGAACTAAACCTGTGAATAGAATGAATGTGATGACAAACCTATTCAATGCAATATGAACCCTGTAAACAATATTACTGGTAAACAATGCTGTAAAACATGTTCTTAATGCAATCATAATAATGCAGATTATATAATAGGAATAAAGAATTTCCCTCAACCCAGGCAGGGTTCGCAACCCTCGCCATTATCTTTACCAACCATCCTCTGACACAAGGAATGATACCACAACTAGCGATGACCAATATTCCCAAAAGTACAGTCAAAGAAAACATCACTGACACTTGCCAAGTTTACTTAGCCACACCTTTCCATTGTCCAAACACAGATGTCATCCAGGACGCCAGCAGATTTTCGATACCTGAGTGCTCATGCATGGTTTTAGATAATTCGATTTCGCTCTCCCGTCAGTGAACTCGGACCTAATTGTTCTGCGAACCCCATCATGGCGTCCCTGGTTTGGTTAGAGAGTCTCAGCAGGTTGTAATGAACATAATACGGCCAACATTTTTCTTAGGCGTTACCCAAAGAAATATACTCTCCAATCCTGCAACTACCTGACTTACCAGCTTGCACTCATTAGGAACTCCCCTGGGCACTCCTATGGAGTCTATCCAGGTCGGCGAGTTCAAACGAGGATCATATGCATGGGTAGTCTGGGTCCCTCTTTTGGCCAAAATGTATCTCTTACGTATGGCAGCTAAAGTTCACGTGTTATGTTGTGGAATAGCCTTTACCTGGTTTCCAATAAGCATGATCGGAGCTCCCAATCGCACCATCGCACATGTCCCTACGCTTCCCATAGGAACACGAATATCTTCCCCACAGTATTAGTAGAGCCCACTTCTTGCCCATGTTCCAATTACCGTGGTAGGGTCGCTTACATTGTTGGTGGTTCGTCCTGTGAGTGTGACAGCACACCTAGTTGGGTCGATCTCTCCCACCTTGTACTTTTCATTATCTGTAGAAAACTTGAAACATGTAATTATCTAATTTTAGCATAAATGGTCCCACTGCTGTCTGCTTTGAAATGGCAGGGAAAAGTCTGGACAACACAGTACAGTTGCCAGTAGTCACTTCACTTCTAGTTAACTGTAACATACAATCATAGCCCCACTCATCCTCTAATGCAATGGTGCGGGCTCTGTAAACAACCGTGACCTAGCTGAAGCACAGGCAACACAGTCAGATACATGTTGTTCTCTAGCATCTTGAGCCACCCAATCAAGCCAGAGGTTACTGTCCTTGAAACCCGTGGCGCGCTTTATCAACTCTTTAAGCTTCAGTCTAAAGTAATCTGTTGTCAGAAGTACTCTCCCTTTTGGTTCCTGTTCCTTTTGAGCTACTGTTCCCGAAGTTACCATCTGATCAGTCAGAATGGTGATTAAGCTTTCTGCGAGCGGCTTAGACTTTGCATCAACTAAATTTACCCTAAGCATATCATGGGGTGATTGCAGACCCGTACATCATACGCTCTCCAGCTACTACTAGCTCCTGTACACTTAATGACGTCACACAAATCAAATGTGAATGAGCTGGTAGACCCTTTACCATAATTCAACCCTATGCCCTTATTCCTGCTGAGACACTCATCACCTTTACCTGACCCCTCGCGCTTTTGTCTTTTTTACCGATCCTGTTTTAGCAACTACAGTCTCAGGAAGTGCTGGGCTGGACTGGCCTCCGTGTTCAGACAAGTGGTTCGGAGTGCCCTGCAAAATATAGACAATAAACAACACAGCCATAGTTAATATCATTGCATACAATAAACATGTAGTTGTAAGGAACATTCTAATCAGTTTTCTCATTACGTGTCTCTGATTCGTGTGTTTGCATCATGTTATATAAACTTTGTATACTTTGTAGTGCATTATGCTAAACAAACCAACCCTTTCAATTCCCCAACCCTATCTGTCTCCTCAACGGGTTGTATGTTTTCAATGTTTCCTTATTATTTTGTCATAAAATAAATCAAACAAATAACTTAAGCTGTGTGACGGCACCTTGCGTTTACGCCAGGCTGTGAGCTGCCCTGAATCTACTTGCTACACCCCCCTTTCACCCAATTTAATTTCTCAATCTTAGTTTAAACTATTCCTGACCTTCCCCTTCTCTCATCTGATCATCTCAAGCACGTCCTGTACCAAATTTGCTTCCTCTTTTCAAGCCCACATTTAATTACAAGCTCTAACACATTTGCCCTATACGGCGGTCTCGACGTGTTTCCTGTCTACTTACAAAAATACCAGAGTTATTCTCAGAACTCAGAGCTGAAGTTCCCCTTTTCTGAGTCTGTAGGTTCAAGAAGAGAGCAAGCTGCTAGTCGGTAAACAACTTTATCATCACATAAGTTATTAGGTAAACGTCACGTAGACACATTTCATGTAGCTGATAACATATATACAATTTTCCTTTGACATATCTGTATGTGCACGCCTAAATTATAACCTCTTATTCTAGAAATCAAAAATAACCTGAAAATAACACTTTCTGCCTCAGTTTTACCATACCTAAATTATCAAAAAACCTAAACATCATCAAGTAATCCTAAAACCCCTTTCAAATTAAACCTTAAATCCTGTAACTCCCCCCTTTTTGTGACACATCTCATGTGTTACAAACTCAAAATCCTTCACTCAGGTTAGGGCATTAAAAAAGGTTAGTCATATCATATTAAGTCTACATGCTCCGGACCTTCAAACCTGTTTTTAAGGAATGAAATCAAATTAATCATCATGTCAAATCTTTTCTTGGCTCCATCCACAGCCTGCATCCTTGAAACGTCCTATAAACAAAAGCCTGTGTGTTAACCAGAACATCACCTTTTATACTCACTTTCTCCACTGATGATCCAACCTGTGTTATAACCCAAAATAAACTTACACAGAACAGTTATTAATCATGTGTCCCCTCCGTTCATGGTAACTTAAGTTACATCAATGTTTCCCTTTTAGCATTTAGCATCCTATAATGTAATAACATAATCCAACCCCAATAAATAATTTTCTCAACGCACACATCAATATCCCAAAATCAGCATCCCCAGATTTAAGTCTCCCACTTGTCCTGTTTGTCAACCTTTTATTTATTTCCCCTCCTGGTCCCATCACTCACATTCACTCCCATGCATTCACACATGATATTTTTTTGCTGATCTGCAGCCTTCTGCGCACGTCATCAGATGCTCCACATCAGCAAAATGAGCTCAATCATTTGTTTTATTTCGTTTTCCTTTTTAGGAAAATAGTTCTCTATATTTTTGACTGGATTGACTCGCTGCAATCCTTACTTGGTAATTTGTCCGCGCCGTCAGTTCACTCTCTTCCAGGCCTGCTTAGAGCAAAAATGAGAAAAAAGAGAGCTGATTATTAGCTCATCAAAGTACAAAACAAAATCACCTGACAGGTTTTTTCTAAGTGCACTGTTATAAAAACTATGGGCCCTTTTAGACATGTCCATGTTTATCAAAACTCCCTCTATTAAAATGAAAAACAACAGCCCCAAAAAATCTTAAACCATCTTAAATTTCACCCATTCAACGCACTGAAAACCTTGTCCAAACTGCACCGTTTTACACACAACCATGTCCCCTTAGACACTTCACCATACTTAGATTCAGCCTAAAATATAAACACGTTATAACAATGTGTCAACACTAAATTATAAATTTCTTGTCCAAATCTGCACCTTCAACAGAAATGCATGTTGAAACCTTAACACCTTATTGAATTATTTTCATTTTCTTTCTATACTAATCACTTACTCTTATCAATCAGTGCAAGAGCACTCCTGAGTCACTCTTATAGACACTTTTCTTTTGTTTTTCCATCTATTTTATGAACCATTCACACCATTCTCTCACTCATACAAGCAGCAAGCAGATCTTCATTGCATATGCTTATGTTCTTAGCCAGGTTTTTAATCAATATCTGTTCATTAAGCTTCAGGAGCTTGTCTTTATAAGGTTAATGCATTTTCTGTTTGTGTGTGTATGGGTATATGTTATTTTGCATCTATGACTTCACAGTCTCCCAGACTTCTTCCCAACTCTCCAGTTAAGCAGTCAGTTTTCTTTTTCCCCGAGTTACTAACCCACATTTTGATTTCCCACCTTAAATTACCGCCCTCCTGGTCTTCAGCCAGGAGCTGGGGCTTGCTTTTCAGGTTCCTGGACACATCATGCTGTGAACAATTCAACCAGAAACTTGCCTTAACTTATCCATAGATGTTAACCTCTAACTTTCTTCCGACTGCTGGATCTGGAGAGCCGGTCCAAGTCTGCTTTACTCCTGAAAATAACAAAACTAAGACATTTTCATTATTATCACCAGTGGTTAAATAACCCATTTCTCTGTCTCTGGTCAGAAACACCAATTATGCCAGGCATGTAAGCGTGTTCTTCCCTGCATTTTATGTTAATTGGGTGTAAACTGCTTCTTCATTAAATTAATTCATTGAGTTCTTCGTTGCCTTGCGATGTATTCATGTTAATGTACACTACGTGTAAGCTGTTTCTTCATTGCATCCTATATATTCATATTTAATTTATGCATTTCACCACTGAGCTTTAGATTCAAACTATCTCACTTCTGATTCATTTCAAAAATAATCTCACATGTAACAATTTGTATGTGTGTTTTCTATTCATTAAGGTAATGACAATTATTTTTGTTCATTATTCTTACCTTTTCTAATGTTTACCTCTTTGTTATGCTGTAGTGGACATCCCTAAACAATTCATGAGTTCAGGCTTCAATTTTCAATCCAATCATATCCTATATTCTCGCAGTCAAACTCGTCCAGGTTCATCTCTCACTGGTCCCTTTTTCATTCACAGTGTCCTGTTCGGGCTTCAAGGCTCCAGCAAACACAGTCTCAACTCAGCTGTTGTCTTCTTCTCTGTTTCTTTACAGTCTTTCTTTCAGATTAAGTCCCAGCGTGGCAAAATATCACTCAATGTCCAGTGCTCTTCCACAGTTCTTTATCCCACTGTTCAACTGCCCAGCCTGTATTTTCACAGTACATGTTGCAGTACTCTTACATGCTGCTGCTGGTCGTCAGTCGTCATCAGTGTTAATGGATCAGTGGCACTGTCGTTTGCCTGCTGTATTCAAGTCCACGATGTTCTATCGGTCTTCATCAGGCGATTGACTGTCCTTTGAACTTCTTCTCCGCTTCAGGGACAAAGTGAGAGATCCAGCCGCACAATTTCGAGCCAAAAACTGGCTTATTCTCCCAATTCTTTTAATCTACTTTTCTGCTGCTGAACTCAAGGTTGCAATGTTGAGAGACGTCCACCTGTATTGACACACTAAAGCATACAATTAGTAATATATTCATTTTCTTAAAGGCTTCATTTGCTCCATGGGCCTCGTCTGTCTCTCTGTGTTCTTTCTGTACACACTCAGTTCCCATATATGGGCATGCAAAGTTCCTGTTCACTATTTCCTATCGCTGCAGCCCCGGTACACAGAGCCATATTTCCTGTTCTTCAAACTAATCTAACTCCTTTTCTTTCTAACTCCCCCTTTTCACTTACTCAGACAAATCACACAGTCACTCAAATCAAATACTGACAGCATTCACACAATTAAAATCACTCGAAATACGCTTTCATACGAGTATCTTGGACATGCCTTCCATGATCAGAAAGAGCAAGTCAAAAGAAAAAAGAAAAGGAAAACTGAAACCTCTCATAACATCACTGAAGGTCAAATATCTTCATAGACCCAAAAGTAAGCATATTATGTCCCTAGTCAAAAGTCAAACCGTTACTCACAGTAATTTTTAATCTAACAGCCTTTGTGTTTTGAAACTAAAAAGAGGAAGGAACAGCGCCCAATTTAAACTGCGCATGTTGTCACTCAACAACACACACACAGAAAATGTAACTGTATATATTATCTCAAACTGAAACAGAACCCATCTAAAAATCCTAAGACATCTTACTTCAACACCCCAAAACACACATCGCTTACAGACATCTTTTTTAATTAAATTATCTCAAATTCAATTTCAGTTCTTAGAACCCAGATAACGGTCTTAAGTATCAACAGTTTATGTATCCTATCTCAAAACCCAGCAAAAATTCATACAGTCATGGCAAGAAATAAAACTTTACTTACATATTGTAATAAACAAAACCAGCGTCTTAAGTACATGCATCAGCAATGTCTAGCAGTCCCTATTAACTTCCTCATACTCTATTGACCTCTCAGCTGCCTTATTTGCATTCTCACACACACACACAATCTAAAAATAATACCAGCCTTTTTTTTTTTTTTTTTTTTTTGTCTGACTCTCAGACTCAGACAAGTCTCTTAATCTATTTACACAGGCGTCCTATGATTACAACTGCACAGATTTTAGGCCTCTCATTTCAAAACCTACACAATTTAGACAATTTTTAAATTAACGGTCCGACCGATAAACTCCCTGAGTTTTTTGTCATCAATTTAACCAGTCTCGGCCCCGGGCCGTGGTCACATATCTAAGACCCTACACAATTTAAAAGCGTCAACCAACTCAACCCCTGCCGAAAAGCTCTGTTTTGGGGACATTTCACATCCCAGGCTTCCCCGAAGTTTTAAGTTAAAAGTTACACGCCCGAAACCCGGTTTCTACTGACCAAAAAAGTGCAAACCACCGTCCCGGACGGTAAACTGACCCAGTCAGTGGCTATTTTGGAGTGTCGTAGTTCTCCACACTTGCCAAGTGAACTATCCCTCCCCGAGGCAGCTGTCGATCGTCACCGACAAATTGGAAGCGTCACCTTCCGACAAATGCACTTGTTAGACTCCCAGAGTCTCGTTCTATACAATTTAATTATTTTGAAGACACCCCAAAAATCACAAACCCACCATATCGGTGTCCAAGCCCGGCTTTATATTCAATTGAGACTTTAATGTCACAAACTTCACCAATTACCTATTATTCTAAATTCTCTTTATTCTAAATCCTCTTTATTCTAAATCCTCTTTATTCTTATTCCTTTGGGACTTTAACCCGGTACCTTTAGTGAGACTCTAACTCACTTTTACTCTTTTTCTTATCATTACTTCAACTTCAACTTCTCATGAGATTTTCACCAAAATCAAAACAGACCTTTACCAGTAATTTTCAGTGAGTAGACTTTCAATTTTGTCAGAACCAATTCAGCACTGTTTGGAAATAATTCAACAGGTAGTGCCTTACCTTTGAATAAGCCGGCTTATGTCCACTCACTTCGACCACTGACTCGTGTCTGCCTGTTTGAGCACCTTGGACCCTCTCAGTCTCAACCTCCAACTTTTCTCCCTCAACCCTCGGCCAATGCACCAAATGTTACGGGTTCGAAATTGAGGATGAGAGTAAAACAATGATAGTCCAGAAAAGGTCGTTCAAACAATTGATTTTAATGAATGCACGCAGCGTGGAGAGGTGTAAACTGCAAAACAGTTGTACATCTCTGCCCAAAATACACTCTAGATTGCTTTTATAACATCAGGGTATTGTAACGCCCCTTCTTGCGTTCACAAGCAAATAATTTGCATGTACAGAACATTCATGTATTTTAAGAATTAAATGCAAACACAGAGGTTCCTCCTTGTGGCATACTCTTCCGAATATGGTGATGACCTAAGGCCTTTGAGGTCACCATGGACTGGACATCCTTCCGTCACCTGTAACTAAGCAAACTCAAATACCACAAGAAGCTGAATACATTCAGGCCTTTGCTCAGCTACTATTTTACTGTAACCATGTACTCAGCCTATGAGTTATGATACATATTTTTAACTCAATCATTTTAAAGTAGTTATAACTGCACCTGTAATAAACATGTTAATATTTGATTATGATAACCCCTATAATATAAATTATAACATAATGCCAGCAGCTTCAATAAACACTTTGATGAAATGATAATTCCTGCAATGATAAGATGATGGTTATGTAAAATAATCCCTGTAATTCCACACTTAGTAAGAGGAGTCATTGTTGAGCCTTCTTGATGATCTGGCGTGTGTTATGGGTCCAGGTGAGATCCTCACTGATGTGGGTGCATTGGAATTTAAGGGTGTTCCCCCTCTCCACCTGAGTCTCGTTGATGTATAGTGGGGCATGCTGGTCTCTCCTCATCCTCGGGTCAACAATCTTCTCCTTAGACTTCTCAGCATTTTAGGAGAGATTGTTTTCCAGCCACCAGGACACAAGTTGGGCCCCCTGTACCCTGTTGGAAGCCTCCTCTCCACCAGTGATCAGCCCGAAGATGGTTGTGTCATCAGTGAACTTAATGATGGAAGTGTTGCACTGAGAAGGGATGGAGTCATAGGTGAAGAGGGTGTACAGGAGTGGACTGAGCACACAGCCTTGGGGGATCCCTGTGCTTACTATCTTTGTACCTGATGTCCTGGTACCAACTCTGACTGCCTGAGGTCTGCCTGTGAGGAAGTCCAGGACCCAGTGACATCGGGAGGGTGTCAGTCCAAGAGTGAAGAACTTTTCCTTCATTATGATTGAAGTGATTGCGATGGCGCGATAGCCATTCAAACAGGTTAGGTTGGACTTGAAGCATGTGGGCACAGCTGACTGGGTGAGGGACACATTAAAAATGTCTGTAAACACCTCAGTCAGCTCTGAAGAGCAGACCCTCAAAGCAGGGCCGGGGATGTTGTCAGGGCCAGCTGCTTTCTGGGGTTTTGTCCTCATCAGAACCTTGCATACTTCAGTCAAAGTCACAGTGAGTGAGGAGCTCTGTGATGCCTCTACTGATAGAATCCCTCTGTGTTGGTTGGTGTTGAGGGTGTTGAAGTGAGCGTAGAACTCATTCAGCTCATCTGGTAGGGCTTTGCAGCTGGCTGTGACCCTGCTGCTACTCTGTTGGAAATCAGTGATGTGTTGCAAGCCCTGCCACATGCATCAGGAATCTGAGTTGTTGTAGTATCCCTCCAGTCTCAATCTGTACTGCCTCCTGGCTTCCCTGATGGCCAAGGCCACATCTGTCCTTTTTTGAAGACTTCTGCATCAACAGATTTATTATAATTTATTTATTTATAGAAATAACTATAATATGGTGTAATATGGAGATTATAGCATAAATTGTAGATGTACTAAAGGCTTAATTTCCCAACAGAAAAAAACAAAACAATTTTGTATATTTTGTGGAGGCAAAAGAGGAATAGGATAGGAAAGTCCAGGAAAAATACATGCAGGGGAAAAAAAAGAGCAGATAATAGCAGGAATTAATTGAAGACAGAGGGTATAAATACAAAAACGTAATGGGGGAAGATGACACGGAAGAGAAACTATAACACAGCTGAAAATAATCAAGAGACAGAAGAAGTAGAACCAGACATGAGACACAGAAGATGACCAAAAAAATAAAACAAGAAGTGAATCAAAACCACAGCTGACACACTGAACACAGGTAAACTTCACAGAAGGAAAACACAGAATGAATAAAGAAAACCAGCAATTTCAACAAATACAAATAAAAACTAGACAGACAGACAGACAGACAGATAGATAGATACATTCATTCTACATGGAACAAGGTTATACAAGAAACTGTAAGTAATAACAGACTCTACAAGTAATAATCCAAGAACCAATTCAAAAAAATCACCCATTATAAAAAACTAAAATGATAAAATAACATATAAAGCAAAAGATGAAACACAAGGAACAAAATAATGCCTAGGACTTCAAGAACCAAAACTTAAAACAGTCAAACATAATCCAAAGAAACACAACTGAATAACAGTCAGAACCAGGGCCCAGCCATCATGACTGAACCCTGCCTCAAGGGATGGCCAACAAGTCCAACACAGTTCATGCTGCCTGGGTTGGGTGGCGGGAGAAAAGACAGATAGAAACAAGACATTCAAACAAGAGGGGAGCAAAAGAGTAAGCAACATGAAGACTGAGAGAGATCACGGGATTTAGGAGACTCTTTGGGTGGCTGACTGGAAGAGGAGCAAGGTCAAGGGAATGTTCTGGGGGTCAGCTGCCATGCCAGTAAGTTTCCACACAGACAAATTTTAAAATATTTGAGGAAAAAAAAGACATTGCCGCAAATTCAAAGCAACAAATGTAACTCATTATGAAGTATTTGTATTAGTATTTTAATTGTAGAATTAAAAAAATTTAAAATTTCTTTTGATTAAATCTGAGCCATAAGTACAAAGAACACAATTTCAGGCTCTTTTTTGGATGCTGACTTTTGTTTCCTTCTTTGTCAACATGATGCCACACTGCTTCAGTAATGTTAATGTTCAGGTTCTGGTTCCCTCAGCCTAGCTTTAACAAGGCTGAGGGAGCAACGCAGAGTACTTGATTACCAGTCAAAGGTTCGGACACACTTTCTCATTCAATGCTCTTGTTTTTTGTTTTTTTCATCATACATAGAATAGTAAGTATATAGTATATACTATACTAGTGTATATGCACACTGCAAAAAACGTGGGAAAGAAGAAGCTGAGGTTATTTTGTCTCTGCCCTTGCTTTTGCTTCCTATATCACCTTTCCACATACAGTGTGTGAACACCAACAGGTGATTGGCTATTTTGAAGAATTTAAAACATGCTTTGAGTTAGTTCACACTTTTTGTTTACTACTTAATTCCATATGTATTCATTCATAGTTTTGATTCCTTCAGTGAGAAACTACAATGTAAATAGTCATGAAAATAAAGAAAAAACCTTTAAATGAGACTGTTAGTGTATACATAGATGGCGTAATATTTCTGCATTCCTGTGTTTGTAAAATAAATTAAAAACAAAAAAAATCTGCACACTGAAAAAAACGTGGGAAAGAAGAAGCTGAGGTTATTTTGTCTCTACTCTTTGTTTTACTTCCTTTATCACCTTTCCACATACAGTTTGTGAACACCGACTGATATGTAGTATCAGTCATTTCTGTTATTTAACTGTATGAACACACTCTGAACACCAAGAAGACATGGAAGCTGTGCTTGGATTGATAGTGATGTTGCTGGGATTGTCTCATGGTGAGCTGAAAACAGTCGAGGAATTGTTTTTCTTGTATTTCTTTTAAAATAAATTCAGGATCTGTTGAATACATTTAATTCTTTTTCTTTATTATCACTTTTAATTGTAATAGCAAACTCTGACATCACTTCATGGGAATGGCACTTTGAGGAAACATAACAACTGTGTTGGATTTTCTTAATCTGAGACATGGTTATTGGACCCACCCAGTGAGACATTCAAAATTTCATGTTTTTAGGGCTAAAGTGCCAATTAAAATCATTTCATGCTGTTCATAATTTTATTTTAATACAATTTTAATGAGACGACACAATTTATTTTAGACTACTTAATATGGAAATGTGTATTTCTTGGGAATTTAAGTTGTCAGTTTCAAAAACCTTCTAGTATCATTGATGAATGGTTCTCTCTCTTCCTCTCAGTCCTTCACACAGTAATTTATTTTTCTTCAAGGCTTGAACCCTAACTATGTTTCAGTCACAGACATGCGTGCAACAATAACTGCATCTTTGCAAAAATACAGACAGGCAGCAGCCACAAAAACACCATTTCTGTTTTTGGTAAACATTTGTCAGTGTTGCCAGTCCATTGTAATACTTTTGCTTTCATTTCCTTTTGTGTGTGTGTGTTTGCAGGTGTGGAAACTTACTGTGATGGCAGACCGGATGGAGCTCAGTGTTATGGAGCTTTGGGAGGAACTGTGGAGATCCAGCTGATGAACAGCACCTCAAAAATACCTCGATACCAACTGTTAAAGAATTCATTAAAAATACTAGATGTGAGAAAAAAAAAGATTCTTTCTAATATCATACAAAATAGGTCTCTCTTTTTTCCCAGTAATGGAACATTTAGGCTCAATTACCTGAGCAGGAATGACAGTGGTAATTATAGCCTTATAACATTTAATTCAGATGGAAAAGCATCAGACGAGCAGACTCTACACTTGTTTGTTCAAGGTAATGTTTTCCTTGTTTTGAAATACAGTAAAGGCATTAATAGATATGAAACAGAAAATTCAGATACACGTATTGTATGATTTTTGCTTCCCTATTTATGTTCCCTATCAAAGACTATAAAGAATGACCTAGATTCTGATTTCAGATCTAAACTCATCTGTGTGTGTTTCTCTCAGCTCCTGTGTCCTCTGTCCTGCTGGTCTCTGAGTGTCTGTCCCAGGGAGAGAGGAGGGTGTCCTGCTCCTCTGAGGGAGGGGACAGTCCTCAGTACAGCTGGACTCTGGATGGACGCACACTGACAGATGCTGAGCTCCTTTCTGTAAATAATGAGACTAACAGCATCACTCTGAAACAGCACGTCTCAGGACGTCTGGTCTGCTCAGTGAGGAACAACGTCAGTGATGCCTTCAAAGTACAGAAGATATCTACCTGTGGTGAGTGAGAGCACTGTGAATTTTTGTTATCATTACCTGGACTCTAGTTGGCTGTGCCTTAATAAACGCATCTTCACCTAACAACATTCAGTAGCCACAAAAGCACCAGTTATTTTTTAGATAAACATTTTCATATGATTCTTGCTCTCTGTCTCTTCTTCTCTCTAATTTATACACATATTTCACAATGGAATTTTATTTTAACTGGAACTTTGAAGCCACATTTTTAAAGTGTTGTAAAGAACAGAAAGTGTTCTGGCTGTGTGTGTGTGTTTTAAAAAATATATATTTTCAGTTACTAACATAGTTGTACGAAAATAAACAAAAATAAAATGGCAGTTACAATACCATCTATGATTTTATTGATTTATTGTGGCACCAAATGTCTACCCAAACAGTGAACTATTCAGAGGTCCATGCTGCTCATGTGTTCAACAATAAATGCATCTTTGCAAAAACACAGACAAACAGTAGTTGCAGTAACACCATTTCTGTTTCAGGTAAACATTTGTCACTGCTGCCAGTCCATTGTAATAATTTTGCTTTTGTTTCCTTTTTTGTGTGTTTGCAGGTGTGGGAACTTACTGTGATGGCAGACAGGATGGAGCTCAGTGTTATGGAGCTTTGGGAGGAAGTGTGGAGATCAAGCTGATGGACAGCACCTCAAAAATACCTCGATACCATTTGTTAAAGAATTCATTAAAAATACTAGATGTGAGAAAGAAAAAGATTCTTTCTAATATCATAGAACATAAATTTCTCTTTTTTCCCAGTAATGGAACATTTAGGCTCAATTATCTGAGCAGGACAGACAGTGGTAATTATAGCCTTAAAACCTTTGATTCGGATGGAAAAGCATCAGACGAGCAGACTCTACACTTGTTTGTTCAAGGTAATGTTTTCCTTGTTTTGAAATTAAGCCATTAATAAGTACGAATATAATTTTAACATCATTTGAGAAATCTATATCTATGTATTTTATGGTTTATACATATTTTTCACTGAAGACTATAAGGAATGACTGATTTAATTCTGCAATTCTAATTTGAAATCAAAACTCATCTGTGTGTGTTTCTCTCAGCTCCTGTGTCCTCTGTCCTGCTGGTCTCTGAGTGTCTGTCCCAGGAAGAGAGGATGGTGTCCTGCTCCTCTGAGGGAGGGGACAGTCCTCAGTACAGCTGGACTCTGGATGGACGCACACTGACAGATGCTGAGCTCCTTTCTGCAAATAATGAGACTAACGTTATCACTCTGAAACAGCACGTCTCAGGACGTCTGGTCTGCTCAGTCAGGAACAACGTCACTAATGTTTTCATAGAACACAGGATGTCTACCTGTGGTGAGTGAGAACCTTATGAATTAAAGTTAATAAGCATAAATTTAATTTTTATGGTCATTATGTCTTGAACTGTTTGTTTGTTGGATCACACTATGCTTCATTTTTATTAACTGCAGCTCCATCAGTGGGATACAGACATCAGGGTGGGTATATGAAAACAATGTGCATTGAACCAACAGCAGACCCAGCTCTGCCTAACATGTGATTTTGGTGTCTCTGAACAGATAAGTCCTTGCTTATATGTGGTTTGCGAGCAGTTGTGGTCATTCTCTTGCTAATTGGGATTTCCATCTACTTCGCTTGGAAAAAAAAGGAACATGCCAAAGCTGAAGTCTCTGCTGTCCCACAAACAAGAGGAGATCCAGAAGACTCTGTTCTGATGGTTGAAATGAGTTCTGCAACTTACACCAACACCTAGTGTCACCTTTTACTTGCTGTTGTTTTTGTCATTGGTTCACAAGCATGAAAATAACATTTAGAGAGAAATTCTTGTTTCACAGACAGCTCATATTGAATTATGATGAGACGCTCTGTGGTTTCTGGATTTTACATTTTTAATACAAATCTTTACAATTCTTAAACAATAAAGTCTTGAATTAAGTTTTCTTCATGTGTCAGGTTTTTTTTTAATTTTCTGCAGATGAAGTTACTGAGTGAGGGGAAAGAGGAGCAGGAGATTTATAGATGAACTGGGGCAATACCAGCAGTCATGCAGATGCTGCACTGGTCCATTGCACTGAAGAAAGAACTGAGAGAATAAGAGCTTTAGATTCATGTTCGCAAGATCACCAGTTGTCATGAGCTCTGGTTAATGACTGAAAGACTGAGATCACAAATACAACCGAAGTCTGGAGATTTTTTGTCATTTTAGACTCCTGGGAGCCATCTGGGCAATGTTTACATTAAATTCATGCAAGCTACATGCACTTTGTGGAAAAACAATGTGATTAATGTTTATGTGGGAAAATAATCATGAAGTGCATCGTGGTGCATATCTTTTAATTCTTATACAATGATATGGTAAATGGTAAATGGCCTGTATTTGTATAGCGCTTTACTAGTCCCTAAGGACCCCAAAGTGCTTTACACATCCAGTCATCCACCCATTCACGCACACATTCACACACTGGTGATGGCAAGCTACGTTGTAGCCACAGCCACCCTGGGGCGCACTGACAGAGGCGTAAAAGCATATTAACTGAACTGATCACTGTTCCATAATGTCAAATGTGTTTTTAGACATACTGCACAATATGTTTTGTGGAAGGTGAAAATTTCTATAGTTGGATTTTTATTATTTGAGTTTTAAAACATAAATAGGGGAGAGTGGGGTGGGTTTTTACTTAAAGTAAAAACTGGCACAACTCGCTTTAAGATTTTGCTTAAAGTGAGGCCATGATAGTAATGCTTCCAACTAAAACATGTACATATATTTCAGGATGTTGTGCATGCCTGGGAACAATCACTTTGGATCTGAAATACAGTATTTAAGAAATATAGCTTTCTGAAAAAAAGTGTTCTTGTGGCACAACTTGACCCCGATGCAGGGTAAGTTGCGCCTTTGGAGAGAAGACCTTGGGGTAAATTGAGCCATTCATTATTAAAGTAAAACAGTATATTTGATTTCAGAAACTGTAATTCTATAAAAACTAGACAAATTTAACACAAAACGACTTATCTGAGGTTTATTTAAAGTTATTTTACAATATCAAAGGCCAATTTTATACAAGCCACACGAGCACATCAAAAATCAGTTTTCTTAAAAATGGCCTAGGGCCAAAGGAACTTGTTGATGCTACCCACTGCTACCTTCTGGATGTACGACCAAGTTTTTGTGGTGTGGGTAGTTGTTTTTTTATGCACATTTTCTCGAGGGATGACTCTGTCAAAATTTTCTTTGAAAGTGAAGATGGGCTTTCCATTCACAGACCTATTACTACTTCACCTTAAAAACTTTGCACCAGTGTCAGCACCATCAACCAAACCAACGTAGTTGTAGGATTTGATTTTGCCTGCAAACTTCACTATGTCAGTCACAATTACTTTTAGATTTACATATGTCAAGCTATACACTCTAAATAAGTACCCAACTTTACTTCTTTGTGAACTATCTGCATTTTGATAACTGATAATGAGCATTTCCTGGGGAAAGAATTATTGTTCCCTATATACTTTTTCTTAAATGGACACTTAACCCAACTTGCTTTAGCCTCTGATATCCCTGCCAGCTGGATCAAAATCTAATTTTTTGTGCAGATTCAAATACCATGAACTGGCTTTTGAGTATGCACAAAGTAATGAACACATACAGGCTGTTAGTGCCTCCATATGTTCTGCCACCTCTCTCTTGATTGACAAGTCCAGATCTTTTATATCCTTTTATATCTTTTATATCCTTTTATAGCCTTATTTCTTTTCCATGTATCTTTTTCTTCTCCACATATTGTTTTAATGTCATTGTGAATATGTTCATCTTCCTCGCCACCTGACGAATGGACTTCCCCTTCTCCACCTCATTCACTCTGTCCATGTCCTCTAAAGGAGTGGAAGCCCTGCCTGTCCTCCCTATTATAACTCCATGGCATGATGGTCTATTTCTATTTTTGGTCTGAAATTAAGAATGTCACTGTGAAAATCTGTAAAAAAACAAGCAAACAAACAAAAACAATTAATAAAATAATATGTTACAACATTCATAAGTTGGGCACAAAGCACCCCAACCCCACCATTTTGAAAAAAAAAAGAAGCATCATCCAGCGGTTTTGAGCTAACATCATGTTAGGTGTATAGACTCGCAGTGTAGCTTACCAAAGCACTGAAACATCTGTGAAATGTTTTCAGACCTGTCTATAACTGTTCAGACAAAACAATCAAAAAACCTTGATCTCAGAAATTTTACTTTAAAAGACAAAAAAAAGTTTTTGAACTTAAATATTCTTAATTCTCATGCAATGAGGTTCTCTTATTTGCAGGATTAGTAAAATGGCTGACTCTTCAAAAATGTGCAGTCACATGACCAATTTCTTCTATTGTGGTAATAGCAGCGCCACAATTTTCAGTATTTTTTACACAATGTCGCCCTCTAGTGGGAAAGGTTTGGACTTCATCATTGCTTAGTTACACCTTTCTTGCTTTTATTGTATTTTGCTTCTCGAAAGACTTTACACTGATGTCATGATCTTACAATATTAAAGAAATCCACCAGTACAGCAACATTTGACCATACCAAATAGTTTGAATCTACACCAGATTAAACCCTAACTAAAGAAAAATACAGTGAAGTACATACTCAGTCCATGCATACTTAGAACAGGTTTGTGCATCTGATTCTATTTTATTTTTACAAGTTGAACAAACTCAGTGTCTCAAATTTATTTCTGTGCTATTATGATAGTGTGATGGCTGTGAAAGCTTTATAGTAAGAGCTCTGGCAGCTGTGTTAAATAAACAATAACTATTATTCATTTTTATTTTTACTTATTTATCTCAACTTCCTAAATCACTCATTTCTTAAATTACAATATTGTTTAAAAACATTTTAGGCCATTTATTCAGCTATGTTTTGCATTTTGTGGGGAGTTAAGATGGTTTAAACATGTGCAGAGGGGGGATAGTGGCTATATTGCACAAAATATGTTAAAGATTGAGCTGCCAGGGGAAAAGAAAATGAGAAAACCACAGAAAAAAATATATGGATGTACTGATGAAGGACATGCAGTGGGTTGGTGTGACAGAAGAGGATGCTAGGGACAGGTTGAGATGGAGACAGATGATCTCCTGCGATGACCCTGGGGCACTGTGATGCCTTTTGTAACAGGGGGCACTGCAGCACCTGCAAAATCCTAATTTGCGCGCCCTCAGTGATACTGTACTAGTGTAGGGGGAAGGAGTTTAGTAACTTATTAGTGCCTCATCACAGAGGTAACAATGTGCAAAATATGTGCATTAACACTTTTCTGATGTTGCAGGGTGGCCTGAAGGTCAGTTTTGTTTGCATGTTTTACGTTGCTTCACCATTGCTTAGAGCACTGCATGTTTTTAACGAGAAGCTTTAATAAACACCTTTATTAAACAGAGATATCTTTAAGGAACAACAACAAGCCCCACACTCAAAAAAATCTGTTGTTGGATGAACACAATTTAATCATGGGACCTTTTTCCACATGATTTAACCAAGTACAATAACCCATTTTTGACCATGTCAAACCAACACATTTGGCATTTGGTGGTTTGATGTAATCAGATTACGTTGGATCAATGTAGTATACTTACATTGACTTGAAGTGATTTATTTAAGTATGTAGAGTGAAATTTGTTTTAATTCATTCTACACGAGTTAAAAACTTTAGGAAAACACAATCGGGGCGATCGTGGCTCAAGAGTTGGGAGTTCGCCTTGTAATCGGAAGGTTGCAGGTTCCAGCCCCGGCTCGGATAGTCTTGGTCGTTGTGTCCTTGGGCAAGACACTTCACCCGTTGCCTACTGGTGGTGGTCAGAGGGCCCGGTGGCGCCAGTGTCCGGCAGCCTCGCCTCTGTCAGTGCGCCCCAGGGTGGCTGTGGCTACAATATAGCTTGCCATCACCAGTGTGTGAATGGGTGAATGACTGGGTATGTAAATACAGGCCATTTACCATTTACAATGAAATCTTGTTGTTTGAACAACTACTTTGTTAATCAAGGCAATTACTGCTAGTCTTGCTTAATGAAACAATATGGGGGTTGATGATTTCATAGAGACAAACAACCATTTGCACTTACATTCATGGGTAATTTAGAATTATCAATTAACCTAACTCTATTACACACTGCAAACAAGCCAGATTGTTGATTTGAACCCAGGCCCTGTGAGGCAACAGCACTAACCATCACACCACCAAGCTGTCAACCCAGGCTTAACAAAACTAGGAAAGCTATGATTACAAGGCTTGATGTAGAATTTTCTGTACATTTTTGTCTTTGACAGGTTAAACCACAATATATAGCAATAGCATTCACGTGGTGTGGGTGTAGCTGTCTGCCTCTTAAAACTCCAGCGATTTTCCTGCAGTTTGACATCTAATGTGATCTTGTGAATTTTGTGAGTCCAGGCAACTAACCACTCTCACTAGATTGTATCATATCATCTCAACAAGAACAAATTAAGTTGCTGAATTTCATGCAGATGCTACATGATTTAATTATTTTCACCATAGAAACATGAAATTATTTAGTTCAAATTATAAGTTTGAATCTTGTACATGTACCAACCACCCAATTTCATTTTTTTGAGTGCATGAAACAAGAAGGGAAACTTCCACATCTTCTTGCTGATAAGTTTAAAGTTATGTTCACTTCTTAGTGGTCACCAAAGGTTTTTGAATCAATAATGCTGGTAATCATAGCATCATCGGGCCTGTCGGAAATTAGAATCATATTAGACAAACTTAAAACAAGTTTATACTGGTGTGAAATTAAAGACCGAGCTTAAAAGAGACTTTTTTTAAATTAACATTTAATAAAATCTACACTATGAATTCTGCATTGTTAACCTTACTAAGAAAAGACACACAAAAACATTGCTTTAAAAAGTTTATATATTGTTTGCAAAGATAAAAACTGTAAGTGAGTACTGGCTATTATAAGTCACATCTACTCTTCACTTTGTAAATACTACTCAGAATTACTATTTTAAACAACTAATGTGAAAATTGCTGCAACATATGATTTCTTTGTTGTACATACTTAAACAGGAGCTACTAAAAAAACATGCACACTGATTGCCATAACAAAAGGTACAAATAAGTGCTACTTGTGTTACTCAAAAGCTTCAGAAGTCTTGCCCAAAACAGGTTCCATTCTCCTAAAAAAAAGCCATATATATACAATACACATAAGAAAAAAACATTAAGGCAAAAACACAGTTCAAAGTATAGTAATACAAGTGTATATCAAAATGTAAAATGTGTATTTTATATCTCATCTTCTTTTATAAAACAACTGACACCACACATTCAGAAACTGTTTCAGTCGTAATAATGAGAGAACAACATACAGAGAGAAGTCAGTCACCTATAGAAATAGCCATGTTCCTATGCAAATGATAAGATGTTTAAAATCTGGATTTAAACATTAAAGTCAAATATGACCATTTAAAAACCTGCCAGTCAAGCAACAGGGACACCTGGACACAAGTGTGGAGCACAGTGGTAAGGTTAGATAGAATATGCAACCACTTCTTTCTTGGCGGTAAACTGGCGGCAGGGAGGTTATCAAATATTGGTTATCAGGTAGAAGAGGAGAAAGATCAGATTATACAGGTTTGTATAAAAAGATTATATTAAAAAAAACATAATTTAGCAAATATATAATTTTACTAATGAAATAAATATGTTATTAATTAGGTTATCAGGACATCAAACAGTACATTATTATTATCACATTATTAAATGTTACCAAATACTTTTTTCCACATCATTGCAAAAAATGTGTTTTTGTTTAAACTGTATTTTTTCAGCACATTAAAAACGGAAACATTTTAAAACTAAACAAGTAGACATATCTACAGTGATCTCCAAGAGTGGGTGAGAACAGAAGAGGAAAAACAAATGAAGGCTTTCCACATTAGTCCACCAGAACAATGTCAATAGGATTTTGTTTCTCTCTTCTCTTCCAATGTTATTATATACAATGCTTGCTTCACATTTATCCAGATTTATTAAGACACATGCATTTCTTACAGAAGAGGGGGCTGATCCCCAGATATAAATCTAAAGACAGGCCAAAGATGAACATTATTATTATTATTATTATTATTATTATTATCATTATTGTTGTTGTTGTTGTTATTATTAGAGTAGGGACAAAGTAGCCCATGAAGGTGTCACAGGAAGCTAAAGTGTCTGAATAAAATTCAGTCATCATTCATTTTATTCATATTTGTTTTGTTCTTTATGTGCTGTTAGCTGAAAGATTAACTGTGTTTCAGCCACAGACTTACATGAAGCAACAACCTTTTGGCATCTTGATGTCACCTCCTCCTTCGGACTGCCCTCAGTGGTGCAGTCGGTGTAAAAGCTCCAACCACTTAAATCATCTCCTGTTGCTTGAAAACTTGATTTGGCCATACTCCACCTCCGCCTCTGCTCTTTGCTCAGCATCCTTCCTCTGACATTTCGTGATAATGACATCAGCATAGGTTACTTCCTGGTCATCTTCTTCAGCTGCAAATTAGTAGGAAGAGGTGGCACGAACAGTCAGTGTATTAGTACAGGAATGGTTTGACTTAAACAAGAACTTTCACTCTCATGTCTGCTGCTGGAACAGTTGATTAGTTTTACCACAAAGATTGAAGGCAGTGTGTGTGATTAACTGGTGCACATTAAAACTAATTCAAAATGTTTCATTGGTGAACTTTCGGGCTGCCGTTTTTTGAGCTGTTTCCCCATGTTTTTAGTTGTTGTGTTAAAACTAGTTGATTAGCCACACCAACAAATTTAACTGACATATGACAGAAGTATGATTAAACTCTTGGCAAGACAGCAAAAAGGTTTATTAAAAAAATGTTAAATAATTATATATGTTTAATTAATCTGAGAAAGTGGAGTGTAGAAATGGAAAGTTTTGTACCTCTTTGTTCTGTAGGTTTGGTTTTTTGCTTTATGATGTGTTCACAGGCACCTGCTACACCCACAACTAACAAAATGAGCAGTGCTGAGAGAACACCACCGATCAGTGGTAAATAGGCTGTTTGAAAAAAGGACAGAATAAGACAAAAACAAGTCAGCAAGTCTTAATTTTTATGAAGACAAACAAAGAAATATTGAGAAACTGGCAAGAGTCAGTCTACTGTAGCAAAGTCATTTTCACTTACTTATGTACCATGGGTTATCACTGCTGACAGTTTGATTGAAGGGTTTAATCTTAGTGGGGTTTTTATTTGACACTATGGCGGTAGCAGTTTGTTTGGGGACTGTTGTTGGTTTAATACACAGGGTGTTATTAGCTTCATACACCCACCCTGATAGCTGTGTTCCATTGACTGGAGTGCAGTTAATGAAAATGAAGCCTGAGAGCAAAAACGTATAATTAATGAAAGACTGTGATAATCACAAATATGATCATTTTGGTCACTCAGTGTTCTCACTCACCACAGGTATATATTCTCTCCTCTTTGGAGACATTACTGATGTTGTTCCTGACTGAGCAGACCAGACGTCCTGAGACGTTCTGTTTCAGAGTGATGATGTTAGTCTTATTATTTCCAGAAAGGAGCTCAGCATCTGTCAGTGTGCGTCCATCCAGAGTCCAGCTGTACTGAGGACTGTCCCCTCCCTCAGAGGAGCAGGACACCCTCCTCTCTCCCTGGGACAGACACTCAGAGACCAGCAGGACAGAGGACACAGGAGCTGAGAGAAACACACACAGATGAGTTTAGATTTTAAATCAGAATCTCCCTAATTCTTTAGAGTCTCTAATAAAGAATAGGGAAAGCATAGAATACAGGGAAATGTGTGAGATATATTGTATAGATTATTGTATAGATTACCACAACAATATTTTATTTACATCTATTAATGGCTTAATTTCCCAACATTTACCTTCAATAAACAACTGTAAAATCTGCTCGCCTGATGATTTTCCATCTGAATCAAAGGTTTGAAGGGTATAATTACCACCGTCTGTCCTGTTCAGTTTATTGATCCTAAACGTTCCATTACTGGGAAAATGAGCTCTCTCTCTTATGGTATTAGAAATAACCGTATTATTTCTAACATCTAATATTTTTAATGAACTCTTTAACAATTGGTATCTATTTATTTCTGAAGTGTTGTCCATCAGCTGGATGTCCACACTTCCTCCCAAAGCTCCATAACACTGAGTTCCATTCTGTCTGCCATCACAGTGAGTTTCCACACCTGCAAAACAAAAATAAAGTTGTCATAGTTGTTAGTTTTGCTCAGTAGATGAGCAGATGTCCACATGCCTGACATAGTGGCCTGAGTTCTAGCCAGAGGGCTTTTGCTGTGTGCCCTGCTTTCTTGTCTCCTCTTTACTGAACACTATTTAACAAATGTAAACAATGTTTCAGAGAGGATATCAGAAGTGGTAACAAAAGGAGATCAAAGCACAAAGTAATGGTTAATAGACCTGTACACCAGAACTATAAGGACCAGGCAGACCAACCTGAGGATGCTTACAACTCAATGCTTCTGGATTTATGTGTGCTTGGCTTTATACAAGGCTAATATTGCACTAATGACATTTACAAAAACTCAGGAGGGACAATATTGTAGGCCAACTCGAAGGCAGTCACAAAAGTCACCATCAGATGTGGAATATCCCACACTTGATGCACTGTCCACATCACAAAGATCAGAGTGGAGTGACCATCAGCCACTTCCTGTCCATCGATGACATTATGCTGTATGCCAGGAGTGACTGAAACATTGACTCACTGATCCACCTCACCAGGATCTACAGTGAGGACACTAGGATGTCATTCTTTATAAATGTGGCAAAAAGGTTGTAAAGAGAGACTGATGGGGTGGAGTTGCCCCAAGGCATGATAGTGGACATACAGGACACACAGAAGAAGTGCTTGGGTATCCAACAGGCTAACGGGAGCTACATGATAAAGACACACTAAAGTTAGACACAGTCAAATACCTCCAGAAATAATAATAATGGATTGCATTTATATAGCGTTTTTCTAGGCACCCAAAGCGCTTTACAATCCCACTATTCATTCACACACTGATGGAGGCAAGCTACAGTTGTAGCCACAGCTGCCCTGGGGCAGACTGACAGAAGCGAGGCTGCCATATCGCGCCATCGGCCCCTCTGGCCAACATCAGTAAGCGGTAGGGTAAAGTGTCTTGCCCAAGGACACAACGACCAGGACAGAGAGAGTAGAGGGATCGAACTGGCAACCTTCCGGTTACAGTTGAGCTTCCCAATCCCCTGAGCCACGGTCACCCCAAGTATAAGAGGCGCTGAAAAAAATGTGAGCCATCAATATATATGTCTTCTCGTCATCAGATACCAAGCTGGAATAACAAACTGGCCACAAGAGGAGACATGAAAACTCCTCACAATGCATGGAGGTTTCCACTCAAAGGTCTGAGGCTCTGTGAACAGATATGGAAGCTGCTGTTGAAATAAAAATGGCTCCCTGAGGTGAGCTGCTCCAAAACAACTGAAGACAGACAGTGATAAGGAACAGGAAGTGGGACCATCATGCATGACTGACCCCCTGCAGATATATCATCGACAGATAGAGGGAAGGAAAAGAGCAGGGCCTAAGCACTAGATTTTAGAGGAAGAAGTCACAGCTAACAGGGCTCAGAGACAGAGCAGCATACAGTAACAGGGCTGGGACGGCATACACTGACTTGCACAAGCAAGTACAGGAACATTTGTGCTGCATATGATCCCCAAATCCCGATAGGAGACCCCACTGAAGGTGGTTGAGAACAACAGTGCTAACTGGTCATGTGGAACTTTGAGTTCCAGACAGACAGACAGCCAACCATTAACCACTCAGATATAACCACCGACCAGCAGCTGTGATACATGAAGCAATCCTAAAATCCAGATAGGAGACAGCAACATCAGAATGAAGGAGCATGACAAAACTAAGAAGTAACTTTTTTTCAGACCTAATTCTGATTGCACTGAAATTAAGTATGAAATAAGTATTTTTGAAACCTCGCATGAAAAAAAAAATTGGTTGCTCACCATGAGATACTCCGAACATCAGCAACAGTCCAACTGCAGCTTCCATGTCAGCTGTTCAGTCTGTGTTGACTCAATCAGCAGCTTTCAAATCTTTTCTCTCAAATAAGCAAATCTGTGGTATTGATGTTAACAGACTGCAGTTAACAGACTGTAAGTGCTCAGCCTGAAAGGAGAAATTATGAAAACGTTGGCTTTAGGTTTTAGTGAAGTGGTAGATAACTTCTCACACGCTGAGAGTAGGAAAATGAATTGACATTAGTTTTTCTTCCTCCTTTAGCCTTCATGAAAAAGAGATTTCAGATATGAGACTAACAATTTGAATTCCTAAGAAATAAAAGTTCCAGACTGAAAATGAAATAATACATTTCAGAAATATGTTTAGATGAAAAAATAGACACAAAATTAATGATAGCACATGTTTCATCTCTAAAAAGAGTACAAAATGAAAGACACTTTCAATCTCTGTCAAACAGATAGGTCAGCATGTTGAGCAACAGTGGTTTGAACATTCTTTGCACTGCACTGGTTAATTTTATATTTAAAAATGCTGATCACAGAAGAATTTATGCAAACTACAGAATGTACTGTTGGAATTAAATATTGCTTTAGTTGAATCTTAAATGGTGCCATGGGGTCATTTAACATTCATATCATTTAAAGTTAAATTGAACAAAACTTCAAAATCTCTGATTGCTTTTGCAATAAATGCTTATAAACACTAATCAAGACTCAAAACTACTGCTGAAGGATTTAAATTACAGTATTTCTTTTTTCATAAATGTGCACTCTAGTGGTAAATAATCATTAGCAAAAAAGTATTGTAGCTAATATTTGACATTTATTAACATAAAAATAATTATTTCCCCCTCTCTTAACTGTCGAATAACATTAAATTATTCGGGCTGTGACAAAATGTGTATCTGATCCCTTTTTATACTTTAAAGTTTGAGATAATTTTACCAATTGAAATGATCAGTATTGTTTGTTTTACATTTTATTCATATTGTTAGTTGTTATTTTAAAAACTACTATATTATTAAAAAAACAGTGCTCAAATACAATTTCGTACAAACAGGTGCCACTGGTCAGATGACTTTATTTGAAGCGATGATCTGATTCCACTTTCGCTAAAAGATAGATGAGTTAAAATTACAGTCATAACCTTTGAAATATAAAAATGTGTAATCTAAAATATTAAGCATTTGTTTGGAATAAAAACAAGATAATTTGACTGTAAATATAATTTTTAGACCCATGAACAAAGGTCGAGTGACACCAGGTCTGGGGATAAGTATGTATCAATAAAGTGCCGCATGAAATGAAAAAGCAGAACAGCTCATCATCAGATACTCCCAGTGGCATCAACACAATGCCACCAACCTGTAAGCTGCAGAACTTACTGCAACACTAAAGACGACATCAAAATCTTTCAGTGGCTGTACTTAATACCACAGCAGCTGCATGCTTTGAATAAGTAAACACAGCTCACCATGAGAGACTCCTAATAGCATCACGAACAGTACAAACAGAGCTTGCATGTTTGATTCTCTATTCAGCATCTGTTGACTCCGCAGGCAGCTCTTCTGCTTTACTGCGATGCAAACAGACCCAACCTACACTGACCATGTTTCCTGTTGGTGAGAAACCTTCAGATCAGAACATATAAATTTAGACCAAGCAGGATGTGGCTACTTCAGAATATTTTTGTGTTAACTACTAAAAGCAGTTGCCAGCATTGCTTGTCAATACTGATCAGCTTCAGATAAGTATGTATGAACTCAGACCAGACAGGATGTGACTAGAATTTAACTGCAGAGAAAAAAAAAGAGAAAAGTTTAATTTAAATTGAATTCAACAGCCCCAAACTAATCATGTAATTTTATTGTCCAACTAATAATGCCGTTTCATTGACAGTTGTAATATTTCCAGCTAAATTACACTGACAACTAAAATTTGTTTATTTGCACTCTGAAGCAAATTTAATGGGGATGACAAAAAACAAAGTGTATAATAAAGCCAGACATGTTTAATTTAATACATCTTAATAACAGATTCCATCAAACCTTGAAACACATTTACAAACATTGAGTAACAAACTCAAAATGTTGTCATAAATAGAGGTTAAGTGTTGGGTTTCACCATAAAAGAACAGATTGTCATTGTATGTAGAAGGAAGTGAAACAAGAGAAACGGTCACCATACAAAACCAAAGGTACACATGCATCTTTTACCAAGAACAGCCAGTCCATTATTCTTCTTGTTATATTCTGCTTCTCTATATTTAAGTGTAGACTATGAACACAGGGCACAGCAGAGGTTTCGTTCTTATTATTGTTTTTATTAATAACAGCAGCTTGTAAAATGTGATAGAGAGCAAGAGAGAGAGAGAAACTTCTGCTTTCATATTGTTCACTGAGTTGTTCCTCGTTTCTTTAGAACTTGTTTTTTAGGTTATTTTTAATTTCTTTTGTTTTAGTAGAGAGACAGCTGCTTGTTTGGCAGCCTAGGCATGTTTGGTGAAGTTCTCTCTTATGCATGTCAGTGTAAACATCAGGATATGAGTAAAAAGCACCATTGAAGCTGCAGTGTGACATCACGAGTGAGTAACTGGTAGAACTCCCCTCTGAAGGTTGTTTCTCTAAGTGGCCTGCCTTTAACCCTACTGATTAGTTATCTTGTTGAGCTGCTATTTTAACTAGAGCAACACAGTGACAGTGAACCTTGTTGTCTTTAAGCAATGCCTGGTAATAAAGTGTTTTAATTAAATGCCTTGTGGTTTTCTAAGTCCTGTCACCTAATTTTCTGTTTTCTTTGGTGCAGCTCCATATTATTTTCAGTTATTTTGTTTAATAAACTTATTGAAATTGATTGGTCACGCCTCTGCCTCATCAGTAAGGAGCCTGAGTGCCTGGTGGAATTTCCTGGCGTGTAACTCCACCCCCAAGTCACGTTGCCTTTTCAGTTTCCTCCTCCTTGTTGCTGCCACATACTCATTTCTGATTATGTCCATCCAGGTCACTCCAATGAAAATCCTAACATCTTCAACTTTGCTACCTTAAGCTCTGCCTCTTGTCTCCATCTCCAAACTATAAATCAAAGCAGACCTCACTCGCATCTTGTAAACCGGCGGTATCTTGTATTCTTGTGTCACAAATCTTCCTTGACACTTGTCTCCACCCACTCCACCTTACCTGCACTCTCTGCTTCACCTCTCTTGTGTACTGTCCATTCAATCAGCTTGGTGACGCTACATTTTTCAGATGGTCCACTTTAAAAATTCACCTGAAGAAACAAGAGAATTCAGTAAAGATGCTTCTCATCTTTTATCACTTCTTTTGGATTTCTGTAAATTGATCAAACATAATTTTACCTAATATTTAATGTTTTACCAGAAAAGATAAATTTTGTAATAATGAGATTATTAAGAGTTCAAAAGTTAACTTCTGTGTTCATTATGTGATTTTACTCTACTCTTGTCTCTCTTTTTGTTTCCCTTTCTTTCTGTGTGTCAAGTCTTTTGTCTCTGTGTTCTCTACCCATCTTATTTTGCCGCTCCCTCATCTTGTGTTCTTTGTGTTTAATTTTGCTTCCCTCTGTCTTGTTTTCCATGATTTGGTTGAGCTGTGTTTCCTGGTGTATTCCATCTCACTGATTACCTCACTTTTTGCACAGTTCTCTGTTGTGTCCTGCCCCATGTCGTGTGCTCTGTGTGTCCTGTATTGTTTCCACAGTTCTCAGTAAGTCATCAGTTCCAGCCTAATTTTCATTCTGTTTTTGTTCCTTGAGTTCCAGCAATAAAGCTGTTTTTTAAGTTCATCGGTTGTGTCTGGAGTCATTTTGGTCTAAACCCTTATACCATACAGCATTTTAAAGGACACAAAAATTAAATGTGAAGGATTTATTTGAAACTTTACAAAATTTCTGAAATAAAGAAAAGCAAACTTGAGAGACCACATGCATCAAAACCGAAATCAGAAAAACAGAAAAGGGACAAAGAAAATACATCATCAATTTAAAAAGGGTTTTGTAATTTTTCATTTTTGAAGTTTATGGTTTTAATGTTGCTTCATGGCAACACTACACATGGTGATAAAATACATTCACACTATGCTGTTGATTCACATGTGTCTGAACTTCATAGATTTTCACATTAATGTTCCTGATCTGAAGTTCACTAAAATGTCTCAGGCCATCCTTCTCCTCCTCTTTAAAAAAACCCCCCAAATCGCCCGAATCTTCTAAGACAAAAATCCTTGTTTAAAGCTTAGTGAAACTAAATATTTCAGATGTTTGAATTAAAAAAATGACTTGACTGATTCCACCTTTACCAAGTAAGAAAAGAAGTTAAGTTCAGATTACATTCACAACCTTTGTAATCAAAGCTTCCACAAATAAAAATGCGGAAAACCCTCAGAGCTCAATTCAGCATGAGCTGCTTAAGTGAGGAACATAATTTGCCAAGTATATAAACAAAAAATGTGTTGTTTTGTCAGATTTCAGTAGTTTAAAGGTGACACTAGGTGTTGGCATAAGTTGCAGAACTCATTTCAACCATCAGAACAGAGCCCTCTGGATCTCCTCTTGTTTGTGGGACAGCAGATACTTCAGCTTTTTCATGTTTCTTTTTCTTCCAAGCAAAGTAGATGTAAATCCCAATTAACAAGAGAATGACCACAACTCCTCTCAAACCACACATAAGCAAGGACTTATCTGTTCAGAGACACCAAAATCACATGTTAGGCAGAGCTGCGAGTTTTCACTTACTTCTCATGGTAAGAAAGAAGAAAGTGAAGTAAATGAATCCAATTTACTGGAGTTACTAAGTTACTAAGTTAGTAAGTTTTCACTTACTATTGTGCCATGTGCCATCACTGCAGGCAGTTTGATTAAAGGGTGTTATACTGTTTTTAACTGACACTTCTTCAGTCTCTAGTACTGCCTCTAGTTGTGATTGTTGGTTTAATACACAGAGTGTTGTTGGCTTCATACACCCACAGCGATTTCTGTGCCCCATTAATTAAAGTGCAGTTAATGAAAATGAAGCCTATTGGGGAACAGAAAATGAAAATTGAAAAAAATAAATTAAAATTAAATTAAAGTTTTGATTATCAGCTTATATGTCTAATGTTCTTACTCACCACAGGTAGATATCCTCTCCTCTTTGAAGACATTACTGACGTTGTTCCTGACTGAGCAGACCAGACGTCCTGAGACGTGCTGTTTCAGAGTGATGATGTTACTCTCATTATTTCCAGAAAGGAGCTCAGCATCTGTCAGTGTGCGTCCATCCAGAGTCCAGCTGTACTGAGGACTGTCCCCTCCCTCAGAGGAGCAGGACACCCTCCTCTCTCCCTGGGACAGACACTCAGAGACCAGCAGGACAGAGGACACAGGAGCTGAGAGAAACACACACAGATGAGCTTTGATTTAAAATCAGAATCTCCGTAATTCTTTACAGTCTCTAATGAAGAATAAGTATAAAGAATAAAATACATGTATGTAAAAATTTGTATTTATGTAAAAAATATTTATGAGTTAAATCATATAGATTTTCAAAACCATGTTAAATTTCTATCAAGTTCTTGAACTCATTCATAATAGTAAATTACCTTGCCTTCAATTTTTAATCAGTGTTTTTCCTTAAAGTAACTACCACAGAAACACACTGCAACAGCACTCTGTCAGAGTTGTATTAATAGCCACTTTATTCACCCACATAAGCAAACAGCGGGGCAGTGGACATGTGCTTGTGCTTCTTTATTTTCTCATTCATTGGTTGTGAGTCCAGAGCAGACACCAGTGTTTTTCTCACATGTACCTTAGTTCTGTTATCCTCCATATCTGCCTGTCCGTGTGTTCCTGGACATAAAAATAATGCTTACAATACTTAAATAGGTGATGGGAAAGAAAAAATAAAATAAAATAATGTGATTGTTTTCTATTTGTTGTTGTCAAAGTTAGACAACTTCTCTCTGAAAACTGCAGATACAATTAGGCTCCAAAGTGGAGTACAGGTCCTGGGCTGACACAGAGGCTGTATAAAAGAAGAGAAGGAGCAGGCTCTATTGTGTAAGAAAGGTAGGATTCTTCAGTGTATGCAGCAAAATGTGGTAGATTTTCTTTCACTCAGTTGTCGTGATCTCAGTGTACTTTGCTTTAGTCTACTATGGGAGCAACATCAGAGCTGTTCACACCAATAGACTGAATAAACTGATTAGGAACGCTGGTGTTAAGAATTGAAAAGGGTTGAAAATGTTTATACAAGTCATAAGTATGGATTGAAAAGACATTTTATAAATCACAGGAGCTGCAGTAGTTCATATAGCAAATACGGTAAAAAAGTCAACACCCTGGTCACTTTTTCCGTTTTTATCAGTGTAGATTTAGTAATAATTTCTAGGTTCTTTGTTACTGTACCATAACCTTATTCAAAGATGGCACTAGGTGTCACACAGTGATCAGGAGGACTGTAAGCATGTAATTCATGGACATGTAATTCATACATAACAGCCAGACTCTTTCTTTGGATGGCATTACCTTGGCCTCCAGTAACACCGTGAGGAACCTTGGAGTCATTTTTGACCAGGACATGTCCTTCAACGCACATATTAAACAAATATGTAGGACTGCTTTCTTCCATTTGCGCAACATCTCTAAAATTAAAAACATCCTGTCCCAGAGTGAAGCTGAAAAACTAGTTCATGCATTTATTACTTCCAGGCTGGACTACTGTAATTCATTATTATCAGGATGTCCTAAAAACTCGCTGAAAAGCCTTCAGCTGATCCAAAATGCTGCAGCAAGAGTACTGACAGGGACTAGAAAGAGAGAGCAGATTTCTCCTGTTTTGGCTTCCCTTCATTGGCTTCCTGTTAAATCCAGAATTGAATTCAAAATCCTGCTCCTCAGATACAAGGTCTTAAATAATCAGGCCCCATCTTATCTTAATGACCTTTAAGTACCATATCACCCATTAGAGCACTTTGCTCTCGCACTGCAGGCCTACTTGTTGTTCCTAGAGTATTTAAAAGTAGAATGGGAGGCAGAGCCTTCAGTTTTCAGGCCCCTCTTCTGTGGAACCAGCTTCCAGTTTGGATTTGGGAGACAGACACTATCTCTACTTTTAAGATTAGGCTTCAAACCTTCCTTTTTGCTTAAGCATATAGTTAGGGCTGGACCAGGTGACCCTGAATTTGTTATGAAGTTATCCTGCCATGGGTGTAGGCTGCTGGGGGATTCCCATGATGCATTGAGTATTTCTTCAGTCACCTTTCTCACTCACTATGTGTTAATAGATCTATTCTTCTAATGAAGAATAGGGAAAACAGAAAATACAAACATCTAACATTTTCTGACACATATTATATAGTTTTACAAAATAATGTTTTTTTTTTTATCTATTTATGGCTGATTTCCAAATTTGGATTAACAAATTTTAATCCAATCCATAAAAGTTGTTTGAATTAACAACTGTCAATTCCATTTACTTGATGATGTTCCACTTGAATCAAAAGTTTAAAGGCTATGATTACCGCTGTCATTCCTGTTCAGTTTCTTGATCTTAAATCTTCCATTGCAGGGAGAAAGGAGACATCTATGTGATGTGGGGTTAGAAATACCCCTTTCTCTCTCACATCCAGTATATTTAATGAATTCTTTAACAATTGGTATCTAGGTATTTCTGAGGAGCTCTACCAGAAAATCATGAAGAAGAATTTCAGGACATGCTCAGAAATACGACAGGTCCACCTCTGAATGGCTCAATAAATAAATATTTTTAAAATATATATATATATTTTTAAATTAAGGCTTTGAAGTGACCTTAGTCAAAGTTCACACTTAAATCCAATTAAGATGCTCGCTTCTCAGTTCTTGCTGCTAAGGGTCACACAACCACTTGTTAGAGTTATGAAGTAATTACTTTTTCAGATAGGGGTGGGTAAGTTTGGGTAGCTTTCTTTTCCTCAATAAAAAATTAATAATTTGAAAAGAATGGTGGCCACCTTCTCGAGTTATCGCATTCATTAGATTTTCAGATAACTTGAGATGTTACCTTTACCTAGAGGTCAAGGTCGCTTTCAGCAACAATACCTGATTGTGGCCATAGGGTGGCAGTAATGAAAAAGATGGATGTAAACAGGCAAGGAACTAGACAGCATTATGGCACTATGGCAGCTGTGATGTCTGCCTTTTGCAACAGGGGGTGCTACAGCACCTGCAGCAATGTGAAGCAGACTCTAAACTTTTGACACTGGTCTAAAACTCATGCTTTAACTCTGTTCCTTCTCTGAAGCAAAACCTAAATTTATCATTACCATTATTTTTGTTAAAATGTGTGCACTTTTTCAAACTAGACGTTTTACTGAATACTAAATATCTTTAAGCTACAACATCCAGTGAATCAGGAAGGGAAACTTCATGCACCCTCTTTTTGATGACAAGGCTGAAATGTATGCTTACTTTCCAGTGGGGAGTATTTTTGTATTCATGTGTGTGTGTATGTGTGGGTTTGTGAGTGTGTGTTTGGGAGTTTCGCACTAAGTGAACAGAAACAGAAGTAGGTCACATGGTAATGTTGGCCATGTCAAAAGCAGTTGTCACTTTTTCACCCCCCTCCCTTCAGATTGTTTTAAGTAAGCAAATACAGTGCTTCACATTAATACATGTTTAAAACCTGTGTAGAATTCCGAGTCACCACCATAACGAACAGGAGAGGGCTGATCCACTGCATAATGCCTTAAAAGAAGACAGGACAAGACCCTGAGGAGGCTTGTGTGTGAGGGGATCAGTAGTTAGATGATACTGATCCTTTGTTAATTGAAGATAGGAACAGTGACCCTACAGTGTCTCTTTTTCATTAGTAGTGTAAGTTGTATTAATAGTAGTGACACAGCAGGCCATGATGCCGTCACATGAAGCTAAACAGGTAAATAAAACTGAATTAATTTAATTGACTTTTTTTCCCCAGTTATAATATTTAGCTGTTCTTTAGTGTTGTTAGCTGAACCCTAAATGTGGTTTAGGCACAGACTTGCATAAAGCACCTTTGCATAGCGTGGACTAAGACAGATGGGGGCAACCAAAAGTCTTTTTTCTGTTTTTGGTTAACATTTACAAATTGTGGTCAGAGTCCTTCTGGTTGGGACTGAAAACTCAAAATAGTGATGTTTTCCTATTTGCAGGTGAGGAAACCTTTTGTGATGGCAGACAGGATGCACTATAAAGCTTTGGGGTGATCTGTAGCAATTTAAGTGATGGATAGCACTTTATTTAGACAGCATATTTAGATTCTAGCTGTTAAAGGATCAATCAAAAGTACTCACTGGAAAAAAGAATAAGGTTCTACTTTATAACATAGAAACAGGTTTCTGGTCCCACTAATGCAATAATTAGGATCAATAACCTGAGAAGGACCGCTAGTGGTGAATATATCACTAAAAGCTTTTGTTCAAGTGGACACATATCAGGTAAGCGGACTCCACACCCTAATACCCACTGCCATGTGTCAACTGCTGTAAACCACCATCTTAATAGATCTTAATAGGTCTTTAACTGTCCCACAAGTTTTTCACACAGGGCTATGTAGGTTTGGATTTTTTCTTCCCATTTTGTGTTTATTTGTGTTATCGTTGTCTTTTATTTAAATTTGTTTGATGATCTGAACCATTTAAGTGTGATAAATGTACAGAAAAAAAAGGAAATCAGTAAGGAGGCAAACACCTTTTTATACCACTGTATATATATAAATTCCACACTCAATCTGTGGGTGGTCTCTATTATTCCAGCTGGGGTCTTCTACCAGAGGTGTGGGAGCTTGAGGGTCCAGTGCAGTCTCTTTGCTGTTCCCAGGACTGTGCTCTTCTGGACACAGATCTCGGATGTTGTTCCTTGAATCTCTGAGCCACTTGCCCATTTTGGGAGTTACAGCCCCGAGTGTTTTGATTACCACTGGGACCACTGTTGGCCTAAACTTCCACATCTTCTCTAGCTCCCCTCTCACCCCTAGGTATTTCTCAAGCTTCTCGTGTTCCTTCTTCCAGATGTTGCTATCACTTGGCATAGCCACATCTGTCACTACAGTCTTTTTCTTCTGCTTGTCCACCACTCTCAGGGGCATATCCCATTAATATTCTACAAGTACACTGTTATAGTTTATCTGTGCAAAAACAAAAATATATGAAAAGCTACAGTTTTTTCACATAACATGTGTGGTACAAAAGACGCTTTATTTACAGTCATATTTTCATAAATGTTGAAGTTCTTTCTCTTTATCATGTTTCCATTTACATATTGGTCGAACCTTTACCAAGTGAAGAACTAGTCAAAGGCTTCCACAGAGTATAGATGAAGAAAACACTCAGTGTTTGTAATTAAATCAAGAGGTCACGTAACAATAGTTGCGTTAATCACCTGATATAATACAAAAGTGACAGTTAAATAGTCCAATACATTAACACTTATAAGCTATGGTTTGTATTTTCATGCAGGGAATTTACATTAAATGAAGGACCTTTAGGTATCTTAACATCAGCTCCTTACTCCAGCTACTTTCAGTGGAGCTGTCTGTCCAAAATCACTGAGCACTTCATCACCTGACTTTATGGACGTTAGCATACACACAATCAGTTCCTGTTGGTTCAGGCCTCCGAGGTCGCTTTGCAGACTTGATTTGGCGGTGCTCCACCGCCACTTTTTTCTCAGCTTGGTTTGCCGGCCTTTTGACAAACTTGGCATCAGGAAAGACTTCCTGGTCATCTTCTTCCTCTGCAGAGTAACAAAAAGGGATGGGTTAAATATAGTATTAAAATAAATGAATGATTAAGAGAATACAAAGACAGCAAATAATATAAAATGATTCACACAAAATATAATTTTTAAAATGGTTTCTTTTGCGAGCTTTAGAGTTTATAGTTTGTGGATTTTGTTTCCTTTAGACAGAGCTGTTTTCCCAGTTTATGTCTTAAATGTAGCAGGATACCAGTATCTGCATATTTAACTGATATATGACAAAGTTATCAATAAACTCTTGACAAGAAATCAAAAATGTATTTAAAATGCTTAACTATTCTATATATCCTAAAAACAACAATAAACAAAAAAAGCAATCTGAGCAAAATAAGTGATGAAATCAAGTGTACCCTTTTTTGTAGGTTTGCTGTTTTGCTTTTTCCTCCAAGCACATATGACTGCTACACCAACAACCAAGAAAATTACCAGCGCTGAGAGAACACCACCTATCAGTGGCAAATTTCCTGTTTCAAAAATATAAGACAGAAACAGATAGCAGGTTGAATCAGAAAAAAAAACATTATTATTTTTTTTTTAATGAAGACAGAATGAGTGAAGAAGAAAATTATATCAGTGGATTGACAATAGGCTCATCACTGATGGCAGTTCCTTTCTCCTTACCCACAGAAGTCTTTGTTGGTTTAGGGTTTTGTAATGGGTATGGGAGTTTGGGGGTGTCCTACTGACTTTCTGTATTTTGTGGTGGCGTAATTTAGTTTATCGGAGGAGTATTTGGACAGATGTTTGGTCGCCCCAGTTCGGGTCGCGACAGTTATGTTTACATATGTGTATAATTTGTTTTTTCTTTACCCCACAGATTATGTGCATTTAATTCTGTTTAGTTTGTTTCTTTTGTGTTCTTTTCTCTTATTTTTGTTTGTATGTACTATAAATTTGGGAAAAGTACAAAATAAAAAGTATTAAAAACAAAGAAGTCTTTGTTGGTTCAGTACACATGGTGTTATTAGCTTCATACACCCACCAAGATATCTGTGTTCCATTGACTGAAATACAGTTAATGAAAATGAAGCCTATGAAAAACAAAAACACATAATTCGTTAAAGATGTGCAAAGTTACCATAGTATAAATATATCAGTGTTCTCACTCACCACAGGTAGATATTCTCTCCTCTTTGGAGACATCACTGACGTTGTTCCTGACTGAGCAGACCAGACGTCCTGAGACGTGCTGTTTCAGAGTGATGATGTTAGTCTCATTATTTACAGAAAGGAGCTCAGCATCTGTCAGTGTGCGTCCATCCAGAGTCCAGCTGTACTGAGGACTGTCCCCTCCCTCAGAGGAGCAGGACACCCTCATCTCTCCCTGAGACAGACACTCAGAGACCAGCAGGACAGAGGACACAGGAGCTGAGAGAAACACACACAGATGAGTTTTTTTTATTCGTATCTTAGTTATTCTTTATTGTCTCTAATGAAGAACAGGGAAGCACCAAACATGTGTATCTAAAATTTTGTGATACGTATTATATCGATTACCAAAACATTACTTTACTATTAATGGCTTAATTTCCCAACATTTACCTTGAATAAACAATTGTAAAGTCCGCTCGCCTGATGATTTTCCATCTGAATTAAATGTTTGAAGGCTATATTTACTACTGTCGTTCCTGCTCAGGTTATTGACCCTAAATGTTCCATTGCTGAGAAAAAGGGTATATCTTTCTCCTATGGTATTAGAAATAACCTTATTATTTTTCACATCTAGTATTTTTAATGTATTCTTTGAAAGTTGGTATCTAGGCATTTCTGAAGTGCTGTCTATCAGCTGGATGTCCACAGTTCCTCCCAAAGGTCCATAACACTGAGCTCCATCCTGTCTGCCATCACAGTGAGTTTCCACACCTGGAAAAAATAATAAAGATCGTTCATTTCCTACCAGCAGAGATGTGGCAAAATTTGCAAATGTTTACCTCAACAAGAAATTGTTCTTTTATGCCCACTGTCTGTCGCAGATGAACATTGCACAGGTCTGTGACTCACAGTTAAGGTTCAGCCAAAAGCACTATTTTTGTTATGCTGATGAACATTTACAAACTACAACTAGAAAATCACAAATTAAAATTATACAATTATTCAGGGAAGGGTGGAGGCCTAGCCACAGTTTTTAAAAATAAATTTAAACTTGGGCGACTGCCCTCTCCTACTCTCTCTAGCTTCGTGGTTCAATTATTGGAACTGGCTGCCCCCCCCATGACTCTCTGTGCTGTGATCTATCAGCCACCCAAATACAATAAGTCTTTTATTTCTGAATTTGCAGATCTTTTAGCTTCTTTTTTCTCAAACTATGATCATGTTCTTTAACCAGTGCTTTAACCGATTCCTTTAACCTTACACAATGGGTGAATGCTCCGACCCATGTAAAGGGCCATACGCTGGACCTCATTTTCTCATATGGCCTGGATATTAGCTCTATAGACATTGACAATGTTGGCATCTCTGACAACTTTCTGATCATGTTTAGTGCCAACTTAAGATAGAGATCCACACGAACACTGTGGATCTCTGTGGCCCTATATCGCCCTATACATGTAATCAACTCTAAGACTGTGGCTAATTTCGGTGCTGCCTTTCTAAACTCTGTCTGCCCTGATTCCCTGCCCTTGTTATGGACCCCATGTGTTGCACTCCCCCCTTGGCTGATGAACTTACAAATGCTATGCTTTCCACTTGTTCCACCATTGTGGACCTTGTGGCCCCCGTAAAGATGAAGCGTCTTAGATCCTTCCCCCAACCCTGGTTTAATGACTCAATATGAGCTTTACAATGTATCTGTCGTCAATTGGAGAGGGGGTGAAAAAAAGATAAGCTTCAGGTATCCCTCGACATTTTACATAGTAACTGCACTATATACCAGGATGCTGTTAAAACCTCTAAAGCGGCTTTCGTGTCCAACATTATTGAGACTAATAGCCACAACCCTCATGTCCTGTTAAAAAATTCAATTCTGCCATCAATCCTTGCCCCGATCAGTTTGACTTGGCCTCTCCAGCTCATTGTGAGCTAGTCTTAAATTATTTTATGAGGAAAATTTCACTTTTAAAAGCCTCACTCCCAGATCTCCCTGTGGTGAACTCTCTTTCTCCCAGAGGATCTCCGTCAACCCTTTACCAGTTTGAACTGGTTTCACTTTCTATTCTTAAAAGCACAATTGAACAATTGAGAGGTTCAAACTCGGCTCATGATCTCCTCCCATCCCGGATTATTAAGGATGGATTGGGCCTCATTTATTATCATTGATAAACTTGTCATTACTCATGGGCCGTGTGCCATCTGCACTTAAACATGCAGTGGTGCAACCGTTCCAAAAATAATATTTGTGACAAATTTCAGTCTGGATTTAAACCTCACCACAGCACTGAAACGGCAGTGCTGAGGGTTTATAATGATCTTCTTTTAATTACTAATGCAGGTTGCCCCGCTTTTTTAATTTTATTAGATCTGTCCTCTGCTTTTGATATGGTAGACCATAGTATTCTTCTAGAGTGACTAGAACATGCTATAGGTATTAAGGATTCTGCCCTTAATTGGTTTAGATCCTACCTCTCGGGTAGGATGATCTGTCAGCCTCATTGAATCGTTTGTCTGACTGCTTGAGAGAGGTCACAGAGTGGCTGTCAGCCAATTCTCTCACTTTAAATGAGAAGAAAACTGAGATTATGATGTTTGATAGGCAGTCTCCCCCAGAGATGGGCATTAACGCGGTACCTGTAACGCATTACTGTAATCTGATTACTTTTTTCAAGTAACGAGTAATGTAAGGGATTACTATTGCAAAAACGGTAATTAGATTACTGTTACTTTCCCGTAGGAACGCTGCGTTACTGCGTTAATAAAACCGTGATTTTTTGCGAGAATGTCTCATGACAGTGACTTAAGCGAGTGCGACATTCCTGACAACAGCTGTCTGCAGATCAACAATGGATAATATATGGAGTGCGGGAGAGAGTATGAGCATGCAGCGTTTAAAGCGTGGAAGTACTGACCTTACTTTGAGTTTGATTCCATAAAAAGTAACAAAAACATTAGTGTCCACTGTTCACTGCATGGGAAGAAAACTTCTTTTTAAACCCCTAAACTTCCAGGCAAGCACCGAGTGCGCTACGACATAATGTGAAATTCACAGAGAAACTCGCGGATTCTTCCACTGACCGCTGCGGCACACCTGCACCACGGTAAACCTCCGCCTAACCCACTCCTGCTTTATAGGTGAAAATAGAGCAACATGACCGCTAGTCTTTGACTTTATTTATTTTCTGCTGTGTTTTACTTGCATCTATTTGAAAGAGTGAGTGTAAACACAAAAAAAATATTTTATTTTATGTGCTGGAATGTGCAGAAAATAGGTTTAAATGTTAAACAAATTTCTTCCAGTCAGAGAATGTTGCATATAATTTAATTTTTGCTTGATGCATAAAGTTAAAAGATTAAAACTAATAAAACAAGTTTTAAAAAGAGACTTTTCCATTTGATTACATTTTGTATGATGGATTATGCAGAAAAAGTAGAATTGGGCTGAAAGTTCTATCGCTTTATTACCTATTCAGGTTGTAAATCGTGTTTTTAAAAAGTAACTAAGTAACTAAGTAATTAATTACTTTTGAAAATAAGTAATCAGTAAAGTAACGGGATTACTTTTGGGGGGAAGTAATCAGTAATTAGTTACTGATTACTTTTTTTGACTTTGACTTCATAGAAGAAATATTCTCTAAAACTAATCAAAAAGTTATGTTCATCTGTGGTGATTTTAATATTGACCTGTTGAATCCGAAAAAGCATAAAATGACCAACGAATTTCTAAACACTATGTACAGTTTGAGTTTACATCCTAGAATAACCAGGCCTAGCAGAATTACACCACATTGTGCCACCTTACTTGACAATATTTTCACCAACAATATGGAAAACAACATCGTGAGCGGATTATTAATTAATGACATCAGTGATCACCTACCAGTGTTTGCAGTTTATAACACTAATTATAAGAGAAATCAGCATGAAGAACAACTGAGATACAGACGAGTAAGGACAGAAGAAACTATGAATGCACTTAAGAACGATCTATTAAATCAGGACTGGGACAATGTGTACAAAGAAACCGATATTGATATTGCATATGGCATATTTTTAAAAATATTCATGGAATTGTACGATAAAAACTGTCCAACAATAAAATACAACAGAAAGCACAAATATTCAGATAGACCATGGATCACTAAGGGTTTACAAAATGCATGTAAAAAGAAAAATACACTCTATAGGGAATTCCTAAAACAAAGAACAAAAGATGCTGAAAATAAATATAAAAAATACAAAAATAAGTTGACCAATATTATATGTGTATGTAGAAAGGAGTATTATAGTAAAACATTGAACAACAATAAACATAATATGAAGGGAATATGGGATGTTTTAAACGGTATCATTAAAAATAATTCTGGACAACAAAGTTATCCTCAATATTTTATTGACAACGGCAATATTATGGAAAACACTGCTGATGTGGTCAACAGCTTTAATCATTATTTTGTAAATATTGGACCAAATCTGGCAGAACAAATTCCTGAGTCACTGCCATCAGTAGACTGTAGTGAAAGCCTGATTGATAGGAACCCTAACTCAATGTTCCTCACAGCAGTGGAGGAAAAAGAAATAATTGACACTGTACACATGTGTAAATATAAAACATCTACTGATTGTAATGATATTGACATGATAATCATCAAGAAGGTCATTGAAGGAATTGTAGGACCTCTAACATATATTTGCAACTTATCATTTCAGACTGGAAAAGTTCCAAACAAAATGAAAATAGCTAAAGTTGTGCCGCTGTATAAAACTGGGGATAGACACCACTTCACAAATTACAGGCCGGTTTCTTTACTACCACAATTCTCCAAAATCCTAGAAAACCTGTTTAATAAACGATTAGACAAATTCTTAGATAAATATAAATTACTCTCTGACAGTCAATATGGATTCAGATCAAAAAGATCAACATCTCTGGCATTAATCGAATCAATTGAGGAGATTACAAATGCTATAGATCAGAAACAGTATGCAGCTGGACTATTTCTGGATCTCAAGAAAGCATTCGACACAATCAATCATGACATATTAATTAATAAACTAGAACGGTACGGGATCAGGGGGGTTGTACTGCACTGGGTGAGAAATTATTTAAGTGATAGGAAACAATTTGTGAAGCTGGGTGTCCATTCCTCATCATGCTTGGACATTGCTTGTGGTGTTCCACAAGGCTCTGTACTGGGTCCAAAATTATTTATTATTTATATAAATGATATTTGTAAGGTATCTGATATATTAAAATTAGTATTATTTGCAGATGACACAAATATTTTTTGTTCTGGGGGAAATCTAAAGGAACTGCTGGATACAGTTACTTCAGAAATGTGCAAAATTAAAAAATGGTTTAACAGGAACAAACTATCTCTAAATCTAAGTAAAACTAAAATAATCTTATTTGGGAATTCCCTTAGAAAGGCACAAGCACAGATTCATATAGATGGTGCGGAAATTGAAAGAGTACTTGAACATAAGTTTCTTGGTGTGATTATAGATGATAAATTAAACTGGAAGTCTCATATAAATCATATACATAACAAAATTTCAAGAAGTGTTTCAATCTTGAGTAAAGTAAAACACATTCTGGACCACAAATCACTCCACATTCTCTATTGTTCCCTGATTGCACCGTATTTGCATTACTGTGCAGAGGTTTGGGGCAATACTTACCAATGTTCGCTATCATCAATCTTTATATTACAAAAAAGGGCCATAAGGATAATCCATAAAACTGGTTACAGAGATCATACAAATCCACTATTCTTAAAATCAAAAATTCTAAAATTCACAGATCTGGTTCATTTTCTCACTGCACAAATTATGTATAAAGCAATAAATAACCTGCTTCCTGACAATATTCTAAAACTGTTTTCTAAAAGGGATCGGGGATACAATTTGAGGGGGGAATTAATTTTAAAACATCCTTGTAGCCGCACAACATTAAAAAGTTTTTGCATCTCTGTGTGTGGAGTGAAGCTGTGGAACAGACTAAGTAAAGATATGAAGCAATGTCCGAGCATGGTGCAGTTTAAAAAGCGGTTTAAGGATATGGTTTTTATAGGGTACAGGGAGGAGGTAGAGAGTTGATAGGGTGTTCTTGTCCAATATTTTCATGTGTGTGCGGGTGCACGGGTATGTTGGTATGGGTATATATATCTGTAGGTTGTGTATCCTTTGAGGTGTTACTGGGGTTATTGAAAATGTGTATATGTGTGTATGTGTATATACGTAGGTATGGATAGATAGAAACATATATATATATATATATATATATCTATATATATATATATATATATATATATATATATTAATAAATAAAAAAAAATACACATAACATATAATGTAATTGCAAGGAGGTATTTCTGTAGTCTATTCATTACTACATAGTGGAAAAGGGGTGGGATTAAATAAGCTTATGCTTCTTCCTGCTCCTTTTTGAACATGAAAGTTATTTGTAGTTGTGGTTGCTCGTTTTCCTTTTGTTTTGCTTTGTTTATTTGTCTCTTTGAATTCTATGTTGTTGTACTTTTTTAACATGTTCAAAATAAAATAAAGATTCAGATTCATTCATTCATTCAAGTAACTTGACCAACACTGGTCTCCCCGAGATCAGTTATCTGCCCTATTTGGTCCCTTTGCTGGCTTCTTGCTGATACTGTAAGTAACCTAGGTGTCCTCCTGGACAGTTTATTTAATCTGGATAAACAGGTTTTCTTTGTAGTTAAATCTGTTTTTTTCTAATTGCGCCAAGTCTCTAAGGTCAAATGTTTAATACCGAGCAAAGATCTTGAAAAGTTCACCCATGCCTTTGTGACCTCCAGGTTAGACAATTGTAATTCTCTCTACTCTGGACTTCAACTCGCTTACCTCCCACCATTACAGCTTGTTCAAATGCCACGGCTCATCTCCTAACTGGAACTAGAAAGTTTGCCTCTGTTACTCCAGTTCTTGCTGATTTACATTGGCTACCTATTAAATTTCGCACTGATTTTAAAATTCTGCTGCTTACTTTTAAATGCCTTAATAACTTGGCGCCAGACTATCTTGCTGACCTCCTCAGTTTGTATGTTCCTAGCTGTGCCTTACGATCATCTGGTCAGCCACGCCTGGCTCAACCTAGGCACCTCCTGAAGACTAGGGGCGATCGCGCCTTTGTCTCTGTTGTACCAAACCTCAGGAATAGTCTTCCCGTTACCATTTGTGCCTCCAACTCCATTCAATCTTTTAAAGCTCACGTGAAAACGTATTTATTCAAACTGGCATTTCCGACATGCTAAACATTACCTCTCACTAGTCGCCGTATCATTATTTATTTTGACATTTTCTGGATACGTTTATGAATTGCCCTACTCCTATCTTTTAATGGTTCTGTTGTTTCTTTATTCTAATCTGTTTTAATGACTTACCGGTTTTGTTATCCTTTGCTGTTTATTGTGTTGTTGTGAAGCACTTTGGTATGCCCTTGATTTTAAATGTGCTATACAAATAAACTTGTATTGTATTGTATTACTTGAATTTCGTTTAGCTGCTGTAGCTTCAGTTTCTGTTGATGAAACGTGTTGCCTTTTTTGTTATAACATCCTACTTCATTTTTATTGCTGTAAGTTGTCTGTGCTTTTTTAAAATGTATTTATTGGCTGTGCTGCCCAGCAGTGTAGCAATCAGAATTCTTGTCTGAAGGCCAAACAAGATGCCCAACAGATTTATTTTCCTAAGTGGATCATTACAGCTTTTGCTAAACTGGTCCACTTGATTGTCATAATTTATTAGAATTTTATTAGGATTTGTTTAAATTTTGGGTTATTACAATCAGATCGGACAAGACCAGGGGATGGCAAAGAAGAACTTCACTTCTCTAGTGAAGTTCAGAAAAAGAAATCAGACTAAAAAGGTAAAAATAGTATAATTTAATATGTTAATATTTTACAACAAATATCTATATATTTTGAATATTGTCTACTCTAAGCTGATACAATTTTTTATGCTCTGGCTTGAGGATAGAGGAAAGACCGAGGATGACATCACACAGGAATGGATTAAAGTCATAGTAGAAAGACACACATACAAACTGTTTTCTTGTTTATTATTATTATTGTAGTTATTGGGCCATTACTGTTGGTTTTATGTATTTTTTGACTTATTGTCCTCAATGGGTGCTTTCACCCAAAGTTTATTCTGTAATATTAGTAGAATAAAGGTCTTTTGAGCACCCATTGAGGACAATATGTCAAAAAATACATAAAACCTACAGCAGTGGCCCAATAACTAAAAAGATTAAAGTAAGACAATAAGATTAAGTAAGTAAGACTAAGATTAAAGAACACCATAGCGAAAATGTTGACCAAGGGAAATGTTGGAGGAGCTGTGGATATACTTCGGCAGGCCACTTAGATATCTTTTGGGAATGTCTAAAATCTCCCCCTACTATAATTGAGTCACAGCTTGAAGGGAGTTTCAGTGTCTTTTATTTAGGCAATAAACCAAACAGACTGAAGAAACAGGCTAGATACCTGCTACAGACAGGCGGACAACAAGAAAGCTATAACACCCAATGGCTGAATGAGGAACCACCAACTGTTTTGGACTAATACACGAAATTCATACTATGGAACGACTAACCTTCTCTTTAAGATTGTCCTTAGAAAAATATGAACAATATTGGAAGAAACTGAAATGTTTTCTCGCAGAGAAATGGCTCTAGACTCTCGTGTTATTTCTTCATAACCCCTGTATTAATAGGATATATTTTTGTGTGTATATAACTCTGAATTTAAAACCAAACATATGTCAAATTCTTCCCCAGATGGTATAATCTTTTTTCTTGTTTGTTTGTTTGTTTTTTGTTTGCTTTTCCTTGTTTGTTTGGTTTTTTCGGTCCTACCTTTGTTACTTCATGTTTAAATGGAAAAAAATACCCAATAAATATAAAGCATTAAAAAAAAGGACCTTTATTCTCAAATTATGTTCTTTTTTTAAAGTAGGCCTGCACATGCCAGTGTTGCATTTTCCTCCTCTTCAAAGTGTTTGTTGAACAGTTAACAGTGAAAAGTTATCAGAAAGGTCAAAAGTTCTACTTATTATTCAGTACATGTATTAATTTATCCTCACCCAACTGCATCTTTCATCCACTGATTAAAATATTTTTAATAAATTTTAAAAGGGTCCTCTGCCTGGGCTTGTATTTATGTATTTGAGCACTTCTATTTATTACAAGTGAATAAATTAAGAAAACTGTACCTCAGCAATATAGTTTCCAGGTATGTGCCTTCATTAACAGGCCACCAATCCACTGAAATGAGTATCTTTTGTCAAAAATATCGATAGTATTGATACCAGTGCAACAGGATCGATATTGTGTTTCTGGCCTCTAAGTTCAGTATGTAGTTTACTGAATAATGATAATTTGTTTTTTAATAAAAAAAACCTTCAAAATCTCTGATTGCTTTTGCAATTAATGCTTATAAACATTAATCCAGATTCAAAACTACTGCTGAAGGATTTAAATCACAGTATTCTTTTTCATAAATGTGCACTCTAGTGGTAAATAATCATCAGCAAAAAGCTGCTGAGTATTGTAGCTAATATTTGACATTTATTAGCATAAAAATAATTATTTTACCTTCTCTTAACTGTGGAATAACATTAAATTATTCGGGCTGTGACAAAATGTGTATCTGATCCCTTTTTATACTTTAAAGAGGCCCGAAGTTTGAGATAATTTTACCAATTGAAATGATCAGTAATGTTTGTTTTACATTTTATTCATATTGTTGTTGTTATTATAAAAACTAGTATATTGTAAAAAAAACCAAAAAAACCCCAAAACTGCTCAAATTCAAGTTCGTACAAACAGGTGCCACTGGTCAGATGATTTTATGTGAAGCGATGATCTGATTCCATTTTCGGCAAAAGGTAGATGAGTTAAAATTACAGTCATAACCTTTGTAATATAAAAATGTGTTATCTAAAATATTAAGCATTTATCTGAAAAAAACCCAAGATAATTTGACACCAGGTCTGGGGATAAGTATGTATCAATAAAGTGCCGCATGAAATGAAAAAGTTGAACAGCTTATCATCAGATACTCCCAGTGGCATCAACACAATGCCACCAACCTGTAAGCTGCAGAACTTACTGCAACACTAAAGACGACATCAAAATCTTTCAGTGGCTGTACTTAATACCACAGCAGCTGCATGCTTTGAATAAATAAACACAGCTCACCATGAGAGACTCCTAATAGCATCACGAACAGTACAAACACAGCTTGCATGTTTGATTCTCTATTCAGCATCTGTCGACTCTGCAGGCAGCTCTTCTGCTTTACTGTGATGCAAACAGACCTGTTGGTAAGAAACCTTCAGATCAGAACATATAAATTTAGACCAAGCAGGATGTGGCTACTTCAGAATATTTTTGTGATAACTACTAAAAGCAGTTGCCAAAAAATTTCATTGCTTGTCAATACTGATCAGCTTCAGATAAGTATGTATGAACTCAGACCAGACAGGATGTGACTAGAATTTAACTGCAGAGAAAGAAAAGAGAAAAGTTTAATTTAAATTGAATTGAATTGAATTCAACAGCAACAAACTAATCATGTAATTTTATTTTCCAACTAATAATGCCGTTTCATTGACAGTTGTAATATTTACAGCTAAATTACACTGACAACTAAAATATGTTTATTTGCACTCTGAAGCAAATTTAATGGGGATGACAAAAAACAAAGTGTATAATAAAGCCAGACATGTTTAATTTAATACATCTTAATAACAGATTCCATCAAACCTTGAAACACATTTACAAACATTGAGTAACAAACTCAAAATGTTGTCATAAATAGAGGTTAAGTGTTGGGTTTCACCATAAAAGAACAGATTGTCATTGTATGTAGAAGGAAGTGAAACAAGAGAAACGGTCACCATACAAAACCAAAGGTACACATGCATCTTTTACCAAGAACAGCCAGTCCATTATTCTTCTTGTTATATTCTGCTTCTCTATATTTAAGTGTAGACTATGAACACAGGGCACAGCAGAGGTTTCGTTCTTATTATTGTTTTTATTAATAACAGCAGCTTGTAAAATGTGATAGAGAGCAAGAGAGAGAGAGAAACTTCTGCTTTCATATTGTTCACTGAGTTGTTCCTCGTTTCTTTAGAACTTGTTTTTTAGGTTATTTTTAATTTCTTTTGTTTTAGTAGAGAGACAGCTGCTTGTTTGGCAGCCTAGGCATGTTTGGTGAAGTTCTCTCTTATGCATGTCAGTGTAAACATCAGGATAATAGTAAAAAGCACCATTGAAGCTGCAGTGTGACATCACGAGTGAGTAACTGGTAGAACTCCCCTCTGTAGGTTGTTTCTCTAAGTGGCCTGCCTTTAACCCTACTGATTAGTTATCTTGTTGAGCTGCTATTTTAACTAGAGCAACACAGTGACAGTGAACCTTGTTGTTTTTAAGCAATGCCTGGTAATAAAGTGTTTTAATTAAATGCCTTGTGGTTTTCTAAGTCCTGTCACCTAATTTTCTGTTTTCTTTGGTGCAGCTCCATATTATTTTCAGTTATTTTGTTTAATAAACTTATTGAAATTGATTGGTCACGCCTCTGCCTCATCAGTAAGGAGCCTGAGTGCCTGGTGAAACTTTGCACTAGTTAATGTCGTATTTCCTGGCGTGTAACTCCACCCCCGGGTGGCGTTGTCAGTACCATTTTGTTGCCTTTTCAGTTTCCTCCTCCTTCTTGCTGCCACATACTCATTTCTGATTATGTCCATCCAGGTCACTCCAATGAAAATCCTAACATCTTCAACCTTGCTACCTCAAGCTCTGCCTCTTGTCTCCATCTCCAAACTATAAATCAAAGCAGACCTCACTTGCATCTTGTAAACCGGTGGTATCTTGTATTCTTGTGTCACAAATCTTCCCTGACACTTGTCTCCACCCACTCCACCCTACCCACTCTCTTCTTTGCCTTTGTTGTGTACAGTCCATTCAATCAGCTTGGTGACTTTTGGTGACATTTTTCAGATGTTCCACTTTAGAAATTCACCTGAGGAAATAAGAGAATTCAGTAAAGATGCTTCTCATCTTTTATCACTTCTTTTGGATTTCTGTAAACAGATGAAATTGATCAAACATAATTTTACCTAATATTTAATGTTTTACCAGAAAAGGTAAGTTTTGTAATGATGATATTATTAGGAGTGACAAAGTAAACTACCACTATCGCTGAGAATTAAAAATAGTTTCTCAGTGTTTTGAGTTTTTGTGGTTTCATGACTTATTTTATGTGTTCATTATGTGATTTTTATTCTAGTCTTGTCTCTCTTTTTGTTTCCCTTTCTTTTTGTGTGTCAAGTCTTTTGTCTCTGTGTTCTCTACCCATCTTATGTTGCCGCTCCCTCATCTTGTGTTCTTTGTGTTTAATTTTGCTTCCCTCTGTCTTGTTTTCCCTGATTTGGTTCAGCTGTGTTTCCTGATGTATTCCATCTCACTGATTACCTCACTTTTTGCACAGTTCTCTGTTGTGTCCTGCCTAATGTCGTGTGCTCTGTCTGTTCTGTATTGTTTCCACAGTTCTCAGTTAGTAAGTCGTCAGTTCCAGCCTAGTTTACATTTTTTTATTCTGTTTTAGCTCTTTGGGTTCACCTGGAGTCCTTCATTCAGGGTCCAAACCCTTCCTACCATATAGCATTTTATTACAAAGATAGAGTAAAAGACAAAAAATAAATGTAAAGGATTTATTTGAAACAAAATTTCTGAAACAAAGAAAAGCAAACTCGTAGTTGAAGAGCAGAGCAGATCAAAACAGAAGAAATCATCAATTTAGAAAAAGGTTTTGACATTTATTATTTGTGAAACTGATGGTTTTAATGTTGTTTCATGGCAACACTGCACATGGTGATAAAATACATTCACACTATGCTGTTGATTCAGACTTTTCTGAACTTCATAGTTTTTCAATTTAATGTTCCTGTTCTGAAGCTGACTCAAAAATGTCTCAGGCCATCCTCCTCTTGTTTGCATTTATGTGGTTAGAATATTTCACCCAACACTGACCACTTATGATACAAAGAAACACTTTGAATGTCCGTTTTGTTTGTTTTGCTTTTGCAGTCATGTTTTAATTGATCATTGTTTTCGCTTAAACATTTTAATGTTTTGTTTAACAGAGTTTCACTGAACAGTACAGATACCTATCAAGTCAACACCTCCACATTCTGATGAAGTTTTGGTTTCTTCTCAGAAGAAAAGATAGATAAACTGAGGACACATAAAAAGACAGCTTACCAAAGCAGCAGAAAGTGATTAAATTAAAGCTCCTGCTTTTAATCTTATTAAAGGCTTTGTACAATTATTGTTTGTCACAATGGCAACAACAGTTTTGTAATGTGTAATTAGAACCATATGAGATAAATAGATGATGGTGTAATGGTCTAAAACTTAACAAACAAACATAAAAAACACATGCTTTTCGAAATTAACATTTAAGAAGTACAGATACCTATCAAGTCAATTTGAAATAAAAAAAACCAAACCAAAACAAAACAAAACAAAAACCCAAATTGCCTGAATCTTCTAAGACAATAACCCTTGCTTCCAGCTTGGTGACATTAAATTTTTCAGATTTTTCAGTTTAAGAATTTACTTGACTAATTTCACCTTAAGTAAAAAAGTAGTTCAGATTAAAGTCACAACCTTTTGTAATCAAAGCTTCCACACACAAAAAAATCACTATGAGCTGCTAGACTGAGAAACATATGTTGTGAAGAATAAAAACAAAAAATGTGTTGTTCTGTCAGATTTCAGTAGTTTAAAGGTGAAACTAGGTGTTGGCGTAAGTTGCAGAACTCATTTCAATCATCAGAACAGAGTCCTCTGGATCTCCTCTCGTTCGTGGGACAGCAGAGACTTCAGCTTTGTCATGTTTCTTTTTCCTCCAAGCGAAGTAGATGTAAATCCCAATTAACAAGAGAATGACCACAACTGCTCTCAAACCACACATAAGCAAGGACTTATCTGTTCAGAGACACAAAAATCACATGTTAGGCAGAGCTGTGAGTTTTCACTTACTTCTCATGGTAAGAAAGAAGAAAGTGATGTAAATGAATCCAATTTATTGTAGTTAGTTTTCACTTACTATTGTGCCATGTGCCATCACTGCAGGCAGTTTGATTAAAGGGTGTTATACTGTTTTTAACTGACACTACTCCAGTCTCATCACCCACAGTACTGCCTCTAGTTGTGATTGTTGGTTTAATACACAGGGTGTTGTTGGCTTCATACACCCACCCTGATATCTGTGTCCCATTGATTAAGGTGCAGTTTATGAAAATGAAGCCTATGAGCAAACAGAAAATGAAAATTGAAAAATTCATGAAAAATGTAGAAAGTTACCAGAATTAAAGGCACAATTAAAGCTGTAATTATCAGCTTTTATTGAAAATTTTCTCACCACATGTAGATATTCTCTCTTCTTTGGAGACATTACTGACGTTGTTCCTGACTGAGCAGACCAGATGTCCTGAGACGTGCTGTTTCAGAGTGATGATGTTACTCTCATTATTTACAGAAAGGAGCTCAGCATCTGTCAGTGTGCGTCCATCCAGAGTCCAGCTGTACTGAGGACTGTCCCCTCCCTCAGAGGAGCAGGACACCCTCATCTCTCCCTGGGACAGACACTCAGAGAGCAGCAGGACAGAGGACACAGGAGCTGAGAGAAACACACACAGATGAGCTTAGATTTTAAATCAGAATCTCTGTCATTCTTTATAGTCTCTAATGAAGAATAAGTATAAAGAATAAAATACATGTATGGAAAAATTTGTATGTATGTAAAAAATATTTGTGAGTTCAATCAAATAGATTTTCAAAACAATGTTAAATTTCTATCAAGTTCTTGAACTCATTCATAATAGTAAATTACCTTGAATGAACAACTGTAAAGACCACTTGCTTGATACTTTTCCATCTAAATCAAAGGTTATAAGTGTATATTTACCACTATCATTCCTGCTCAAGTTATTGATCCTAAATCTTCCATTACTAGGAATAAAAAGAGACCTACTTTGTATTATATTAGAAATAATTGTATTATTTATCACATATAGTATTTTTAATGAATTCTTTAACAGTTGGTATTTATATATTTCTGAGGTGCTGTCCATCAGCTGGATGTCCACACTTCCCCCCAAAGCTCCATAACACTGAGCTCCATCCTGTCTGCCATCACAGTGAGTTTCCACACCTGCAAAATAAACAAATCAAAACATACAAAAAAGAAATAAATAAAAAAAGAAGCAAAACAAAACAAGACAAAACAAAAAGAGTGAACAAAAACGATCGTTACAGGCAGTGAGGCAACTGGCAACAGGCAACTGCTTACTGCAAGGTCAAATGCAGTAACCTGGGTTTGATTCAGGTTTAAGGCCACTTGCTGCTTTTACTGACCAATGAAAATAAAAACAAGCTACTGCAAATTTAAATATATCGATCTGAAGACTTTTACATTTTAATTAGTATAGTTATGCTGCAATGTTGGGACAAAAAATGTGCTTTTCATCGTTCAATGTTTGCTTTAAACATGGATTAATTTCTGAACAATATCAAACTATTTTTAGTGGAGCTGTGTAGTTGACATTTTGTTACTGGAATATATTCATAAAATGAGGCATTATGTGGCATTAGGTTAAAGTCCATCAGTTCTACTTGTTAGACATAATATAAGTTCAAGAACACAGTCACTACAACCAGAATGCACTCACAAAGTTACACTAGCAAAGTATTTCATTCATAACTGTGTTAATAACTATGGTAATAACTAAAAATATAGCCAAAGAACACTCTCCAGGTCAGTCCAAAGCAAATATTGTATATTTTATAAATTAAAACTACAGCAATGGACTCGTGGCTCTATCACGGTGTTAGACAGAAGCAACTTTTACACTATTTCTTGTAGAGGTTGGTCAGTTGCTAAACCTTTAAATGGAAAAATTGCATAATGTTATGAGTATAACAGAGATGAAGAAGTTTTACTACAACCATGGGAAAAAACAAAACAAAACCCCTCAGATACTAAAAATACCTCATATCGGTTATTTTTACTTTAACTGAATATTAACAAGCAATGACCTCAGATTTTTCCATTACAATTAGAAGTGATTAAAAAAGCACAAAAAAACCCTAAAGCTCTGTTTAAACACTCAAAAGAAATTAAAGAGATCAGATCGCACTTGACTGTTTAAATAACTGACCTCTTTTAACTTCCATCAAGACTTTACTTACTGCCTAAATAATATTGTTATTTCAAAACAAGTTGCTGATATATAACATGTTTGTATCAATAAAGTGCCAGCTTTAGCTCACCATGAGATACTCCCAGTAGCATTATCATCAGTCCAACCACAGCATCCATTTCTTGTGTGTTCAGAGTGTGTTTATACACTTGGCAGAATACTTCATTTAACAGCATGTAAATATATCCAACACTTAACAATGGCTCCTGTTCCTGATGGGGATCTTCTGAAAAGTTGGATATAGACTGTATACGGAAAGATGAGAAAGGAAGTGAAACTAAAATATTCATCACTGAGCTGAAATAAAAGGAACTTCACAGTTTCTTCTCTCAGAGTTCTATTTTGAATCATTTATGTCCACTTGATTCACCACTCCCACAAAGTTTCATGGAATTCAACAACCGTCCTGCACGTATATACAGTGCTGTGAGAAAGTAGTTTATTAATTCCTGATGTCTCATATTTTGGATATTTGAGAACACCATTTAGTAATAGTATAGTCATATATTGTTGTAATATGTCTGTGAAGGTTCTCAGTCATCCAGGTCATCGTAGTCTAAGGAGCTTGGAACGAAAACGTCTGGATTTCTTTAAGTTGCTTGAAGACGTTTCACCTCTCATCCAAGAAGCTTCTTCAGTTCTAAGGTCAAATGGTGGAGAGTCCCAGATTTAACCTCTGTGGGAGTAACCCACTGAAAGGGACAATGGACCCCCTAATAATCCTCTACCTAATCACATGAGCCAAGGTGCGAAAATGGGTGTGGGTCACAATCAGTCAGGGTTTCGGGTGAGCTCATTGTGAAACCTAGCCCACCCTATCATGTGATTTCCTGAGGTCAGATGGCCCAGGATGTGACTGGGCGTTAAGGCATCTGGGAAGGGATCTCAGAACTGGATTATAGATGGCAGACAGTTGGTGTCGTAAACCACCGCCTCTGTTCAAAGATGGTCACTCACAGTGGATATAGATGGCTTCTTTTACCACTCTTGCATCTGTCTTCTCTGTCCAAAATGTGAACATTGGCATCCTTGAAAGAGTGACCTTTGTCCTTTAGATGCCGAGTCTTGTCCCGTGGAGGTGGCTCTTCGATGTTGTGCCATGTGCTTGTGAAGTGGCTGTTTGCTCTCTCCAATGCAGAGGTCTGGGCATTCCTCGCTGCACTGTACAGCATACACCACATTGTTAAGTTTGTGTTTTGGAGTTTTGTCTTTGGGATGAACTTAAAGAAGTCCAGACACTTTTCATTCCAAGCTCCTTAGAATATTGTAGTAATATATTGTTGATCCCTATGCTCACAGTATGTGCAATATGGGAAGGCAAATTAAACCGACAGCCACATGTCTATATTCAGTAATCAGAGTGAACTGAATAAAGGTTCATGACAATCACAAAATCAGAAATTCAATTAATTCTCACAAACACTTTTTCTGTTAGCAAACAGTAGGGTAGTGGACATGTGCTTGTGCTTCTTTATTTTCTCATTCATTGGTTGCGAGTCCAGAGCAGACACCAGTGTTTTTCTCACATATACTGTACATCAGTTATGTCCAGAAGATGAAATAAAGTTGTTTTCTTTTGTTTGTTTGTTTTAACATAAATAGAAGATGTTCTTCGCATGTTCATCTGAGTACTCCAGATCTATCACATGAATTTTGAGCATAACCCGAGATGAAGGCATGACATCCCATACTGTAGGGATGTATGACTACACCTGTAAAGAAAAAAATAAAATATTGTCATTATTTGTTGTAGTCAAAGTTAGACAACTTCTCTCTGACAACTGCAGATACAATTAGGCTCCAAAGTGAAGTACGGGTACCTGGGCTGACACACTGGCTGTATACAAGAAGAGAATGGACATGTTTTATTTTCTAAGAAAATTGAGATTCTTCAATGTGTGCAGCAAAATGTGGTAGATTTTCTATTACTGTTGTGGTGATTTCAGTGTACCTTGCTTTAGTCTACTAGAGGAGCAACATCTGAGCTCATCACACCAACAGACTGGATACACTGATTAGGAAGGCTGGTGTCAAGGATTGAAAAGGGATGAAAATTTGTATACAAGTCATAAGTATAGATTAAGAAGACAGTTTAAAAGTCAAGATACAAATATGGATTAAAAAATATTTTATAACAAGGACTACAGTAGTTCATGTTGCAAATTAATTAAAAAGTGAACATTTTTTTCAGTGCAGATTTAGTGATAATTTCAATGAACTCTGTTACTTTCCCATGGCCTTATTCAGAAGATGGCACTAGGTGGCACACAGTGCTCAAGAGGAATGCAGGCATGTAATTCTAAGACATATGGTTAGAGAGTATATTGTGTTTTGCAATGTGAGTGAAATGTTAAATAGAAGAAATGCTGGTTTACCATTACAATAGTGTTACATTTAGTGTTTAAACAAGGAGGGGGGAAAAGGAGAGGGATCTTACATATATATTTTAAATAGAGAAAAGAAAAAAGAATTCTTTTTCTACATGCAGTGAAGTGAGATGAGTAAGCTGGATCTTTTGGATAGCATGATGCGAAGAGTACTGATATGAAGTTGTGAAAGCAGTGATTTCCTTACATGACATTTCTGTCACTAAAATCAATGAATAATCATGGCAAATTATGACGACCCAGGTATTGGTGAAAATAATCAAGTTTGTATTTTGTTAAGGGATTTTGTAATTTTATGATGTTTTTCCTTTTTGATACATCTTCCTTTTAATGTTTCATTTATTCAGTTCTCCTTATATTGCTCCATTTACTCATTTACTCATATGCTCCTGTTAAGAAAGGCTTGAAAAGCACACAGTGTTCACATATCTTTATGTTTTGTCTTTGCTTCTGCTCACACACATACACATGAGCCCTGCAGTATTCGCTGACTCCTGTGAAAGTCTCTTGCAGACACCCTGGGAAACAGGACCCAAACTGGCTTCTGTTTTCCTCGAGATAGAAACTGCACACACACACACACATATACACTGTGTCCCATACATGCCCAGATTGTCTGTTACAGCCTGATAAAACAGGGAATGCTACGATGTATAAATAAAGCTGACTACAAAGCCTCGGGGTGAGTATCACTCGATCACTCACCCGTGCGCACGTAGTTCTCTGAACAAAACTCTGACTGTTTCTGTATTCTTTCAATGTTTAAAAATGTCTTGCCACTGACATTTAATTGGTCCTTCGAGCCGGATAGTTTATTGATATTATTGTATCATCTAACTATTCACAGACGGAGCCACCAGATCCTGACGTCGTGACTACCTGCACTGCAACCACCGTTTCTAGCGAAGCGAGGAAAAGCCCAGAGTCGTACATTCGCCTACTGGCCAGTGTCTTATACAGGTCCACGACGCCAGGTTCTCGGTGACGCCGGGAAAAAGAACACAGCGCAACATTGAAGGTGAATATAAAGCAGCCAGAAACACTTTGCGTTGAATAATCGATTTTAGTTTGACACTGCTCGAAATAGAAGGGTCCTGTGTGGACCGAAAAGGAAAAGGACAGACGTGTCCTATGTAATATGCTCGCCCGTGTAAGACGAAACAACCTGCCCTGTGGGGGCCTGTTTCGCAACATAAAAAAGGGTTGGTAGCCAGTATATCTCACGCTCGCCTGCGTAAGACGGATTAACACGCCCTGGGAGGCTTAATCCGCAGCATAATCCGCAGCATAAAAACAAAAGGTTGGTAGCCACGCTCGCCTGTGTAAGACGGATTAAAAATGAAGGTTGGTAGCCAGAGAAGCGAGAGTGTCAAATAAAAATAGGATTTTCTCTAAGCGCGCTAACTGTTTGCTGAATGTTTGTTGAGGAGTAAGTGCTTCATTGAATAGGAGCTCTAGGCTCCTGCACTACTCCTACTGTTTTCCTGTGAGTACTGGATGGTGAGAAAGAGAAAAGGTTGCGCTTCAACGCGTAAAATTAAGTCCGCCCTGAATTTAGTTCAGGGTAGAAGGCTGACTTAATAACCTCCTCTGACTCTAGTACCAGAACGTCTCACAGTGTGTGTGTTGGCAGTATTAATAAATACATAAATCAATTAAGTGGTTCTATTGAAATAAAATAGAAGGCAGTATTAATAAATACATAAAGTGGTTCTATTGAAATAAAATAGAAGGCAGTATTAATAAATACATAAAGTGGTTCTATTGAAATAAAATATAACATATAAGCATTGCATCAATTAAACAAAATTAGAAATGGGCAATAAATCCACAAAACCTGAATTAACACCTGACGAATTGTGGATGGAGAAAAAGCACCCAGGTGCAGGTAGAATAAGTGCAAATAGATGGAGAGACCCAGAAAAACCTACTTGCACAACCTGGGACGGGAATGGCAACCCCGCCCCAGTACAGGAACTACACAAATGCCTGCAGAAAGAGATAGAACAAACTAGTGGTAAGGAAAAGGATTTAAGAATGTCTGAATACGTAAAATTTTTCATGCCCTGGCAGGAGGAGAGCAAAAGGCGTGGGGATAAGAGAAAGGTGAAGCAAAACAAACAGAGTGAAAAGCCACCCACTGAAATAGTAAACCCCCCTCCTTATCAGCCGCCTCCTCCTGCCTCAGCCCCACCAGATAGTGAGCAGCAGCCTCAACCTTGTCCTCCAATCTCAAAAAACCCCTTTGTGAAATCACAAGACCCCTATGCTGCAGCTAGGCAACAGCTTAATTCAACCACACATATAAACCCACCTACTTCCGGGTTTCCGCCACCGCTGTTCCCACCCACACTGGGTCAATTTCCTTTAATCCAGGTACCAAATCCCAATTATGGCCGAGCCACTGGCCCTGCGGGTGAAGACGGTGTGATCCCCAGAGACCAGTTGACATTTACATATACATATCAGCCGTGGACAGCTGAGGATCGTAAAAATGTGTTAAAAGATGTCCCTCCTTTAAACGAGGGGCACCACCAGTGGAGGAATGCGGTAGACATAATACGCTCTGATTGGCACCTGAATGGCAGAGAAATGCTGCAAGTGCTCCAGGACCTGTTGGGCCTGAAGTTGGCCCGGGTCCGGGGCAACTTCACGGGCAACAGACCGGACGGAGAACCTTTAAGAGGCGATGAATTAGTCCAAGCATTGAACCCAGTATATGATAGAATAAAAACCGAGCTAGCACCAAGACCAGATTATGGTAAAATAGGGGATACAAAACAAAAAGAGGATGAGTCCGCCTCTGACTTCCTGGACAGGTTGCGTCCAGTGTTTAGACAAAACTCAGGTCTAGAATATGATGAGAGCCCCAATACACCTTTCGAACAACAATTAAAAAATGCGTTTCTAAAAGGTCTCCTCCCAAAGGTCCGCGCTCACGTAGATAAACATTGGGTCACTCAAAACACCGGGAGCTTAGCTGATGCTCTACAGCATGCAGAGCACGCAGTAAAAGTGCAGAAAAATAAAGCAGCTCAAACCGGAGTTTTTGTAGTCACAACAGAGGGAGACCTCGTTGCTTATGCAGGAAAAAATCCACAGCAGCAAAAAGGGAAAGGTCGGAGACAACACACGGGCGATAAGGGAGGGGACAGACGGTGCTATAATTGCGACAGAGAAGGTCATTTTGCTAGAGATTGTAGGAGCAAGCCTAGGGATCGCAGAGATAGGCGTGACCGCTGCCGCGGAGAAGGCAGGGACAGAGACAGATATGACTGCTCAAACAGACGAGATAGGCAGGACAGCGAAGAGGAGGATAACAGTAGAGAAAGGTGACTAGATTCTCACACCAAAGCTCAGAGCAACAACAGCAGGGACAGTACAGAAATTTTCAACATACATCAGCTGCTGTTGGGCTCTGAGCACAAACCAGAAGTAACAATTCACATAAATGGCAAACCATACCTCATGTTATGTGATACGGGAGCCTGCATGACTGTGTTAAAAGAAGAACCGCCGCGAACGCATTTCTCAAAAGACGCTCGCGTTGTAACCTCTGCCTCAGGGCATACTACAACACAGTTCCTAACCCAAAAACTAGATTTCCTGCACTCAGATAGCAACAGATGCTGCAAGTTGCAATGCATTGTTGATTCCAGCTGCCCTGTAAATTTATTAGGGCGAGATGGTTTAATGAAACTAAAAATAGGTGTGGTGCCTGAGAGTAATGGCATGAGAGCAGAGCTTATGCTCTCTGAAACCCATGAACTAGCATGTCATTCAGACGGTGAGCCACACTATTACTGGACTTTAGACCTGCCACCAGTGCCGCAGCTTGTGACCGCAGCTGAGCGCTATCTACCCAGCTCATCATCCACCATGCCATTTAATGAGCTGCACAACACCATACGTTTTAAACAAACACCAGGCCCTGACTCGGAGTATGACACACAAATCCATCGTTTAGGACCTCAAAAGTTAACACTGCAACATCTCTACGTCACAAAAAGTGGAAACGCAGTATGTTCAGTGATACAGCCCCCTAAGGTCAAAGAGTTAAATCGAATGCCTATTTCACATGTTTCTGTAGCGAAAAGCCCAGAAACTCAATGGAGGGACCTGGGCACTATCCTTAAACGAGTACAAAACGATCATTACGAGAAAACTAAAGAAACACACGAAGGCTGGCTCCAGGGCCGCAGAACCGGTTGTATGAGATACACTCTAGGATGGGTGCTAAACACACAGCCCAGCACCCACCTGGATACCTCCCCGGACACATGCTATGTGATCGAGGAGGCTGAATGATTTATCTTGACACCCGTCGAGAACGCAGAACTAAAAATGCTTCCATCATCATTATGGTCAAACGGACCCACAGACGTAGGCCTAATAAAAAATGCAGACCCAGTAAAGGTAAAAGTCATCTCAAAACACAGACCAATGAAACCACAATACCCACTCTCTGCAGAAGCTAGAGACGGCATACGCCCAGTAATAGCAGACATGGTAAAAGCAGGAATTCTGATTAAAACAACAAAAACGACATGTAACACGCCAATATTTCCAGTGAAAAAAGCAAATACAGGAAAATATAGGCTGGTACATGATTTAAGAGCAATAAACGACATCACTGAACAGATACCACCAATAGTGGCAAATCCACACACACTTTTGAATCACGTGTCACCACGAGAACAGTGGTTTTCAGTGATTGACCTGTCAAATGCCTTTTTCTCAGTACCACTACACCCCGAGTCACGTGGGCTGTTCGGTTTTACATTTGATGGCCAAAGATACACTTACACACGACTGCCACAGGGTTTCCAAAACAGCCCCACCCTATACGCTGAGGCCCTGAAACAGTCAATGTCCTCCTGCACTCTGCCTGCTCCAGGACAGTTCCTACTTTACGTAGATGACATCCTGGTAACCGGAAACACGCAGGACGACTGCAGGACAAACACTCTAGTGGTGCTGAGACACCTCGCAGAACAAGGACACAAAGTCTCTCAACATAAACTGCAACTATGGCAACCTAAGGTCGTATACCTAGGCCATGAACTAACAGGACAGGGTCGAAGGTTACTTAACAGTAGGAAAACTGCAGTACAAACTGCCCCAAAACCACTAACAAAACAGCAAATGATGAGTTTCCTCGGCCTCTGCAATTATTGCAGAAGTTGGATTCCAGAGTTCGCCCTCAGGGCTCAACCCCTGCAAGACCTTATCTATGGCAAAGATATGGCCCTAACAGATAAACTGACCTGGACTGCTGAAGCTGAAACTGCCTTCGCCAATTTAAAACTGGCTTTACAAACGAGCATGGTTCTAGCATTACCAGACTATGATAAACCCTTCTACTTATATGTAGATGGAGGCGCTGGATATATGAAAGCTGTGCTAACCCAAGCTTTTGGAGATAAACAACGTCCACTTGCATTTTATTCCTGTAAATTAGACTCAGTGGCCTCGGGCCTACGAACCTGTGTACAAGCCTGTGCAGCAGCAGCAGAAGCAGTAAAGAAGTCAGCAGATATCATTCTCGGCCACCCGTTAATAGTTAAGGTCCCGCACGCAGTGACCTCAATTCTATTACAAGCAAACTTATCATATTTGACACATGCCAGACAGCTGTCGTATGTAGGAATATTGTTGTCACAGTCACACATCAATATAGAGAAATGTGGTCAGCTAAATCCAAGCACCCTGCTACCTGTAGAAACAGATGGTGACACACACAGCTGCTTACACACACTCGATGAGGAAACAAAACCAAGGGCAGATATATACAGTTCACCACAAACAACCTTTGCAGATATTTTTGTTGATGGCTCTGCCAGCAAAGACAGCACTGGGAAAAACTGTGTGGGTTATGCAGTAACCACAGTCGACACTGTCATAGAGGCAAGGCCTCTCACATCTGCAAATTCGGCACAAAGTGCAGAATTAACAGCAGTTATTCGTGCTTGCGAATTGCATAAAGATAAAGATGTCAATATACACACAGACAGTCAATATGTCTTTGCTGCAGTTCACCATTTCGCAAAAATATGGCAAAACAGAGGTATGATAACCTCTACAGGAGCACCAGTCCAACATGGCAGTCTCCTTAAAAAGCTACTACAGGTAATCACATTACCTAGGAAACTAGCACTATGCAAATGTGCTGCCCATCAAACAGATGACTCTTACATCACTAAGGGTAATAACTTTGCAGACAACGCAGCAAAGGAGGCTGCACAACAAAAACCAAATGTTTTTACTTTAACCTCATGCTCTCTGATACCACTAGAGGTCCTCAAAGACGAACAAAAGGCGGCTCCACAAAATGAAAAATCCTCGTGGTTAAAAGATGGCGCAATTCTAAAAGATGATATCATGACATGTAATGGGAAACCTATTCTACCTAAATCCCTACATAAAACAGCAGCATTAGTGACACATGGGAATACACACGTGTCGCCAGCATCAATGGTAGATATTCTTTCTAAACAATTCTACTCGAAAAACTTTGAAAACTCAGCTAAAGCATATATTAGAACATGCATGATATGCCAAAAACATAATGCACAGGGAAATTTAAGGCCAAAGAGAGGCCAATTCCCAACACCGCCACATCCGTTTCACACAATACACATAGATTTCATCCAATTACATAAGCACCAACAAGTAGAATATGCACTAGTAATCATAGACGTATTCTCAAGGTGGCCAGAAATCTACCCGGTAAAGAAAATGATGCAATCTCAGTAGCAAAATGTTTGTGTAATCATTTTATTCCAACCTATGGAATACCAAGCCTAATAAGATCTGACAATGGCACACATTTTGTAAATGAGGTAATATCAAAAGTCTCTGAAGCACTGGGCTTCAGTATAAAGCATCACTGTTCATACCACCACAGAGTGCAGGATTGGTTGAAAGAACAAACGGCACTATAAAACAAGACTAAGGAAATGCATGGCGGAAACGGGTCGCCCCTGGCCTGAATGTGTGGGTCTAGTAAAAATGTGGATGAGACTGACACAAGGCTCACAGAAACTGACACCCTTTGAAATAGTACACGGGCGACCCTTTCCTCTACCCATTACAAGTGAACCGACAGACAAATCCATAAGAGAAACAACACTAGCAGAATGGATGACAAAACTGTTAGAAAACAAAGAAATAGTTTTGAACAATCAACTGCCAGATGATTCTCCTCCAGTCTCTTCCAGGTTGAAACCAGGAGATTGGATCCTGATAAAAGTGCTCCAGAGGAAAAACTGGAGCTCCCGAGGTGGGAAGGACCCTACCAAGTCCTCCTGGCCACACCAACAGCCTGCAAAATTGCTGAACGACCTTCCTGGATTCATCAGAGCCACTGTAAAAAAGTGAGTGACAGCCCATAAACACTGAGACGCCAGCACCCCTGCCTGTTAGTGATCTGGGAGGTGGAGAGAGGGCTGTTTGGGTAAATCCCGCCCTTGTTCTTCTCGCCCCTAGTCTACTCACTCACAGGACCAGGTGTGTTCGGTCATCATGAAGACCATACTCGTTCTAATGGCCAGTGTCACAATTCTGTTGGGACTGCTGTTACTGATTCCACAAGAAGAACGACAGCACCACCTGGAGACAAGACTGACACATGACGCAATACATCCAGACGACATGACGCAAGATCACAACCACCCATGGATGAACAATGCCTGGTACCGTTATGTGTACAACTCCACAAGAGACAAAAACTGTTACATCTGTTCACACATGCCTCTCACTGCAAAACACTTGACCCTGTACGGCACACCCGCACCACTAAATGAAGGACTGTGCATATATGGGAAAGCTGCCCGCGGACATTGTAATAACCAAACAATGAGAAAATTGGAGAAGTGGATATGTCTGGGAGACCCTAACGTCCAGAACATCAACGTGACCGCAACAGTAGGACAAGAAGACCCGACCTATCTGATGGACCTATGCACTAATATCACCAACACGTCAGAGCCTAACAGGTACACGTACGCCTGTGAGGACAAACACTGGGTGAATATGTCACTCAGCACCCCAAACATCACTGTGCTGGCTGTGGTGACCACGTACACTTTTCCCTTATGTGTCATGTTTGTCAACATCACCAAAGGAGCAACTCACTACAGCCTATCTGGCACATGCCAATACACCCTGACAGTACCAACTCGTACAAAGAAGCTCTACTGGGTCGAGGGGACCGGCTGGTGGTGTCAAGGATATGCCAACCAACCCCAAACATACCTAGCCGTGCCTGAAAACTACGAAGGACAATGTGTGCCCCTGATGCTAAGTGATCACACCTTCGTGATAACAGCAGGAGCAGCCCGTGCGCGGACACGCCGGAGACGAACAATACAACCACACGACCCAATTTGGGGCTCTGACGTCCCAAAGGAATTCAAGCTTTGGACCACAGGACAAAAGGTCGCCCATGCCCTTTTCCCAGGGGTAGGAGTCGGAAAGCACGCCCTTAGAATTGAAACTCTGAACTACCGTTTTGGACTGTTCCTGAATGCATCCTGTAGAGTGAATAACGCACAGAATGAAGAAATCGACGCCTTGCGCCTTAGTACAATGCAACACCGTGTGGCGTTAGACATGATTTTGGCCGAGAAAGGCGGCCTTTGTGTGTTGTTCAATACAACCTGCTGCACCTACGTCCCTAATAATGTGCATTCCACCGACATGTCTGATGCACTGAACACGCTACGTGAGCTCAGACGAGTACAGCAGCAAGATTACACACACAACACCGAGGACTGGCTCACGTGGCTGTTTAGCGGGTCATGGAAGTCATTGCTCACTAAAGGACTAACATTCGTTGGAATGCTCCTTATGTTACTTTGCTTATTTTCCACATGTGTACTGCCTTGTATTCGGAGTATGATAAGCAAAATGTTTACTGTACGAGTGCAAGCTTACATTGCATTATCTCAAGTTGAACAAGCTCAAGAAAAGGTACAAGTTGAAGAAGATGATTTCTAAGCACTAAACTGTGTAAACCCACTAAAGTTGATCATGTACGTTTTCACAAAATGATACTCTAGTTGAAAATGCTTCTGCAAGTGACTAGTAGTTGAAGTACATAAATATATATGAACAACAGCAGGGAATGTTAAGGGATTTGTAATTTTATGATGTTTTTCCTTTTGATACATCTTCCTTTTAATGTTTCATTTATTCAGTTCTCCTTATATTGCTCCATTTACTCATTTACTCATATGCTCCTGTTAAGAAAGGCTTGAAAAGCACACAGTGTTCACATATCTTTATGTTTTGTCTTTGCTTCTGCTCACACACATACACATGAGCCCTGCAGTATTCGCTGACTCCTGTGAAAGTCTCTTGCAGACACCCTGGGAAACAGGACCCAAACTGGCTTCTGTTTCCTCGAGATAGAAACTGCACACACACACACACATATACACTGTGTCCCATACATGCCCAGATTGTCTGTTACAGCCTGATAAAACAGGGAATGCTACGATGTATAAATAAGCTGACTACAAAGCCTCGGGGTGAGTATCACTCGATCACTCACCCGTGCGCACGTAGTTCTCTGAACAAAACTCTGACTGTTTCTGTATTCTTTCAATGTTTAAAAATGTCTTGCCACTGACATATTTATTTGGTGGGACTTGTGAGTACAAGAAACAAGGATTAGAATACAATGTGCTTAAGTTTTCTTAGATGAGAGGGTCCAGCTGTAGATCAGAGAATAGGAAATGATTTGTGAATGTCTACCTGTTTTAGGTTGGTTTAGCTATAGGCCTGAGTGTGTCTGTGTGTAATTGTGTAGAGGAGAGGAATTTATTGACACTGGGGTCAGCCTGTGATAAAAGGAGATAGGAAGCTACGGTTGGGGGATTTTAGGACTGTATGGAACAGACAGGAAAGAGAGAAGAAGTTTGTTAGCCTTGTCCCTGAATGTAATAAAGGCTCATA